>NC_087262.1:17917500-18552500 GCF_037042905.1 Lytechinus pictus | reverse complement strand
GTGTTATGCAACAATCCTTTCAGCTCAGCGAGTGAAGAAGTGATGTATTCTTCGTGAAATATGATGGCGGAGTAGGAGGCAACGACAGAGAGAGAGAGAGAGAGGGAGAAGGAGGAAAGAAATGGTATTTGCTCACATTTTGCGAAGGAATAAGACAACACTGCTGTCAGTGTTGTTATTGAATATGACCATCGTCGATGCGATGAGCGCCTCCCCCTTCGGTCTGGTCTCCCGGGGTCTCTCCCAAAATCCATTCACTGGTGGGGACACCATCGTTGCTTATGAACGCTATTCGCATGTATAAAGTTGACTTTCGCACGTGTTTATGTTTTGACCAAGGCGGAAGTGGAACGCGAATAGCATTATGGACTGACGTCATGAATAAATTACCCCGAGTCCAATCTCGAGTGCGTCTGCACCGACGAATTAGCGGGATAATTCGTAAAATAGCGCGCTATTTTGCAAATAAACCCGAGTTGACTTGGGATTGCAATCTCGAGATTAATCCTACGAACTAGCGCGATAATTGCGTCTGCACCGCCAACTATCTCGAGATTTTTCAGATCGGGATAATTTGCCGGATCAGAAATAGCGCGCTAATTTGAAACTTCGGGATGGTGCAGACGGCCCTATACTGTAGAAGCTCATTTTTCAAGATATCAGTCCTTTAAACAATTATAGATCTAGTTTTATTCATTATACTCAAGAGAGTGTGCCCTGAAATTGGGAATGTCATGTTTGAGAAATGTTTTTATGTAGGAGAAAAAAATATCATGGATCTTTTATTTTACTTGAGATCAGATGGACATTTATTGGAAACTTTCCATAATCTCATACTGATCAGATTTAATAGATGACACTTTCTACAATACATGTTTTAAGACAAAAAAAAATCTCCTTATCAGAAAATTAATTCACACTTTGAAAGTGAATCTCTTCATTCTCTTGCATGTCCATGCTAATAATAATATCTACATGTAATCTTTGTAAGGCATTACAGTAATTATTGTGCTGCTTCATCAATTCGTGTACATGTAGACATATACTGCACACAAATGTAAACTTGTTATAAATCTTAGCAAGTTATTTAAAAAAAAAGCAGCTAGTTTTGAAACTTTTGACACAGGAAACCCATATGGGAATAATGGTATGCGGGTCATATATTTGACCCATCGCTCTCTTGAAATTCCTCTTCCATGGTAAAGTCCACGACCACAAATATCTATTAAATCACTTTTATTTCTTGTTGACTACTGTTTCACTGATAAATTGTGAAAAATGTGCCATTAAAATATACATGTAGGAGCAAGCCAGAATCACATTTCAATATAGATCTGACTTTAGACTTCACAAAATTTATATTTATTTTATCAATGTAAAAAAGACCCTATTAGTGAACATACATGTAGGCCTATAGCAGGGTGATAGGCAAAGACATATAAAACTGTAATTGCTTTTAAAGCTATATTTTTCATTTTTTCACTGATTGTTTGAAAAAAAAAGAAGAGAAAAATGTCTTCATGTCCATGTTAATATTATGTATGAAGGGGCCGATATCTGCACATTTAAAACTTTAATCTAAGATTAAACATGAATTTATTTTCATTCCACAAAAAATCAGTACAAAGGCCTAATCATTAGCCTAATTTTCTTTATATTCTCATAAGGGTACCAAAAATCTCATTAAAATGAGAGAAATATGATATTCTGGGAATAAAACCAAGGCCAGTAATTTTCAGATTGAAAAAAAAATGGTGCCCCATGTCTGCACACCCATTCACTTCACACACGATTCTGAGTTATCGATGAGGAAGGCTGCATTTCGAGGCTATTAGATGAAATGCAGAAATTCATTATTTTACACCATTTTAAATCAGAGTTTTATGACCACCCAAGTGTTTGTATGTATGAATGAAAAATACCGGCATGTGCCAAATGACTCTGGGAGATCTGTGTAATTGCTGAGAAATGAGCAAAATAAGCACAGAATTCTATATAAAATGTTGCATATTTATACAAGCAATATTAATACACTGTCCAACATATGCCTTTTTGTGTTAGCCATCATCAGAATTATCGGTTTTCAGCTATTAAAGATTTCACAAAGTTAAGTTTAATTCAATGTATCAGATCTAGATCCATAATAATAAACTGAAGGCTATGGTGTCAATCAACCTTGATTTTAAAGACTTTCTCATGAAATTTAATTGTTTGCTGCAACTTAAACGTACACCTAATAAACTCATTTGGGTGAATTCATTCGGGTGTAGGAGAGGTACATGTATTGTAACAGATTGTAATTTGTATAGTCTATAGTGATCAACCAATGAAGTGAAGAACTCAGGGAAAACACATGGCTGCCCCATTCATAATAAAATTTATACTGGTAAATAGATCCACGTCAGCAAGTAACCTTCAGAGTATTGACTAAAAATCTCATAAATGTCATGAAATGATTCATTGCCTCGATCACTGCACTGAACTGAAGTGATTTTGTTCCTTCTGTATGCCTACTGATTTCTAAAAGTCTAATTTCTAAACCTTTATCTAATTTAACAAATTTCAATTTAATAAGTCGGGGGGGGGGGTCTCAATATGTGAATGTCCACAATGAACAATCTATCCCCTTAGCCACAGACTCTTGCCAAAAAATAAGTGAGAACACACCTGTTGCCAATTAATTAATAGCATATCAGCCTTGCAAATATAAAGTTAATGGTGTAATTGATTTCACTGGAGAGTAGATCGAAGAACAGTATGGCAACAGCTTGAAGTGTTTAATCAAGTAAGGAAGAAACAATATTGTACTAATGTACATGTTCTACCATCTAGATGTACGATTTGGGCAGAGAAGGGGGGGGGGGGGGGCATAATGGCATATACATGTACATGTACATGTAGGCCTACACAATGTACATTTGGATTAAAAAAAAAAAATTAAGATGATTTTTCCCTGTATATTAGAAAGCAACATTCTTGTTACTTTTCATATGAAAAGGAAAGGAAAAGAAAATGATTTTATGTAACTTAAGGTAACTAGTGTATTAATTTGCAATACTTGTGAATATAGATGTACTTGTGGGGCGTTCCCAGACTAGGCATGTCTCAAGGGCAAATTGCCAATTCGTCTACTGCCAACTCGTCCACTCACCACATGGTCTACCTTCATTTAGTCTAATGCCATTCCGTCCATCAACATTTCGTCTAACAACCATTTGGTCCAGTCATCACTTCGTCTAATCACCATTTCGTCTATAACCATTTCGTCTCATATTCAGTTGGTCTAATATCGATTTTATTTTCATTCATTTTGCACAATTAACACTTAGTCCAATTAGACCAAATGGTATGACTAAATGGCTATTGGATCAGTGGTTATTAGACCAAATGGTGAGTGGACGAATTTGCAATTAGACCATGCGGATAGTGGACGAACTGATGGTAGACCAAATGATAAAAGACGAGTTGGCAATTGGACGAATTGGCATCAGATGAATTGGAAATAAACCATCACAAGTAACAACCCACCATCAAACTTCATACTTACAGGAAGTCTTAAACCTAACAAATCCATGTAGACATCTAGGCCTACCATTTAAAATCATTGGTTTATTAAATTTAATTACCCTTCAGATACAGTTTCAGATTTCCAGCAACAACTAGAAGCGTCAGTCTCTTATGCTTTAACAGCTTTCTGGGTTTCTTGCTACACTTGATGTAAAACTAGAAACTAACTTGGGTACACGGTCGGACAAAAGTCGGACAGAGTATCTTACAACATCTACAAGCACATACCTTCTTGTCACCCGCAAGTCCATTATTAATCATTGTACTCATCTTGCACAAAACTTTAATGCTTCAATATGTTCAGAGACAGAGCTTGGTCTACTATCTCATCTGGTCAACACTCAACACATCAACCACCACGTCCTGCTCTGGTGCGCTGGT
Source organism: Lytechinus pictus (assembly GCF_037042905.1). Lineage (NCBI taxonomy): Eukaryota > Metazoa > Echinodermata > Echinoidea > Temnopleuroida > Toxopneustidae > Lytechinus > Lytechinus pictus. The sequence goes on along the minus strand of NC_087262.1, from coordinate 18,548,552 downwards.
TCAGAAGAATGCACTTTCCTTGAGTTAAGAGCAGTCACACCCCTTTCTGAAGGGATCCCAGACACAAAGTATTGTGTGCTCAAATCTATGCCCATTATGAACAGAGTCAATACAGAAAGTTGTTTCTTATGGAAGCGCCTTTGAATGTCCCAATGACCTCCCACTGACCCAGAACTGACAGTGACATGTGGTCAGATTCGATTGTTGAATCAGAATCTTGATTGTTGTGCAAAAAACAATAACAAAGAACATTTCAACTAAATGCCAAGAACATTACAAGTAGATGTAATGTACATGTATGTGAAAAAGAAGACAGATATATTTTGTATGATCATGCAGAGTGCGCCTCTCATACAGGTTATTATTTTTTCATTTTTGGGAGCTACTTTCACAGCTTACTGCCTATACATGTAAATCTGCAACATTGGATAGATTGCAATGAATGGAGATTTTCCATCTCCTTTTTGAGTTTCCAGTGCTCTATTGAACATTTTGGGGACAAAATAGCCCTGAGCCCAAGTGGGCAATTCAAGACTGGCATTCATGCTACAGTCACAGCTGCCGTAGGGGAAATGTGACTGCGCCGTGTCATGACAATATTAATAGCCCCTACCTTTCCCATTCATTTTCTTTTTTTTACAAAGTGATAAGCTTACATTTTTGTGTGTGCAGATTTTCATTTTGTGCACTCACTGTAAAATGTAAACAAAGTAAACAAAAGGGTGTGGTCCCTAAACTTGGGTCATACCCCTGTTAAACAGTACCTTTTGTTCAGATTTTCACAGGATTAGGAACAATACATTAGGAGAATCTACACAAAGCCTACTCATAGAATGGACTGGAGAGTGGAGAGATAGGTAAATCGGCTGAAGTTTCATGATTGATACTTTATTTTTGGTCTGCTATACACATGTTCAATATCAATTTGGATCAAATTAAGTGTCTACTCTTCTTTCTTCTTCTTCTCCAGATGACGATTATCCCTTCTTTTTCCTCCCTCTTCCTTCTTTCTTTCTTTCCTTCTAAAATAAACATACAATCCTGCATGTACATATTCATACTGAATTAATGAATATTTTTGTATTCACTATGGCTTCTGAAGAACTGATATTAAAAAGAAAATCAAGTCGAATATGAAAAAAATTAGATTATACATTTAAACTTAAGATTGTGACTTGCTTTAGAACAGTAAGCAAAATTTTAAAGTTTTCAATACAGAATCAGTAAAAACTAAATTTGGCATATAAAAGAAAATTGTTTGTTTGGTATCCATGGTAATGTATGGATTCTACACTATAAACAAGTTTAGTTTCTAAACTATAAACAAGTTTGTAAATAACTTGACAGAACAGGTGACAAGCCAAGAGTTGGTCTGGGTCTGTTTCCACCCCAATTTGATTTTGATGCACCCCTTAACCTCATCCATGGGTATTCAAGTTCAAAGAGGTTTCTAGGTGGAAGATCACCTAGTTAGCTCCACCTCTCACTCATAGTCTATTATAACAGACCCCACAGGACATTTTGAACCAGAAAAATAAATAAATGAGCTCACACACATTCCATCTATGTAACCAAAATGTATATAAATCTGGTTCGTTTGCCTGAACAAAGATGTCAGAAATCAGCTGAAATTAACAAACATAAATTTTGAAATTTCCAGCCAATCAATGATGGGCTGAACTTACATGTACATGTATTTGTAATTCTCATAAAAGTGTTACAGACCTGTAGGCCTATACATCAGTGACTCAAGGAGTACCCTTTTTCTTCTTTGAAAAATTGAACTTTTAATCATAATTTGATATTTTCATTAAATCAACACTATTTAGTAGATACATGTATCCATCTTCCTACATAAATGTAAGTTTTCAAAATGGCCAAGGTGTCATTTGTTCTGGTATTTTAATACATGTATCTTCAGGGCGCGAAAAAAACGTGCGGGCAAGCATTTCTGCCATCTTAGCTCTAAAATACACTGTGCGCATGCGCTACTACTTTGCGCAATAGATGACGAAGGCAGGCTGGGGAAACCCATTATTTCGCTGTGTGCGCATGCTCCATAAATCAGCGCTACATTGTGAGCAAGTCAGCTGATTCTCGTCCCTAAACGAGTAAATTAAGAGTCATCAGAATAAAATTGGTGATTTTTGTCATCACAATCGGCAGTGACTTAGTTTTATAACTGCAAGCATAGTGTGAGTGAAGCTACAGTGTACTAGTGAAACTGAGTAAAAATGAGCAGATCCATGTCTAAAATGATGGCAATAAGAACTATGTCATGACTTTGCTGAAGTTATACACATATATGTGTTTACTACATGATTCTCATTTGTTGTTATTTCTCTTGACAGGTCTGTAAAATTAAGTGTAGATCTCGTACGGTCATAAAAGAATAATTAAGATCAAAATAATTATTTTAAAAAATTTGGCAGGCAGTTTTTTTTTTCTATCGGGCAAGCAAATTTTTTCATCACTTGACCTGTCGGGTAAGTGATGAAAAAAAATTGTAGAGGCCTGTATCTTTTTATCAAGACTAGACATTAAACTGCAAGTTGAAAATGAGACTCTCCATGGAACTTCCCCTTTGTCACCTTCATAATCAAATCAAATACCGGTAAGTGATACAATTACATCTTGATGAAAATTTAATGTTATTTCTAGACATTTTCGACAAAGTTGCTTTAGATTTGTGTACATCTTAACTAAATAGAAATAACATTATTCAACAGAGCAACATTCCAAATAAACACATTTTACTGTTGCAATACAAAATAATTTTGAAGAAATCATAGTGTTTTCCCTTTCCCAAAATGTGTTGAGTAATGCCAGTGCAATGGAGATGCACGTAAGATATCTTTCTACTCCAACAACAACAACTGATCTTCCAAACATAATCATTTGCATCATTTAGAACGGGTGAAATTTTGGTTGGCTTCCAAACACAATCCGGAGGTGGATTTCTATCAGCGTATGAATTAGGTCTATTTGTTCAATTTACAATACGTACTCTATGTAGGGTAAACCTACAGTGTAAGAACAATCAAAGCTACTTGTACATGTATCACTCCCTAAAATATCTCGATACCATCATCGCTTGAAAATAAATTGTGGACTTTGTATTTTAGAACAAATATAATTAAGAACAAATAAACCAATTAAGCTTCATAAAAATTGTTTTCTAAAATAGTCAAACATGTTTGAATAGTGTAAAGAGATGATCTTAGCTCAGACCAAGGAGATAGAGGTGATATCTCCTTGCTCAGACTATGATCTTCAGCCTAGAAAAAAAGGTTTTGACCAGGAGGTCTCACAATTTCTCAAGTTTAAGAAGGTGCAAAGGGTAATACACTGCACCCCTGAAGTGCATACTTGAAACCCCTCAGGCCCCTGGATGGGAAAATTGACACCCACTACTATCCCAGTATAAAACATCTTGATAGAATGTGAAATGCAAATATTTTTCATCTGTACATGTAAATTCAGGAGTTCGTCCTGTGCTCGTGAATGCACCCAACGAGTAGTTTCAGACTGATTCAGAACATCTTTAGCTTGATGCCAAAATTTCCAATAGGGTTAAAGTGTATTGACTATTGGGCTTCTACAAACATCAGGAATGATTGCTTCATTTATATTTCAAACAAATAAAACATCAGGATGGTGTACAATTTTCAAATATTTTGAAAAAAAATGTACATTTATAAATTATAATCAATAGGAATTTTCAAGTATTTAATTCATCAAAAAGTGAATTACAGTGCAAGAAGAATTTTAAAATGACACAATTGATATCCGAGTCATATCACTCTCTAAATTATGTTCTTCTAATCTTGCAAGAAGTGATAATATCTACATGTAGGTAGTAGGTACATGTATGAAGAAAAGAGGAAGGAAAGGGGGTAAAAAAGGAATAGAAAGTGAGAGAGGTCTGGGTTGTGTGACTCGACATTACCCTGTAATGCACATTGGAGAAAAAAATGACATCTTTAGATTCTCTTGCCCCCCCCCCATAAAATTAATCTGAGCTCGCAAGGCAAAGTAAGAGGGGCAAGAAATATAAATATTACTGTAAGTGCAAACAATGCATAGTTCGAGGTACGGTACCGAACAAACAGAGAACTTAATGTTTTATTCCTTTTATTCTGGCATGATACAACATACAGTGTAAGTACAATTCAGCAATTCAGTTTTCTGACACAACACATTTTCAAATTTAGAAGCCAATTTGAAAAAAAAAAAGTAATTGACAAGTTCCTGCCTCCCCATTTTTTCAGAAAGAGAGGGGGGGATCTAGAGGTGTCACGCGCGTAAAACATTCCCCATAGACTTGTGTGTTAAAATGGCACTTTTGAAAAATTCATAAAAATTAAATGTGAAATTAGAGGGTCGAATGTTTACTACCTTTGGATAGGATATATATCTGACATTCTATATCTGACCAGAGAAGGGTATCGTAGCCAGCTCATTTTAAAAATAAATTGCCATTTATGAAGATAACTATGATGGGATCAAATTCATCAACTGAAACAGTAAAATAGCCCCAATTCTTCCGCCAGTCAAAAAATAGTTCCAAATCATTGATATATCTTACCAATTTGGGCAAAGGAAGTTCAATAGTTACCATTTCTAGAATCAGTGTTAGATTTTGAATCATATTCATACACTTTTGTCAATCAGCAATATCAAATTGAAAAAATTCGAATGGGTTGGGTCGAACGAATATCTTTAACCCTCCTGATGTAATTAGGCTCATGACACCTAGAGTACACAGTGTCCGTCAACAGACAAGGGATTATTGTATTGTAGGAGCATGCCCTCTTGTGATAATAAAATGATAGTACAGAATTAGCAGCCTACATGTAGCAGGAATATCATACAGTAATTACTGCTGTTAACTCTCTCTGATAAATGAGGGATCTACAAATATCATGTGAGCTTGGAAAAGGTGATGAATATCTGAGCTTTACCTTTATGTGAGACATGGAGATTTGTGAACAAAGATCAATACAGGTTTGTTTTAATCTACAGGTACAGGTAGACCTGCATATCAATTTGGTACTCCAGGCTGAAAATAATATGATTTGAACAGATAGAGTATAATCAGACAGATAAAACATTAAAATTTTTATCAAAATCGGACAATACATGTAAAGATTATAAAAGATATGACGTTCAAGGTTAATTGCATTATTTTGGTGAAACAGTTCTATACTGTACATGTCTTCATGAGTATGCAATGAGCAAGCTGACAACGTCTACGTCCACTAATTTTTTTTTTTTACTTTATAATTTTTATTACATGTATATGAAATTGTTCATTTAAATTTTATCCACCAAGATTTTAAAAAATTTGATTGACTTTAAGGATTTGGGGCCGTATTCTGAAAATTGTCTTAAGAGAAATATTCTTTAGAGTTACAATAAAATCCGCATTCCAAAAATTCTTGCATCTTTTCTTGTAACTTTCGCTGACTCGCTGAGCGAACGGCGCATAAATATCCCTTTGCACAATAAAAGGTATTCTGAAAATTCTCTTATCTTTGCGTTCTGTTTACTTTCTTGCAAAATACAAGAAAATTTACAAGAGGTACTGTAGGGGGCTATTCTAACTTATTGTTGCATGCGATATTTGTCCGTCTGCAATAATTATTTCTGGCTGCCTCCCGCAATAACATCATGTTTTTATACAAAAGGAGACATTCCAAAGAAATTATAACGGATTGGTAAACTTTTCAGCAATTAAAAATTGGTGTTTGAGACGATGGATCTTTTCAGAGAAAATATGTCTTTGAAAAGGGCCACGTGTATTTTTAGCACAGAAGCAGACAATCATAAGCGTCGGGGGCGCAAGGAAATTACGCCTCATATCAACAATGCGCTTCATTATTTTTCAGAAGCGACGCTTCTATTGGTTGACCCAAGTATGTAACAAGCTTAATGATTGGCTGATGATGTAATATTGGGCGTGTCAGAGATAAAATAGGGGACGTCCTTAGTTATGGCACATTTTAGCGAGCCGTTATCTTCCTGACTTACAAAAAAAGTTAAAGGGGAATCAAACCCAAATAAAAACTTGTTTTTATAAGGAAAAGAAAACTCAGACAAGTTGATAGGTGAAAGTTTGAACAATATTGGACAAACAACAAGAAAGTTATGAACTTTTAAAGGTTGTATATATTGGTAATCACTATACCCATGGAGACTTCAAATTGGCCACATATGGGATGTCATAGTGATGTAAGGCAAGGACTACTCTTCCATGTACTCCAATACATATTATGGCTAAAAATGTCATTTTCCCCAAAAGTTTTATTTCAAATTATATTTTTGTTTCATGAGGACATAAAACAATATACTACCTGGGTTATATTTAGATTACTGCCCCAGGAGAATGGGTACTTAGGAGAAAACCACAAATCCCTGATAATAAAGTACATGGCCTATGGGAAAGTTGTCCTTGCCCCTTGTCATAATTTACTTACCAGGTTGCCAATTTGAAATCTACATAGTATTAGTGATCTCAATTTTAAAGCAGCTATAACTTTCTTATTGCTTGTCCGATTTCTTTCAAACTTTCACCATTCTGTTTGATTTATTTTTCTCCTTCCCCAACACAACATTTTATTGCCAAGGCTGGATTCCCCTTTAAGACAATTTCCAGAATACCACCCTTGGTGTGTAAGATACATGTACATGTGATGTAATCATAGTTGCAACTTTTATTTTTTTACAAGGGAGACATGTAATGAAAATATGAAATACATTATTATGAAATAATCAAATATTTAAATTTCATTCATTATTTAATAAATAATAATTTCAATCTAGTATGAATGAATTGTTCTTCAAAACGGAAAAACAAATGATACAATATCATCTTTAGTCCACATTTTCCTTTACTGCATTCGCGCAAGTAATTCATGACATTAGAACCGATGGTTAATTACTATTTCTGCCGATCTTAGTCAGTTAGTGAGTGAGAGAGAGCGTGTGCAATTGCAAGCCATCTGAAATTGAGCGAGCAAGCCCGCCTCTCCCGCCCACGTCACTGCACTGCTCGCTGCATCAAGCCGATCGTCACCGCACTCTCAGTCGCTCGGCTACCGGTACGCACATTTTAAAACCGATACGTTAAATCAAATATTGGATGGTAAAAAGTAATCGCCTTACCGTAGATGCCACGTCTGATAACTTAAGTTTCTTATGCTCGGGACTAAAACTCATGGTTGTTTATTTTTCAACAAAAAACTTGAAATGAAATGAGCGTTGTTTGCTGATGTGACGGGAGTCAACTTTCGGAAATCGGCAATGAAAGTGATTAAAACAATGAACGTAGAGGGCGTCGACACAACCTTCCGAAAACGGCAGATCCAGGCTGCGCTAGTAACAAGCATTTTGCTCATTCAGTTTTTTACTTTTTTCCAACAATGCTTGTAGAACCCGGGGGGGGGGGGGGCACTTCCATTGACGAGTGGATACCATGCGCGACCACGAGGTCTTGAAAAGCACCCTAAACACGTATTTTCCATATTCTGAAAATGCACCCCTTAACAAGTATTGGAAACAAATACTATTGGTAAGTATTCCCAGAACTGAGCCCCTAAACAAGTACAGCGATGTATTTTCCATATTCTGAAAATGCACCCCTTAACAAGTATTGGAAACAAAACGATTCCTTGAAATGAACCCTTAAACAAGTACAGAGATATTTCTTGTTATGTCACGCGTCCGTCGGTCGTCGGTTTTACCTTTAGACGCCATTATTTTGGTTTAGTACGGCCCCACCTTCCACACCTCGCGCAAATCGGACTCAAAACACGTAGTGTTGGGGCAAAATGGACATCCTTTATAAAACATTTTGATTTTGTTCTATCATCCCCGCATATTTGACCCTAAACACGTATATTTTTCCGAGCGAAATAGATACCCTTTTTTCAATATTTTTGTGTTTTTGACACCCTTATCACGTTACGTACGTAACGTGCCCTATCTTGAAAAAGACATCCTTTTTACGTGTTTTTTTGGTCGCGCATGGTATCCACTCGTCAATGTAAGTGGCCCCCCCGGGTTGTAGAACTCATCGGTCCAAGGGAATAAACTGTGGTCAGTAAGTTGCATGTGGCCCCATGTGGCAAGCAATTACGTGTGGCAAGATATAAAATCCATAACTCAAATTCGAACACAAAAGCAACATTTTATTCATATTATTATATCGAGGTTTTTTACCTGACTGCTAAGAAAGCACGAATGCCTGTGAGCAAGCAACCAGGGGACCAACGGCTTAAGGTCCTCTCCGAGGGACCTGGTAATGAGGATAAATGCCTTACCAAAGGGCACTAGCGCACCACTTGGGAATCGAACCCGGGTCACCGGAATCCGAAACCCCCGCTCTACCGACTGAGCTATCTTCTAGTGATTATCAAGCCGATTCTTAAAGGGATGGTCCGGGCTGAAAATATTTATATCTAAATAAATAGAGTAAAATTCACAAAGCAAAATGCTGAAAATTTATCAAAATCGGATTACAAATAACGAAATTATTTAATCCTAAAGTTTATCAATATTTTGTGCAAACAGTTATGCACAGTACATCGTCAGGAACATTAATTAGGTGGGCTGATGATGTCACATCCCCACTTTCCTTTTTCTTATTATATGAAATCATAATTGTTTCATTTTTTCATACATGTGTAAATGACGGGCCTCCATTATAGTGAAATAAGTTGCGGCAATAAAATTAATCAGTTGTCAATCCAATTGTTTTAGTTTTCGGTAGAATTTTAAAAAATACTAATTTCATATAATAAAATATAAAAGAACAAGTGGGGGATATGACATCATCGGCCTACGTAATGAATATTCATAAAGATATGCCTAGAACTGTTTCACCGGAATAATGCAAATCTTTAAAATTCAATAGCTTTGATATCTGTTATCCGGTTTTGATCGAAATTCAAGCATTTTGCTTTGTGAATTTTACTCTTTTTATTGTGATATGAATATCTTCAGCCTGGAGCATCCCTTTAAAAGGTGGAGGCTGAAGCAGCCCCTCCCCCTTCCCCTGGTTCCACGGCCCCTGTGTGATGCCAACTCGATCTTTCGCGATAAACCCGACGCCCAAAATAAATAATTGTGTTTTTATTATCTTGCTTTACTTCAAGAGGATCACAGCGGTGCAGAAAATCCTACATCGAGTATGAACCCAAATACTAAGAATACCATCAACATGATCAACGCGCTATTTATGATGTTCATGAAGAGCACCGTGTGCGTCGGTATATTGGCACTTGATAGATTGTGCTACGATTAATCACACCGGCTATATATCTACACTGTTTAACATAATTAAACAACGCTGTTTACTATGTGAATCGCATAAACATTTTAAACAAGTGTTTAAATCTTAAACAACAAAGTTTAAATTCAAATAGTTAACTATCAATAATAAGAATGTTTTTTTAAGATTTTAAACACTTGTTTAAACTTTTAAACACTTGTTTAAACTGTTTAAACAATTACAGTGCGATTCAAATATTAAACAGCGTTGTTTAAAACTATGTTTAACAGTGTACGTCTATAAACAAATAGTATATAAGTGCACTGGACCCAAGTCATAAGTCAGTAAAAACGAGTAAAATTATTTCAATGTCTGTCTGGCACTCTTGCCCCATTACACACACTGTAAAAACTGTGGTGTTAAAACTGACACCAGTTGGTGTTAATAGAGGACCACACCCCGAGGTGTTAAAATTACACCCTAGAGATTGAACATAACACCAAAGAGTGTAAATGTAACAACCAAAGGTGTTGTAATAACACCTATAGGTGTTAAAATAACACCATCAATTTAACACCGGAGTAAAATAACCGGTGTGGTCCTCTATGTACACCGGTTAACACCACAGTTTTTGCTGTGCACAATTATTAAGAGACACCGAAAAAAGTTAGACAATTCTACAAGTTTTACATGGTTCTAGAGGTCCATTAATCGTTTACGTCACAGATCCCCTATACTATTACACTAATGGATACAAAACTTATTATTCTACTACTTGACTGTGTGCTGTGTAGTGACCCGATAATAAGAAGATCAAATGAGAATTTCATCAATATTTTTGTCCGATCAGATCTGACAACATCCCTTGAATTTGATTGGCTGAGAAGCACTGCATGTTACTATATATGATAGCTGTCGAATAAAACAGAACGGATAAAACTTTCATGAAAATGCTACCTTGCACTATTTTAGTCACTGGTCAATTTCCCCTGGTTTCAAAATGGAAAGTGGACGCAAACACTTTGAGTGGGGATGTAACCCCTCCCATTTATTGACGCCCGGCCCTGCTCTATTTGAAGTTAACCATCTTTAATTTAATTTGAAATGTTATTAAACAATTGAAAAGGACTTGTATAATCTTAGATTTAGACATAACTGCAATAAAAGTTATTTTTAAGCGTTTTGTGTCATATTTGATCAAGTGCACATGCAGCGGCAAAACATGCATGTCGAATTCATTTTGATTAATAAGCCTAGGCACATTATATACACATGGCGCATATATATATATATTTTTTAACGAGAGCACCTTTAAAAACTAAACAACAACCCTATGCCCTAAGAGACAGCGTTGTGAAATGAAACCAGTTTTCGTTGTGGTCTACATTCGAGGTAAGTTCATATCCACATCGATTTTCATTCCGTGTACAGATTGATACCTCCGGGCATGCTCACTACCATTATCCGATAAAGAGCATCTCATCCCCATGGCAACAACACCACTCAAACTGATGTGTCGCCTGAGGGAGGAAGTCGAGATATCCGAATTTTATGAATAACAATGCTGAGGTGATACAGGAACGGATCATTTCTTTCAGAGTACATTTCATGTCAAACACAAAATCAGTACTCTTCCGGAAAAAAGGTGGAAAAAAGGGGAAAAATGAAATGTGAAGTTTATATATAGATTTTCAAGGAATCAAGTGCATTGAAAAACGGTTTGCTTTACATCTTGAGGATGATATAGGCCTATATACCTTGTATAAGAGACCGAGTACGATCAGAATATTGACCTGTATACCATGTATACCGTGTATACTGGGCGATATTATGGATTAACAGATATGAGAATGCGAGTCACGATTCTTACGATGAAGATGATGTTAAAATCAAAATGAGGACGGCGACGCTGATGATGATGGTGAAGTTTTCAATCTGATTGAAGTCATTACTGTATTTTTATATTTTCGAAATAAATATGATTTTATACCTGACTTCTATTTATCGGATGTGAATAATTTCTATAAGTTCAGGAGCAGTATTCTGGAAAGCCTGACTGAGATTTGAATCTCATCAGAAGACATATAGGTATAGTTATAGATCTATCAAATAAGCACGACTGTAATACTGAACTGTAGATAGTTGTCTTCATTCATTGCTTAATTAATCTTCGTCATCAAGAACACATTATTTTTACTTATGGAAAGAAATGGAAAGTTTGTAAATCATAATTAAAGGGATTCTCCGGGCTGAAAATATTCATATCTAAATAAATGGAGTAAAATTCATAGAGCAAAATGCTGAAAATTTCATAAAAATCGGATAGCAAATAGCGAAGTTATGGAACTTATATGTTTAGCAATATTTTGTGAAAATAGTTATATGCACGTCGTCATGAATATTCATTAGGTGGGCTGATGAAGTCACATCCCCACTTTCCCCTTTTCTTATGTTAGAACATGAAATCATAAATGTTTATCTTTTTCATACATGTGCAGTGGCATACCGTGGGTCGCGGCATTGGGGGGGGGGCACCAGCAAAAATTTTAAGTCACTTAGTGAGCGCGCGAAGCGCGCTCAGTTGCCAGGTATACTGACCTAATAGAGACATTTTAAGGACAGTGCCATTAAACGGCTATGTATCTCATTGATCAAATAATGCGAGCACGAAGCGCGAGCTGAACATTTTTGATATTCAAACCTAAAAGGGACATTATAAGCATGATACGTACCTGTCTCGCTAAACAAACAATACGAAGTGCGAGTGGAAATTTTTTTATAGACCCCAAACGGACATTTTAAGGACTATATTTTAGGAATCCATTAAGAGTGTACATCTCTCACTATAGTCATCTAATGCAAGTGCCAAGCGCTTGCTGATTTTGTTAGAATTACTTTTACTTTTAAACACATGAAGCACTTGTGGTCATTGTAATCATGATTAACATACGCATCTCACTAATCAAATATTGCGAGCGCAAAGCGCAAGCTGAAAATTTAGGAAATTCAGACCTGAAGAGCATTCTAAGGCTTGTTTGTAGGAATTCATTATAAGACCACACGTATTTCACTATCCAAATGATGCGAGCGCGAAGCGCGAGCTGAAAATTTTTGATATTCAGATCAGAGAAAGGGACATTTTTAAGGACTGATTTTAGGAATTCAAGAAGAGTAGACATATCTCACCAACCCACTAATTCGAACGTAAGCACGGACATGAAATGTTTTATATTAAAACCTTAAAATGGGGCAATCACTTTAAGTAGTCATGAAAAAGAAGCAAATGTCACTACATAAAACAATAATAACTCGAAGTGCGAGGAAGTATATTTGGTGTGCATTGACTTGAAAACAGGATGATTATACATATCTCGTTAAACAGACAATGCGAGCACCAGGAACAACGTATATAGGCCCTGAGCAACTTTTGTTTCATAAAGTTATGAAAAAAATGTTTCTTATGTAATATAAATATAATATAATATAACATTATAATGAACATTAAATTCTTCTTTCTCGCTACGTTTCTCTTCCTTTCTCCTTTTTTTCTCCTTTTCCCCGTTTTTTTGCCAGCCGATGGGGGGGGGGGGCACGTGCCCCCCCCCCGTTGTTACGCCACTGTACATGTGTAAATAATGTGTCTCCTTTATAAAATGAAATAAGTTGCAGCAATAATGCACTAAATCAGTTGTCATTTCAATTTTTTTAGTTCTTGGTAAAACAAATTGAATATACCTAATTTCATATAATAAAATATAAAAATATTTGTATACAAATGAACAAATGGGGATATGGCATCACCAATTTGCTCATTGAATTTTCATGACATGCCTATACTGTTTCACTGGAATAATGCAAATCTTTAAAATGCCATAACTTTGTTATTCCTTGTCCGGTTTGATCAAATTTTCAGTGTTTTGTTTGTCTGATTTTTCTCTATATGTTTAAATCATATTATTTTCAGCCCGGAGCATCCCTTCAAGTTAGTTGTTGAATTCCCAAAACAAGACTTCCCCCCTTGAATTACATTGACAGGGGCCACGGAACCGGGGGGGGGGGCAGGGGGGCTTCAGCCCCCCCCCCCCTCTTTTTTCCAAAACCGTGCTCAAAAAACGTAAAAATGACCATATGATTGTGATTTTTAGCATGGTCAGCCCCCCACTTTTGGCTCAGCCCCCCCCCCCCCCATGCACATCCTGGTCGGTATGCATATGAGGAGACTGATGACGTCACTCACTATTTCTTTTGTATTCTATTATAATGAAATATGAAATATCTTGATTTATTCCTCATTGGAAGGTGAAATAGTTTTCTTCCTCCATGAACATGGGGAATTACAATTGTTTTAACATTTTGTGGTTCAGTAAAACTGGTCCTTATTGTCAAATCTGTAAAACTTGAAATATTGTACAATTCAAACAATAAAAAACAAAAGAAATAGTGAGTGGAGGACATCACCGACTCTCTCATTTGCGTGTTGCCGAGTTGTGCATAAATTATAACTGTTTTGTGAAAAATTAGTGAAACTTTAAAATGTCATAACTTTCTTATTTTACATCCAATTTTGATGAAATTTTCAATGCTATTCTTGTTTGACTTTTCTCTATTGATTCAAATCAACATCTCGGGTGGACTTGACCTTTAAGGCAGCTCCCATCATCATGATCATGTCCATATTTCATTGTAGCCTTACAAATCGTTAAAAAGCAATTAATCGTGGAGGGTACTTGACCTTAAAGGTCAACCAGCGTCTTCCGGTTTATCCATCATTTGCATGGATGCACCTATAGACCATGGACCCTAGACCTATCTTGAAAAATCCCAGGTGCCTTCTTGATGGCGGGTAAGAGAGGAGATAATTCTAAGCCCTGGGACTAGTCTTCAAAGCGACTAGCAGGAATAAAGGTTGTTTATCTAGGGCTCACATGAGTATTACAGACCCCCATTCACTCACGTGTTTAATCATAGCTCATCAAAAAATCATCAAAAATCCCACGATAGATTTTGCTTTAATTGACTGACATTAGTCACAATTAACAGTACATTAAAACTAGATACGTTAATCGGGTACTTGCCCAGCTCAATCAAAAGTTAAATGGCCTGAAATAAGACTAACCATAATTTCGGCGCAAATACTATATTCACTACTGAATTAATGATACGCGCCGTATAAGCTAAAACATCAACAAGAACAGCAGTTCATTGCCAGAAAAACCCGAACTGCATTGTGGATAATAATAATTAAAATGAAATACAAAAATGCAGTCTAGCCTCCCCAAATGCCTTAATTATCAAAGAGTATGAAAATGACATTGTTTCTATCATTTATGTTTTGATATACAAAGATTTTGTCTATTTTTAATGAATTATTTTAATTAATAAAGTCATGTGATCTTTACTTACATGTACGCCTGTCCGACATGCTTTGCGCGCGGATGAATTACTCTCATGTGCCCTCTAATGCTTTCATTCGGGTGGAGGTCACACTATTTTGTCTTCTTTTCCGTCAGAAAAAACTACAATCACACAAATCAACAAACAATAAACGTATATAGACAGTCATTATAAAGAATATGTTTATATCATGGGAATAGGATATAAGATAGTCTACGGAATTGCGATTTTATACTTCACATTGAAGAAGGAGAATTTAAGATCAATTAATAATGTGAGAAAAGAGACGGTTGGTTATTTTTTTTTTTTTTTTGCAGGAGTTTCTGCATTTTATTCAAGATCAATAACATATAAACAGATTCATACAATAACAATGGCAAAGATGAATACATTTGTGTGACAATCGAAAAAAAATTGATAATGTATAAGACTCAAAACTGTATCATAAATTAAACATGTAAAATAGTAAGTTGGGTAAAAAGAAATGCAGGGGCCAGCTATAATAAGCAGGAAACTGCTTGAAACAATAGCAGCCAGGAGGGAGGGCTACATGGAAACGAAAATGTCACGAAATAGAAAGTATGACAATTTAGAAACTTGGTGGGGAGAGATAAAGTAATTATGGCAAAAGAATCGTAAATACGTGCGAGTGGGTGCTAGTGGGTGAGTGCAGGGTAGCGTTTCATGAAAGGACTTGTCAGACGTTTTGATCCGACAAGTCCCATTTTAGCCGACAGTTACCATAGTAACATTGCTTATCAGCCAATCAAAATCAAGGAAAGATGTCAGATCTGACAACATGTCGGACAAAAATGTTGATGAAACGCTCCCCTGGTGTTATATTTATGTATACTTATAAATAAGAAACTTTTTCAATGAGCTTTTAAAGAAATAGGAGACGCGGACTGTTTAATGTTATGAGGCAAGGCATTCCAAATATCTGGACCATGGTGGCGTATAGTATGAGTGAGCAATATTCTGGGGTTGGTTAAATGGATATCTGGTGAATGACGCGTTGGATAAGTTTATATGAATATCTTTGTTATAGACAAACAAATTACGAAATGGTATAGGAATAATATTAGATGAAAATTTATACATAAAAATGGCTATTTGGTATGTGTTAATATCCTCAATTTTCAATGTCTTTAAGTTGTGAAATATTGGATTGGTGTGTGCAATGTATTGTGAATGTGTACAAATACGGAGTGCTTTTTTTTTTAAACGGAATATCATTTCAAATTTTTACTTACTATACTATATAACCCCATACTACATGTACTATGTTGCAGTAGGATAAGTGGGATAAGATGAATGAATTATAAAGCATAAACAATGACTTTTTTTATATATAATATTTCAATCTATGTAGGATCCCTATCCCTCTGCACATCAACATGCAAATATTACGAATGTGACTGTTCCAAGTTAAATTTGAATCAATCAAAATACCTAGAAATTTAGTTTCTTGTTTTTCAATGATGGGTAAATCATCTATAAAGATGTTGTTGAGAAACATGTGTTTAGTTTGGATGTGTCGAAAATACATAAAGTTTGTTTTGCTAATATTTAGGGAGAGTTTGTTGGCTCTGAACCACATTGATAATTTCTTCAATTCTGAATTATTTGTTGGAACAAGTACATTTAAGTCTTTGTGTGAATATAATACATTTGTATCATCTGCAAATAAAACAAAGGTTAACTTTCTAGATGCATTCACAATGTCATTCATATATATCAAAAATAATAAGGGACCTAAAATAGATCCTTGTGGTACTCCACATTTCAACGTGCAAATATTAGATGATTTAGATTTGAAACGAACATAATAGCGACGATTGCTTAAATAATCTTTAAACCAAGCGAGAACCACACCATATTTCATTAATTTACAAAGTAAAATGCAATGATCCATGGTATCGAATGCTTTCGAAAAATCCATAAAAACCCCAACAGTGCGTTCCTTTTTAGATAGAGAATCAGAAATTTTGTCATATAATTGTAAAATGGCAAGATCCGTTGAGTGATTACTTCTGAAACCATATCGATTAGGAATCAATAAATTATTATTGTTCAAAAAAGAATATAACCGCTTATAAACTATTCTCTCAAGTATTTTAGAAATACTCGGTAACAAAGAAATAGGTCGGTAGTTTGAGATAAGACATGGGTCATCTTTTTTATATATTGGAATAATTTTTGCAATTTTCAGTAGATCGGGAAAAATACCACGAGAAAGAGAACGATTGAAAATATGCGATAGCAGTGAGGCTATAAAATAAATTATTTGTTTCAAAAGATAGACACTTACTCCATCATGCCCACAAGATTTGGTCGGTTTCATGGACCTAACAATTTCTAAAATCTCATTAGTATTTGTTGGATTGAAAAATAAAGAATGTTCTGGAAAATCGTTTAAGTATTCGGAAAAGTCACTATCATTGGATATTATTTTTTAATCTAAGTTTGGGCCAACATTATTAAAGAAGTTATTAAATGCATCAGCAACATCACCTGGGTCTTGCACGTGTTGACCATTTTCTACGAAATTTACGTTATCATTTGTTTCTTTTTTCTTACCTAATATGTCTTTTATAGATTTCCATAATGTATAATTATTATCTTTATTATTTACAATTTTATCAGAAAAATAAGATTTCCGAGCTAGGCGGATATAACTGATGTTAATTTATTGCGGTATTTTTGTATTTACTTATATTTTGAGTTGTAGGCGATTTTATGGATATTTTATATATTCTATTTCGAGTAAATATGGATTTCTGATTATACTTTGGGAAATCCATGGTTGTTTGTTCTTCTTTTTATTCGATTTTGATTTTTATTAATGGCACATTTTTATCATAATAATAAAGGAGTTTATTTAAAAATTTCTCATAAGTCATTGACATTTTGTTCAAAGTAAATATCATTCCAAGATTCTACAGCCAAATCCACCTTCATGGAATCTATATTACGATGGGTTTCATTCCGTCGCATTATGTTTATTTTATCACTAGCTTTGAGTAGGCGTTTATCATTTTGGATACATTGCAAAAATAGGAAGATGGTCTGAAATGTCATAGTAAATTATTCCATTATCTTTATTATCAAGTGCATTCGAAAAAATATTATCAAGTATTGTATTTGATATGTTTGTGACTCTAGTAGGTTTATTTATAAGATGTTGAAGTCCAAAAAAATGTTGACCAAGGATAGTAAAGTGAAATGATAGATTATTTAAGTCACCCATTATATAAATATCTTTGTTTTCGCGTGAAATTGAATCAAGACTTGCTTCTAATTCATTTCAGAATGTTTCAGCTAAACTGATTGGGGGTCTATGAATTACACCGATTATTTTATTCTTATTTTTAGCGTAGGTAATTTCTATGAATACGGATTCTATATTTTGAAGTTCGATATCGTGTCATATTATTTATTATCATCAAAGCAATTCAAGTATAAAACAATTAATTTTAATTCATCAATGATATGACATAATTAAAATCATGGTATTGCGGCATCGTTTTTACGGCATAACGGCAATAATAAGGCGGCGTTAATGTGGCGTTACGGCGTCTAACGATGATGTTATGAAACACTGCGCCGTTGTATTGTCATAGTTCGACAATTGTGGTCAACATGGTCAAAGCAATATAAAGTGGTGATGCTATTGTTACATTATCATTTGCAAGCTAAACATCTTCAAGTCAACATGAATACTCTCTCAAACCGATTTGCTTGTTCACTATGCGATAAGACGTATAGTAGCAGGTTTGACGTGAAGAGGCACGAACAAACTGCGCATCGAGAAATGGAAACCGATGAGGAATCAATTGAAACTGAATCTGAGAATGGAGACTCCAGTGATGGCGAAACTATCAAAGAGGGAGATTCTGAAATGACAGAATCAGAAAGTGAGGAAGAAGACAATGGAGATCCAGAAGACAACTTGGCTTATCAAGAATGGCTCAAACAGGCCTTAGCAGCAACAGATGAGATGAGAAATGAAAAATATGAAAAATATATCTCAAGAGGCATGAGCGAAGAAGAAGCTCTAGAAAATGCTCACACAAAAGTTTTATGGGCAGTAAAACGAATCTTCGTCGACCACTACTCTTACTTCTTGCGACATAACTTGTATCTTGAAGAGGATGACACCAATCAGGACATTCTGTCTGATATCAAAGAAAGAGTAGAGAGTGGCATGGATATTCGAAAAGCAATTCAACGGGTGCATGTTGGCCAGACACGGAACAAAGTTTGATGTCCTATTTCAATACCAGGAAGAAGAAGAGATGGAAGAGACTGAATAAAGTGACAACTAGTGCACATAATGAAGAATAGACTTTGTAGAAGTATTTAAGATCTATCATCATGTTGAAATCAATACTTTATCCATGTTGACATAAAGTTCCAAGAGAGTGACCATATATGAAAACGTAAATTCTGATACACTTATATTAGATTCCTATATATTTGAAATCTGCATTGTTTTTGATATCTTAATTGTTTTATACTTGAATTGATTTGATAATAATAAATAATAATGATATGAAATACATTTTTTCCATTATATGTTGTGTGTATTTTCTTCCATGTGCTTTGTGTCTGACGAATTGATGTGATTTAGTGCCTTCTATCTGCAATTATAATATTTCCCATTAAGGAGATTTTCTGAACTTCTCTAAAAGAACTGTCCCTGCACAAAATTATTTTTAAATGATTGTCGATTTTCTTGCCCTCTATCGGACAAAAATAAAGAGTGTGTCGCACTGAGCTAGGTTCTATTATAATAAATGATAATAACAAAAACACTTAAAAATAATAATCCTACGAGAGTGACGTACGTATTGACCCAAATCAAATAATGAATGTGAACAGTGGCACCCTTATTTTGGAGCCCTTTACCAAAACTAATTAAGATACACCTTTACAAAAAAGATGCCTAATGTGTATTCAAGACGGTACATTGCTTCCATACCTTGACATGTGAAGACAGTCTAAAAAATCAAAGCAATCTATTCCATTGTTCAATAACCATGTATGCCTCACGAAAAATGTTATATTCTCCAATAACCAAAATTATAAGGTGAATGGTGTACTCCAGGTACCCCCTCCCCCACAACCCCATGATGCTGATGTGACGCCGTAGACGCCGCAACGCCACAATGCTGGTAAAATGGCGAGTTGTAGCAGCTGTCATATCCTCCTTTTACACCCAACAACCCCATGATGATGATGTGACGCCGGAGACGCCACAGCGCATCAATGCTGGCAAAATAGAAACTTTTTCCTCGTATGCTCTCTTTTATCATTCATCTACCTACATGTATACTGAACATACCATCTCTATGTATTTCCTCCTGGTAGGAGGCGGCCATGCATCTAGCAGAACACTGTATGGATTAACCCAACACCCTTCGTATGCCCAAGGGTGTGGCTTCCTTGTGATCTGAGCCACCCCCCTTTAATTTCTCCATGGCTTCCTGATAATTACCTTTATCTTGTTCACGTTTCCTCAATATCAACGTTAATCCGTTATGTAAATTCCGCCGGATGTTATTTCTTATGTATTTCAAGAAAAGTGATCTATACTGCACCCTATATTCTTCTTGTATGATCTAAATAATACTAAGGCTCACAAACGTGACAAACATCTGACTTATGAAACAGCAAAAAATATCATATCATATATTTCACGTTTTTATGTATGTGTGTATATGACATGTCTCCATTGTAACGAAATAAGTCGCAGAAATTATTATCTTACACGTTAAATCATTAGTCAATCCATGTTTTAGTTCTTGAAGAAAAATGATAATAATAATTGATATTCATATTGCGCATTACACAAAAGTTTCAAAGCACTGTTATCAAAATAAAAGAAAAAGAAAATTATATGAGAATGAATACTAATACATAATGATTAAAATTGTTACTTTACAAGAACATAATTTGAATGAATATGATTTCACACAATAAAATATAAAAAAAATGAATGGGATCATTGGCTTGCTCACTGTATATTCATGAAGACATGCATAGAAGCGTTTTACAGAAATAATGTAAATATCTTAGTTATACCTTGTCATATTATAATTGCAATATTTTGTTTGCCCAATTTTACTTTATTTATTTGGAAGTGTTCACTCAGCAACATACGGAAAATTCAAGAAAGAATAAAATGTATTGTCTAATGCCCTTCTTGACAAAGAACGGTATTTTTTGAAAATATGTGAATCAAAATATTAGTCTAGTCCTTGATTCTAAACGAACGACATACTTTCGATTTTTCGTCAGCTCTGAAACTTAAACCAAACTGCTGTTCCGGCTCACCAATTTTCGTCCATCACCTCCCAGCTGTTTTTTGTCATTTCACCGACATTTTTATATACATTTTCTATGTTCTTGAATTCTCCGTATTTTACTGAGCGAAAACTCCCCGTTTTCAACCTGGATTACCCCTTTAAGAGAGCGACTGCGTGTCGAATAATGTTTGCTGGTTAACACACCTCATTTAAAGGACAAGTCCACCCCAACAAAACGTTGATTTTGAAAAAAGGAAAAAAATTCAACAAGCAAAACACTGAAAATTTCATCAAAATCGAATGTAAAATATGAAAGTTATGACATTTTAATGTCTCGCTTAATTTCACAAAACAGTTATATGCACATCCTGGTCGGTATGCAAATTGGCAGACTGATGACGTCACCCACTCACTATTTCTTTTGTGCTTTATTATATGAAATATGAAATATTCAAATTTTCTCCTCCTCGTCCAGTGAAAAAAAGTTTTTTTTCTCCCTGAACATGTGGAATTACCAATATTTTAACAGTTTATGGTTAAGTTATGTTGGTCATTATTGTCAAATCTGTAAAAATTGAAATATTGTATTATTCAAACAATAAAAAACAAAAGAAATAGTGAGTGATGGACATCATCGACTCTCTCATTTGCATATCGCTGAGTGGTGCATTTAACTGTTTTGTGAAAAATAAGCGAAACTTTTAAAATTTCATAATTTTCTTATTTTACATCCGATTTTGATGAAATTTGCAGCGTTATGTTTGTTTGATTTTTCTCTATCGATTCAAATCAACAGTTTTTTAGGGTGGACTTGACCTTTAAAGATCGATGTAGGAATGTAAACTTCATACCATAAAGATATAGGTCATCAATTTACAGGAAAGAGCAACGCTTAGTTTCGACATCTTGAACGCTCGGCATGTTGTGACGTTATATAAACTTTTGATCCATGGTATAGGGTTTTCGAATTTCTTTTTTTTTTCTTCAAACCAATTTGATCTTTCCCTTCATGCATGAACATAGTTTACTACCCATTGGCACTGGCGTAAGAGCCCCCCCCCCCCCAAACAAAAAAGTTCGACTAAGAAAATAAAAGAGAAAATGAAAGGGATAAGGGTGAAATATGATTTTGTTTTCTGAATATTATGTCAAAACCTGTCACAAACTTGGATTTTGAAAAATAAAAATGACGAAATTTTTGCGCACTTGCTTCGCTGACAACATTTTATTAATCTTTCGCGATACGCCATATCGAGCCCCCTCAAAATCTTGGCTCATTACGCCACTGCCCGTTGGTATCTTTCATGTCAAAAGGGATAATCTATACAAATAAGGATTCATTTGATCCTAATAGCCGACAAGAAGACAAGAGCGTAACCTAATTATTACAGAACCTTCGGAGTAATCGAGAAAATAAAACCTGAATAGGCTATAATGAATATACATTTCTGATCTCCTTTTTCTTATCCCGGCATTACAGATGGAACACGATATTGTTTCGAGGAATATAAATTCCCCAAATTCTCCAATATCACATTGATTCCGTTTCAACTTTTAAGGAGCTCTCCTTCAGTTACGCGTCCTAATTTGTTACGGAGTCTCCTTTCTAGTTATAACCTAGCGAAATGCAACTGTAATCGGATTAAAACAAAAATTATAGTATTCCCCAGTCAATTTGTGTCATCGTGTCCGTGACATAGTTTCAGCGCAGAGGTAAGGGTAAACATCCATGGTTTGAACTACCTTCGCAGTGATGTAATACATTTGTAATAGGCCTTTGGGTATAGTAATGTTCTTTCACACCAACGCAAACGACTCCAAATCGACTGATGACATGCCATTTGTAATAACTATGACCGGTCTGGAATCGGTTGTTGGTGTAAATGGATATAGGAGTACTCTTGTTTCAAAAGATGTGAATGAATCAGCCGCTTACCACCTGTCAACGATAAAACTCAATGTAAGCTATATTTATCTGCGGCAAGGAACTGTCATCTTCTTAAAGTAATTAACCCATCGTCAACACCATTAAATAAGTAGTTATGAAGATGATATCAATGATACTACTACTACTACTACACTGTTAGAAAATTTATCCGGAGAAGTTCCTGCAGCAGAGTCTCGAGAACACCTGTAATCTTACCAGATTGCGTAATCTTACAGGAAATTGGTATTTGGTGTATGGAACCTTACAAACACCCTTTTCCCCTTTTTAAACAGACCTGTTCTGTTAAATTGCAGAAAAATTCCTGTCTTATGAATTTACAGAATGATTCTGTTATTGCTCTTTTTTCTGTAAAATCAGGTTTTTTTAAACAGTGTACTAATACTACTACTACTACTACTACTACTGCTACTACTACTACTACTACTACTACTACTACTACTACTACTACTACTACTATACTACTACTACTATACTACTACTACTTCTACTACTACTACTACTACTACGAACTACTACTACTACTACTACTACTACTACTACTACTACTACTACTACTACTACTACAACTACTACTAATTCAAGGAATTAATCCTGCCGGGTACCCATTCACCTCACCTGGGTTGATTGCAGCACGATGTGGGTTAATTTCATGCTGAAGAAAAACACGTCTTGGTTTGCATTCGAACCCACGTCCCTCTGATTGAAAGACGAGAGTCGTAATCACTAGACCATGACGCCCCCACTTACTTAATTACTTACTTCCTACTACTACTACTACTACTACTACTACTACTACTACTACTACTAATACTATACTACTTCTAATACTTATACTTTGTTTTCTTACACACTTACATGTAAAATGTTGGGCAAAAAACTGTGAACTGTGATGGGTAATGTATGTTGGTAAAAAAAATATATATTCAGGGGAATTATTATCCAATTGAGTAAATTTATTACCCAATTATTAGTTTTTATTACCCAATTTGGGCAGATTTTATTAATACTTGTGAGGACAGTATTTTGCACAGGGTTGGTTAATAGTTGGGCATTTTGCCCAACTATTTTAAGAGGGTATATAAGGTGACCCAGTTAAAACGGTAGACCATTTCCGCATTTATAATTTGGCTTCGACTCAGTAGATAGAAATAAGAACAACAAAGTTTTATAAAATTCCTATCTTTTTCCACAAATTTAGAAAGGCTAAGAGCGATGAAAATAGCCACGTTTTTTGTAAATAAGCGTCATATGATATCATCTGCGCAGAGTAAAAACGTAAACAGGTTTGCAGTGCTCGGGGTTTCATTTTCAAAGACTTGCTGAAAAACAAAATCACTCATCATGCTCACAGCATCCCGAAAGGCAAATTCTGAATTTAGCGTCTGGTGTTTGTTGAATTCTCTGTACCATGTGTCAGACGCCACGAAAGAATCATTAAAAATTGAAATTTATGCATTTTATATTACATAACATAATAAGGGACAGCTGCTCGTTTATGACGTCACAAATCCAAAACTTAACATTCTAATAACTTGCTCAATCTTTAATGGATTTTCCTCAAACCTTTACCAATGTTTTTAATGATTTTTTTCTTATATTTTTATAACAAACTTTACTTCAGGGTGAACTTCGTCTTTAAAAGCTACTGAAATCCTTCAATCTGATTGGCTGATGGTTAAATTGTCATAGAAAGTACGCATTTGTTATAAAAAGCCTTTATGAAACAGAACTCCGACCGACAAAATATATTAAGTTAATTCGGGGTACATAATTATCATTCAGGCGGCATCTCGTGTTTTTTCCTTCTCTTTTTACCATTACCTTCTTCACTTTCATTTGATGTACATATTCATGTATTTTTAATCTGTTGATCTCCTGCATGGGGAGCTGTAAATGAAACGTGAAGGTTGAATGCATGTCTAATTAACTTAGACTATCATAATAAACAGTCAACAAAATATACCGATACGAAATATTTTGTAATATCCGGACGGGTTTTTAATTCCGGACGAGGCGGAAATTAAATTTTGCAAGCAACATTTCATGATAAGGGAGTGATCGATAATATATATATTACAATCTTTCACAATAATTTGAAAAATTTGGATGCACAGATTTTGTGAAATCAAAACGGAAACAAAAGATGAGAGGTTTGTCCTCTCGCCTGCATAAATTATACAGTGCGTCCAAGAAAAAAACGAAACCGAGATTAAGCGATGATTTATCATAATTTAATCACAAATACAATAGACAAATGACCTACCAATGTAAAGCTTAGAATCTCCCCTTTCATCTGATATTACTTACATTATTCCTCATTCACGCATGAGTGAGCAAAAACAATTTGAAGAAAGGATACCAAAAACTCATTTGGCGGGGGTTATCTGAATTTCAAAAAGAAAATAACATGGAGTGTCGAGTGAGTTTGAACGCTAGCCTGTAAAACCTCTTCATGTTATGAAATTATTGAAATTCAAGCCTTATTTCAAGTAACCAGAACTTTGTTATTTTTTGACCATTTTCTGTAATTGAGGTATCAAATTAAAGAGCAGATATTGAACTTTTTTAAAATGTGGTTTTCTTTTTGAAACCCAGATACAGCCCGCCAAATGACTTATTGGCATCCCCTCTTCAAATTGTTTTTGCTCACTCATGCGCGAATGAGAAATAATCTAAGTAATTTTAGATCAAAAAGAGATCCTAAGCTTTACAATGGTAGGTAATTTGCCCGGGTCATTTGTCTATTTTTTAAGTTATGATAAATCATCGATAAATCTCGGTTTCGTTTTTTGTGGGACGCACTGTATATACAGTACGTAGCTGAAACGAGACAGTGCCGACGGCGCGGCGGGGCGGCCGCGGCAGCATCAAATATTAACATGAGGTTAAGTTTTTGAAGTCATCATAACTTTGAAGTTTATATACATAGCAGGGGCGTAGACAACGGGGGGGGGGGGGGGGGGGGGGATGAGGGGGATGCATCCCCCCCACCTCACAAGGTGGGGGGGATGGCATGTACAATCATCCCCCCCCCCATGTTTTGGGGAATGATGATGATAATAATAGTAATAATAATAATGATAACAATTATAATATTAATAATAATAATAATTATGATGATGATAATAATCCTCTTCATTATTGTAATTGTGTTTATTGTTATTAACCGCATTCATACGGTGAAAGCCAATTCAGACGGTAAAAAAAAGAAAATCTTACAAGTATTTTGTGGTTATCTTGTGGTTTGGAAACCACAAGATAACCACAAGATTAATCGCGCATATTTTGCAGTGCGCGCAATCTCGTGGTGTGGAAACCAAAAGATAACCACGAGTTTTGCGCGTTCAAATTGGGCAAACCACAAGATAACCACAAGATACCTCTAAGATTGCAAACCACAAGATAACCACAAGATTGGCTTTTAACGTGTGAAAGAAGCTATTGAAAATCAGGGATGCGGATTACGAGCGTACGCCGTGTTATGTGCGCATTACGTGCGGGGAGAGAAGGGACGCGCTAAGGCAGTTAGCTAGAAAACAAAAACACGTGGTGAGTCCGCTCAGCAGGAGGCCTTGTCTTCCTTAACTTTTTAAGGGGGAAATATATGTGAGTGTGTCACTTACATAATTCACAGCGTGAATTGAGATGCACTTTGTTTTGTATTCATTTAAAGTATGTTGATTGATGCATGAAGACATAAGTTTGAAATGTTTAAAGAAGTTTGTTTCATGTAAAGCGCAGTGTGAATTTACCCTGTCTTGAAATGCGAGATAAAAGGAACCTATTAGTATTAGCATTATTATTTGTATTAGTATTATTTTTTATTTGTATTATTATTATTATTATTATTATTATTATTATTATTATTATTATTACTATTACATGTATAAGACTGAGATCAAATAGAAGTAAATAATGCCCTAATTTGAAACGATGCAATGCCGTTATGGTTCCGATTTCTTCACAAACTTACAAAGCAGTATTGTTACTCCATGGATCATAGTGATACTGTTTATGTTTTTTGTATCTGTATGTTAATGAGCCGCCAGCCAATATCCATCTATGGATACTATGCCTGTTTCTTTGAGGTAAAAAAAAGCATAGTATGTACGTATTCATTATGCTTTATAATGAACAGACATATTGTTATTTGTTTGTTGTTTATGTGTTCTATTCACAAATGGCCACAGAGGCTGTTTTCATTCATAACCACATACCCATATCAAGACAACAAAGACCATACCTGCGTGTACACAGTTGACATTGTTTTTTTTTCTGAAGAGGTGTAACAGCAAAATTCACAGAGATAAATAAATACGTAGTGTGGTTCAATATGCAATACTATGTGTCAGTCCATTCTGTATTCGTATGCCACGGTGTGTAGATCTTGTCGATGTATGTCTGTCCATTCAAGGCGTAGTATGTGTGTGGTGCGCGCACCCGTGTGTGTGTGTGTGTGTGTGCGTGAGTATGGGTGTGTGTGCGTGCGCGCTTGTGTGTGTTATTTTACCTCATTAAGTATGCATCAGATTGCACGATTTCAAGTTCAAAATTGCAAAAGCTCCCTACCGTTGGAGGGGGGCCATCCTCCTCCCACACCCTCCCCCCGCTCGGTCGCTTCGCTCCCTCACTAGCGTTGGCAGCCCAGTCATCCCCCCCAGGTGTACGAACCTGTCTACGCCACTGATACATAGGGTTATATTTCATGAATTCTGGCCACAATTAAGGGTAAGAAAGTCTCTCTGCTCGTTCGGCTTGAAATTCAGGCCAAAACATTGAGGTCAAAATGACATTTGAGCCCGGCATTTGAGAGTTGAAATCAATCCGACAATATATATATATATATATTTTTTTTTTTGGAAGGGGGTCAGGATATCCAATTCTCATCCTAACAAAAACACAAACTAAAATACAGGCCAACATGAGTTAATACAGTCTTCACAAGAATTTTGTCCTGAATTTTCAATTTGGGTATATTGGAAGGAGGTAATGAGTGAATAGCAGTTTCATAAATTCTCTTGTTATTAAAGTATATAAGTAACAAAATGTTGTTGAGAGAGTCGATGACGTCCAACACTCACGATTTCTTTTGTATTTCATTATATGAAATATGAAATATTCTAATTTTCTCCTGATTTTCCTTTGAAAACAAGTTTTATTCCTCCCTGAGCATGTGGTATTACCATTGTTTTAAAATTTCATGACTCAGTCACGTTGGTCCTTAATATCAAATCTGTAAACAAGTGGAGCGCCTCTGGCAGTCTTTCCTGCATTACGCGATTCAATACAGCAAAACCACTATAAAATAATTATTCACAAAAAACACCATTCATGTAATAATACACAGTAAAAACGCTGTTTAAAATTTTTATACAACGCTGTTTACTATATGAACCTTACAGTAATTGTTTAAACAGTTTAAACAAGTGTTTACATCTTAAACAACAAAGTTTAATTTTCAATATCTCATCTTCAAAAATTAAACATGATTGTTTAAACTGTTAAACAACTACTGTAAGGTTCATATTGTAAACAGCGTTGCATAAAATCTTAAACAGCGTTTATACTGTGTACAATACTTCGTTCATTGACAATAAATGACATTTGACCTAGATCATGCGACCTAAGACTTGTCAGTGATACTTGATTACCCCTTTATCCACATTTTATAAACTTTGAAAGTTATGACAGCAATCTAATAATTACCTTCAAAATGGCCAAAGTCCATTGACCTTTGACCTTGGTCATGTGACCTGAAACTCACACAGGATGCTCAGTGATAGTTGATTACTCTTATGTCCAAGTGTTATGAATCAGATCCATAAACTTTTAAAGTTATGATGGTAATTCAACAGATACCCCCAACATGGCCAAAGTTCATTGACCTTTGACCTTGGTCATGTGACCTGAAATTCAAAATAAAAAAACATAAGAAATAATGAGTGATGGATGTAATCGACTCTTTCATTGGAATGTCAATGAGTTGTGCATATAACTGTTTTGTGAAAAATGAGCGAAATTAAAAAATGCAATACCTTCCTTATTTTACATCCGATTTTGATGAAATTTTTCAGCGTTAGATTATGCTTGTTTAATTTTTATCTATATATAGATTCAAATCAACATTCTCATGGGTTGGACCTGACCTTTTAAGAGGGTCGTGCATTAACCATTAAAGTCGTTTCTTATGTAACATTATCATTACGATGTCACATTCTCTTCATTGAAGTCCTTTTATTACTTAGGATCTTGTGAAAAAAAAATGATAATCTTTCAGGCCGACGGAAACCTATGTATGAATCGCATTTATTAGTCAATTTCTAGTCTATATTCACAAATAGGCGATTGAAATAAGAGGGAAGGAGGCTGTTAGAAAAACAAGATGATAACATGTTTACTATAAATACATACTTTTCCTGTTTTGATGATTGCTTCCAAGCCTTACAAAACCCGACCCTCCTGTTTTGTCTGTCTTATTAGATTTGACTAGATCTGACTATATATAATTATATATGTCGGAGAAGGCTGCAAAAAACCTCATACCAAACGTGCGCCCTGGCGCCATAAATGCGTTGCGTAGCAACGAAATCATAATTAAGCCATTATCAAAAGACATTTCATCATCAGCCTTTCATTATTATTTACTTATTAACAGTCCTTAAATTATGCCCCCCCCCAACTGAGAGTCAAAGACAACATTTTAATGGGAATATGTCGTTCGTACACAAGTGAGGACCTTATTTTTTTCATTTTTTTGCATGTCAAATTTCTTAGGGAAAATGTGCTCTCACCCCTTTTGGAAAATCCTGGATCTGCCCCTGCATACAACAAATACTCAGTCATGGCTTGCATTTTGCTTTCTATGTTTGACTTGTTTGGAAGGTCAGAAATGTCAATTTACAAACAATTCTACGAAATTCCTATAATGATGTGATGCTTGAAGGTCAGTATAGCATAATGAACACAACAAATACATAGTTGAGCTCAGGGTATGTATTTTTTTAGCTTTATAAGACGGTCAAATTGTGTGTGAGAAATCTAGTCCGAGAAATAACTCTGTTCTAGTAAAATGTGCATAGACAATAATCAAATATGACTGATTTGATTTGACAGTGCACATTATTTTATAATGTATAATGGTATGTTAAAACTCAAATGGACCTAAAAATTCAAGGAAAGTATAATAATAACAATAATTATAAAGTCAAAGAGGGGCCTAAGCTTTCGATCCTAGCAGAATCTTCGTCGGAGGCAAATAATAACAAATAATAACAATAATAATAGCCAATTTTTATATTAGCGCTTTTCCCAGAACGGCTCAAAGCGCTTTACAGCATATTATTACCCCGGTCATGGGTGTCTACGAAACGAATACTTAAGACCTAAGACCCAAGACCCCATATATATACTACAAAAAAAAAAGCTACAAAACTAAGACCCAACCATAGAGATGTATACTAATTATTAGTATACATCTCTATGGTTGGGTCTTAGTTTTGTAGTTTTTTTGTAGTATATATATGAGATCTTGGGTCTTATGTCTTCGTTTTTGGATTCTTTTCAATCCCACACGAAAAGTGCACAATTTCCACTCCCAGGGGAGCATTCCTTGCATTCATCGCAGCTTCATTATGGCGCAGGCTGGTAAATTCAAACATACAATATCTTTCGCATCCTACCTGGTACCCATTAACACCTGTGTCGATACTGGCAAAGTGTGGAATAACGCCTTGCCAAAAAGCGCTAGACCGCGATGGGATTCGAACACACGACCCTCTGTTTACAAGGCGAGAGTCAGAACCACTACACCACGGCTCTTCCACACTTCCAGTATATATGAAATGATTAGGTTGAATATATAATGAAATAATTTATGGCCCCTCCCTCTCCAAGATTTTTTTTATTAGATAGATTGTATAGTCTTCTCCACCAAGCACCATCAAGGTTAAAAATGTGTAACACTTTGTGACAAATAACTAAGTGAATGTAAACAAATGAATTGCACCATTATACAGAAGACCTATTATAGATCACTGAAAAACATTTTTTATGCGATGAGTTATTCTTATTCCGAATTTTAGTATAACAAACCCTTTGCTTTTGATGTGACGAACTATTTTATGGCACTTGAGAACTGCATCTATTCGAATGATATCTTCATCATATACTGGAACGTGACTTTAAAAATTTTGCTAGATTCTTGTTTTATTTATTTATTTTTTGCGTGAAGGGACTTGTTGGATATTTTATCCGACAAGTTCTGCTTTATGTGACAATATACATAGTCGATATAGTAGTGCTTCTCAGCCAATGAAAATCAAGGAAAGTTGTCAGATCTGACAACTTGCTAGACAAAATTGTTGATGAAACGCTTCCTTTATCGGTTAGCGGTTTTTATTTGACCTGATTGCTAAGAAAGCATGAATGATTGGTAGTGAGCAACCAGAGGACCGATGGCTTAAGGCTCTTTTCAAGGGACCTGGTAGTGAGGATAAATGTCTTACTAAATTAAGGGCACTAGCGCACCGATTTGGTTTCGAACCCGGGTCGCTATACGATGACGAGACGACCGCTCTTCAAATTGAACTTTTGCGCCTCCCAGCAACAGCCTAGGCAACCATTTTCCAATGATCTTCTTCAATCTTAGGGTCATTAGAATTGGGTTATTACGCTCCACCCCATAACCTTTGGTCTTATAGTAATTAAAACACATTTAATTTCAATAAGCTTTTGGCACATTGTCGCTTACATGCAACAACAGTTAATTTTCCCGGAATCAGCCACCGTCGCGACGCGTCGTCACCATAAAGCGTTGTCTGGCACTCTGGCTGACAGAGCCATCCTTGCTATATGTCTACAATCAGTTTTATGAGGACCTCAAGAGTATAATGAGAACCAAAATTGTTGGGGCAATAATACAAGTTATTATTTCCCTGTCTGCGCGGATGAACAAATATCACAAAAGGGATAATAAAGATTTCTTGGAAGCCTGTCTGTCAAGAGATGACTGCATTGGCGGCGGAAGCCAAAAATTGTAGGGGGGAACCACCAAAAAATTTTGATAAGCAAAAAAAAAAAAAGGTTGTCAACCAAAAATTTAAGGGGAAACGCAGGAAACAAAATTGACAAGCAAAAAAAAAAAAAGGTTATCAACAAAAAATTATTGGGGGGATCGTCCCCCCACCTCAAATTTAGGGGGGACACGCCCCCCCCCCCCCCGCTTCCACTGCCTATGGATGACTGTATTTATTGCATGTCAAGTGTATGAAGTTTATAATATTGTGTAGAATCAAAGTTGTTGGGGGCAATAATACAACTAATTATTTCCCTGTCTGCGCGGATGAACAAATATCAAACAGGGATAATAACAATTTCTTGGTAGTCTGTCTGTCAAGAGATGACTATATTTATTGCTTTATCGAGTGATATGATGTTTATAATTGTGTAATTACATAAGGGTCTTAATTAGCTACACATTGATTTATTAGACTAATAACCTTAACTTTATATTAGACAAAATGATACTTATTATAGACAAACTGACACATAGCTTTGATGGGTATCATCCAAACTATAGACATTAAATTTATTAAAATGGTCAGTAGTCGAAACAATGATACATAAATCGAAAATTACTACAGGCAAAAGCAGTAATGGCATAATACCAAATGGGATCTGTATAGCCCGGCTCAGAAATTAATGGAAAAAAATGGTAAAGTAAAAATAAGACCAAAAGCTTATGAGACGAATTGTAAGAAGACAAATAATAATGGTATTTTATTCATCGAAATCTCAAACAAGCAGTTACAAATTATTTTCAGAATACAATATAAATGATAACTACGAAGATATATACGAGGTAAGGAGACAAGAATTCAGAATTAGTTCCAAAAAAGTTTACACAATTATAGGTGGCTTATGAAAAAAAAATGCGTACAGTATTACACTGCAAAAACTTCGGTGTTGATTTAACACCACGCAGCCCGAAATCTATATTTGTCCAGGCTCTACACCAAAGAAGTGTTAAACAACACCAGTTTGGTTTGGGTTAATAACACCGGATAGGTGTTTATACAACACCAATTAGTATTAAAACAGCATCGGTTTGATTCCAAACTGGTGTTAATTCAACACTTCTCTGATGTGGACATAATAGATTCCGGGCTGGTGGTAAATCAACACCGGATTTTTTCCAGTGTACTATACAGTGCATCCCACAAACGAGGAAACCCGTTTTCAGAGATAGATTTCACAATATTATTAAAGGAAAATGAAACCCTTGAAACCAGCTGAATCCATATCAAAGAGAAAAATCAAAGAAACATATTGTTGAAAGTTTGAGGAAGATTGAATGAATAATAAGAAAGTTATGAGCATTTGAATATTGAGATCACTAATGCCATGTAGATCCTCCCATTGGCAATGCGACCAAGATCTGTGATGTCACACACGTACAACTCCCTCATTACTTTAGTACTTATTTCACTTATATTCTCACTTTTATAGAGTCTATCACAAGGTGAGGTGTTCATTTTATGAGAGGACGAGTACAGAGGTTTCACAACATTATATCATTGATGAATCGTTTGTCATATGATTAGAATGAGCAAAAAGAGATGTTTTGGGGTATATTTTCAGTGTCCAAATGGGGAGAGTTGTTCATCTGTGACAACATAGATCTTGGTCGCATTGCCAATGAGAGGATCACCATAGCATTAGTGATCTCAACATTCATAACTCTTCTATTGCTAGTCCTATTTTACTCAAACTTTTTTTGATCTTATTCTTTGATTTTTCTGCTTTCACAAAAGCTAACTTGCTCCAAGAGTTTCATTCTCCTTTAAATATATTTTTACTATAGATTTGATACTCATGGTAAGAGTGGAATCTCATCTCTCATTTGAAACCAACAGCTTAGCAAATCGTTCCACGCATGGCAGATTACAAACGATAAATATTGAGGCATATCAGAAACTCATGTGTGAATCTGCACGCATTCTCATTTCAGGGATTAGCGAGAGAATAGAAAAGAAATGTTTATGAGTCAATCTTCGAATATGCACGGTCGTCGTCTCATGAACCAATCTTGTCCAATTTTTCTGGGTAACCTGGTTTAGACATTAAAATTTCAAACTCATCTTGCTCATTAATGCGTGAAGTGTTCGTCTGATATTAGGTATTGAAATAAAGAAAAATAATTGAATCACAATTAATTTTCCTTTGAAGTAAAAGACACGGGTATCCCGGTTTCCTTTTTTTCTGGGACGCACTGTACTTATATAAGACAGTGTCAAACTAAGAAGGATACACTTTTTAGAAGAAAAATTAACAGAAAGAGAAAAGTGGAACGAAGGAAAAGGAGAGAGAGATAGGGAGAGGGAGGGTCTGAAGAAAGAGGGGGAAAGAGTTGGAGAAAACGGGGGAGCCACAGAAATAGAAACCAAACGATAGTCAAAGGTTTCGGGAGATATACGGTATATATAGAGAAGGTAATTATAAGGAGTCAAATGCGAATAGAGAGCATATTATTTTCAAAGCTGGTAATGCAATGCAATATAGATAGCCACTGGATGAATCAACTGGATATTTTCTTCAGATAAAGTCCCCATTGTTGCGTGATGTGGAATTGGTAAAGATATATCAGGGGATTAACTGAGTATACTAAATAATTTGAGAAAAGATCGAAATTGGGTGTAGCCATTTGTCAACTGGCCGTAGACAAATTTGGTGTAGACAAGAAAAATGGCAATGCTCTTACGGCGATTCTCCCCCTTCCTGTTATTCTTCAGATAGTGGATTGACACGAACAATATTCATTCAAAGTCGGGGGGAATCATTGACCTCAAATGAAGGCGCCCCTAAATATAGGCACAATCAATATTGCAGGATAAAATTATACGAAAACGTTATCAACCCCCCCCCCCTCTCTCTCATGAGATATCACCAGTGGCGTAACTACGGGGGGGGCATGGGGGGCACGTGCCCCCCCAATCGGCTGACCAAAAAAAAAAAAAAAAAAAAAAAAAAAAAAAAAAAACGGGGAAAAGGAGGAAAAAGAGGGAGAAAGGAAGAAGAACGTAGTGGGAAAGAAGAAATTATTATTCGTTATAATGGTATATTATATTATAATCATATTATGTTATATTACATAGAAAACATTTTTTATCCTAACTTTATGAAACATTAATTGCTCAGGGCCTATGTTGTCATTGTTCTTGGTGCTCGCATTGTCTTTTAAAGAGATACATGTATATAAACCTGTTGTACGAAAAACTCCCGTTTCAAGTCAATATACACCAAATATATTATTGTTTTATGCAGTGACATATGCTTCTTTTTCATGACTACTTAAAGTGATTGCCCCATGTTAAGGTCTTAATATAAAATATTTCCTGTCCGTGATTACGTTCGCATCAGTGGATTGGTGATATATGTCTGCTCTTCGTGAATTCCTAAAATCAGTCCTTAAAATGTCCCTTTTCTGATCTGAATATCAAAAAATTTCAGCTCGCGCTTCGCGCTCGCATCATTTGGTTAGTTAAATACGTATGGTCTTAGTGAATTCCTACAAACAAGCTATAGAATGCCCCTCTTCAGGTCTGAATTTCCTAAATTTTCAGCTCGCGCTTCGCGCTCGCAATATTTGATTAGTGAGATGCGTATGTTATTCATGATTACAATGAGTACAAGTGCTTCATAAGTGTTTAAATGTAATTCTATCAAAATCAGCAAGCGCTTGACATTGGCATTAGATGACAATGGTGAGATATGTATACTATTAAGGGATTATTCCTATAATATAGTCATTAAGATCTCCCTGTTTGGGGTCAATGTATAAAAAAATTCGGCTCGCGCTTCGCGCTCGCATTGTTTAGCGAGACAGGTACGTATCATGATTACAAAGTCGATTATAATGTCCCTTTTTAGGTCTGAATATAAAAAATGTTAAGCTCGCGCTTCGCGCTCGCATTATTTGACCAGTAAGAGACATATCCGTTTAATGGCACTGTCCTTAAAATGTCTCTATTAGTTCAGTATACCTGGCATCTGAGCGCGCTTCGCGCGCTCACTAAGTGACTCAAAATTTTTGCTGGTGCCCCCCCCAATGCCGTGACTCACGGTACGCCACTGGATATCACTATTCTTGTACATCAGGCATTCCTGGCACTGGCCAATTACCAGGCATGTAGTCAAGGAAGGCCGGCCGGCCTTCAGCCCACATTTTGCCGGCCTCGGCTCGAGTAACACGTACAGAGTGGGAGAAGGTTTTCTCCAGCGGGTTCGTGACACCATTACGTCCCTCACTGAGCAATCAAATCTTAATTCTACACCAATAACCCTAGAATGTCCCCACTATCTTTAGACTGGGGATATTGGGGGTTCACTGTCTACATATGACCCGCTATACACCCACTATCGGGGAAAAAGCGTCGAAAGGGGTCCTGTTTCTGGTGCCCAGGCGTCGTCAACATCTTTTTTTATAGAAAATTACCGTTTTCAGCTCCTTTCACCGGTAATGCAAA
Organism: Lytechinus pictus; assembly: GCF_037042905.1. Taxonomy (NCBI): domain Eukaryota; kingdom Metazoa; phylum Echinodermata; class Echinoidea; order Temnopleuroida; family Toxopneustidae; genus Lytechinus; species Lytechinus pictus. Next base: position 18,512,102 of record NC_087262.1, on the reverse strand, counting down.
ATAAGGTTGTTGTTTTTTCTCCCTTGCCACGTCATTTTGAGGGTTGTTAATTTGGATATGCAGATTACGTCATTAAGGTGTTATTTAATAGTCTCCATTGAGAAAATTGTTTATAAATTATCAGTCTTAGATGAGAAAGGACATTTTGTATGGCATTAAATAGACAATTTTCACTGTTTACGCCACTTACACTCTAAAAAATATTGGGTAAAAATGCACTATGAGGGTAATTATGTGTCCAACCAACAATGGGCATTTCTTTTGGGCATTTTTATTAATCCAGTGTGATGAAAATTTTGCCCATTCTAAAGTAATTGCTGCTTATTTTTTAACATTACTGGGCGATACGCTTCCCGCGCTGGGTAAAATGCTGCCCCAAATATTGAGCTCTGTTTTAAAAAATGTGCATGTGACAGAAGTGGGAAGGCAAATGTAAAAGTAGATCACGCGAGTAAATAGGGCAGTCATGCATTCGCGTCACGTTTGTAGTCTGCTGTGCAAATCCTTCACTCGAGTTAGGGTCTGAATGTGCAGCCTACTCATGCCTTACGTACTGAAGGCCCTCGAGACAGCAAGTTTTGTATGTGCTAGTCTTTGCGTGGAGACACACTCGCTGATCAAAGTTTCAATCAGGGTCTGTGCCTGTAGACTATCACTTTTGAGTAACAGAGTACATCTTCAACTCGGAATAACAATAATGATTCGATTTCAATGGGAGAGTATAACAGTCCGTTTATTGGCGGCACTCGCAGCACTTGTTAGCGCTGGCGAAATACTTCAAAGCAACAGCTATATAACTGATTTTCACCGAACTGTCAAGCACTTCGCATTTTTCTGCGCACACGGTGAATTCCGAATCCACGAGTAGTCACGCTGACTTCATTCTTATTTGAGCTGTCGTGCTGATTGATACGATTTGATTCCTTAACATATATATCAATCTTAGAAATTACCATGGGAACACGAACTCGCACTGCTATTAGGGTAAGTATAAGTCAGTGGAAAAACTTATTGAGAGTTATTTGGAAATCGCAGTTTTAGTTTTGCTTCTACGTCCTGCAGTGTCTATGGGTATTCGATCTAACGGGGGTCGTGTCCCCTTATTCCTTATTTAGTTATTTAGATTTGATCTTAATTGCTTAATTAGAAAGATTATGCTGAAGCACAACTACATTGAATGATTCAAATGCAAGTCCAAATGCGCCCGTCTGATAGTTTTAAAATGATATCAAATAGCGTTTGATTATTGCTCTGTCCACTTGTTTGAATCTCTTTATTTAATCCAGTACTTAATTCAGTGCAATCCTGGTCACAATCAAATAATATGTCACTCAATCCTTCAAAGTGTTTTACCTTACATATTACTTTTATGAAAAACCCCATCACTCCTGAGGTTCTTGCCATTAATAACTCTGCCTTATGTAATTTAGAAAGTATCAAAATTCTTGGAGTTATTATACAATCTAATTTGAAATGGAATTTACATGTCGATGACTTGGTTAAAAGGTGCAATAGAAAATTATATATGTTAAGGAAACTGAAAAAGTTCAACTTACCTTTGAAGGATTTAGTGACAATATATATGGGTTATATACGACCAATTTTAGAATATTGTGCTCCAGTTTTTCATAGCAGTCTTACAGCAAAACAAAATAATACTATTGAAAGAATACAACGGAGAGTTTGTAAAATTATCTTAGGACATAACTACATCACATACACAAATGCATGTCAGGTATGTAATATACCAACACTTGAGGAGAGAAGACTGACACTGTGTAAAAAATTTGCAAAATCACTTTCAACTCATCCTTTGTGTAAGACATGGCTACCTAAAAAAAAACATACAAACATATATCTTCGTCGTATAAACAACTACCAACAATTTCCAATAAGAACAACACGATTTAAAAACAGTCCATTGCCTTTTTTGGTTGACATACTCAACAAAAGATGAGTGTGTAGACTAGGAAAGGCAATGCAAAATGGTCATCCCCACCCCACCATACAGTTATTTTTGTCATTTAAATAAGTGTCAGTCTCCTCTCCTTCAAGTATGCAATTATCATATTACATTCATTCTTTCTTTACCTTTTATGCTTTATTTAAATTGCATTAACTTTTAAATGTATAGCTTTTTAAGTGCATTTTACTGTGGTTTTTACTATGTATTTAATAATGTGCCAACACCAACTTGTAAACATGATTTTTCCAGCTCTTGCTGTTTTCTCATGTATGATTGTTAACATGTTTGATTATCAATAAAGACCATTTTTGAATTGAATTGAATTGAAATTGAACTCTTTCTTCACCAAAGTTGGAATTTCCCTAACTCAATTAAGGCTTTGTAATAATAATGATGATAATAATAATAAGAATAATAATAATGACAATAATATGCATTTATATAGCGCAAAAACTATTTCGATATATTCTATTGCGCTGCAAGAGCTTCCCAGATGCTGCACATACTATTGGAATAGGTAGTTTTTAATTTTAATTTGAAATTATGTAAAGTTGTTGAATTCCTAATGTCGAGGGGAAGTTTGTTCCATAGTTGTGGGCTGATATAAGAAATGACCTATCTCCTAGTGTTAATTTAGTCTTGTGTGGTGGTACTTGCAGTGTGAGTGTATCTTGTGAGCAACGAAGTGATGGTCATGAGATCGGGATTTTAAGTCACAATGTTATCATATCAACTATTTGCTGTCCTTTATAGAGATCTCTAATCAGTTGCCGAATGTGTTAAGGCGACCGCACACCTTACGATTGGTCTGCGATCCGATTTCAGAATAAAATGTAGAAGAATTTGATGCTAACTTTGAGACTTGGAATATCTTACTGTGTAATGTTCTAAATCATCGCACGAATACCTTTGTTCAAATCTGTGACTATGCTATCATCCTTCTTAGAATAAAAGCGAATTGAATATCTAGTCGTAATGACGTCATAGCAGTCGCACGATTGGCTACGATTTGAAACTAATTTGGCCTTTACTCCGAAATAAAGGCTTGCAATCTTTCAAAATGGTTATGTGAGCATTTTTTCAATTTATTTAAACCTCAAATAAAATGATATGTTCCATTCACATTTTCAGAAACTGAGTAAAATGCGATTTGTTCCAAAATCGGATCGGGAACAGTCGTAAGGTGTGCGGTGGCCATTATGCGTTTGACAAAAGAACACGAACTTGGGAAATTTCATACTTTCTTTAGAGACCAAATATTCATTAAATGTGCAGCAGGCACGCATCAGCAAAAATGATTTTGGATCTATACAAAATCATGACATATAGGAGGGGGGGGGACGTTTTTATTCTTTCGCCGACAATGACGAATTGATCCTTTTATGTTGAGTAATCACATGGTAATGAACTTCTAAAATTTGCACGTTTCCATGCGTTATTCCTAAAAACAAATCTTCAACAAAGTATTTTTCAATTCGCACGCTATTTCTTTTCAATTATGTAAAATCAATGCTATATTAACAAGTGGTTATATTGGCCACATGATCTTTCCGTGGTTGAAACGCACATCACAACAAGATGGAAATCAACGATTTATATTTAAATCAAATCACTTTCCGTTCATTCCATGCATCTCTAATCGAAAATAACCACAATTGTGCTGAATATGATCGAGAGGAAAGAAAATTAAAACTCCGTAACTGACGCTCTTAAGAATGAGACATTCAGCTTTTTATCACTTTCTAGGTCGATTTGATCATGCAGGAAAATGTTAATAATTATCACGTGAACATTAAAGTTTGTAATGCGCCGGTATCCATCATAAAAAGATGCTCGGGGTGCAATAAAGAAAAGAAAAGAAGAATAAAATAGGAAATTTACTTTAATTGTAATTAGTTGGTGCATGCAGAGCTGATATAATCATAAATATATACAAAAAGCTATTCTTTTGGTTTGATGAAATCAGACCGATACGTTAATTCTACACTGTAAAAACTGTGGTGTTAAAACTGACACCAGTTGGTGTTAATAGAGGACCACACCCTGAGGTGTTAAAATTACACCCTAGGGATTGAACATAACACCAAAGGGTGTTGATGTGACAACCAGAGGTGTTGTAATAACACCTGTAGGTGTTAAACTAACACTGTCAATTTAACACCGGTGTAAAATAACTGGTGTGGTCCTCTATGTACACCGGTTAACACCACAAAATTTGCTGTGCAGGAGCCAACACTTTTTTTCGATGACAATGTGCTCCTGCGACAATTGTTCCGGTCTTAATATCTCAAAGCGCTCACAGGGTTAGAGTTAGGAGTATGTTTTTTGTTCAGAATAAACGTAGAGATAAGGATTAAGCTATATTTCGTTTAGGAGGTTAGGTTTTATACTTGGCTTAACGTGCAGATTTTTCATCGGAGTAATTGTCGCCGGAGCAAATGTCATGGAACCATTTTTTATATTACTTATAAAAGGCATTTATCACGGCAGTATATTAACTAATGCAAAATGCCATGCATTGCTGTATTCTTTTGCAAAAAATATGTAATTAAATATCGGAGAATAACTTTTCTCAGTAACATATTGGTTTCTCAAGAAATTTTGAAAATGATGTTATAAAAAAGTGAAATGAAAAGTACTCAGATACACTTTAAAAATCACCCTTGTTCCTCCTTATACATGTAATTAATTTAAACAAGAACTAGGGTATTCATCGCCGTTTCCTGTCAATTATAACTCTTAATTGCACCAATGAATACAAAAACATTTGATACCATATTTATGTCTTCGCGCTTGGTTAATCAGTAGGTATTCTTTGCAGTGATGTAAATTTTGATTTGCACCAAAGTAAGGCATGACTGCAATGAATGAATTCAGATGCCAATGATGTCTTAATCCTGCATGACTTATTTTCTAATCCTTTTCCAATGAAATTAATGGGAGAATTGATACTAAAAAATGATTATTAAACAGTTTTAATGTGAATTACTACAAAGGTGTTTTGAAATGGATTTTAATGCAACCCTTGTAGGATTATGACATTAACATCTGGATTCATTTATCGCGGAGTTTACATCACTGCAAAGAATACCGCCTGATCATCCAAGCGTAAAGACATACCACATACATATTATGGTATCAAATTTTTTGGGAGAACATACTCTTTCAGGCCATATCTAATAATAATTATGTGTTCATGACATATTTTTTTCATAAAATGGGAATTTTTGAGATGCCAAGTTTTGTTTTTACTCACACGGTATATTAATGATAGGGTAGTACTGGTACATTCATATCTACTATAGATCTCGATAATCGATAAAAGTGTCGCGGTTTCTAGTAAGAACAACAAATATTTTCATTTCTAATCTGTTCGAATGTAATGAGAGATTATCTACCGAATGTGAATAATAATTCCAATAGTTGATGCTTATCTCCTCTAAGAAACGACAAACCATTACACTCGATCATGATGTCATGAAAGATATAGTTTTCAAAAATGCCCCAAGTTTATCATGTGTATATATATATGTATATTATATATATATATATATATATATCTATATATATATATACGCGGCAAATGTATAATTGTGATTTTTAGATAAACACAGCCATTACGCACATCCTCTCTCTCGTACACACGCATTATCACACACCAACACGCACATAAACACACCCTCTGTCTCTCCTTTTCTCAATCGCTCCCTCACTCTCTCCCTATTGCTCCCTCTCTCTTTTCCTCTTCTCCCGTCTGGCCTAATCTTCCTTATCTACATTTTCTTTTTCTTGTCCTGCGTCTTATTTTCATTTTCCGTTTGCCAGTCATTAATTTCTTCCCGGAAAAATATATTTATAGGCCGACACCCAACCTATATATATTATTCACGGATATAAGGTTGCAATTAGAGACTGGCCGATAGAGATTTCCACGTAATTGTTTATCTGGATGCTATCCGATGTCACTATCAGAAAAAAACATCAGGGTTTGATAACTAGTGCATTTCTAAAGATTTTTCTTTTTTTTAAAGATGTTTCATTGACGATCAATTTTTTTATAGAATGAATGGTGCATGAAAAGTGGATATATATAAAAAAATATATATATATCTTATACCGCAAAAGTTATATACGTACATGGTTGTTTATATAGTACGCTGATCTTTGAAATATACGTTTATCATGGATAAAGTGTGATGTAAGATTTTTCTATTCTTTAAATTAGGTTTTTAGATTAAAATTGAACCAAATCCACCATAATTTTTATTTTGACTTAAATTAAGACCAAATAAAATATAATGTCATGGCTCCATTAACATTGTTACGAAAAGATCGATTTATCTGTTTTCAAAGAAGTACAAAAAAATATTACTGAGTCTTTAAGATTTTAGAGGAAAGAAAATAAGCCAAGGAATGAAAACAGGGTAAAGAAAATTATGGAAGTTGTTGAAATTTTTCTGAAGCTCTATATTTAGAAAAAATTGTGAAAAGGAAGTCTTGCAAGCTGATCTTTTAAACTGATAAAGAATGCGAGTAACAACTACATTTCATTTAGTTTGAACAGTGGATGGTAATTCCGATTTTATTTTAGAAAATGTTAATTGGCTATAGGAATGATCAAGTATATAGTAGCAAAATGATTGCCGACATAATTCTGGTTTGCTGAAGTTACGTTTGTAGAATCCCGATTTTGTTCATGTCATAACTCTAAGGACAGTATTTAGGATTCTAGGGTCTCACAACTGTTTTCTTTGTTTGGTCAAAGATCACTGCTAATATGCCTTAGTTACATCTCGACTAATTTGAATCTGTTGATCATTTCGAAATGCAGGCCCTCATTCTGTGGGCTGAAACTAATTCCATCTTCTCTCTCTATTAAGTGAATGGAATTAAAAAAAAAATATCAGTACTGAAGAATATAAGAGCATGGACACCGCGGTCCGGCATTTCCAGGATTAGTTACTATCCTATGATAATGATTTTGCTGATTTGACAGAAAATAAATAGAAAGTTATTTAGAATATAAAATTAATTCAAGATGAGCTTTTAAAAGCATTTCCAATATTTCAAAAGATTTCGATTTGATGTGGTGAGCTTGACTGATATTGCATGAAGCGCAGACAGAACTCCTACTCCAGAATTAAGGATTCAAAGGGGCGAGGCAATTTTTTTAAAGGGCACTTATGAAACCGGAAGGCGGTGCTCACGTTAGAGGGCATCTAACGCCAATAAAATAGGGCATCAATATATGTAATTTTCAATTCGACACTTTAAGGCCACAGTTGAAAAATACATCATATTTTGATATTGATACCTGGGTCACATTTGCTCTATGGCGGCCGTAAGGCGAGTTGAAAACAGCCGTTGTATTTATTTTTATTTAAACCACCTTATTATGAAGCTGGTACAAAAAAATGTTAAAACGGCTGTTTTCGACTCGCCGTACGGCCGCCGTAGAGCAAATGTGACCGATGTATAAGTCTGCAAATATTTAGGGCATCCAAAACATTTCTGAGGGCTTCGGTGTCCAATGTCCTGGAGTGGCCATGAATTAATACGAGCCCTGCTCCGTGGGCCTGTGTCACGAATAAATACGAAAATTTTGTTAAAATTATAACAAACAAGGGGGTGTTCTCGAGGGGACCCTGCCCGACCGTCTAGCACATCTATATTATATTTTGTTAATATTCACCTATAATATTTTTAATAACTTCTTTCTATTCGCTCGATGGTAAGTGATAACGACTGATGGACGTTTTGGAGCGGCCCATGGGGGAACCCCTATCGAAACGCCCCAGCCGATATCAATTTTCTGACTCGCATTCATCATCCCAAAACATTTCAGGGGTCAAATTTTCAGAGGTGAGTCAAGATTCACAAGCTCCCGGCTAATGAAAAGCCAAGGAAATCAAATAATAACTTCCTCGAAGATGAATAGAATCACGTGGCATACTAACAGATACACATGCTGCTCTATAAGCCACAACGAACACTAATCTGCATAAAAGCTTTCGGTATAAGGGACATCATGTGAAAAGTTTTGAGGAATTAGTAATTCAATATGATTTACCCATTCGGGACAGAAGAAAATATGAAAGTCTTCTGAATGGCATTTATCTATCATGGTTTGATAATATTGCGCAGGTTGATGAAATTGTGCATGACAAGCTTGTAACAGATCTATTAAGAGTTAAGAAAATTCCCCGATTTTCTTACAAGAGACTGTTAAAGAATGTCGATCCAACTAAGGCTGAAAGAAGATGGGAAGAAGCTCTCAATTTAGAACAAAGGGATTGGTCAGTACTTCATTCCAATAATTTTAGCTGTACAATTGAAACACAAGTACGTTCATTTTATTTTAAGGTATTTCACAATGCCATCGGCACCAATGCCTTTTTGCACAAGATAAAAAAGATAGAATCTCAAAATTGTTTTTATTGTTCAGCTTTCCCAGAGACACTGGTCCATTTGTTTTGTGAATGTCCAAAAATTACCCCGCTTTGGCAAAGCCTATTATCTTTAATCAGTACAAAAATAGGAGGTCACCTAAATTGGACAACTTTTGAGAAGATGTTTTGTGTTTCTAATGATTCAGTTCACATGCAATGTATAAATTGTTTAGTCCTTTACCTGAAATTTTATATATACCGTTGCAGATTTCAAAAACTAGAACCAAATTTTGACGCCTTTATGATTTTAATCAACTACAAAAAGAAACTTGAATACAAAATAGCAGAGAAAAGAAATAAATTGGGTATTCACTTTAAAAAATTGTCCTTTTTCATTTGAAACTACGAGGCCTCAGACCTGATTATTTGGTATTTCTGTACCAGACATGTTCTTAATCAGTTAGTGTGCTTCTACTATCTACACAATTTACTCTTAAATGTATATGGTTTTAGGTATAGTCAGTTTATTATTCATTAGTGCATAAGTTTTTTTTTTATGACATGTATGTAGGCAGTTCTGTAAGCGTGTTGTGTTTGTATTTTAACTTGTATATATGTTGATAAATATATAAAGAAAAAAAAAACTTCCTCGAAGATGAATAGGATCACGTGGCATACTAACAAATACACATGCTGCTCTATAAGCCACACCGAACACTAATCTGCATAAAAGCTTTCGGTATAAGACTTTGAATAGGTGTTGCTCTTTGCAGATACATACTTTATTTAATCCGAAGTGCAGTATTACATGGGAAACGTTGATGGGGGACTCGGAGGGGGCAGTGGCGGACCGTGACCCTGAGGAGACAAAGCATTGGAGGGGCACTGTATTGTTTGTGAACAATGCTGTGCCCCTCCAATGCTTTGTCTCCTCAGGGTCATGGTCCGCCACTGGGAGGGGGTGTGAGTGTTGTGTGCATGTGTCGGGGGGTGGGGGGAGATGATCGTAAGATGTAATATTTTTTTCCATCGGGGTAGAGGGTCCAACGACTCAGACCTATAGATTTTATCTCTCCTTTTCTTCTTCCTCTATTTTGCTCTCTCCCATTTCGCATTCTTCTCCCCCTTTTCTTGTGATTTTACAACTTGAAAAAATCATAGGGGTGGTTCCCCCGGACACCCGTGGTTCCACCAATTATCTAATGCCTCTCTTTCTGAAAGCTTTGGATATCTTCTTACAGATTAAGCTTGTATAGATAATCATGTAAATTGATCTATTGTGGGATGATCGAGGGTTGGTTAATCGTGCTTAATCTGGATAGAGGGATATGGAGTAGAGGGATATCCTCAGTGGTTTAGTTTACTTTAGTTTTATTTCACATTTTTCGATATGATCATGCACAACGATTGCTTTGAATATTTCATGTAGAAATCACACCCAAGGGCGGATCCAGGATTTTCCGTTGGGGCATTTTGTTTTAAAAAAAGATTGATAAGCAAAAAAATTAAAGGTCTTTACTCCCTAATGATGGTTATTTATGTTACGAAAATTTGACAAGCCAAAAAGGCCGTCCCTTGCGTATGTACGGCATCTTTCATTAAAAATGTCTTTAAGGCCTTCAAAAGTGGGGGCACGTACCGGATATGTGCCCCCCCCCCTGGATTCGCGAGTTATCACACCAATAATCACACTCTAGACAGATCAGAGCTGAATTGCAGTATTTGGAACATGGTTGTGTCGAATTAAGTAGTATTCTCATCGATCGGCACCACCAAAGCATGTCTGAATGAACTTAAGTAACCTTATATAGTAACACTTCACGCTTCGTGAAATGTCCGCAGTTCATAGTTACTTCATCATGGGTATAGGTTTGTTCAATGGCCTTTGTTTACTTTCGATATAATAAGCAGATTCCAAAGCAAGATATTATTTAAGCATGCCTTACATAGCAGGATGTAGAAATTGCATGACCAAGCGACAACAATAGCACTTCAATGAACACTTTATGAAGGAATTTGTTGCATTTCTACTTTGAATGTGTTTATAGCATGTTGCTATTGCAGTGTACTTGGCCAACCATTCCAGTCGCTAGTGGACGCATTATTGCTTTCTTGTGGATTTCATGAAGAGCACAATTCAAAAGAAAATATGAATAATAAAGACATCAAATTTGGTGATTACCTCACTGAATATTAAAGCACTATGCCCCTTGAGTACAAATTACCTTCTTCTGATCATGCGCAGAATGGAACTATGAACTGGCTTATTGTAAAAACGCTGTCACTGCTGCAGCACATCATTGGTCTAATAAGACATTTTTTGAAAAAAAAAAAAAAAACTTTTAAATATCATCTTGTGACGTGCATTTTGTTTATTTATTTTTTTAATGCCTACTTTGATACCTACAATGAGTGCTGAATAGATATCCGCTTTGTTTCTTAAAGGTCGAGTCCACCCCAGAAAAATGTTGATTTGAATAAATAGAGAAAAATAACACTAGCAAAACGCTGAAAATTTCATCAAAATCGGATGTAAACTAAGAAAGTTAAGACATTTTAAAATTTTGCTTATTTTTCACAAAGCAGTGATATGCACAACTCAAATGAGACAGTCGATGATGTCTCTCACTCACTATTTTTTTTGTTTTTTATTGTTTGAATTATACAATATTTCATTTTTTATAGACTTGACAATAATGACCAACTTGACTGAATCATAAAGTATTAAACAATGCTCATTCCACATGTTCAGGGAGGAATTAATCGTTGTTTCAATTGGCAATGAGGAGAAAAATAGAATATTCCATATTTCATACAATAAGATACAAAAGAAATAGTGAGTGGATGACGTCATCAGTCTCCTCATTTCCATACCCAAAAAGATGTGCATAAAATTAAGCAAAACTCTAAAATGTCATAACTTTCTTATTTTACATCCGATTTTGATGAAATTTCAGTGTTATGCTTGTCATGCTTGTTGGATTTTTCTCTTTTTATTCAAATCAACTTTTTTGTTGGGGTGGACTTGTCCTTTAAAATTTGCCTATATATATATATATATATATATTTATTAATTAGACATGATCATGCTATGAGCATTGTAAATGATGACACTTACAACAAAGAATAGATTAAAGGCAGCTCCTAAGATGAGTCACAGTTGTTTCCATCTTCAACGTTCAATCAGGAAGCGTGGATTTGGGGCTTTCTTTTGTTTGTGTTTTTTTTTTTAGCTCTAAACACTTATTTAGCACATGTAATTTTGAAGTAGTATATTCAGAAACTCATCCTCAGCAGATTTTTACACTCTATATAGACAGTCTGTATCATGTATTATAGAATGCACAAATTATACGGCGCCGTTAAAGTCCCTTCCTATCAAAATAGACCCGATTTGCATCGAAGAGATGAACGATAGGTCATTATGATGAAATATTGACTGCTCTTCATAAAAAAGGCGATAGCATCGAGTGACCAGTATGAATATTATGCACCTGCCTTCTCAATAAAACGAAAACAAACGAAACGAATGAGCATAAGGTCGTAATATTGCACCACTTACAGCCTTTTTGCGGGAGCTGCTACCGGTTTGATAAATGCATTCTACAAAGAATTGTATGGCGGGTCAAATATGAAAAATTAATAATTAAGATTTTGAGTAGAGACTGTAAATACTACCAGGCATGTATATTTCGAAATATTATTCCTACTTGATTCCAGAGGCCAGCGAAATTATTCCCACTTGATTCCAGATGCCAGTATTTTCACATGAATTATTAAATTGTTCTGCTTTGCGCTGTGGTCCACTTACATCGTTTCCATAATCAATTTATTTCTAGGCAGTTATAAGTTATACCATCTTTCGAGGCCTTGTACTTTAATGGATGGGATTTCATTAACTATTCATATTTACTTTCTCAGCTGCTTTTAATTCATATAAAACAGTTATATGTGATCTGATGTTTGGTTGTTATTGTTGTTTTGTATTGTTGAAGTAACTTCCAAAGGAACTCGGCATAGCCACGGGTGTTAAGGCCAAGTTTGATGCCACAAGGATAATAGGCATATGTTTCGTTTGGGATTTTGTAGACAAAAGATTCCTGCCTGACTACAAATTTACTGGCCAGTAACAAAAGAATATATGCTTTTATAATGGTAATTACTTTTCGTTGCCTCTGCATGGTCGGATAATGGGCAGACACATTGCTCACGTTTGCAGGGAAAGCAAAGAAAAAATGTTGAAAATTTCTTGAAATATGATTTGAAATTACTCGACTGGCCTCATGTTGCGGAAACGTTGATAAGTATAACATCACAAAACTATATAGATATATATTTTCCAACAAACTATATATCTTTCGCGGAAGAGGTTTGCGGTACACTATGTGTAAAGTCCTGGAGGGACTGAGATCAAGAAAAGTGGATAGAATTGGAGGTGAATTGGAAAGGCGAGAAAGTGGAGGTTTGAAAGTAGAGTATTCTTTTCAAAATGAGTCCTTAAAAGGACTGCATGTAAACCAGAAGGAGTGGAAAGCTGAGTAGTAGGCAGGCTTGAGTAGAAGGCTTGAGTAGGTAAGAGAAGGTTGGCTTGAGTCAGCGAATAGAGTAGTATATAGCTGATGGAGCAGGATTTTGTATGTTTGTATTGTGGACGTTTGTAAAATGTTGATCTCAAAGTTGTCAAGTTCTGAATGCTTTTTGTACAACATTTTACCCAATTGCAGGATACAATATCAGGAAAAAATTTATATACATTTCGACATGTGTTCATGAGTTTCATATCAATGTTAAAGTGATCAAAGAAAATAGAAAATATTCCCAGTTATCTATTTTCACACAAATCAGTTTTCAATTTCCCCATAAAACTGGCCGCATCAAAGGCTGCAGTGTACGTGTATTCTTCTGTACTTCTTTAATGTGAAGCTGCATGAAATAATTTGCAGTTCGCTGCAATTAATTTTGCATGATCAAGAAGTATTTTAAACCTCTCGATCATGCTTCTAGAGGACAAGATTACTATCGGGCCCTTGTCCGAGGAAATGGATATTCAACCTCACGGACAGCCTTAAGGCATGAGTCCAATATTCTAACCACAAGACCACAAGACCATTTGCTCCAGCGGAAATTACTCCGATGGAAAATCGGCGCGTTAAGCCAAACATAAAATCTACCCTCCAAATCTAAATAAACCATAATCTTTATCTTTACATCATTCTGAACCAAAAACCCTATTACAATCCCAACTCTAACCCTATGGCTTTAGATATATTAATATCGGAGCAAATGTCGTGTCACCAGTTGGGTAATAATTTTATTAAATTGTTTTCTAATAGATCCAGAAGGTAGTACAAGAAACTAATCTTTCAAACAATTATGAGTAACACCATTGCTATAGGCGCAAATAATATCGAATATCAAGGTGGTTTTCATGTCGATGTGCGGGCATGACGTATCAATCTTAGCTGCTGCCTAGCAACAGCTTCCACAGGAACAATCTCGTCCCCATCCCTTCCCTAGAAAGAAATTAGAAGAAAAAATAACCGAAGATAAAACATGAACATTTGAGAAGTTATGTTTATGTTAGGTTTGGGAAAGAGTATCGTGTTAAATCCAGGATTGAGGGTGGTCATTCCAATAGTGTGTGAAATTTACGGCGGAACAATTGTCGCCGGAGTAAATGTGGTGGAGCTTTTTATCAAAATGGCGTATAGTGTACGAATCTCATGCTGTTTGCATTCGTACTATTATCATCATTTTGTTTAGCTTATTTCTATCAGATAATAAGAAAGCTGTTTTAAGTTTTCACTCATAACTTTAGTAAGAATGGTATTCAAAAGAACATTTCAACAAAACAATACGTCATCACGGTCCTAAAGTTTGCAACGCTAATTTTACCTAATAAATAATATCAAACAAGCTGCATCTCTTATTTTTTTCCTTTAAAACTTTGTTAAAGAGGTATCTTGTATCAAAGTATTTGTAAAACTCTCTCTTTCTTAAAATTTCAAATAAATATGTGACATAACTTTTATAATATACATGTAGATCAGTGATTTTTTTCTATTATAGTTTTCATGTAGCTCCTTTCCCCTGACTTCTATTCTCTCAAGCAGTTTGCTCATGATATCAGGCCACTGCATTTCGATTATTTGTTATTGATTATTATATGTCTACTATCTATTATTATCATGCCAATGTCACAAGTTGTAATTCTATGATTTATATTCGTTTGTTTTAATATGCATCATGATTACTGTGATTCATGGTGTTAAAATTATCAATAAATGCGGAAACACCTGCTAAAAAATAAATCCTTGATATGATTCTTCATGAAATACACCTTGAATGCTTTGAGATTGGCGCCAAAGAATCAAAATCATACACTATATGTGGGTGTGTACATCCTCGAAATAGACAAGCGTTTCATGAAACTATCCGCCGCGGCCGCGCTGGCATATTAGCCACCTTTCGCAAACCTCAGGGACGGTAAGATTAGGGTCCCCTAACACAAAAATTAACGATTAATCGTACATTCGATTTTCACGAGTAATTGTACATTATAATCAATGGAATCAATCATACAAAACTGTTCCACATTCATTGCTAAGCTTTGTGATACAGGCCCTATAGATCTGCTTTTCGTGTGCAAAATTCTTTCACGCGACACCCGTTTTCATGCATGATTGTGTACGTCTGGTCATCATCGTATATGCCCCCTGAGCCGGCGGCGAACCTCTACTAGCTATGACAGCTGGCTAGAGATATTCGAAATGCAGGGCCCACAATAGATTATGACATGGATAAGAAAGTGGTTTTTCAAACAAATCGAGTACATATTGAGTGAGGAAAAACTTACTGAATTAAGGCTTAGATATAGATCATTACAGTCCATCGAATCGATATTGTATTTGATGTGGATTATTGGTGGATCACTGGCAATTGATTCCATGGGTCAGATGACCTCTCCAGCTGAAACCATTTCGCATGCGTTGATATCTACACAGCATGTATACGTCTGAATATCAGCCGAAATTGCGGGGTTTTTTCTTTTGTTTACCCCTTCTACACAAACTAGCACTTTAGCACACAATGTAATGGGCATTATGTTTTACTTTCCCCAGAAATGGGGAATTAGATTCAAATTCCCCGGGGGGACCACTTCCATTGATGAGTGGATACCAGGCACGACCATGCGGTTTCGAAAAGCACCCTAAACAAGGGAAGCAAGGCTTTTCCAGATTATGAAAATGCATCTCATTTGGCTTGTGAAACCCTGCAAGTATTGGAAATGTATCACTTTTTTCAGTATTTTAAACATTGTTTTTGACACCCTTTTATAACGTTACAAAGGCCTATATACGTAATGTACTTGCCCACTCTGTCCCCTTTTACGCATGGTCGCGCCTGGTGTCCACTCGTCAATGGAAGTGGGCCCCCCGGGCGGCCTCTCGAGCTGTGGGAGGAACCAAATGTGGCTCTGGAAAGTCGTCCTAAATCGGATATATCGCTGTTACCATATTAGCAACCAGAATTTTGCACACGAAACGCATATTGAATGTTTCCGTTGCAGATGCGAAACGAAAAAAAATCTCATGTCACCCAATTTGCATTGCAGGACAGAGTTTTACGACCATGACGACGGGCCCAAAGGTCTCTTCCAAAATCAACTACCGTCGTAAATAAGCGTTCGCGTTCTCCAACGAAAGGTCGGGATTAAATGACAAACCAATTCTCAGGATTACGTGCTATTTCGGTTGACAATTCATTAATGAAGGGCAAAAGGAAGGCTACCAAGAGAGCTATAAGATACCAGGATACTTATTGAATTGACGAAGGGTGCCTTAATGTGATATACTCAATGTTCTCGGCGGAGTTCTCATGGTCACACGTTTTTTTTTTTTTTTTTTTTTTGGGGGGGGATTTTCATCGAAAACGATTTATCTTCCCACATGCATTATGTGAATGACGAAGTGTTTGCAGATTACGGAAATGACCTCATTATTTTCATGTCCAGACGTAGTAATATGGATGACATTCAGATCATTTTGTTGCAAACAAAGTATTACCGTTCAAGAAAGCGATGGGACAAATCAAGGGCGGATTCAGGAATTTCTTAAAGGGGGGGGGGGCAAATATCGGTCTTCACTCCCGAATAAAAGAGATTCATGTCACGAAAAAAAAAATTGACAAACAAAAGAAGAGGAAAAAATGTCCCGACATTTTGCAATAAAATATTTT
The DNA here is from genome assembly GCF_037042905.1 of Lytechinus pictus. Taxonomy (NCBI): domain Eukaryota; kingdom Metazoa; phylum Echinodermata; class Echinoidea; order Temnopleuroida; family Toxopneustidae; genus Lytechinus; species Lytechinus pictus. The sequence goes on along the minus strand of NC_087262.1, from coordinate 18,495,509 downwards.
ATGACTTTCATAGGGGGAGACTGGATATGCCCCCCCCCCCCTCTGGATCCATCACTGGGATAAATCATTTCCAAGGTGATTTGGAGACTTGTCAGACGTTCTACTTTTATCCGACATTTACCATAGGACCTGTTCTACTTAGCCAATCAAAATCCAGAAAACTTGTCAGATCTGGCAACTTGTGAGACGAAAATGTTGATGAAACGCATAAACAGTTTTCATCGATATTGAAGAGGAAGTGATGATTTAGTTTGTCATATCCTATTAACCAAAGGATGATTATTTTCTTCATAAATTATTTCACATAATCATAGAGAGAAATTAAACATTATCTCTAAAAATAAAAATGATAAATAAAGTGAAATCGCATGGCTAGCTTCAGATCATAATGCTAGCTTCAGATGAAGCTTAGAAGTTTTATTTGTCCTCGTCCCGGGGTAATGGGTAAGATGGAACACAGTGCATCACAATTTTACAATAAAAAATAAATATATAAATAAATAGATCAATGAATAAATAGATCAGAGCCGAGCTTGAAAGGCCAGAGAAAGAAAGAGAGAGATAGAAAGGGAGGGGGGATTGTTAAATTCGGAGTGTGGGACTCTAACACACTTGTATAACTCTTCGCTGATGTGTAATGAGACACTTGATATTACTCTACAACCCGCGCTATAAGGCAACATAATTTAACCGGTTAGTATAAACCAGCTGCTACTTTAATAGGCTACAGTCATACCATTGAAACCGACCGTTCCGTTCCTTTCAAAATAACGTATCAGCTTTTACCGACGTGGAGGCTGTACGTTGATGTGACTGAATCACCGCTTATTGGCAGTATAGTGGCAGCGACGGCATACGGATTTTTTTTTTACTTAGTAGGGAGGCCAAATGCCAAATTGAGGGCAAAAGAAATATGCGTTAATTGTGGAATGTTGTTGAGTGTGTCAATTTAAAGTTAGCGCGTGTTAGTAATTAATACAGGCTCCCTTTCCTTGCACAAAATTACTATGTGCGGATATGAGGAAAAGGCGAAGCAATGTTTAGTTCTTGCACTGGTAAATCAAATAGGATAAATTGAAAATGATATTTCCAATTCAACTTCTATTCATTTCTTGTCTTTACCCCAAGGGTTGATCTTGTCAAGAACAAGAGCAGAGAATACAGACCTATTAAGTCCATTGTCATTGATACGTTCATGGTAGCATATTTATAATTCGAAGTTGACATCACCTTGTAAGCGTATACCATAATGTCGATTCCCTATGTACTATATCCCTCTTCCCCTCTCTTTCTCTGTTTTTCTGTCTCTGTGTCTGTCTGTCTCTCAAACCGTCTTGATCCGCATAGAGCCCATCAGAGGGAACTCTCATTGAAAGCCAATTACTCATAAAATACAACTTCTCTCATCTATAGATTGTACTATACATTCTAATTTATAATCAAATAAAAAAAAACTATTATTTCTAACACAGGATTATTGTAAACTCCTCCTGACCCAAACAAGTAAATTATTAACTTCTCCTCTCTATTTCCTCTTTCCCACAGAACCCATAACAACGCTTTATATCGTCTGGAAACACGACTTCATTGAATCTACCAACTGCATCGGAGACAGCCAAGTCATTGCCGAGGTGCCTATCATGGTCAATAGTTTAACTATTTACCTCATCGAGTGGATGATGCCCGCTGCTCATTAACACGTGATATTCCGATTGGATGACATCCGGTGATGTCACTATTATGATTATCAGACACTAATTGGAGACCGCCATCGTCCTGTCCTATTTTATTTGACTGCGTTATGCGAACTCGATTAATTTCAATGACGAATTTGATCCGTCGGTTTCGCCGTTCCTAGCAGGATGCCTAGCTGGTCAAAACACTTGTCAGAATCTCAAACACAAAATATCCTGTCTAGCTCCAAAATGCTATTCTAGACTTTGAACATGACAATTAATTTCGAGAAATGAATCTTACTTATGGATGACAAAATTCATGCCAGGAATCGTCAAACAATCCTCGTTGTACTTTTACAATCTACATGGTATTTCATTATTATCCAGACAACGTTGCAATGGAAACTATTTGAATGTAATGACTCCAATGCTGATATTAGGTAGAACAGAAAGTTCATCAAACATGCGGTAGAAAGTGCAGAACAAGATCATTGCTTGAAGGGAATATCTTTAACCACTTAGCAGCAAAGTTGTTGTTCTGTATGCATGGCAAGGAAATCAGGACACAGGAGCCAATCGCTACCTTACCCCTTGCACCATTGACGCGACCATGATCAGGATGCTACTGACGGATAATTACACCCATGATCAAATGCCCCATGACCAGGGTGAGGGAATGGATAATGCCTTCCCTTTAATAGGTGGATACTTGCTCGTGGTGGTTGTTCTCGGAACCATGGGCAACGTCACGGTTATTTACACATTTCTTCGCGTCAAGAAACTCCACAGTCCCACCAATCTCCTCATCGTTAACCTCTCAGCCAGCGATCTCCTCGTCGCAACCACCGGAACACCCCTCTCCATGATCAGCAACTTCTACGGTCGCTGGATATTCGGATCTCACACCTGTGCCTTCTACGGATTCGTCAACTACTACTGCGGCTGCATATCTTTAAACAGCCTCGCAGCCATATCAGTGTTCCGCTACATCATAGTAGTCAGGGGTAATGTCCAGAACCAGAGGCTCACCCTCCGCTCAAGCGTCTACGCGATCGGGATCATCCACCTATATACGATGATCTTCGCGACGCCACCGCTTTACGGTTGGAACCGTTTCGTCCTCGCGGGTTTCCATACTGGCTGTGACATTGATTTCCACACCAAGACACCACTCTTTATATCATACATATGCTATATGTTCTTCTTCCTGTTCTTCTTACCTCTTGGTCTCATATCCTGGAGTTACTTCAAGATTTACCAGAGAGTGAGCCAACATTCAGATTCAATGAGGACAACTTTCACGCACGTGGCCACAGAGACAAACAGCGATGAGAAACGTGTCTGGCTTGAGCAAATGAAGAACACAAAACTACTCCACAAACCAGTGAAGCTTCTACGCTTGAAACCAAAGTTTAAACCTAGATTCCACCAACGGAGAACTGCCTCAACCATACTCATTACAATAGCAGTGTTTTTAATTTCGTGGCTTCCTTATTGTATTGTATCTCTTTGGATTCTCATTGATGATGAGAATTCTATATCACAGTTGTCCGCGACGATCCCCTCTCTCTTTGCAAAGTCAGCTGTCATGTACAATCCACTGATTTACGCAGTGATGAACTCCAGATTTAGAAAAGCTTTTCTCAAATCTCTATCATCTCTAAAATGTCCCGGCAGACACGAGTTGAACCAGTCAAATTAAAGGTTCATTCCAATATGCTGTCTTAGGAAATACTCCCCATATGGTTTGGCGATTATGGTAAATCAAAATGTGTGAACATAGACACGGTAACATCATCGGAAACATTAATGTTTATAACAGCATTAGCTGAATGAAAAACATCTACAATGAACATAGTACTTGCATAAATCTTTGTTTCTTTACATGTCTACACCTCCTGCTTCAGAAACAGGTGACCTGGACAGCTGGTGACCTGGACAGTTAGATATAGAATCCTATCACATTTATCGGCAAGAACTGCTTTATTGATTTGAATGGTAGGAAAGAGATTTTGCAGGGTATTGGACCGTCGTCGCTTCAGTAATTTCGAGAAAAAAAAATCACACCAAGTCTGCCTTTCACTTTCCAATGAAAGAAGAAAAACACCCAAATAAGAACAAAGTAACTTGGTGTATGTAGAGAAAGACGCCAAAGATGAACAAACATGACGGACGGTAAGGTCACCTATTGACCGCAGGACTAAGCTTTACGATTAATTGTAGTTAACATTATATACGTGCAATCAATCAGACAAATTTGTTTTTGTATTAAGTAGTTTTTATTGTCTCACCTGCATAGCAGAGTGAGACTATAGGCGCCGCTTTTCCGACGGCGGCGGCGGCGGCGGCGACGGCGGCGGCGGCGTCAACACCAAATCTTAACCTGAGGTTAAGTTTTTGAAATGACAGCATAACTTAGAAAGTATATGGACCTAGTTCATGAAACTTGGCCATAAGGTTAATCAAGTATTACTGAACATCCTGCCTGAGTTTCATGTCACATGACCAAGGTCAAAGGTCATTTAGGGTCAATGAACTTAGACCATGTTGGGGGAATCAACATCAAAATCTTAACCTAAGGTTAAGTTTTTGAAATGTCATCATAACTTAGAAAATATATGGACCTAGTTCATGAAACTTATACATAAGGTTAATCAAGTATCACTGAACATCCTGCATGAGTTTCACATCACATGACCAAGGTCAAAGGTCATTTAGGGTCAATGAACTTTGGCCGAATTGGGGGTATCTGTTGAATTACGATCATAACTTTGAAAGTTTATGGATCTGATTCATGAAACTTGGACATAATAGTAATCAAGTATTACTGAACATCCTGTGCAAGTTTCAGGTCACATGATCAAGGTCAAAGGTCATTTAGGGTCAATGAACTTTGGCCAAATTGGGGTATTTGTTGAATTACAGCCATAAATTTGAAAGTGTGTTGGTCTAGTTCATAAAACTTGAACATAATAGTAATCAAGTATCACTGAACATCCTGTGCGAGTTTCAGGTCACATGATCAAGGTCAAAGGTCATGTAAGGTCAAAGAACTTTGGCCACGTTGGGGGTATTTGTTGAATTGCCATCATATCTCTATAAGTGTATTGGTCTAGTTCATAAAACGTGGAAATAAGAGTAACCAAGTATCACTGAACATCTTGTGCGAGTTATAGTAGTTTTCAAAATCAGCACTGCTGCTATATTGAATCGCGTGATGCAGGTGAGACGGCCAGAGGCATTCCACTTGTTTGACAACAAATCAATTTATCACTATATTTCTTTTCTTAAAAAGAGTTACAATAAACACAATTTCAGACATCTTTTAATACATTATTATAAATCACATTGATGATAATAACATGTATTAAGAGACAATAAACTCAACATACTCATTTTTCTTCGAGTGTCAAATATAAAAAAAACATAAAAAAGAGATTTTCCAAATACACAAAAATAAATCATAAATAAAACCTAAACGAATTGAAGTCATCAGCAATTTTGTTTAACCCTGTATATCAGCTTTGCAATCGATAACTGAGCGTTGTGTCACGGGCCCCCGGTATATATAGCAAAATGGTGAACATGATGTTATGTCTAGAACAGTGGATAGTAATTTTGGGAAAGGTAAAACACAACGTATATCTGTGTTTAACAGTGCAGGCCTATTTATTTTCCTTTTCTGAATTCTAACTATTTCTTACTGCGAACCTGTACGGGTGCATATCTTCTGTGTATTTTTCTATTCTTGTATTAAACTACATATTTCAAGGCATGATTCTAAGAGACATAATTTATCTTTACTGACTTTTGAATATAGTAAAATTATAGACGGGTATAAACGGCGATATTAATCCTTAACCTTGCAAATGATGATAAGTGGTAAGCAATTCTGTGGTGAATTTAGTCGAGGCTATAGTCTTTCCAACAATCTTTTCGTTGTATGAGATGATAGCTTTTTGTTTGTGCAATATCGGCAATATTGTAAGAGTAAAAGATGCAATGTGAATCTTATGAAGATATTAATAAAGACTATAACTTTCTTTATCATTATTATTATTACTTTCTTTGTTACAGGGTTACGGAACCATTAATTTTTTTTTATAGCCAAGGCCCGATTTATAGGCCAGAGCATATAGAGCACCAGCATAAAAGAAAAGCTCAAGCTATCTTAAGTGCTTATTTATTCTTTCTTTTTTCTTCTTCTCTCCGAGGACTTGGACTTATAATCATTGTATAGGCTATCTAAACAATAAGAAATTTCTCCTACCTTTTACTCACAAAGTAGAAAAAATGTGTTTTTTAACGAAAGGCCAAGGTCATTTAAGAAGGTTTATATTACATTACAAAAGTAAGGTCTATACATCGGAATATATCCTCTTCTAAATTTGTAACTACGTTTCAAAGGAAAATTCGTTTACTTTAGTTGATGTAAATAGAAGAGAAGTTTGACATTTGATTTTGATATAACGTATCTATGCCTTCTTATGTGCCTCATTGTCACGTACACCTCGTCTGTCGGGTTAACCTGGATGTCATAATTTGATCACTGACACTGTTTTTTATATCTCGATATCTTATACGCATTCACGAACTGTCCATCAGCTGTCGGTCATTTGCTACAGTCATACCAACGATACCGATTCCAAACCGACCGATAGTTTGTCATTGGAAATAACGTAATAACTTTGATCGGTTTGGAGTCGGTTTCGTCATGTGACTGCCGCGATAGGATTTAGTGGTATTATTGCAAATAGTGATCGACTCAATTTGTATTACCACAATGATCTGGATCCATACTGCTCCAGATATTGAAGATATTTTGATATAACTGGAGAACGGGGAAATGGGAATGTGAACCCTATATACTATTGCTCTCTTCCTTTCGCTATCAAAGTAAATTTTGATATACATGTATTTCATAACACATGCAAACATTGCAGGTATCTTGTCAAAAAGACATGATGTCGCCATAACTACATAGCTCATTTCAGCCGACTTGGTGAGATAATTAATGTAGCCATGCCAACATATAAGTTTTTAGAAGTCGACTGGACAAGATACCTTATGTCGCTAAGGCAACATGCATATTTTTAGAAGTTGACATGATAAGCAGGAGCGGATCCAGGATATTCCATGGGGGGGGCATTTTTTACAGGAAAATTTTGACACGCCAAAAAGGGCCTTTACTACCAAATCCAGGAAAAATTTGACAAGCAAAAAGGGTCGTCATTGGTCTATGTATGACATTTTCAACTTCAATTGTTTGTGCGACTCAAGGAAGGGGGGGGGGGGCGGGCCGGATGTGCCCCCCCCCTCCTCTGGATCGGCCACTAATGATAAGCTATTTTAGGCAATATAAAATATCTTGCTATTTCGTAAAGCCTTTTTTGAAGAACAAATCGCATTTTGCATTAAATGTGTAAGTTCCAAGATTTTTTTAAAGAATTCTATTAACCATGATGCAGGAATAATAAAACCAGGAGTTTGCTATGCTGTAAGCCTCCTGGTCGGAGTGCAGGTCAAATCTTCCAATCGCAACCGATGACAATGTCATTACGATTTGGAACTAAATATGCTTTTATTCCTACATTGAGGCTCGAAATATACTGGAATTTCGAATTCTTTATGCATACCAATATTTAAAACTTTGATCGTTGAGATTTTAGAGGTCGGAGTGTTCATAACTATCATATGCTATTGCAGTTTGTTTGAAAATCGGATCATATCGTGTAGTGAACGATGTTACTTACAGATCACTGACAAATTCATAATAAGTTCACTGCAAATCGAATACGCATCAAGTTATTCGATAGATTACCGGGATCATCCCAAGATGTCCTCGTTTACATTGACATGTGCAATTACTTAAAACCAGTTATATCAGACTTTTGGATTAGTGGGTGCCATTATGAAGGCTTAATATTGACTGTCTTTTCTAAGATTGATGGGTTATCATTTAAGCTTTCAAAAAGAGGCTGGAGAATTAAGGTTTGTTCAAGCATGGCTCGACACGTGTTGTCTTATGAACAACACCCTTATTATAGCGACTGACATATTCAGTTCGAGTGCTCTATCATATCTATTGCGTCGATCACTTTAAAAACTCTGATGTACACAGCAGGGGCGTCGATCCATTTTTCAGATTGGGGGGGCAAAATCATGAATCAACTTTCCAAAGGCACTCGATCACACAAAACAAACCAACTCACACACACATATGCCTATATATATATATATATATATATATATATACATATGACTCATGAGATAGAGACACATATCTCACCAACTAATTTATGCGAGCGCGAACCGCGAGCTGAAATTTCTTTATATTCTGACCTGAAAGCGTGATATTCTAAGCATTTTTGGTACTAATGATGAAGATGGGTATCTAAAAAACAATAGATGCGAGCGCGAAGCGCGAGCTGAAAATTTTGATATTTCGATCTGAAAAAAATGAGTTTAATGGACGTTTTTAATAAAGAACAAGATATATATCCAACAAAAGATTAATGCAAATCGAAGTGGGAGTTTTTTTTTAGGTCTAGAACTGAAAACGGGCCATTCTATTCACCTGTTTAATCATGAAAAGTATGGGTTTTTGCTACAGAAATTATGCGAGCGCCCAATCTGAAAAGCGGACATTTTGAGCACGATTTTAGATAAAGAACGAGTTGTGTATCTCAATCTCGCTTGCTGATTTCTGTGTAACATTACAATCTTATTTTATTCTTTGCACATGCGGAATTATTGGGGGGGGGGGGCAACTCGAAATGTTAGCCCCCCAATATTTTCATTGGTGGGGCGATCGCCCCCCCCCCCCCCAAGGATCGACGCCTCTGGACTACACAGGCATCTGTAGTTTTGAATTTGAAACATGAGAAGGGAGCAGCGTCCCATGGAGATTTAACACGCGTAAACACTTAAGAGCCTCTGATGGTCATTCAAGAAATGTTTTCAATAGGAATTATTATAAGGCCCCTCAAGGAAGGGATTATAATCAAAATATAATTATAAATGAGGATATAACCAGTTAATGATATATAATAATACATATCAACAAGGGCATTAGTAAGGATTATGCGCACAGGGGATGTTTGAAACAGTTCTAGAACACGTCAGACATAGCCTAGGGTGATTGGACTGGTTGAAAGGGATTTAAGTGTGGGTAATTATACTAATATCGAGCAAAATGCTGAGTTTTATTGTTTTAAACGTTGTGACGTGGATCTTGTTAGTTTTAAAACCATGACCAAGAATGTTCATATACTGTCCAAACGCAATTCCTGCCATTATTTTGTTGTTTGATGACACCGCATTTGCAATTCCTGTTGGGCATATTATCTTATGTGAATTTCATTCTGTCCATAATGTATATCAAATACATGTAATTTTTATTTTGTGTAATAAAATTTGAAACTTGTTTCAAGAGTAATCATGATTTTTCACTAAATAGCTTTTAACTTTTTTTTCCAGTGATATATCATTATTGAATTATATTAAACAAAAGTAAATCACACTGAATAATGTTTCTGTGTTTACTAGAAGAGTGATAATGATGATGGTATTACGATAATGATGTGATGATGATGATGGTGATGGTGATGATGAGGAGGATGAAGAGTGACGATTATATCCGTTTCAGCTTCTACTGATGATGGTAGTAGTGATATGATGATGAGGATGGTAGTGGTAATGTCACCCTCCACCCCCTCTCTTTCTCTCTCTTTTTCTCTCTCACGCGCAATACACACACACGCGTGCACCCAAAAATGCACCCTCCACCCCCTCTCTTTCTCTCTCTATTTCTCTCTCACGCGCAATACACACACACGCGTGCACCCGAAAAATGCACCTCATGGAATTCTCAGTAGTGCGTCTATCAGTAGTTGTCAAACATAATGAGAGAAATGTTGAAGAGTCAATTATATAAATGACCGTTAATTAGATTTATCTTCAGTAGATATGAAAATACACCGACGTCATTTAGAAAAATTAGCCTGTTTTATTACTCAGATTGATCAGAACAAAAACCTCAAGCACCGACACACAACCTCTTATCGTCATACACAGAACACACACACACACCCACACACACTACTTTATCTACACACACACACACACCCGCTCGCACCTCTTTACATACACACACGCACCCTAAAGGCCACCGCACACCTTACGACTTTTTGCGATCTGATTTTGGAACAAATTGCATTTTGCTCATTTTCTGAAAATGTGAATGGAACATATCATTTTAATTGAGGTTAAGATTAATTGAAAGAATACTAATATGACCATTTTGAAAGATTGCAAGCCTTTATTTTGGAGTAAAGGCCAAATTAGTTTCAAATCGTAGCCAATCGTACGACTGCTATGACGTCATTACGACTATATAGATATTAAATTCGCTTTTATTCTAAGAAGGATGATAGCATAGTCACAGATTTGAACATAGGTATTCGTACGATGATTTAGAACATTACACAGAAAGATATTCCATGTTTCAATATTAGCATCAAATTCTACTACATTTTATTCTGAAATCGGGTCGCAGACCAATCGTAAGGTGTGCGGTCGCCTTTATACGCACACGCGTGTACACCCCTCTATAAAGACGTATCAATCTGCTATTCTGGGCCCCGTCTTACAAACAGTTGCAATTGATCCGATCAATCGCAACTATGAAAAGCCAGCAACGTAAACATCTAAAAATACATGTTTGTATAAAAACATTCTAGAAATGATGTGCATTCACACATCCGCTGTTTTCTTGACAATTCAGTATATATGCTTTTCTTTTGTTATCAAAGGACATTGAACACATTTCCTAAAGAAAAAATTATGACATTAATGGATTTCCATCGGATCAATCGTAACTATTTGTAAGACGGGGCTCTGGTATCTAACGCAATGAGAGATCTACGTGTACGTTAAATTAGGGAGTTTTCACATGCATTTACTACGGAGACACTCTCTACAACGCATCGATTCCTTTGAAAACGCAAATAAAATCACATTGGAGAGCTGACAGACTTTTGTCGATAGTTGGTGGACTGGGACGGCAGATCATCCGAAGAATTGCACCAGACGAACAATTACTGTCCCGGTCCACCAACTTTCGACAAAAGCCTGTCAGCTCTCCATTGTGATTTGACTTGCCGTTTCAAAGGAATTGGTGCGTTGGAGAGAGTTTCTCCCGTAGTAAAAGCGTACGGAATGTCGATCATCATGACAGCAGATAGATAAATAAGATATCTTTAGTAGATGTGAAAACATCGCCGTTCCTTGCAAAGATTGCACCTCTGTTTTATAACTCAGCTAAGTAAGGATAAAAACCCAACAAAACAAAATCAAATCCAGACACCCACACGCAACCTCTCACACACACATTCAACCATACACACGCACCCTCACCCACACACACCCCTACATAATATATACGTCCAGCTGAACTCCATCTCTCTTTCTCTGAACACCCTCCAGTCTCTTCTCCCTTCTCTTCCCCCGACATCTCTATTCCTCCCCCGTCACATATTTCGTTCAAACGAATATCAATTATCGAAATACTTTCAAGTAGCGAGCTTATATCACACAAACATAAGTCGGAACGCATATACTTTTCACTGATATAGAGTAGCATATATTTCCATAATCATCTTAATGTGATCGTGGAAAGTCTTGAGGAATCACTCGACTATCCACCAGTGATAAGTCCAGTCAAAACTGCATGTAATTTTGTAACAGAAGCATGACTGTAGGCCTAGGTTAATGACACGCTCGCATTTTGCGTCATTCGAATGATCACTCGACTATCCACCAGTGATAAGTCCAGTCAAAACTGCATGTAATTTTGTAACAGAAGCATGACTGTAGGCCAAGGTTAATGACACGCTCGCATTTTGCGTCATTCGAATGATCATTAGAATGAGCCCGTGAATGCAAAATGGCGTAATTTGAAATGCGCAATTCAAATGATGATTATCAAGGTGTTTTCTAGTGACGATATTCGAGAATGACGGACCGAACAGCTTGGGGTGGAGCTTTACGGTGACCTTTCAACCATTTCCGCAGAAAAAAGCTCGATTTTCTGCTCTGAAAAATGCTCTATTTTCTGCTCTGTTTACCAATTTTTGCTATGCACGAGTGATTGATGGGGTACCAAAAAGAAGCCACACCTCTTCTTGTCGGTGCGAAATGTATAAACATAGAATTCGCGAAGCCTCCTCAGCCATGTGAACGGAAGATAATTCTAGCGTCGTTACAATATTCAGCATTCAAATTAATGACAAATTCTGCGCTCGTCTGCAATCCCTCATAGTCATACCAATGAGTGTGACTGATGTATTAAGATTTAACACAACCTGGGTCCCGTATCACAAAGGTTAGCGATTAATCGTACGCTTGATTTTCACGATTAATTGCACATTGTACTCAATGCAACCAATCGTAAAATGTTCTACGATGATCGCTAAGCTTTGTGTTACGGGCCCCAGACAAACAATATATAAAAAGACGCGACCTTTAGATTTTGCAATCACTGAATCTGGGAATTTCAGATTTGGTCATAATGTTATCTCAGCCTATAGGGTATACTCCTACATTTTGGTCTAATGCAAACAAAATAATGTTATTTTCCAAGGATTTCGCCTTGAGGATCTATAAGAATACCATACTGCTTTGAGCAGGAAAAACACTTAGCAAGAAAAAGAACCCTGAAATGTTTATGATAATCAAGGATTGGAACGGAAGAATAGAGTAAATCTGTTTATCTGAAGGTCAATTGGATGGGGATCGCCCTTTCCATGCACTTACCCGTCTCTGCAGGTCTAGTGGTTAAGGAAGCGCACTGTAAAAGACGCGTTACCATGACTGCAAGATGACAATGGCGAATCTCCGGCTCCAAAACAGGAAAATCTGAAAAGGGCCTCACCGCCAACAGTCGAAGTTTAGCAGTAAAATGTACCTGAGTAAAATAGAAATAGTCTGCTTCGGCATATGGAATAAAATAATCACAAATAGTTTAGTAAATGCCGTAGAAATGAACAGAAATGTTTTTCACGACTGTTTCAGAAACGGATTTTGAATTCTCTTTTTTTTTGTGGTCACATCATGGGCACTGACGAAGAGTTTGAATTTACCTTTCAATTTTGAGAGCTATGCTCCCTTTAAAATCTACGATTTTATTTCTACGGCATTTACTAAACTATTAATATATATATATATATATATATATATATATATTATAATGAGATGAGGACAACTCAAAAGATGACGATTTTATTTCTACGGCATTTACTAAACTATTAATATATATATATATATATATACATATATATTATAATGAGATGAGGACAACTCAAAAGATGACACAGGAAACCATTCTTAGCGTCATCTTTTGAGTTGTCCTCATCATAATCACACCTCAAGAGCGTTTGGTACAAGTAAACTTGTGGGTGTATGGCAAGAGATGCTAGAGTCCTTGAGTACAGTTTCCCCTGTAGCTAATTTGATATTTGTATTGTATATTTAATTATCACATTGTTAATTTAAAAAAAATTCCCTATTCCATTCCTTTTAATTTTTCACTTTTTCACCCACGCACAAATATATTTTAATGAGAAGATTTAAGTGCCCTTTAAGATGAATGCAAGCAATCATCTGGAGCCCGTTGCAGAAAGAGTTGCAATCAATCGCAACTCTAAAAATCACGCGCAACTTGATTTTCAACCAATCAACAGCGCGCATTTGGGACTTGCGATTGATTTTTTTGCTTGCGTTTAAACGCAACTCTTTCTGCAACGGGCCCCTGATCATACTAAATGGTATTTCAAAGTGGGCCTATAATCCTTTATGTTCAATTTTTGGCCGAAACACGATATCGTACTGAAAAGAGAGGTCTTCGAGGATCTCTCACATTCCGATGTGAGAACTGGCCTATATATTACATATAGTACAGTTTGATTTCATTTCAATGTAAGTAACAGTTAATGTTTCTATCAATTATTCAAACTTAGTCAGTTAATTCCCTTCATGAATACACAATCACACACAAGCCTGCATTAAAATAGGCCTTAATATCTTCCTGATATTAAAAATTATTCAACAAAGTTTAATTCATATTTTTATTAATCATGCACAATTAATGTGTTAGAAGTGAATATTTGTCTTTAATAAGATACAATGGCCTATTATTGACAATGACAATGACAATGACAATGACAGTGATTTTATTTCTTTGACTGCCCCTCCTGGGGGCATAGAAGAAATATAACAACTTACAACAATGGCAATAATAGGCATAAGAAAAAAATACCAAGGTAACAAAAAAAATAGATTAATAAAAAGAAAGGAAAAAAAAGAATCAAACATGATGATAATAAACATATGTACAATACAAGAGCAGTAATAGAAATAGAAATAGAAACGGGCACAAATTAACCCACCCACTCCCGACATGCCAGAGAGTATCTGGAGACCGGTACCCCACTGAGCATGTGCAGGTGCAATCCAACAAAATCTGAAATCATGCCCTAATACAAGAAAGTAACCAAGACAGCAACTACACTTAAGATATTAAAATTTTGACATAATGAATTTACAAAATCTTGACAGATTTTTAAAGTCTTTTGTATTTCGCATATTAAACAGCTTGTGCATTTTAATCACGTTTGGTCTGACAAAATAATACCCTCTAATTAAAGCTTTCCTTGACGGTGACTTGAAATCTTTAAAAATGTTTATTTACATAATGCAGACGAGCGTCCCCATGACTTCGATCCTACTTGTCAGATATTAAACGCATTATTTTGCTCCCGATCTCCTACCCCCCCCCCCCTCTCCATATGCTCAATCACGCTCAATGACACCAAATGCCCCTCCCCTACGTACATCATGTATATATGCTACTGAAATATAAAGAGAAATAGAGGAAGAGGGAATACACGATAGGAAATGAGCAGACAGAAGGAGAAAAAAGGGAGAGAATAAAAGAGAAGGGAATGAAAGGAAAGGGAAGAGAAGAAATAAGAGGAGAACGGGCGGGAAGAGAAGAAATAAGAGAAGGAAAGGGAAGAGAGAGAGAAAAAGAAATAACAGAAGGGAAGAGAAGAGAAGATAAGAAATAAGATAAGGGAAGAGAAGAAATAGGAGAAGGGAGGAAAAACAAGAGAAAAGAAGAGAAGAGACGAGAAGAAATAGGAGAAGGGAGGAGAAAGAAGAGAAAAGAAGAGACAAGAAGTGAAGAAATAGGAGAAGGGAAGAGAAAAGAAGAGAAGAGACAAGAAGAGAAGAAACGGGAGAAGGGAAGAGAAGAGAAAGAAGAGACGAGAAGAAAAAGGAGAAGGGAAGAGAAGATAAGAAATAAGAGAAGGGAAGAGAAGAGAAGAGGAAAAAATAAGAAAAGAGAAGAGAACAAAAGAGAAGGGAAAGATGCGGAGAGAGGGAAGGATCGAGAGAGAGAGAGAGAGAGATAGTGGGATTCGATTACTACATGATAGCCCGATGGATCAGGACATAATTATATTCATTGGTTAATACCGAACATTAATTAACGAGCATCATCAGAGGACGAGAGCGTGATGATGTATCATGTACATGTACTTAAATGAAAGACCTTAGAGCTTTATCATACTAGTACTCCAATCAGGTCAATGTGTATATCTTTCTATTAAAATCCTAGACGGTTTTATTGTTAAGTTTGGTCTTATGAAGGATGCCGATTAGTGACGTGAGCGAAAATTAAACATTAATATATTAGATCATGGCTTTTCCGTTATGAGCTCAATGCACACCCTATGAACACAAAGCAACACTTTAAACCTAAAACTATAATTTGGTCACTTTTTATTTTATTGAACGGCTTGATCTCGACAAACCCACACACAGCAATCATATCCCGTATTCATAATTAATTTTCCGTAGGCTATCCAAGGGAATTTCCCTGACAAGACACAGTCATCTTAAATTGATAATAATCATGAAATATGAAGAATGCTGCATCCGTTTCCGCCAAATCAAGATCTCATGTGCGACCTCCAAGAGGAACATACACACCTGCCAACATTTATAAATGTAAAATCTGGATAACCGACGACCGGGAGTCCATGGACCGACTAAGCCCCCGGCGGGGTCAAGAAGTTAGTTTACCCCAAAAGGACGGAACTATTAAAGATGTATTGAGGGCTTGGGCCATGAATGGATCTATGGCGACTTTTCCCTCTTTTTTAGGCTGTCTCAGAAATCAGGGCGTTCTGATTTAGTTCCATTTTGGAAGTTGAAAATCAGGACAATCCTGATAAAATCAGGAGAGCTGGCAGGTCTGAACATAATTAGAGCCCTGTGTTTTCAAGGAACGCCTTAGCTGAGGACGACATAGAAATATGAGTTTTCGGACTGCGTCGTAGGAAGCTTTCAAGAACAGAGAAAATATTTTGAAAATACCTATCAAATGACAATGAACAGCTTGGAGGTCTTTGTCATAAATTGGTGAACCGGAACATAAGCTGCGATTGAAGTTTCAGAGCTTGATGAAAAATTGTAAATATGTCATTTGTCCAGAGACCAGGACGAAAATGTTCATTTGATTTATCGATTTTCGACAAAGACTTCTTGGTTGTTCATTGCCATGCAGGGCATTTGACAATACATTTTCTGTCTCTGAACTTCATTAGAGTGAAACCTCATTTTGTGCTTACCTCCTTTTCTATTCTGAGTTATTTATGTTAACTCATGTTCTAAAAGAAGTAAATGTACAAAAGTAGAAGATGCAAGGCTTATTTAGAGTCATGGCATATTCCTCCAATAAAAAGATAAAATCTACTTATGATTACATTCCCAGTTATTTTAGTTGGTACTAATAACAGTACACGGTATTTTGAAAATTCAAAATAAATATGTTTTTCAAATAGGAATAATGCATATTTGATCAGAAGTTCAGAACCATCCAGAAGAACCTGACCAAATATATCAGGGTTTTGTTTCTTTAATGAATGAATTTGAGCAGGACTACATAATCATGCATACTACATAAAGTGGCATTATTTAATTAATGATAACATCAATGTCTGATAATTGACTACACATTTTGGTAGATTATGGCATTGGTGGCGCATGTGCCTATTATCAATGGCTGATATCGCATGGGCAAAGAAGGCACACACCCATTCCCCTTCAGAGTGAGAGAGAGACGCTCCAATAAACCAGTACAAGGTGTTTGAATAACGAAAAAATATCTTCAAGGCTATTTCTGAAGTTTTCACTTGATGCAAAAACGGAAGAGTTAAGACCCATTGAAATAGAAGTCATCCCTTTTTCTGAAACAAAGATATTGAAAACACACCTACATAATTTTGTATTGTTTGCAGTGCAGGTTTTCTTTCTATACAATCTATGAATACAAGCCGAGATATATCAGTGTGAGATTAACTTGAAATGGCCATTATCATTGATATCCTAGTTTCCATCAAGTATTATCAGTAGGCCTCCCCCGCATAGTCTGATACTGTCCATGTATTCAAACCAAAGAAGAAGGCCTTATTGACTTTTGTTGGATTGGTATTCCAATTCTCCCAAGTAATTATATCATTTTCGGATCTCGTTTTTCAACACCGAAAGTGGGTTTTACAAATTAACCCAGCCTTAACCCTAAAAGGGCTGGGCTATTATGGTGGTATTGAGCACTGGGGGTGGGGTGGGGGCCTGATAATTGCAAAAGTCAATTTTTTCCTTGTGTACTTCTTTGTTAGAATGTCTTTATGTAATTGTATTCTCTGATTTATTTTGTCAGTTAAACTTGTTACAAAACATTTAAACAGTCAACATAAATAAAGGAGACCAATTTAAAAAGAAAATAGAAAGAAAATAATCACCCTTTTAAGAATAAAAGCACAAAACATTGAAGGTCCATGTCTTAATGGTGTTCCCAATCCTTTCAGGGTTAACATAGATATGAATAAAGTCATTGCATGCATGGTATTCATGACTATTCATCTGAGAAGACATCAAAAGCAAGGTAATTACTCTACTTAAAAAAGCTGGACTCGCTCGTGATTACCACCACAAAATATCAAATTAGGTCATGATATTGCAACTTGACACATCATCATCTGATAAGTTGATAGGTTTTTCAATCCATTCTAAAAATAATACTAAAAAATATATCACCGGCTTGTAATGTCATCATACAAGAAGCGATATTGGATCTCTCCAACCTTCAAATGATGTCAGGATACTGTAACGGTGTGTTCATCTAAATTTCCCTTTTTAAGCACAAGTGCAAGGAAACAAGTTATAATAACTTCAGATATTGAAGCAGTTAATTCCAAATAATTTACAATATTCTAAATGATACATACAGCTGTGCTCAAAAGTTAGTGTATACCCCACCACAAAATGCACTCCTTCATGCCGAGAGTTGAATGAAGACAATAACACTATTATGTTCGGCAAGCCCAGAGAAATAAAAATAAACTTTATTGGATGTAGTATTTCATCACCTGACTTCACAATCGTGGAAGCGCTGTGGTGTTGCCGTTCTGACTCTCGCCTTGCAATCAGAGGGCCGTGTGTTCCAATCCCACCACGGCCTAGCTTCCTTTGGCAAGGCGTTAATCCACACTTTGCCACTCTCCACCCGGTAGGATGCGAAAGCCTAGTATGCCTAGCAATGGAGTCTTCGAACTCATGTTGGAATGCTACCCAGGGAGTGGTGAAAGTGCACACATTATATACAGGCATGTCAGGATCCGATGACCAGGGTAATGATATATCTGTAAACTGCTTAGAGACATCATTCCGATGTATCAAGCGGATTATTATTATTATTATCAAATATCTAAAACATGGCAGAACTTGAACACTTTAAATATGTTCATTTTCTGGTGGGGTTCACTCACTTTTGAGCACCACAGTATACCAATGACATACGTGGGTACGGTGGAGTGAAGGAAAATTATGATCCATGGAAACTGATTTAATCAGCTAGCTCTGACGGATACCTCCCCCTTAATCAAAAAATCAATTATTGTTATCAGAGGGCAGGCGAGTGGGTGAGATAAAAGGCTAATGTCTGAGAGATCACCTTTCAAAAAAAAAAATTAACAAGAAAATGGATTTTGGCAATAATAGTATGCAACTATCTAACATCACTCTATTCAGATTAGTAATTCTGCTCAAATATTTGGTCAAAGGACAAGTCCACCCCAACAAAAAGATGATTTGAATATAAAGAAAAAAATCCAACGAGCATAACACTGAAAATTTCATCAAAATCGGATCTGAAATAAGAAAGTTATGACATTTTAAAGTTTTTCTAAATTTCACAAAACAGTTATATGCACATCCGAGTCAGTATGCAAATGAGGGGACGATGACATCACCCACTCACTATTTATTTTGTATTTCATTACATGAAATATTTGAATTTTCTCCTCATTGTCATGCAGAAAAAGTTTTATTCCTCCCTGCTCATGTGGAATTCGATTGTTTTAACAGTTTGTGGTTCAAACAAGATGGTCATAATTGTCAAATCTGTAAGAATTAAATATTGTATAATTCAAACAATAAACAACAAAAGAAATAGTGAGTGACATCATCGACTCTCTCATTTGCATATCACTGAGTTGAGCATAGAACTGTTTCGTGAAAAATAAGCGACACTTTAAAATGTCATAACTTTCTTATTTTCCATCCGATTTTGATGAAGTTTTCAGCATTATTCTTGTTTTATTTTTCTCTATTTATTCAAATCAACTTTTTCTGGGGTGGACTTGCCTTATAATGGCAAATGGAAGCAAGTTTTTTGTTTTTTATGTTTTCATATCTTACAAATTGATTTCTTCTCCAAGGCAAAATAACACAGAAAACACTGATGCTGCTATGAGCGCCTTGAGCACCTAGCAAGGTGGATACATGCGCTATACAAATCCTATATTATTATTATTATTATTATGATATATAGTTGGTTAACCAATAACCACCATGCTTATGCATTGTTTTTAAGTAAATCATGTTTGCTCTTTTACAGGAAATTACATTTACTGTTAGTCGCTTCCTGATGTGATAGTGCGACATAAGTATTTCTTGTAGAACAACAATAATGGGAACATTTTCAAAGGTAGCCATAAGAGGTATGAATATCCACCAAGCCCACACAGTAAGCATTCAGCAAGGTAGTTTAATTTTGCTTTTTTACAGGAAATCAATATTTTTAATTCGTTTCCTTTAGTCAAAGTAGTTTCAACAGGATTATTTCTTGTAAGACATCTTCAATAATGGGAACATTTTCAAAGGTAGCCATAAAAGGTATAAATATCCACCAAGCCCACACAGTAGCATTCAGCAAGGTAGTTTGATTTTGATCTTTTACAGGAAATCATGTTTTTTAATTTGCTTCCTTTTTCGTTAAAGTAGTTTCAACAGGATTATTTCTTGTAAGACATCTACAACAATGGAAACATTTTCAAAGGTAGCCATAAAAGGCATTAATATCTACCCAGCCCACACAGTAATCATTCAACAAGGTAGTTTGATTTTGCTTTTTTTACAGGAAATCAATTTCTTTAATTCGCTTCCTTTAGTCAAAGTAGTTTCAACATGATTATTTTTTTGTAAGACATCTCCATTAATGGAAGCCCCAAAAAAGGCATCCATCCACCCAGCAGGCCTTCGAACGGTAAAGAAGTTTCCTAAAATATAACCTTACAAGTCAGTAATACTGATACAGGAATTTAAAAGGCAGCAAGGCAGCTGAGAAGTGGGATCCAAGGCAATTGCCTCCACTGCATTGGATTAACATAAGTGCGCCCTGCGTCTTACCCTGTATGTTCAGTTACCATGGAAACAAGGTACATCATCTGTGAAGACTTGACATAAATACATTGTGTACTTTTTAGGCCAATTGTAGACATGCAATAAGTTTCAAGGAGACTGACACGCCGAGTATCCACATTAATGACAAGAGAGATTTTTTTTATTATTCCATCAAAATCAGTTACAAATGAGAAAGCTTCGAAATTTTAAAAAGTCTTAAAGCAATCTCCAAAGTTCAAATTGGCAATATTGCTTCACAATGGCAGATTCAGTAGAACGCTCAATATGTTCCGTATACAAATTTTTCATATTTTCTCCCTCTAATAAATCCCTTGCCTTTTTGTGAACTTAACAAATCCTGTTAAAATATAATATGTACATTTTCCCCATGTTAAATCTTGATCTATGAATGAAACAAGCTGAACCTTGAGTGATAATGTGAGTAAGATCAATCGGAAATTTGTATCTAAAACATTTGGAGAGTTGTCTATAAACTACTAAACCCATCTCTCTGAAGGAATATTGCCCATTTGAGGATCACCATAGAAAGTGAATTAAGATTATGCAAAACTTTATAACTTGCACATTTTGTAACCACCAATTTATTGAAATATTTTGCTGAATTACTTCTCGCTATCCTCTCTTTCCATTGAAATTGATTTTCCCCGAGGGATTCATTCTCCTCTATTGTGATGCTCCATTTCTCTTCATCCCATTTTACATCAATTCAAAATGCCTCCAAACCAGGATAGGAAATACTTCTCATTTTTAGGGGCTATCTTTTTTTTCCACATTGGGGCAACTGAAGAATTTTTGGGGCCGTTTTTTGTCATTTTAAGGGCTACTTGTTTGGGGCAACAAGTAATTATGCAGCAAGTGCAAATATCATTATTCTGACGTAGTTAGAATATTGATTTTCTAAGTAATCTTGAATATTGTTTTTGACAGATCTTGGAGCTACTCTAGAAAGAATGTTCACCCCAAAGCATGCATTTTGGGGGAATTTTAGGGGTGATTTTGGCTGTCATGAGAGCAAAATCACCTGTCACATTCATGTATTTCCTACGCTGCTTTAAACTGATATACTTTTCAAAAAAGCAGACCATAACAGAATAAATACCTAATCTTACTTGAAGAGAAGATTCATAAAATTCTCTATTTTTTAGAACTTGGAATGTCATAATTCCAAATCAATGAATCGTTTGCAGCAGTTAAGTTCATTGAAGATTACTCATATTCAACAGTAGGGATAACAGAAGGAAAAGGAACAATATCTGGGGGTAATATAAAAAGATACGCTTGATATTTACAATCGATTGTAACTTCTTGTACATGGCTTCTCAGAGACTTAAAGTTCCACTAAATTATAAAATCAATTGTATCTTTTATATCATACCCCTCTGGCATCATATTGAGACTGTCTAAGCCTGTGTATAAATGTTGATTTTCCTTTTTTTATGTGCATGTTATTATTATGGCCAAAAAGTTTGGAACACAGCCAGGCATAGGTGGTTTTCACAAGTCAATCTGAGAAGTGGATATACTGATTCTAATCCATTTTAAGAACAAAGGTTCAACTTAGCATCTTTATAGCAATGACACACTAGATGCACCTTCATATGTACAATTTTGCTTATTTCTGGTTTGAAAGGTGCAAGAAGCACCAATAAAGGTGCTCCAACACCAGAAGGTACAAGGTTGCACCTTTAAAAGGACCTCCCATTAGGTTGAACCTTTTTGAAGGTGCATTTCTCAACATTTTTCTTAAAGTAAGTTTACAGACACACATTCATTTGAGTATTGTTGCTGTGCAACAACCATTTCCGTGTAAAGTTTTCCTCTGAAAATAAAATTTGTGAACCATACTTCTACTTATTAATCTATTCTGGATTGAAATCTGGATCGAAAACACAGCTTTAATAATAGAACAACCAGCACATTTTGTGGAAGTTTATTGCAGTTGATTGTCCTTTACAAATTTTATCTCAGCCAAGAAGACTCGAGGATTTCAGCTTTTAACAAATTTTTGTTAAAATCACTGGCAATATGTTCCAAGACAAGCCCCTCTTGACTCATTCACAATATATCAAAATTAAAGCAAGAAAATGATGCAGTGTATGTAGCCTTTGTTTTCATTTGCAAGAAATAAAAGCTTATATAATAATTGTCAGAAAATAATAAAATCCTACAGTTCAACACCTCATTTTTCACTTTATTTGTGAATACATTATTACCCCCCCCCCTTGGTAATAAAGGTCTTACCAGAGGCGGGCCGGGGGCACATCTAATATCACTCAATAGGGGCCTATTTCATAAAGACTAACGATTAAGATTAATTTGAAATCATGGCATCTACATTGGAAACCTTGATTTTTGATTGGCTGCGAAGCACTGTTACTATCGTCGTTACGCGTGATGGCAGTCGTAATTCATATGTGAAACATGACACTGTTGTCACAGTATCATAAACTATTGGTTGCTTCATTCAATGCTGATTCTAAATGATTCAAGACTCTCTGTAGGACTTTCCTTTCCATGAGAGTAGGAGTTACCTGTAACAACTGCTCAAGGTACCTACTGCAACCATCCTGCAATGTTTGTAAACTAGTAGCATCATCTTCCCTTTCACTGCTATTGCAAGGTATCCTAGGACTCGTGCAAGCAGACCCTTCAACACGATCTGATTCACTAAGCTCTTGGGATTCACGAGGGTCACACATTTCTACATTATCCCCTGATGACTCTTGATGACTGGCACTTGATTCTTCAGGGTTTTGTGGTGCAAGCGGTGGACTGGATGCATCCATTTCTATAGCCATTGCTGCCCCATCGCTTGCGGCAATTTTTTTCACAGATGGAGTTGCTCCCATCTGAGTTAACAACTCACGGGCAACCTGATTTTCTTCCTTGGAGACATCTACCATTTGAACAGAGTCGTTTGTTAGAACACCACTAACCACTGCTTTCAGTGTCTTATCACTTTCATGAAGCTTTGCAAGGCGACGTTTGGCAGCTCTTTGTTTTGGTGCTGACCGGGTGTTGACTTCCACTGCCTTGGTGGCATGGGGCGTTGTCTCCGGTGACGCCATCTGTTGCAGAATACACTCTTCATCCAGAGAAAAGATAGGATTGCTACTGTAGAGCGGAGACAGCTGCTGCCAGGAGCTCTCGTCTCCAAGATGGTGAAAGACAGCCAGGAAGTGCCTGCAAGGCAACCAGTGCTGCAACCAATCAGAGCAGGTGCAGCTTGGAAAGATGATCTCGTTACCCAAGCCAACAGAATGATGCCGGCCCTTCTCGTTGAGGACAGTGAATGTGCCATTCTCAAGTTGCACAACATTGTCTGTTAGTAGTGAAGGTACAGGAGATCTTGCTATGATGTGGGTGACCAGGTCCAATGGACGGTCTCTGAGGTAAGCAGGTAGAGCTGTGTTGAGTTTCCCATAGCTGCTGGAGCATCGGATGTTGCTCCGAAGATACCTGCATTTGAATAAAAAATGCAATATGCACGTTCAGAAATGCATATGTTACACTGAAAATTGAAAACTATAGCTGGTTAATTCCCCTTATAAATTGGATCAATCAGAAACAAATTTTGAAAGGAAAATGATGCCAAATAAGACACTTGTTGTCTCTTTCCTTTCAAAAACTGGCCCAGACCCTGTGATTTTTCATTCATTTTTCACATCAGAAACAATCGAAGAACAAATAAATAAATTTTCAATCATATCCTTTTTTTTAAATTTTATGTCTGGTACTTAAATAATGATGAAGTTATCAACTCAACCTCCTTCATCAAAATGTTCATAAAATTAAAGGACAATCTATTTTTTCCCTATAGTGATGATTAGGCAGACTCGTTACAGTAATTTATAATTTGAAATTACGACTATTCAAATTTTCTACTCAACGAATGTGAAATGAAATTGCTTACTTATTTTTGTGTAAAATTGTCATTTTTTAACAAGAGAGATATTTCTATACAAATGTATGGCATAAAAAATGAAATAATCAAGATTTCATATCATGAAATGTTAAATAGGAAGATGGAGACATACTTTCAACTAAAAAATATTTTAAAGACTGAAAATTTTAATGAGATTGTCAGGAGTTTGCTTGTTTAATCTTTTTTTTTAAATTTATTCAAATATAATACTTTCAGCTTGTAAGACCAGGGGGTTGTTTCACAAAGATTTAAGTATGACTTAGAGTCGCACTTAAATACCGAGTTGCGTACGGTATGAAAGGTTTGACCGCATTGGTCAGATCGTGTCATGAGGATGCACACTAATGCGTATGACGTATCTATCAATAAGATCGTGCGTTGCATATCATGTACGCATCGGCATTTAAGTGCGACTTAAGTCATACTTAAATCTTTATGAAACACCCCCCTGTTCATGAAAAGTTATTCAAGTATATCTGCCCACAAACCTCTGGAGAAATGTTGGTACCACATCTTCTTTGTAGCACTGAATGACATCTAAGAGTGATTCAATGGCAAAGCCCTGGAAGTAATTGACCTTGAGGATGTCATTGAGCTTGTCTGGACCATTCATAGCAGAGAGAAGAATGCAGAGTTTGTCTGGCTGGAAGGCCATCACCCATAACTGTCAGGATAGAATTATTTGAGAGAGAGAGACAGAAACAGAGAGAGAGAGAAGGGGGAGAATTATTGAAAGAAAGTATGTTTTTACAGACTTTTTTTGGGGGGGATCCTAGTTTGAACTGTTGAGGCAGGAGTAAGGGAATAGGAATTCATATTAAACAGCCATCAACAGCCACTGACTTCAAATGGCTCATTTGGGGAAGTCGTGGTCTAGTGGTTATGAATCTCGTCTTTCAATCTGAGGGACGTGGGTTTGATTCCTACCCATGGCGTGTTTTCCTTCAGCAAGAAATTTACCCACATTGTGCTTCTCTCAGCCCTGGTGAGGTGAATGGGTAACCGGTAGGAACAAATTTCTGGAATGCTTGAGTGCCAAGGTAGCCGAGCTAAAGTCGGGTTAATAATAATAGCGGGGCCTGCTGGGAGAACAGTTTTTGGAACTGAAGTGGCTACACTGGGTAAATATACACTTATTATTATCATCATTATATTAATAACAGCACAGGTGAGTGTTTCATAAGCCGTTTTTTAAAGGTCAAGTCCACCCCAGGAAAAAGCTGACTTGAATAAATAGAGAAAAATCAAACTAGCATAGTGCTGAAAATTCCATCAAAATCGGATGTAAAATAAGAAAGCTATGACATTTTAAAATTTCGTTTATTTTTCAAAAAACAGTGATATACACAACTAGGTGAGTCAGTCGATGATGTCCATCACTCACTAATTCTTTTGTATTTTATTGTTTGAAATACACAATATTTTATTTTTTATAGATTGGACAATAAGGACCAACTTGACTGAACCATATAGTATTAAACAATGCTAATTCCACATTTTCAGGGAGGAATTAATCGTTGTATGACTTGACAATGAGGAGAAAATTAGAATATTTCATATAATAAAATACAAAAGAAATAGTGAGTGGATGACGTCATAGTCTCCTCATTTGCATACCAGCCAGGATGTGCATATAACTGTTTTGTGAAATTAAGTGAAACTTTAAAATGTCATAACTTTCTTATTTTACATCCGATTTTGATGAAATTTTCAGTGTTATGCTTGTTTGATTTTTCTCTTTGTATTCAAATCAACTTTTTGTTGGGGTGGACTTTAAGTTACAAATGACTGGTGAGCCTTTCTTGTACTAAAAGATATCCCTATGTAGCTGACTTAGCAGCTAAGACGATAAGTTGTGTGTAAAGTCGTGCATAACTCTATGAAAAGCTTTATGAAACACCAACCATGGCCCCCTCTTAAAAAGTGTTGCAATTGATCCGATTAATCGCAACTATGGAAAGCCAGCAACATCAACATCTAAAATACATGTTTGTTCCAAATATATTCTAGAAATGATGTATATTCACTGTTTTTTCTGGACAATTCAGTATGCTTCTCTTTGTTTTCAGAGGACATTGAGCAAAATTCCTGAAGAAAAAATTATGACATTGATGGTTCCCATGTACATGAGATTGATCTGATCAATCGTAGCCCTTTGTACGACAGGGCCCAGGTACACCAAAGGACATCAATATAATAATGTGTTATGTCCTCTGCTTCCCAGCTGGTAGCAAACCAACTCTGAAGCTTGACGGACGAGATCCATCCCTCGCACCCCTGTAAGGCTTTGAGTGCCACTTCATACTGGTCCCTGGTAGGAGCACGGGCCGTCTTCTTGATCAGGTCCAGGGTCTTATCAATCAGGGACTGGTCCATGTCTGGTTCCTGCTGGTGAAACCACTCCTTCCATAACTTCTCACGATGGAAGTCAGATACAAACACGTCAGACCCTGCAACAGAGAATGCGATGATCACAATACCACATATGCACATCTGAATATCTCCTGGATTTCCCTATTATTTTCCAATGTAATTTCTTATTTTTTTCGCTATGTTATATCCATCATTCATCAATAGACCCACAATTCTTTGATCTAATATTTAACATAGGCATAAATGGTCTGGAAACAATATTTCCTGTAAACGTACATGATGTGCAAACCAAATACCTTTAATACCCCTAAAGGGCATCACAAAATACCAACTCTATAACAGGTACAACCTGATCATTACTAAAAACATTTGAATGTTGACCACAAGTCTCTGTGAAAAAAAAATTGTTTCAACCTGAGTTATCACAAAAAGGGTCAATTAGCCCCAGCCCCCTAAGCACTCAAAATCACTCTACAGAGTTCTATGGGCACTAATTATTACTAAAAACCATAAAAAGCCGGGGGGGGGGGGGCTGATTAAGCTCCCGCTCAACATTTTTCATGTTCAGCCCAGTCCTTTGTGGGTTAAAAGTGAATCCAACCCAAATGAAAAAGTAGATGGGTCAATGGCTTAAATGTAAACCTAGTTGAAATGAAAATATGACCCACCTGGAAAGACTCTCTTAATCATCTCCATCATCTCCACCTTATGGTCCATGACAAAGAACTCTGGTTTCCAATTAGGATTCCAATCCTTCATCACTAAGAATCCTTCCTCTACCGCTTCCGCTGTCCCCGCCTCACCAACAAACCCTGCCACCAGCTGGTAGTCCACATTGGTCCGTACGAAGAGGAAGACGACATCTGCAGGGAAGGTGGCCGATCGGTAGACGATGTCCATGACAATCATGGAGCCATAGATCTGCAGTAATCGCTGTTGTTCTTTGGTCTGGTGACAAAAGAGGACACTCTTGTTGCTCAGGTCTGCAAGATAGGAATGACATTGAGCAGATATTAATAATTATATAGGGTATTTATATTGCGCACATATCCACCTTGTTAGGTGCTCAAGGCGCTCCTACATTACCCGGCTAAGCTAGGCGTTCATAGCGCACACAGCTTTTTAAGGAATTACTTCCTACCGGTACCCATTTACCTCACCTGGGTTGAGTGCAGCACATTGTGGATCAGTTTCTTGCTGAAGGAAATTACGCCATGGCTGGGATTCGAACCCACGACCCTCTGTTTCAAAGTCCGAAGACTAATCCAATGGGCCACAACGCTCCACGGCTATTAACGATATGTCTGGGATTTTCAATGAGTAATTTTCAGTATTCCATTTAAATCTCATGAAAACCAAGAAGTGATTGCAAAAAAGCAACTATTAAAATCAAATTGTTAATGTGGTCTATCAATATCTTACAAATGTATTTAGTGTTGTACTCAAAAGGTAAACTGACCTAAAACAGACCTGAAGTCAACAAAAGTTTTCCATCAATAAATGCATAATAATAAATCAAAGTTTTAGCTTCAAGCTGTGGAATCACCTCCTGCTGCTGCGAAGACAGCCTCCTCTGTTGAGCAATTCAAGAACGCCACTAAATATAATTTATTTTGCTGAAGAGAACAATGAATTGCATGGACTAAGCTAACCATTCTCAAGTGTTGAATCATTGTTTTAGTGGCCCAAACATGGAGAAGTGTGTGCGCAGCGCTTTGATACCGAAAGGAAAAGGCACTATATCGAATTACCTTTGGATTGGATATGAAGTAGAAAGAAGACTTCAAATATAAACATCTAAGCTAAGACTGATAATAACTGGCATTAGAATAATTGAAACTTTAATTGTTAATTCCCATTTTTTTTTTGCATGATGGAATTAAACACTTTGTTTAATTCATGCAGTTTATACACAGCAAAATCATGTCTCAAACATTGGGTGATAGTTAATCAAGCACTGTCTAGATTGTTCTCAAATGAAGTGAATAGTCAAATCCATGAAAGTGCAAACATAGATGACTTTAAGTATCATATATTGGAAATCTAATAACTGTCAAACTTGTGTTATATTTCCACAAGATGGTTCCACTAAACAGTGTTGGATGCAGCCAGGTCAGATACAACACCATTTTATGGACCATACTGTTTGGGCCCAATGGTGGGGCAAATCCAAAGTATTGTGTCTAATCCATCTAGACCTGCTCCTGCCAGCAAAAATGCAATTTTGCCATACCTTCTTGAGTCAGATGCGTTCCATCACTGCTAACTGGTACAACCTTGCTCTCAGAGTAGTCTTTCAGGTTCTTGATGGAAGGACTTTGAACTTTATCCGCTTCTTCTTCTGGTTGTTCCACTTCTTCTTCAGCCTCTTCTTCAGCCTTTCCTTTCCTCTTGTTCCTGTTCACTTTCTTTTTTGCAACATACGTCAAGTTCTTGATATCCCTTGCGGAAGGGTAGTACCTTCGACGGATCATGGAGGGTGCAGACTCATTGGGGAAGAGTTCTTCGACTACAAATGCCCTTATGGCCTTTTGGATATCAGCAACCTTGGTGATACCGTTTCCAACAAGTTCAACAACCTTCTTTCTCACCAAGGGGTCTATGGGTTCTCGCATGCCAGCAAACTATAAGTAATAAAAAGAAAAGGAAATGGAGTTGGTGAATATTTTTTTTTCTAATAAATCTACATTAGCCAGTGAAACAGAGAAATACATCATTAGGTTATTCGCTCAGTGGCGTAATGTATCTTGGAGAAGAGAGAAACACCGGAGTAAATGATGATGCTGATAATTAAATTTCAATTTAAAATTTAACAGAATTTTCTAATGAATTTTCTATGTCTGACAGATCATCTTTCCTTTTGTAAATGATAATGCCTACATACATGTATTAATAGAGGAAACATTAATTAAAGTGCAAAAAAACTGAAACCGAATTTCATGACGTAAACAGGATAGTATAATTATTTGCCTATGCTGGAATGCAAAAATGAGAACCTCGCTTTCATTTTCTCTGGGCTGCATTATGAAGAACAAAAATGCAATTTCTGAAGACTTACTCCTGTGACATGCATTTAATATGAGATAGAGGGGGGCACTCACATACATGTACATCCGTGGTACCGTACAGGGACATGCAGCTTTGATGACCCCCCCTTTTCAATACTCTGAATGACAAAAGTTCCGTTCAGAAGCCACCCCGCCCCGCTCACAAGACCCATTATGAAACATCTCAGTTTCCAAGCCCTGCCAAAAGCCAGCTGCACACACGGCTTCACAAATCCCTCCATACCATGCTGCTAGCTCCATGCATGGCTAGCGCCCATGTACATACACAGTGCTAGCTGTACACCGTACCTACAGCAGAGTACTGTGATCCCGTTCCGTAGACCCAGTATAGTTGATTTCTTAGACCCCCATTTTAGGGTTTCGTGAGGCAAACCCCCATCAAAATATAATATGATTGCCCACGCTCCCCCCCCCCCCTTTCCCGGGAGAAAATTGAGCATTCTGACAATATGTAAGCAAAGAATGTAGATTGAGTTGAATTGAACACTGACTGCATTCACAAGATCAAGGGTCTGTTACTACTATGATCACTTTCCCATTATGGTAACAACCATAGAAATTTTGATTTTGATTGCCTGCCGAGCCCTGCTACCATACATGTAGTAGTAACATCATAATGGCATATTTACCACAGTCATAAGTCTTCTATAAAACAGTCTCCAATATTTTTTTTTAATTTTTTTTTTAAAACAAATTTATAGTTCCTTACCTGTCCCTGTACATGATACTTGTGTGCATTGGACCCAGGAAACTTTGCCACATACTTGAACTGGACATCAATGGCTTGATCTCTTCTTGCAATCTGCTGAAATTCTGAAACAGTCTTCCGCTTCGTCCAGGGAGAGCAATGAAGGTCTTCTTTGAATCCCGGAAACATGGCTATTTTCTTCAGATTAATAACAGCAGGGCAGTCAAGTTTCTTGGTAGCGTGTGTCCGGAATCGACTTTGGATTTTCTTATCAGCTTCATTTTTGTTTTTCTAAAGCCACAAGGAATGAATGAAAAAGGTGTCATTGTCAATCAATCAATTAGCAAGCAATATTAAGGACAGTCTAGTGTCACCTTTCATGGGATATTTTTTCTACCCATATTAGTGTTCTAACCATTTTTATTAAAAAGAGAGGAATCAAGTTTTATAACCACTAGATATCATGTAATTGCTGTCATTATTTTTGATATGTCAAAGTAATAGTATCTTGCATTCCCTGGTCCTAAATTTGAGGAATCATTTAAGAAGATGTTAGCGATTAAACTCAATGGTACAGCATAATCTACAACCCACAAAAGGTTAGAACAAATTTGCTACATGTATTTTTTTTTATCTCACCTAATTTTCTGCAAAGATAACATTTATTTTCCTGAATTACTCTCACACTGAGATCAAGGTGAGACTATTTCCATATCTCCTGTATCTTTTTTTGTTGATGAGGTTGCTATTGTGATAAGTCTAGCTGGAATCTCGAGCTGAAATACTTCAGGAAAATCACAAATATCTGTTCAATTGAGAGGAAATATCATGAGACCTCCTTCCAGCTGGGTTCAAAAGCAAAAGCAAAGGCCAAGTTACAATGTAAATTGACCCGATGCTCACCAATTTCTCTGCAACACGTTTCTTGTACTGCTCCTTCTTTCCAATATTCTTATCTCTACCTTGGTGGCACCCTAGCAGCAGCTGACCAACATTGACATATGGAATGCAGCAGTCTAAATCTGGGCTGTCCCTCCAGTGAAGACACTTTCCCTTGTAATCTGAAATAAAATGAAATGAGACAAGGGGAGTGTTTCAAAAAAAAATTGTGTGGCATGAGAGTGTCTCACTGTGAAGACTCACTGGGGAGCGTTTCACAAAGACTTACACCACAACAAGCAGTGGTAATTTATGGCATATCCTCTTTAATGCCTCCAACGGACCACACATCCCCGTAACATGATCTGATAGTAATTATAACTTGCCAAGAGACTTGCCACGAGAGGCACGATGCGTCTTGGTCAGACACATGTATGCGTCTCGTAGCTTAGCTACTAGTGTCTAGTACTAACAAAGAGCACGAGATGGCCACGTAAACATCGGCAAGTTTTTTTCCTGCCTTCTCATATTTTTGGGTTTTTTTAATGAATATTTGTTTAAATATTGTAATAATAATTATTTATAATCAAGTTTCAAATTTTATTATTTCTTAAATAATAATTTTTATCCATAAATTGTTCTTCAAAACGGCATTTTGTAACATTGCTTATCGAAGCTATGTCATTACCCATCATAACGAAGCGGTTCAAGAGTCAAGCCTATCAGTAGAGGCGCACGGCCAATATTGGAGACTGTCTCCAATGTGGGAGATTATCTCCAATATCAGAGACTTTTGTAAAGAATTTTGGTATCCAATTTCAGAGACAGTCTCCAGTTTTGGAGATCAATTTCCTTTGTTTACATTTGCTGCAAAAGGATTACCTTGGCGGCAAAAGGATTACCTTGGCGGCAAAAAGAAATGTGATAAGCAGATTCCTCATGAAAAATTACCCCTTTTCACCGTCTACTTTAAAAATTCACCATCTACTTTTGTTTTGATAAGGAATTTTTGTTGTCAATCACACACAAAACAAATGGGCTTCTGACCTCAGTGAGACAAAATTTTGGGTGGAAAAAATCATGTTTTTGTTGGTGTTGTTTCTTTTGTCCTTTTGCAAAGCAAGTCTCCAATGTGGGAGATTGTCTCCCCTATTGCCATTGGAGATAGACCAAAAGCTTCAGTCTCTGTATTTTGGTTGTTCCGCTGAACTACGTTGGCTCCACTCACCATACATAGACTGAAGGGGATGGGGCCCCGTACCTACAGCCAACGTATAGTGAACTAGCGTTTTATAGATCGCGATTTAAAACTGTTTTTTAAGCAAAATTGAAAGTTTCATGGTTTCCATTATCAGGGAAATATATATAACTTAAGTAATTGCATACCTTGGGCCGGAGTTATTGAAAAAAATCCTCTGGATGATTGAGAAATCTGTCATCTAAGACATTTTCACCTGACCTGACGGTTTTTCTTGCAAGTTGCCATCTTGAATGACGTCATTGTCGTTATTAACTTAATGTCTCGAATCGATATATCGCGATTATAACTAGTACTCGTACTAGTATAACTAGTATCGTTTATCTTCGGTTTCGTTCGCATATGGAGCAGATCGTATAATATCGAAAGCAATATCGATATCACATTCGTGATTGTTGACGTTCGTTTGTAAATATTTTATAGTTTGGCTGCCATTTTGACCATTTTTATCGTGTTCAACCCAATTAAACATCGGTAAAGTATATTTTTCATGCCTTTTTCATCTATATCGTTTAAAGTATTTAAATGTTGGAATATCATCAATTAAAAGTTTGTTGTTTATACATCCTTAGATTGTAAATTCGATGTGTAAAATTACATCAAACTTTGGACTGTGAATTGACAAAAGGGAGGGAATGAGAACACATGCGAGCCCACACGTACACCCTACC
This sequence comes from Lytechinus pictus, assembly GCF_037042905.1. Classification (NCBI taxonomy): domain Eukaryota; kingdom Metazoa; phylum Echinodermata; class Echinoidea; order Temnopleuroida; family Toxopneustidae; genus Lytechinus; species Lytechinus pictus. The sequence goes on along the minus strand of NC_087262.1, from coordinate 18,462,140 downwards.
GTCGGTAAATGGGGATTACAGTAAAATGTCAGAAATTGTTGAATAAATCCCCAGAAACGACGGTTATTCCTGTCTACATTGGAGAGAGTCTCCCAAATTGGCCGTGCGCCTCTACTGCCCATTGTATGTGTGTTGTTCACAAATGGATTGAGGGATCTACACGAGATCGGTCTGATAAGAAACCTCTCATGTTTCATATTTATACTAACTGTTTTTATTGCACCTGGTGTACAGATAAATAGGCCTATATTAATAAAAAAAATTAAAATCAAACAAATTTACGTGATTTCTAAGATGGATTTCCTAGGCCAGGGAAATCCATCCAGGTGTATAGGTCTCGCTTAGGCATGTATCACTGTGGTTTCAAGGCTTCGTGACGAATAAGTATATGTCAAAATGTTAAAAGATATCATCACCAAGTCCTCAAGGCTAATCGGTATCTCAGCTCAGTGAGCACACCCTGGACCCAATTTTATCGTTACTCGACGCCGCTACTCCCGGCGCCATCTCCATCCTACGATCGGTGAACTTCCAGCCAGCAGGAGCGGCAAACGTATTCCGTCAAAACTTACCCGATTCCGAGAATTTCTTTTCTTTCTTTACTGTGATAAAATGACTCATCGTCTCCTTCTCATACTCATCGAGATATTGTTTGAATTCCTCATAGGAGTCAAATATTACTTCGTCTTCCCCCATTTTTTGCAAAACGACCTTGGCCTTGGCTTGGGCTTGGGATCGTGGGTTAATAAATTAGCTACCGTATCGTACACATAGTTTCGTTTCAGACTTATAAGAATAAATATAGCGATATAAGACGGTAAATATTACAATTTATAATACCTAGAAAATTGTTTACGCATACAAAGAATATCAAAAAGGAAATGCTATGTACTTAATTGTGACTTTATTTTCTCTTTGATATGTCTAATGTGTTTTATACACATTATTAATTCATCAACTTCTGGATTCGAACTACACGAAGTACGCTGACCTCGCTATCAGCTGCTATCTATCTACAACTACAACTCTCGATCAAGCTAGCAGCAAGCTGCAACGCGGTACCGGTAAGCTACGCTACCTGTGCGTGACGTGTGTGACTGTGAAGTCTTGCCAAAAGTTAAATCTGCACTGTTAAGGCCCAGTAAAAAAGTCTGGAGTAGAATAGGTATTTAGCGGTTTTTTCAACCCAACACCAAGTCAAGACTTTGAAGATGGCAGTAGCAGACGTCAGTGACATTCGCCAAGTAAGTATTAGAGCCGGGATTAGATTTAGAGCTAGCCTGAGGCTGAGCCCTGACTGAGAATGAGATTAAGAAATAAGACTAGAGTAAAACTAGAGTAGAGTCAGACTAGGCTAATTGAGTAGTCACTCATGCCATAGTTATAGTATGATCAACAACTTTGTCTTTGAAGTTTAACAGTTAGAGGGGTCCAGACACTAGCCTAGCTCGGCTTACAAACACTACAATAACATAACAATCTCAGACCCAGTCAGTCAATCAATCTTACACTAGCCGACCAGATGACATATTTTCCTCCTAAAATTAAAAAAATGAATGTGAACTGTTTGCCAGATCCTTGAAGTTAACCGAGATAATCCTCTCTAATAACCTTTCTCTTGACTTGTAAGTTGTAGGGCCACCGGGTATGTTCAATTTATATGTCTGGATCTGGATGTATACGATGCAGGGCCCTCCTGGCAGTCCTGGGCATAAACGCATCGGGTACTTGACCTGGATTTTGCCGGGACCAGCAGGTGCAATACACTGGGTGAACACCCTACTCTTTGACGAATAGTGTATTGGTTTTAACGTGCATAAGTTGTACCTCTCCTATACACGGGACCAACATTTGCGTCCTTTCCGATGGACGGAGTGTTTTTCCAACTGTATTCACACCTGCACTGAATACAGTGGTGAGGCATGCTAACACACAACGCTATAGGCAGCATCAGACTTTTTTGTTAGACGCGTTTCGGCATGAGCGGGACTCGAACCCCTCACGTTGAGATCTACGATCTTATCCGAAACATGCGCTCTAACCGACTGAGCTACAATGTATATAGATCTATTTGTAGTCCCAGTCGTATTAAATGATATGGCAATTAATTATTATTGACAAAAAAAGAGGATTAGAATGAGTGGTACTTAATAGTAGAAGCTAAAAGTAAAACCACTCATATAAAGTAGATCTCATGTAACATGGTTATGGCTAAATAAGAATAAGTTAAAGAAATCTATGTTGATTGCTAATCATGTGGAAAAAGTAGCCTTCTGTTTGAATTATCTTTTCTTCTGACTTACATAAGGTTACATACATAGGCCTAAGGTTCAGTCCTGGATGCAGGATCTACTGATCCTGTATGTCAAGCTCCTGGTGATATACAGTCATGACAGTGACGTCCAAAGAATTGACGCGGTCCATTTTGCCTATTTGGCAATGTTATTGTCATGATTGCTGGGTAACCATGACAATTTCAAATTAAAAAGTGCTTATTCTGACACCAGGGCAGGGGCCTTTAATATTAATAACTTTGCCATTAATTATAGTAACTACTGTGGAATTCTTGATTTCGATTGGGTGCTGTCTGTTGAGCCCAGTTTTAGCTATCAATGATGGTAACTTACAGTCAATAATGGCAAATTTACAATAATTGTATGTCCTTTATGAGTTGTAGATTATTATCACATTTAAGTGCAATTCATATACAAATGGGAAGTGTCTCAATAGGAATTATCATACATTGCAAGCAAGACTTCCTTGAATTACTAGCGAATATGAGCAATACTGCCTGGTATCTAACAAAATCAAACATCTAACTGTCATTGACAATGAATGTTATGTTTATCCCACTCAATCCACCTCATTAGTTCTTGGACTGGTTGATTGCCTTCCGTGATCCTCGTGATATATGGACCAATCACAGAAGTTTCTTGATTGCTGAGGTTCTTTACCACATACTGGCCTTCTTGCTTATTAGACATGGTTGGTATATATGTTTGAATATTGTATGTGCCCCCACTCCTAAAAAAAAATAGAAAAAATAGCACCTATTTGCTTTTTTATTTTCCCAAATCATGTGAGCATATGATGTCACTGATCACGGAAATTGTATTACATTGAATTGTATTGTCTAACTTTTTTTATATATCTTTGAAAGCAAGTGAAATTTTATTTTGCAAAGTTCGTGAAATAAATGTAGGAAAGCTCATTGATGGTGATCATGGTGGAGGAATTAAGATACACACTCATGAAAAAACGATTTTGTTTTTAATTGGGGGTCCTACAACTCTGATACTATCAAAGTGACAAAGTCCACAAATGTCCAATACTTCATTGCAATCTTGCTTGACAGTTTGAATTTCACTTATCCTCTTAACCACTTTATACCTGTTTTTGTCATTAATTGTTCAACAATTTTACATGAGTACCCCTTTTATATCCTCATCCGTTATTTTCAATGTTTTCTCCCCTCCTAGCGTTAAAGCGTGGTGGTCGATTTGCGTGGTACCTGCTTGCCATTCTCATCCATGCATTCGTGGTTGAATCTGTCAGTTACATTCTACCTGATATTGACAACTTCTGGCATGCCCAAGCTACTGTGATGCTGCTGGCAAAGAGACTACCAACATATATTCTATGCGTGTGTAAGTGCTAGTAGGCCAAATAGGAAATATAACATGTTTCCTCTTTCAGATCAAAATTTGAGGTTGTGATTAAATTTTTCTTAATTTTTCAAAAATAGAGAAAATTATTCTTTACAAACATTGGAAACCTGGAAAATCGTGAGGGGATCTGCTTGGTCTTGACCTGCATTATAAAGCTGTATTGAATTTGATATAAACTGGGTTCCAAAAGACACTGATCAACCTTTTACAAGAGCACTGGGCTAATTTCACTCTGTCAAAATGAATAGTATTTTTACACAGGCTAGCTTTAATAATCTTTACTGAGCAGATTGGTTCAATCATAGAGAGTCTATATAGCCCTCGCATCAGTTAGATTCTGAATTCAAAGTCACAAAATGGAAAAAGAAAGACCAATGGAAATAAGATTGGATTTAAACAAACTTCCCAGTTTATTACACATCACAGGCATGTTTAAGTGACAGGCTCAACCACAAAGAAGCTACAAAAGGTTAACATAAATTTTAAATGACTGGAACAATCAAACAGCCACACACAGATCCTTGGGCAATATCCCAGTAAGCAGGTGATAATCTGAACATGGTGTATGCAGTATTTGCCTATATGTGAGGTACACACTGATCTATACACACTGGTATTTCTTTTGGAATGATAATAATAATATAAGACTAGTATAGCACACTTTCCATCTTGATATGCTCAAGGCGCTTCAGAGCAGAACAAAAACAAATGACATATAACACACGTTCAAACAATAAGTCGATGTCTGTCAAAAAGCTCTTTTGTCACTGAAGTCTGGGTTTTCAAAACTCTGTGGAAGAGAATTCCATGGGGCTGGCCCTGCATGAGTGAAGGCTTGTTCCCCTTATGATTTTTTACAAACTGGAATTTGTAAGAGATTAGATGATGAGGATCGTAAGGGTCTTGAGGGTTGGTAGCTATTTATCAAAGACTTATTATAATGGGGGGAATTTCCATCAACTATCTGAAAGATCAAAAGAATTTATAATATCAATAAAAAAAGGTGTATCATATCAATGTAGAAAATAAATCTTATTTGTATATCAGGTGATGTGATACACAAAAGTGTAACTGAGATGTCTATCTATTTATATTTTATTACATCATGAATGATGATGTAATGCACTTTAGCTAATATTTTTCATGTTTTGCCCTTCTGGTATCTGATTAACAATTGTTTGAATAGCTGCATTTCATTATATTACCATATTAAGGCAGTTACTTCTTTCATAGTAAAGTTTTAAGAGTGAAATTTTTTGAATTTTTTTTCTTCACAGATTATATGTTCATGTATCCCTCCTTCGTTGCTGTTTCTCGATTACGTCTACCATTCTGGGCGGAGCCATTCGCTCATGCACTGGTGACAGTTCTTCTTGGTGAGTATAATGGATATCACTGCATAAATGTTTTCATCATTACATAACTACATTACATCAATTAAAGGCATTGGATAACATTGATTTTACTATTTAGTGCTTCAAAAAGCTTCAAAAAGTGAAATATAAATTGACGGGAAACACCATCTAATTTCATCACATTCACTATATGTGCTCTTGAAAACGTGGAATCATAAAATCATGGTTTCAATAAATGGTTCTTTTCATGGTTTTATAGTCCAATACATGTAATCTTGCACATATTTCATCTTGGTTTAAACCAGCTCTTTGCAAAACTAATGTCCAAAATTCAAAATTTATAAATCACTCATTCAGCTACTAAATCAATCATAAATGTTATCCTTTTGGGTCAGGCAGGAATGGCCAAACTTTATAAGCAATGAACATCGTGCCTTTAATCAAAGTTATGAATAGATGCAGTGGTTTGTTCAAGCCCGGATCATGTCTTTCGAATGGTGATGTTAAAGGTCGGTCCCAGATCTGTTGCAATGAATAGTCATGAATGAAGTAGAGTTACACTAGGATGCAAAACCTTTCGGCAACTCAGTATTTATTTGCTAACAAAAGTCGAAGCAAATTCTTGTGATGTTGAGTTAAAGATAAATGCCAGTTGTGGTAACGATTTCAAAATGAGTTCGTACATAATCCAATGAAATGACCACCAAATTGTCTGTTTGTATAAATAAAAAATATGTGCCAAAGGATTCTGGAAGAAATTGTGTCATTGCTGAGAAATTAGCAAATAAGCACGGGATTCGGGTCAAGCGTCGGGCAGACATTCAAAGCAATAATAATACACTGTCCCACGAGCGCTTCTATAGTGACAATTAAGCTTGGTTTTACACTTTCTTGTGAAATCAGTGTTTACTGCAACTACTTTCATTTATCTTTAAGTCGTCTACTGTGTGTGTTATATAAATGTAAACTTATTGTTACAGACATTCCGTATGATATAATGGGCATTAAGCATCTATGGTGGACGTGGCATGACACCGATCCAAACATCTATGATCGTTACTACTGGGTACCAATCACCAGCTTCTTCTTCTGGGCAACGTTCATGTGCAGCCATAATTTCCTCTTCTTCGCCACTCCGCGTTGGCTGGGGAGCAAAGCCGGAAAATATGAGAGCAATTCGTGAGTCATGGTTCATTAGAACTGATATTGTACGTTCTCATTTCAATAATATTTTTTATCCAGTGATATTGTGAAGAAGTAATTCAGGGTTTATTTTTGCAGGCCAGGCAATATATACTTTAATTCTGATTGGCAATTCCAGCAGCCTGCTAGCTTACCAACAACTTGTATTGCTTGCTGTACAAAAATTACTTAGGAATTAAACATTTACCAGAAGCTTTTGGTATTTTGATAAGATGACTGAATTATATATTTTAGATAAGTATGAATAAAACAAGAATTTCCTTGTAGCATTTTGAATCTTTGAAGTGAGGTGTTAGTTTTAAGTTGGGTTCTAAATCATTCCCAAAATAAGGATCATTGGAAAATATTGTCTTTGTGGCGAAAGCTGTACTGTAGCAAACAACTTCTCAAAGCAAGTCATGTATAGTTTCTGTCTAGATTGTACATTAATTGACATAAATCAAATTGATAAATCCTTCAAGGGATTACAGGACAAGAAGAAAAAATTTGAAACTGATAATCGGAAGATGTCAGTTTCAAATGCAGTTGTGATACAGATCTTTACATAACATAGTTTGGTCTATATTCCCTTCATTATCATGTATTTCAGTCAGCATCCTCGTCCTTATGAAGGGTTATTACTCTCACGTCATGGTGCCACTCCCTCCCACTTTCTGTCTTGATCATCATTCAGACCAACCTTACCACTTTAATAGTAATAATAATAGGCATATATGTAGCGCCATCTATCTAGAAATATTATATTCTTACGCGCGATGTTATTATTATTACCCCGGCTTTAGCTCGAGCTGCCTTTCTGCACTCATGCCTTCAAGGAATTAATCCTGCCGGGTACCCATTCACCTCACCTGGGTTGAGTGCAGCACAATGTGGATAAATTTCTTGCTGAAGGAAATTATGCCATGGCTGGGATTCGAACCCACGACCCTCTGTTTCAAAGTCAGAAGACTAATCCACTGGGCCACAACGCTCCACACTTTTCTTCTTCACCATATCTTTCCATGTAATCTTTGGTCTTACTTTTCTCATCATTTTTTAACGTCATTCTATTTTTCTATTATTTTGCTCCAGAATGTCGATGGAGATCATCAGTGCGACTGTGGCAGGGGTGTTTGCGTTTCCCGTAGCAACCATCCAATTCATCATCATCTATCACATTCCTCATGACGTGTATGGCGTTCCTACAGGATTCTGTCTGGGTGTACTGTTTGCAATCTACCTGCTGATGGTATGGGTGGGGGATAGGAAGCCAGCGGATGATGCCAGACCATTCGGAAAACATGGTAAGATGACGATGATGAGGAGGAGGATGATGATGATGATGGAGATGATGATGACAATGTTGATAATGATGATGATGATAATGGTGATCATGATCACGATAATGACGACGGTGCTATAATAGTGCAACATATATAGTCCACATTTCCACTCTGCAGAGTGCCATGTTCACTGTTCATTAATGTATAATAATGCCAGTTATTTCATATCTTTTAGTAGGTTCTCTGTTTTCTCAGAGATTTTAAATTCCAGACTATTAGAAACCAGTAGATGTTGTCTAATCTTGAGCTGGGATCGGGTGTAATCGTGTAAGTGTGATAAAGAAACATATTTTTTTGGGGGGTGGGGTATAAGTAATCTAAGAAAAGTTTAACAGACGATAATTTGAGGAAAAGGCCCCATTTACAGGTGTTCCTGTCTCTCTTCTCATAACTTCTTATATACTGTATGATGCTTGATGTCAAGAAGTCACTAATTTTTGTATGTCTTTCTCTTTCCCTCTCTCTATGTTCTATTTATTTTTCTCTCTCTAATTCTCCTGCTCTCTTTCCCCTATCTATCTTTCTAATCTCTTTCTCACCTTCCACTATCTTTCTCTTTTCCCCTTGTATTTGTTCCAGGTGGAACACCATTCTTTGACAGTGTTGGTATTGTAGTATTTGCCCATTATCTTCTCTATCTGTTCATGGTATACTTCATGAACCCTGAAACCTACCAGTCTACTGGAATCCATGAAGAGACCGGTAACTGCAAAGACCAGGTTACAATGTACACTGCTTTAGGACAGGTAAGTCTGTGGTTGGTAATGATAATAATTATGATTGTGTGGAGCGTTGTGGCCCAGTGAAACAGTGACTTTGAAACAGAGGGTCGTGGGTTCGAATTCCAGCCATGGCGTAATTTCCTTCAGCAAGAAATGTATCCACATTGTGCTGCACTCAACCCAGGTGAGGTGAATGGATACCCGGAAGGATTAATTCCTTGAATGCATGAGCGCTGAAAGGCAGCTCGAGCTAAGCCGGGGTAATAATAATAATAATAATAACGCGCCTTGGAATAGAATATTTCTAGATAGATGGCGCTATATAAATGCCTATTATATTGATATTATTATTATGATAAGTATTATAATAGTAATCAGTTTTGTAAAGCACATGTCACATACCATTTAACATCTGTATTTGTAATTTAATTTAGGTCTTAAAACCAATTATAAGTTTTGTAATTTATATCAGATTTGTTATTGATCTCCGGTCATCTCCTTGAAACCAGGGGCTCGTTTCATAAGAGTTGCAACTTTTGTAACTTTGCCATTATGGCAACTACCATAGTGACTTTGATTTTTATTGGCTGCTGAGTTCTGTTGCCATGGTAGTTGCCATAATGGCAAAGTTACAACAGTTGTAACTCTTTATGAAACGGATCCCAGATGTATGTAGGCCTATAGATTAAATTTAATGTCAATTGCAAATCATATGAAATTTGTCAGTTCCATAAAGTATGTATCTGCGCTGTTCGGCCCCTAATACCTGGGCCTTCCTGAAATGATTGGTCTATATTTTCTAATTCATATGAAAAGTTGAAATGCTTTCAAAAGTATCATGGTTTGAGCAGTTCCTAAAGTGAAGTACAGTGCCGGCCGCAGGAAACGTCACGCCCGAGCACGCAAACACCCTAGGGGGCTTTCGCGCCTAACCGAGGGTATTCAAGGGGAGCAGACTAGGGCGTTTAGCCGCGCCCGCAGTTTCCTGCGTGCTCTATAATATTGGCCGTGCCCGCACTTATCCTAGGGAACCCTAGGATACGTACCATGCATTATGTTTACAGGTGCATGTACTTTGGTTATCTTGTGATAGACCATTATGTTTTTAAACTAGCGTGATCGGAATCTATTGTAGAATAATTTTTTTTATTTTAGATGTTATTTGTTTTCTTTTCTTTCATTTTTTAAGTTACGTTTTCCCTTTTTAATTCTTTTCCCTTATTCCTTCTTTCCCTTTCTTCCTTCTTTGCTTCCTTCCTGTTTTCTTCTGTCTGTTTCTTTCAAATAATGAAGGAATTCTTTTTCTTTCTTTCTCTTTTCCTCCATTTTTCTTACTTTTCTCTATTCTCTCCTTATGTTTTTTTCTTTCACACATTTATTCATCTTCCCTTCCTTTATTTTAATTCTTTCTTTCTTTATTCATTTCAAGTAATGACGGAAACCGTTATCTGTCTTTTATTCTTTCTTTCATCCTTTTATTCAAACTTTTTTTCCTTTTAATTTTTCCTTATTTTTTCTTTCCTCTCAATTCATTTCTTGTTTCCTCATTTTTTTCTCTTTTCTTTCTTCCGCTCACCCTCCCTTCCCCTTTCTTAATATATTACGTTAACAAGTCTAACATTGTGTAGCCTTTTTGTTGATTTTTTGGCCTGGCTCGGTCGATCCGATGGTACATAGTGCTTTGTCGATTGTCCCGTATTTAATTTTGTGAAATCTGGTCACCCTGGCTGGAACATCGAATTTATTATTATTCATTTACCGCAATGAATCTAATCAATTAATCGCATTTGATGCATTAGGTAAACTTTTTTCCTTACGCCTTACGTGGGAGACATACATGTATCATACAAACTTGTTTAAAAAAAATAGGACACAATTGTGATTTAATGTCATGGAGATCAATTCTCTATCTTTTGGGATAAGTTTTTTTTCCATACGTACCCATTCCTCTCCCTTCAGCGTGAACTATACACATAATCCCATCTCCTTATGAACAGTGTAAGAAGTAGAAAACATTTGAAACATTCTTCATTGAGATTTAACGGGGTGCACAGGGTGGAATTAGGAAAGAAGAAAGAAAGGCATATCAACAACAAAAAAAGAATTAAATAAAATAAATTTAATTTAATAAGCAGACTTGATTTTTTTGGTAAATCAAAATTGACAAGTTATTAACAGAGTGAATGTTAACAAACATTAATGACAAACTTAACATAAAACAGAATTATGAATATCAAGGGTATTTGCGAATTATCATTATGTTAAAACAAACGTGCGGTCAATATTGGGATCGTCAATTCGTTGACATGGTTGATAAAACCCTAATAAAGGGAATGAAAGTTACGTTGAAAACGAATACTAGTATGACCAAGATCATACAAAGTAGACGTGCAAAAAGCGAACACCAGCAAAACTGGTTGTGCTCATCGATTTGTTATTTGGTTCTTTTGTTATTGTCAACAGTCTGGTAAGTCTTGCTCCCCACCCACACCTTTGATCTCCTTTGATCACACCCGCTTCCCAATTTATGACAGGATGTTCATAGAAATGGGGGGGGGATTAATTTGTTGATGCGTTAGCAACAATAAATGAGGATATTCTTTTCATTTTGGTTCAAATAGGGTCTCTAAAACCCTCACCCTATAAAAGTATAAACTTACCTCAATGTAACAGATGGAACAGATTTATCTTTTTGCTAAAACATCTGATCACATTACCTGCTCTCTATTGCGGTTTTTAAGTTACATTGGTAGATATTCGAATTGGGAAGAGATGAAAGTGGTGGAAATAATAAAGGAGAAGCATGAAGAGGGGTTCCAGCTTCATGATGAGAACAACGCATATATTTCGCGCAATTTTATACAAAATTATAGATGGGATTAAAACGAATATTAATATCCCTGATACACCTACATGATGATAATAACACGAATAATTGACGTCGAAGTAAATATTAAACTATCATATTTACGAACTGCAGTTTTATATTGATAGATTAGTCGGACATCAATTAAAGTTATAAACAAGCAAGATTTTCCTTCGAAATATATTTTGTTATATGAATTGGAAATGATAAAACCAAGTCACAACTTGGTATAATACAGAATTCAGTGTTATATGGCAGCTAAAAATAATAATACATGATATTTGTAAAGCGCACTTTCCATCTTGATTGGATGCTCAATGCGCTTCAGAGCAAAGCAACAAAAGCTATTTACATAATGTAACTATTTAATTTTTTAGCACATTTAGCTTCAATGTTTAAACACATACCCAAGTAAAAGTATGTTTTCTAAAGCTACTATGACGTAGTGTGTGGAATGGGTACTTAACGAGTTAATTATCACTTGCCGACAAAGCAAGAATGGAGCTATACAAACCATTCTTTTCTTTTGTTAAGAGTTTTGGTGGGTGCTCACGCAAACGCTAACTATCAAACCTAACAATTATTTTCGGGGAACAAAGGAGTTAGTCAAGCCAAGTTAAAGAATGAAAGCCCCGTCCCGGTTCACCTCTATATAGTCGAAAATCCTTTTAATCATCACGCGTGAGCATTACTGAGTAAAACAAGTTTCATAATTAAGTACTGCAGAACTATAGGGTATCCATATTACCATGAAACAATAAGCCCCCTCTATTTTCTCTTTCTCCCCTTTCCCCTTCTTTTCTTCGCTCCCTTCTCCTTCTCTCACTTTTTCTATTTTCCTTCTCATTTTCCTTCCATCCCTTCCTTTTTGCCTTTTTCTTTCATTTTTCTTTCTTCTTTCTTGAATAAGCGGATGTTAATTCGGGACAAGTTTTTAATTGATGCAACGAGAGCAGGAAATTGTGAGCATGGTGAGAGAAAATAATTACAAGATTGAGCGCAAGAATGTTCAATACTTGTCATCAGCGTAAAAATGGGCAGATGCGAGTTACTAAAGTATTTTCCGACATGAAAAACTGGACAATTTCCCAAATTTTTCTTCCCGCTTTCTCTCTTTTCCTCTACTTTTTCTTAAGTCCCACTTCTTTTGTCCCCTGTACTTCTTACCTTTTTCTGCACCCTTCCTTCTCTTCCCTCCTCCGCTTTTTTACTCCATTTTATTATGTCTCCCTTCTTCACTTTATTTAATTTTCCCCTCCTTATCCTTCTCTCTTTCTCATTCTGTCCTTCTTCCTTTTCTTCCTTTGTCTCTTCTTCTCCCCTTTGATTTTCAATCTATTTCCTTTTCTCCTTTTCCCTATTTTCTTTCTGTCTCACCTTCCCTTTTTTCATCCCCTCTGTTTTCTTCTCCATTTCACATTTTCCTTATTTCTTTTCTTTACCCCCTCTCCCTCTTTCTCCTCTTCGCCCCCCCCCCTCTATTTTCTCTTTCTCCCCTTTCCCCTTCTCTCACTTTTTCTAGTTCTCTTATCTCTTTCATTCTCGTCTTCAATCCATCCCTTCCTTTTCGCATTTTCTTTCATTTTTGCTTACTTCTTCTCCCTTTTATCTGCATCTCGTAGATCCGCGCCTGAAAGGCATGTCAGGGTATATAAAAAAGGATGACCATGCAGGGAAAGAAGTAAATAGTTGTAGGACGACCTCCAGAATGTATGGTCAACATCGAGAAATACCTGCTCCTTTGTCAGAAACTCATTTACGATCACGACTAACCATGTCAGTGAATGAAATAACGGACACCACGGGAAGAATATTCATAGGAAAGGACCCTACGCTGGTGCCAGTGTGTAATCGAACACAATAAGTCATTCGGTGAAAAAGCCTAAAATCCCAGTTATCAACCCAAAACTTTGTAATTTTCATAACAGATTTTATCCACGATAAATGATCGAAAACTTATGCTTGATATGAGATAAAAATCACATGCAGTCTTGAACGAATGTGTCAAATCAGACCTCCTCTTTCGACCAAGAATGCACGGCCGAACATCCTAGGGAAACACCCTAGGATAGACGCGGGCGCTCCCCTAGGGCACTCATGTCCTAGGGGAGCAGCAACCAAAAAATTACACGGGGGCGGCGGGCGAATTCGCCCCGGAAAGTCCAAAAAGAGCCCCGGAAAAGGGCTAAAAACATTCACACGAGGGCGACTGCAAAACTCATAATCGCCCCCGTCAACTAGGCTTGGGAGCCAGCGCCGGGTAATCGAGTCTACCCGATTCTCAATGCCAGAGTCGGGGAGTCGACCGTACCCTGATCTCTGGAGACTCGAGTACCAAGCGGCGGCGGTTCTGAGATAAAGGGACTCGAGTCTTTGCCATGCTATCTCATTCATGGACGAAAATCGGCCCCAGCGCCGACTCCAAGCACTGATCTAAGGAGCCGAGGAGTCATACACTTCGAGCAGAACGTTTCTCTGCTTGTGTGCTTTAGGCTCAGTGTGACTGCATGTGGTATGGGGATGCATCGTGTGCATTGTGTGTAGTGTGTATTTCTGTGTGTGTGACTGTAAAATGCCAGTAGAGACCACGTGCGCATGTGTTGAGCGGTGATTGTATCATGAACTGGGATTTGTGTGTGGATTGTGTGAGAAGTTTGAAGGTGTAAGATTTTGGGCGACTTGATAGATGATTGCTCCCCCCCCTCCCATTTATATGTACACTCTCTAGCCCCATGTCGAGCTGCAGCCACCCATCTTGATCCTTCCCCCCAAAGCTTGTCTCTCCTCATTCCTTCTTTTCTTCCAAACTTTATTTCCCTATTATTCTTGTTAATTTCTCCTTTTACAAGTTGTAATTCACTACGAACTTCATTATAATTTTAATGAAGTGTTTATCACCTCTTGTTTGTTTTTAAATATTTTTATATCTCTGTTCAAAACAAGAGTCTCGTCTATCCCTTTAAAAAAAATCACGCTTTGATTTTTTTTTCTTTCATTCAAAAATCCCATTGATAACGTTTGCTTGCTAGTCTTAAATGGGAGTCTTGCCTTATTGGAATATTGGCAAGAAGTTAATAAAAAAAATGACGTTATTGTTCTGTCAGTAATAAAAGTAGAGATTCAACTATGGATATTTTTCAGTCATATTTCATTTAATCTTCGTTATTTTAATCCAAACATTCATTTTTTTTTCAATGATGTATTTCACCTTTGGCCAGTTCGCCATTTTCTTAAGTGACTGAAAACGTAGACTAGCCCCTTAATTCAGGGACATCAACCCTCGGCAATTTGTTTACATAACTTTCTTTGTCTCCGTCATGTATTGCACAATCTTGAGAAGCACATGTTTGGAAATCTGATATTCTTGTGGTGGTGGGGGGGGGGGTACGAGATTGCCGCCCTTTTCATTCTGTTTTGGTTTGGCTGCCACATGGCCTCTCTCACTGTGTGGAGAAATTAGGTCAGGTAAAATTTGCAAAGACGTGGATAAGTTCATTTCAATTAGAGGCCGTGCAAGGCTAGGCATTCATGATGGATGATGGAAATTGCCAGTTTTGGTTCTGGTAGGCCTTTTTGTCATGAATCTGTGTAACTGATACGAACGCTTAACAATTCAATGACCTTTATGACTTATATCATTATTTTGTATGAATAATTTTAAGTCTTTTTTAAAAAGTGTCATTTAAATAACTTTCAGTCAAATATGTACGAAGGATATTTGTTCAACTTCATAACATTTGCAGGTACCTATATTGTATGATAAAATAAATTACCTCAGAATTGTACAAATTCAGAACTTTCTTTTTCATTTACATTGTCTTTAGACACGAATACAGATCTTTCTAGATTAATTTAGCAAATGGGCTATAACACTAAATAGTAAACACGCAAAGCTCACGTCAACAGTATCAAACATTCAAACTTGGATTAATTCATGGAGGTTCTACCTCCATGATTTAATCTGAATAGGTCTGTATTAGGTCCATGAATCAACTCAGATATCGTTCAAGCATCAAAATCAATCTATCATCACAACACTAAAATCATAAACAATCACTTCGAAGAAACAATGCGAAGGTCAAACCAGAGAAGTGTTATACTTCCCTGGTATATGCTAGCTACCGTGTATATACACACACACACAAACGCAAAAAAGCCGCGAAATAGCTCCAGAAATTGTAGCCCTGGAAAGTGGAAAAAGAGCCCTGGAAAATGAAAAAGTAGCCCTGGAAAATTTTTAAGTTTCTCCAAAAAGAGCCCTGGAAAGAAAAAAAGTAATTTTTTGGTTGGGGAGCAGACGCGGGCGTCTTCCCTCGTCCGCCCCCCTCAAATGTCCGCTACGGGCTACCGCGTTCGCCCTAGGGGGCACTGTGACGTTTCCCGCGGCCGGCACTGTAGGAATGGAGAGAAATTGTTGTTGGTTCTACAAAAAAGAGCAATGTGCAATGATTGCAAATAAACTCCATGCAACAGTCTACCAGAATCATTGTTCTCTTAGCAAGGATATGACTTTTCTGACGAAAGTCTGATTTCAGACTTTTTCAACTTATCTTCGGCCATTGAAACCTCTTTTTCATGTCGGAGTCCCTATGGACTTTTAAATTCATTTCTATGTGGCATCCCTCTAAGACTCTTCTATTAAGATAAAAATGTAATAATCCTAGGATATATGTTTTTGTTCTTCCGACAGCTTGCTTACAAGCAGAAATACCTATGTACTTCAAACTATGATGAGAACTACTTTGACTGGCACTGCCTTCCAGGTGAACAGCCTCCTAAGGTAATCACATTTTCTTACTGTGAACTATAAGACATCTCATGCAAGTTCATGAGTAGAAAAGAAGGAATACCTTTGGTTTGTTAGTACTTGATTCATCTGCAACCAGTAGAATGTTTATAACTTCATGAATTGATACAAGTTCATATATTATTTCACTCAGTGAAAAAAATAATTTTAGATGTTTATTTCACTTGATTCAAGTAATATATTATTACACTCAGTAAAAAAATAATAATAATATTAGATGTGTCTTTCACTTGAGTTGGATATTTGTACAGATTCAAAGTAATTATCAAATAAATTCTTATTCTTCTTCTCCTTCCCCTCCACCTTCACCTTTTTCTTCTTCCTTCTCTCCTGCTCCCCTCCTGCTGCTCCTCCTCCCCTCCTGCTCCTCCTGCTCCCCTCCTCTTCATCCTTCCCTTCCCCATCTCCTTTCTCCATTCTCACCCTACAGGATAACGAGCGATGGTACACCATCTGTGGAATGGACTATCCAAACCACTTTGAATACTGCATGGTGGTCACGACCCATGTCATCTTTGGTCTCATCGTCTACTATCAGATGCTCGCAAGGTCTGGCAAAGATATCAACCCATCAAAGATGTATAAACACAAGCAAAAGTAAATCATTGCAGCTCAAAAGTTATTCTGTCTCCATCTCTACTTATTCCTCTTCTTCTTCCTCTTCTCTTCCTTCTTGGTCCTCTTCTTTCTTCTTTGTCTCCTTCTCTTCTTTCTTCTCCTCAACACATGTCATCTTTGGTCTAATCGTCTACTATAAGATGCTAGCAAGGTCTGGCTAAAATATCAACCCATCATAAACACTTGTAAGCAGAAGTAAATCATAGCAGATTAAGAGGGATTCTGTCTTCCTATGTCTCTCTCTCCTTTCTCCTCTTTTCGTTCTTCTTCCTCTTCTCTTCCTACTTCTCCCTCTCCTTCTATGTCTCCTGCTCCTCTTTCTTCTTCTTCTTCTCCTCCTCCCCCATGACCCATGTCATCTTTGGTCTAATCGTCTACTATAAGATGCTAGCAAGGTCTGGCTAAAATATCAACCCATCATAAACACTTGTAAGCAGAAGTAAATCATAGCAGATTAAGAGGGATTCTGTCTCCCTGTCTCTCTCTTTTAAATCTTCCTCTTCTTCTCCTTTGTCTCCTACTCCTCTTCTTCTTCTCATCTTTCTCCTCAACCACAACCCATGTCATCTTAATTCTTATTGTCTACTATCAGATGCTAGCAAAATCTGGGAAAGATAGCAACTTGACATAAACTCAGATAAAAGTAGATGATAGCGAATTTGGACGGTGGATGATCTTTGAAGGTTTGCATGGTGGTACAGCTAATGTAGAAGAGTCTTCGGGATCACCATGTGGTTAATCCTGAAAAGGAGTGTGTGTTTTGGATTGTGGAATTTAAAAGAAGCTGATGAGACATTAAAATGATTAATAGAGGTCTTATCTCATCTCACCTACTTTTTGCTGCCAATACTCTTCACTTCATCTCCTCTACTCCCAAGACAAGTCATCACAGTTCCAAATCTTGTCTTGTCTAAAGTCCATTGAGGGACTTCACCTAATCCCAAATAAGAATATTCTCCTATTTCATCTATCTCTTTCCTCTATTCTATTCTCAATCTCTCTAATTTTTATTTTGCAACAGTTTTCTCTTGTATTCCACCATCCAAAGTCTTTATCAGGAATCAGTACATAGTGATCTGTAAACCTCTTCTATGGGGGGGGGGGGGGGGTTGTAACACAGATCCCCAATGATTTTGTTTTAGGAAGTAATATGAACTTTGACCATTCCAAACTCGTCTTTTATCATTTTCACATTTTTAATGGTAAATTATGGCACATCTCCATGTGATTTTTTTTTTTCTAATTCCATAACATCAGTATTATTCTGTTGGAAGAGTTTTATTTTCAGCTCTTCACTTAGATGCAAGGTCATGAATAGTTCGCTCCTTGATAATAGATTGATTTTAATCAGAATATAATTATTTTTATAAGGGAAAGGAGGACATTATATTTGTGTGCCAAATGTTTTTTTTTGTGTGAATATCTCACTGGCGATAAGTTAAAGTCTGTATGTATGTGTAAAAATCAATCTCAGTGTAACATTAAATGTTATCAAATAATGTAATTGATTTGCGACATAGAAGTGAAGGACTATGACATGGTGATCTAAAATGAAAATATAATGAGAAAGCAAAACAAGCCTTAATGTAAGATGAGTCACAATATTATTACAATTAACAAGAATTTCATGTGAATGACTGGAAAAAGAGTTACCGGTGTACTGTTAATACATTAAGAAATCTGTTGTATTTTTAGTTGTAGTGGACAAAAGTACTTAATTTTCAATGTAAAAATTGTAATTCTGTGTTCTCTTTTCAATTTATTGATACATGGTATATATAAACTCTTCCACCAAAGTACTCAAGGTCCAAGGAAAACAAGAAAAAATAATGAGGTAAAGAAAGATCATGAGGTATAACAAACTTGCATTATGAAGTAAATAATACAGAAAGGGAGATGATACAGAATTTTACCTGAACAAATATAAAAAGAAAAACTATATGGTATTTTTCATTATTTTTATATGTTTAATACTGTGTGTGTTTTATGAGCTATTATAACAGTACAATTTAACAAACTTGGAAGTTGATCACGAGGTAGATAAGACAGTGACCCTAAACTCTATTTTGTATTCCAATGTGCCAATGATGTTTATGTGACTACATGTACCTGATTATTTTATCATCTACTAAGAGTAGAATGTGTTAAACACTTTTATGCAATTCAAGGGTATCATTGTTTGTGCAATGTTAACAATTATGTTTTATTGATTTTACAATCAAGTGCACTTGATACAGTATTGATATGATTAAACGTGATCATGTGCTTTTTAATGACCATACCACCAGTTGTTTGTTGTGTTTATGAAGAGGTATAATCCTGTACACACTGATTTTGATATTGCAATTAATCAATGGGTGCTAAATTGTTTTGATTCAGACCCAAATTTATTGCAGTTCTGTCACTTTCACCTTAGTATTCATATAGTTTTGTATTATTGTTGCATTGAAGAGAAAACCTACTTCCAGAGAGTGTGAGAAACAACAGAAAAGAAAAAAAGTATTGAAAATATATGAATACCTTGAACACTTAACAAGGTGGATACTTGCGCTGTACAAATCCTATATGATTTTCTGAAATTATTTTTACCTTAGAAATTGATTTAATGTATATGTGTTGTGAGAATGAGAGGGGAGGGGAGGTTGGGAGATAGAAACTGAGAAGAATTGAAAGGGTGAATAATAAACAGTGTGCAACCTATGAAGTGAACTAAACTAGGCATTTCTAACACTTTCATTTTAACTTCACTCCTGCTATATTTATCTCTGTCATTTCTACCCCTGCTGTTTTTACCTCTGCCATTCCTACCTTGTCACTTTTATCCCTGCTTATTTACCCATCCAATTTACCTCTGCCACTTATACCCCTGCAATTTTTCCTTGGCTATTTTAGCTTACCTTTTACTTACCTTATACCTAGAAACCTAAAATTTAGTGACAAAGATCACCCTAATGCTACATTTTGTTGGATTATTCTACTGATCTGTAAAAACATTAATGGATGATACATGTATTTCTTGTACAAAGTTATAGCTATAGATGGCGCCAATCACTTAAAATTTACAGTTGGCAGCAATAATGAATAATGGTAGGCAGTGGCGCCCAAGTATGATTCACTTGGGCTACAAGCTGGTGGCCTATTTCTTAGAATCGCCTTTATTTGGGTTCATGGATGGGTCGGAAATAATGAAAAATGGTACCAACACTGGCGTACAGATGGGAAGGGGGGCTTGGGACTCTCCACCCCCCCCCCCCAAAAAAAGAAGGAGAAAATAGTAAAGATTTTCTGAATATTAAATCCATCACTAAATCAGATTTTTGTATTAAAAAGGTAAACAAATTTGGTTGTTATCGCAGGATTTTTTTTAATTATTTTTATATGTATAATTTGCCCCATATGCAATGACTGGGCCCCTCAAATTGTTGACTCGTCATGCTACCTGCTACCAATCCTCATTTGAATCACTGCCATGAATAAATTGCAGGATGAATGAATTAGGTCTATTCATCAATAAATATCAATCAATCAATTTATCAAAAGTAGAATAAAAAAAAAATGGGATATTTACAGGATAAAATCTTTTTTTTTTTAATAAGGCTTTTTCTCTGGAGATTGATGGAAGTATCAAAGCGGATGAAACCAAGATGAGATGAATAGCCAGTCTCACGACCTCTGAAGAGATTAGAACGAACTTAACAACAGTATTGCCTGCAGTCACAACAGCCATACCGAGCTAATATCGATCAGAGTTATTACGTTATGTGGAATGGCAAATTATCTATCGGTTTAGAGTAAAGTTTGTTGGTGTGACTGAGGCAGCAAGCCATGTCCGCACAGAGCACAGATCAGTCTGCTCGATGAGAAGATTATATAAAAAAAAATAACGCGCTTGAAGAAGATTTGGTCCCAGAAGGGATTTGAATTCCAAGTATCTTTAAAAAAAGCAACATTTATAAACTATATGTCGCTCAATGGACATAGGAATGTAACGATATATTATTCACATCCATTGGATATAATAATGAAAGCAATGTTCAGTTCTTTACTAGCGCCTAACGTATTGGTCTACTGTCGCTGAGCATTTCTCTATGTGCATAAGAAACAACTTTTAAGTACAACTTAAGAGATGGGAAAAGAAAGTAAGTGGATAGTATTGACACTGAGCACATTACTTGTTGAACAAATGTTTTAATTTTGTTTTTATTCTCTAACTCATCCAAATAAATTGTCCTCTTATTAATAATACTACTTCTACTAATAATAATGATGATGATGATGATATAATAGTATTTATAACAATAAACAGGGGCCGCGGAAGCGCCCACATTTGTCCAAAACCGTGTACAAAAACGAAAAAAAATGACAATATGATTGTATTTTTTTGCATGGTCCCCCTACATTTGGCTCAGCCCCCACCCCCCCCCCCCCACTTTGAAAACCTTTCCGCGGCCCCTGATAATAGTAATAATAATAACAATAATGATAATAATAATAATATGCAACATTTATAACAACACATCCATTCTAACTTTAATGAGTATATCTATTAGGGTAACACCAAATTTCTTTGTATTTTTGTAAACCTAAGTGAAACCAAGTTTAGGGTTAATATTTTACAAATATTGAAGTAGGTTACTTATTATTTCAATGCGACCAAATTGAACTTTGCTCGCGAAGAAGTAGGTTAGATATTCATGTAGACAGTCCGCAAAGTTTGACCCACATTGAGTGACTGCGTTTTCCCAATATATTGTTCGATGGTTACTGCAGAAAATTAATGTCTACCATGTCTACCGCGGATATATCATTTTTAAGTTAAGCCTATTTGTATCTTCATTTTAGTTCAGATTTTATGCGTATTTGTGGTACTGGCATATATAAAGTTACTTTCTATTGTACCTCTTAGTACTTAGTTTGTTATTTTCTCCTACCCTATTCCTAACTGTGATTTTAACTGGCTCTTAAAAAAAACACCCAT
Source organism: Lytechinus pictus (assembly GCF_037042905.1). Lineage (NCBI taxonomy): Eukaryota > Metazoa > Echinodermata > Echinoidea > Temnopleuroida > Toxopneustidae > Lytechinus > Lytechinus pictus. The sequence continues at coordinate 18,440,601 of NC_087262.1, read as the reverse complement.
GTCTATTTTGCATATACCTATAGGATTCATGTTTCATCTTGTCCTTTCTAAACTGAGAAGTAATAAACTGAACTCGATGGATTCATGAGGGAGTATAGGTCTATCATATACAATCCTTCCAAAAGCATAAAAAGGGAATTACGTCGTTGAAGCCTAAATCTCATACACCAGACCATTAAGGTCAAGTACATTATTCGCAGTAAGAAAAGGGATGAACAGCGACTATTATTCTATTGTTAACGCTATAATCCTCGGCGAATAACACCTCTTTGAAAACTCCCATTCGCTGGAAACCTCATCGAATCTCAGCAAGGGAGATAGAAGTATATGAATGGGAGTCAAGGGGAGACGCACAAAGGCGCCATTAATACTATGGAATGCGTGTATTCATGCATGGCGTCTCTTTGGCCGACCCCACCCAACCAAGCCATACAGCAAAGCTCTTTTATCTTTAGAAAAAGAGAGAAAAGAAAAAGAGAAATCTCGTTTGGATTTTCTTTGGCTTTTTATCATGAGGTATCATCTCCGGATTTTCAGTGACTTGTTATTATCACTTCTTAATTTACCCAAAGTGAAAAGGCACCGGGAGTGTAAACAAAAATCGAGCTTAAGTCTGCCTTTGAAGCTGTGATAATGTGAAGCTTTTTGTAAAAAGATTGAATTCTTAATCATAAATCATGCAATAATGTAAATATGGATACTTTAAACTGACACCATTTTTATATTTTAATAATATCTATATGTGGGTGAAACACTCAAGTGCTGCTTATATATTTCAAGGTGTTTTAGCATGCTCATAATTATGGTTATAATCCCCCCTCTCTCTCTCCCTCCTTTTTATATCTTTATGGGTTTAGGTGATGGGATGCGAATGTCCATTTGCATTTAAGAACTAAATTTCTGTATTTTTCAGCGATTTGAATTCATTCAACGATCATTTCAAAACGATTTTATAAATATGCCCATATAATTATGGCGATAATCTCCAAAACTGTTAGAATTCCTTTTCTTCCCCTTCCGTCCTCGTTAAAAGATTCCACAACGCTTGCAGAATAATCCAAATCTACAATGCTTCAAAATCTTTAATGACTTAATTATAATTGCATGTTATGTGGACAGGGCCGCTACCGAAGTGCTTTTCTGTAAATAAAACTGTCTGACAGATAAATAATAGGAATGAATACTTTATCAGATCTGTTTCACATCCGTTCTTGTATAATATGCCTATTTTGTTGATTTTACCATATCTTATCATGTGGCAAATACTTCATGATGGACAATAAATAGTGAATCTAAATCGAAATCTTAATAGTAGAAAATTATGCTAAGATTTCAAAATTATATTCATCCATGAAAAGGTTTGTTTAGTAAATTATATTGAAATAACAAGAGTTATACTGTAAAAATGATGACGTAACTATTTTTATTCATCAAGTTTGTTTGTATATACTTTATTTAGACACTATGGGCACCCCTTCGTTGTAGTTTATTGATTTTATTCATATCGTTGTTATTGTTAAGAAGTAATTGTATAATTATTGTTCTATTGCTTCCACTAACCACAAGGCTTGTTCCTTTCTTGCTGTCTCACTAATATTCAATCAAACTGTTTAGTTGTATTTATTTCGTTGTTTTTTATACTTTGTACGTTATGATTCTTTATATAAAAAAGTGTTTTCTTTAATAGATTTTATGTGCAAATAAATGGGAAAATTTGAGAAAAAAAATATTTTCGTGTTTTTGGCCAATACTCTTTATATTAATTTGACAACGGAGGCTCTTAATTAATACTGCACGTAGGAGTTTATTTTGATATTGGCTTTCTTTTTTTTTTTAATCATAATAGTTGCAGCTTTGGTTTTTAATGCAGCCCACAATCATGGCACTAAAAAAATGGATTTTCAAAATTGACACCATCTGACCATGTTGCGGAATATGATGGACCTGTAGTAAATTTGGTGCCAGGTAAAAATGGCAGAGGTAAAGATGGCGAGGTAATGAAGGCCGAGGTAATGATGGCAGGGGTAAAGATGGCAGAGGTAAAAATGGCAGAGGTAAAAATGGCAGAGGTTATGATGGCAGAGGTAATGATGGCAGAGGTAATGATGGCATAGGTAAAAATGGCAGAGGTAATGATGGCCGAGGTAATGATGGCAGAGGTAATGACGGCAGGGGTAAAGATGGCAGAGGTAAAAATGGCAGAGGTAAAAATGGCAGAGGTAAAAATGGCAGAGGTTATGATGGCAGAGGTAATGATGGCAGAGGTAATGATGGCAGAGGTAAAATGGCAGAGGTAAAAATGGCAGAGGTAAAAAGGGCAGAGGTAAAAATGGCAGAGGTTATGATGGCAGAAGTAATGATGGCAGAGGTAATGATGGCAGAGGTAAAGATGGCAGAGGTAAAAACGGCAGAGGTAAAAATGGCAGAGGTAAAAATGGCAGAGGTTATGATGGCAGAGGTAATGATGGCAGAGGTAATGATGGCAGAGGTAAAGATGGCAGAGGTAAAAACGGCAGAGGTAATTGATGGCAGAGGTAAAAATGGCAGAGGTAATGGTGGCAGAGGTAATGATGGCAGAGGTAAAGATGGCAGAGGTAATGATGGCAGAGGTAAAAATGGCAGAGGTAATGATGGCAGAGGTAAAAATGGCAGAGGTAATGATGGCAGAGGTAATGATGGCAGAGGTAATGGTGGCAGAGGTAATGATGGCAGAAGTAATGATGGTATAGGTAAAAATGGCAGAGGTAATGATGGCAGAGGTAATGATGGCAGAGGTAAAAATGGCAGAGGTAATGATGGCAGAGGTAAAAATGGCAGAGGTAAAAATGGCAGAGGTAATGATGGCAGAGGTAAAAATGGCAGAGGTAATGATGGTATAGGTAAAAATGGCAGAGGTAATGATGGCAGAGGTAAAAATGGCAGAGGTAATGATGGCCGAGGTAATGATGGCAGAGGTAATGATGGCAGAGGTAATGGTGGCAGAGGTAAAAATGGCAGAGGTAAAAATGGCAGAGGTTATGATGGCAGAGGTAATGATGGCAGAGGTAATGATGGCATAGGTAAAAATGGCAGAGGTAATGATGGCCGAGGTAATGATGGCAGAGGTAATGACGGCAGGGGTAAAGATGGCAGAGGTAAAAATGGCAGAGGTAAAAATGGCAGAGGTAAAAATGGCAGAGGTTATGATGGCAGAGGTAATGATGGCAGAGGTAATGATGGCAGAGGTAAAATGGCAGAGGTAAAAATGGCAGAGGTAAAAAGGGCAGAGGTAAAAATGGCAGAGGTTATGATGGCAGAGGTAATGATGGCAGAGGTAATGATGGCAGAGGTAAAGATGGCAGAGGTTAAAACGGCAGAGGTAAAAATGGCAGAGGTAAAAATGGCAGAGGTTATGATGGCAGAGGTAATGATGGCAGAGGTAATGATGGCAGAGGTAATGGTGGCAGAGGTAAAAACGGCAGAGGTAATTGATGGCAGAGGTAAAAATGGCAGAGGTAATGATGGCAGAGGTAAAGATGGCAGAGGTAAAAATGGCAGAGGTAATGATGGTATAGGTAAAAATGGCAGAGGTAATGATGGCAGAGGTAAAAATGGCAGAGGTAATGATGGCAGAGGTAATGGTGGCAGAGGTAATGATGGCAGAAGTAATGATGGCAGAGGTAAAAATGGCAGAGGTAATGATGGTATAGGTAAAAATGGCAGAGGTAATGATGGCAGAGGTAAAAATGGCAGAGGTAATGATGGCCGAGGTAATGATGGCAGAGGTAATGATGGCAGAGGTAAAGATGGCAGAGGTAAAGATGGCAGAGGTAAAAATGGCAGAGGTAAAAATGGCAGAGGGAATGATGGCAGAGGTTATGATGGCAGAGGTAATGATGGCAGAGGTAATGATGGCAGAGGTAATGATGGCAGAGGTAATGATGGCAGAGGTAAAAATGGCAGAGGTAATGATGGCAGAGGTAAAAATGGCAGAGGTAATGATGGCCGAGGTAATGATGGCAGAGGTAAAGATGGCAGAGGTAAAGATGGCAGAGGTAAAAATGGCAGAGGTAAAAATGGCAGAGGGAATGATGGCAGAGGTTATGATGGCAGAGGTAATGATGGCAGAGGTAATGATGGCAGAGGTAATGATGGCAGAGGTAATGATGGCAGAGGTAATGATGGCAGAGGTAAAAATGGCAGAGGTAATGATGGCAGAGGTAAAAATGGCAGAGGTAATGATGGCAGAGGTAAAGATGGCAGAGGTAATGGTGGCAGAGGTAATGATGGCAGAGGTAAAAATGGCAGAAGTAATGATGGCAGAGGTGAAAATGGCAGAGGTAAAAATGGCAGAGGTAATGATGGCAGAGGTAAAAATGGCAGAGGTAATAATGGCAGAGGTAATGATGTCAGAGGTAAAAATGACAGAGATAAAAATGGCAGAGGTAAAATGCATGATCATGGATAACAGAAAAATAAGAAAAATTATGAAATAAAACTAATTTTCTTTAATTTCACATCATTATGGACTTGATTATATGACACATATCGTTTTATGTAAATGATGCAATTACAGCAATTACTGGGTTCTTTTTTTTAGCAAGCTCATTGCAGCTAGTCCAAGTGGATTTCAGGTTCCCAAGCTAGTTTCTATGGTAATGGTTACCACATTAATTTGGAAATGTGTAGCGAATCAGGGATTCAAATATATGGGTGTTTCTTTCTTAGATATACCATTCTATCAACCTGTTCTAATGGGGAGGTTCACCCAGACGAAAATTTTGTTGTGAAAAATAACAGAAAAATATATTTGTGAAAATTCGAGGAAAATCCAACAAAGGTAAAGAAAATTACTAAAATTTAAGGTTTTTGATCTGTGACGTCACATGCGAGCAGCTGTCCAATATTTTATGCACTATAAGATGTGAACTTTCCAATTTTTTAATATTTCATGATGGTTATAAAAAATGTTCTTTCAGGGGTGGATATGAAATGATGTGATACTGACGGTATGAGAACTATTATTTTTTTTTTTAAATGACATTTCATTTTTTTTTTATTATACGCGATATATGGGAAAGCTGCTCGCATAATTATGACGTCACCGATGACAAAATCTTTGATTGATTTCCTCAAACCTTCATCAATATTTTTAAAATTATTTTTATGCTATTTTTACAATAAACTTTAGGGTAAACTTCCCCTTTAATTAATTAAATAGGCCTACAATACTTGGGATCCAAAGTCATTGCTTCAAATGTGTACGATTTTGACATGAGAAAACCGTTAATCGAGGAAAAAATAAGATACAACCCTGGCAACCAAAGGGTTATCAATTTCATGTAGCTAGACGTTCTATCTTGGAATTAAAATATATTACCCTTTCCAATTAGTCCAACATTGCAATTTAAATGCTTTACTGTTTACCTTTATTATTTAATCTTTATACATGCCGGGGATTTACTCTGACATTTTTATTGCATGGGAATTTAAGACCGGCCATTATTTTGCACCTTTGCCACTTTTTCCTCTGTCTTATTTACCTTTGCCAATTTTACCTTTGGCCTTTTTACCTCTGCCATTTTCCCCTCTGTCAGTTTTACCTCTGCCATTTGTACACCTGCCACTTTTACCTCTGCCATTTTACCTCTGCCATGATTACCTCTGCAATTTTTACACCGAACCGTACAATTCATCAAAGGACAAGTCCACCCCAACGAAAAGTTGGTTTGAATAAAAAGAGAAAAATCTAACAAGCATAACTGAAAATTTCATCAAAATCGGATAAAAATAAGAAAGTTATGACCTTAAAGTTTCGTTTAATTTCACAAAATATTTATATTTACATCCTGGTCTGTATGCAAATCACTATTTCTTTTTTATTTCATTACATGGAATATGAAATATTATAAATTTATCCTCATTGTCATATATATGAAACGAAGTGTTATTCCTCCGTGAACATGTGTAATTATTATTGTTTTAACATTTTGTGGTTTAAACAAGAGAGTCGTCAAATCTGTAAAAACTGAAATATCGTATAATTCCAACAATAAAAAAAAAAGAAATAGTGAGTTTGGGACATCATCGACTCTCTCATTTGCATATCACTGAGTTGTGCATATACATAAACTGTTTTGTGAAAAATAATTACACCCAATTTTGATGAAATATTCAGTGCTATGCTTGTTTGATTTTTCTCTTTTTATTCAATTCAACTTTTTGTTGGGGTGGACTTGATCTTTAATTTTATGGCTCAATCTTAAGTCGACTGATGTGTTACTTCCACAGAATCCCTTGACTAGTAACGTTCCAGTGGTATCATAGGCCTTACACTACGAAAACAGTGATGTCAAAACTACACAAGTCAATGTATTTAGTGGAATTTACACAAGTGTTGAATTCACGGTGCTAACTCAACACCTTATGGCGTTTTCGTAACACCTGCATAAGGGTGTCGTCTGCACATTGACCTGTGTGTTTTTGAAAGAACGGGGGCGAACATGGGCCGCGGAATTGTTTTGAAAGTGGGGGGGGGGGGGGGGCTGAGCCAAAATTGGGGACTGACCATGCAAAAAATCATAATCAGTTTTACGTTTTTGTATACGGATTTGAAAAAAAGGGGGGTGCCCCCCCCCCCCCTTCCCCCGGTTCCGCGGCCCCTGCACAACACCATATAGTTTTTACTTTGTTCGCTTTCTCACGAAAATCCTGAGGGAGTGGAAATGTAAATTCACCTCAATTCCTCTATATGTCCTTATTTCACTCTAAATGTCAAGGATTTAAATAAATCCAGATCTGCTGTCAATAGTGACCAGTCAAACATCGGGTTTATTTTAAATCTTAAAGATTAGCTTTTAAACCTAAATGATTTAAATCCAAATGTTCTAGATTCATATTTCAATCCACAAGGTTTGAATGTGAATCTGACTTAGAGCTGGTCATTATTCCCAGCCGATCAGGATTTACTTTATCAAGTTCAAGTTTAAAGTTTATTTTCAATTCTACAAAACATAATACATGTCATCAATGAAGAATGAATTAACAATAATTACAATGCAGAACTGAGGTGATCTATAAATCTATCATAAATCCGATTAGGCTTTACAAAGAGCCAGTCCATTTCACACCCTGTCTCCAGCATCAATCAACACCTAGTCTGCTATGCAGACTCTGAATGGCTCGTATGGTGGGATCTCAGCGCGCTGAAGCAAACCAGCCTGAAAGGGCGAGCGAAGCGAGCCATTTCAGAGTCTGCTTCTTCTTTGGAAATCTTGTTCCCACGGTCTCAATAAGTCCCACCCACCCAAAATTTCACATCTGCAGCCATAGTAGACCTAGTCTGCTAAGCAGACTCGTTGAATCAGCTGTGGTACACACACTGCAGATGTGGGTCTACATTTGTAGACTAATCAAAACCTGATCAATCAATCAAACAACAGTGATTTAAAATCGTCAACATTATACATTTTATTGACCTTTGACCTGGCATTAAGTTAAAGATATCATCTTTCCATCATGGTTGTATAGCCACTCGTGACAATAACGGTATCAGTCACGCTCGATCGACTGCCCTTGGCCTTTACGTTACCCTAAGGGTATATATAAATAAATATGAAGTATAACGCTTTTTTTGTCGCGTTCTCCCCACCCCATGGGCGATCAGGGCGAGGTAACGTGGTAAATTGTCACTTGGTCTTCTTAAAATTTCCATTTAGTCTCTTATCACATCGATGCATCTTCTTCTATTCGTTCAATTGCATTAAACCCATTTTGTCTAATTTCCAGTTAGGCTATACACATATCGTTTGATATCCACTTGGTTTACGATCCTTAATACGTATGGTAGAGTAAAATAATAATAAAAAAAACAAGTAAAATATAGAGTATATCTGTATATTCCCCGAATGTCATGAATGACAGCGAGTGATTGTTAGAGTAATTAATGATATACTTTGACCAATTGAGACTATACCAAGTTAGTCTGCAGGCACAGACCCTGATTGAAACTTTGATCAACAAGTGTGTCTCCACGCAAAGACTAGCACGTACAAAACTTGCTGTTTCGAGGGCCTTCAGTACACAAGGCAAGAATAGGCTGCAATTCAGACCCTTTACTCGAGTGAAGGGTTTGCACAGCAGACTAATACCAAGTGGGGTTAGCCATGATGGTTTTAGACGATCTGAGAATTATAGACCATCTGGTAGTAGACAAAGTGGGTTGAGCCATGGTGATGTTAGACAATTCGTGTTTTGCTACAATGGGGGGGGGGGGGGGGCAGGGGTGCGTGACCCAAGGCAAAAAATAAAAAAATCGGAGGAAAAACTATTGTCCCAGGCGGCACTGTCAGGGGCACGAAAAACTCAAACAGGGCAAGGACGTGAATGAAATAACAAAACAAAACACACCAAAAAGAAATAATTAATTTAAATACCCCCCCCTGTCCATTTATTTATAGGTTGATTCAATGCATCCAATCTCGTCTGTATAGCTCTATAAAGACCATTTTGTAGAGGTCTGTCACTTTGCTTCACTTACTTGATTTCTCTAAAAATCGCATATTGTTCTGAAATTTATTTTTACGGAGAGTTAGGAGTGCAGATTTTGCAGAATTTATTCTATATAGTTTGTAATTAATGCAATCTCTAGCTGACGGCGGCAATTTCAGGGGGCGCAGAAATCGCAACAGAGAAAAAAAGGAGAAAAACACATGAAATTAAGAAATATATATTCTGATTACTTTCACCCCGCCCCATGCATGATGGAGAATGTATCAAAGTTAACGTTTTATAGAATTTATTGATTCGTATTTTCTTTTACTCGTTCGCTTTGCTTCATCACAATTATGATTCCTCTCATAACTGCATATATTTATATTCGCGCCCATGTTATACTTTTGAAGCTCATTTTTTATTGGAAGTATGGGGTTGAATTTTGTATACGTTTAATATTAACCGAGGGTGAAAATTTTAAAGGGCGCAGAAATCCCAAAAAAGAGGTAAATTAAGAAAGTAATAAGAATCCCTTAAAGGACAAGTCCACCCCAACAAAAAGTTGATTTGAATAAAAAGAGAAAAATCCAACTAACAAAATTGGGTGTAAAATAAGAAAGTTATGACATTTTAAAGTTTCGCTTAATTTCACAAAACAGTTATATGCACATCCGGGTCAGTATACAAATAAGGAGACTGATGACGTCATTCACTCACTATTTCTTTTGTATTTTATTATATGAAATATAAAATATTCTAATTTTCTCCTCATTGTCAAGTGAAACAACGATTAATTCCTCCTGAACACGTGGAATTAGGATTGTTTAATACTTTTTGGTTCAGTCAAGTTGGTCCTCATTGTCAAATCTGTAAAAAATTAAATATTGTATAATTCAAACAATAAAAAACAAAAGAAATAGTGAGTGAGTGACATCATCGACTCTCTCATTTGCATGTCATTGAGTTGTGCATATCACTGTTTTGTGAAAAAATAAGCGAAACTTTAAAATGCCATAACTTTCTTATTTTACATCCGATTTAGATGAAATTTTCAGTGTTCTGCTAGATTGATTTTTCTCTATTTATTCAAACAAACATTTTTCTGGGGTGGACTTGACCTTTAAGAGCACTAGCGGATCTATGGGGCACATCCGGCTCGTGCCTCCCTTTTGAGAGTCATAATCATTTTTTTTAATGTAAATATGCCATTTTACCCAAGTGGTCCCCCACCCTCTTTGAAAGCGAGGACCATTTTTCCTTGTCAAATTTTCGTCGGGCAAATGTACCCCCCCCCCTTTGGAAAATCCTGGATCCGCCCCTGATGAAGTGTTAAGGGTTGCAAATTCCATAATTTTGTGGAGTTCGCAGGGGCGTATCACGGGTTGGTTGCGGGGGGTGGAGTAAGAGCCAAAAAATTCTGCTATATCATGATGTGATTAGGTTTTTTATGATAAGTCCCGAGCGAGCGAACTTTTTCATGAGAATCTTATTTCAGTGCGATAACCATTTGGGGTCCATTGCCCCAAACCCTTCCATCTGTACGCAAGTGCTATGCGGATGGGGTCTGGGGCGGAGCATCCGGAACTCATCGAGATGAGCAATTTTAAACCTTACAAAAAGGCAGCTATATGCAGTGTAATAAACCAAACATTTTGAGGGGCAGAATATGGCAAATGTGGGAAATTTTCTTAAGTCTAGAGCGAGCGAAGCTTGCGAGAAAACTTTGGCCTGTTGAATGTGAAATTCTAATTATGTGATAAATTTTGACACTGTATTGAGCAAAATCGTTTTCCTCCCTTTTCCTTTTGTATTTTTTTATTTTCCCGGCGAAATTCTCGACAGAGCTGACTGCCCCATACCCTCCCCCCGTCTATTACGCCGCTGAAAGTTCAATTGTTCGCTTGTCGTACTTTTTCCGTTTCAGGCAGGGGCGGCGGAACGTATTTTCGTTTGGGGGAGGGGAGGGCAAAGCCATAAAAGGGGCACTTATATGCCAAAACGGGAAAAAATTCAAATCTGAAGTTGTATAACTTGCTTTTTGGCCAATGGTGGACCTAATTACTGTTAAAAGGGCATCCTTGCGAGATGTTGCGAGCGCGAATCACGAGCTAAAACTTTTGGAAATTTCATGTAATAAGACATGAAAAGTAAACATTCCGAGCAGTTTTGTAATCATGAAAAAAGGATTGTGAATCTAACTAAAGAATTGAAATTTTTAATACACTGACCAGAAAAGGAACCTTTTCAAAAACTGCATTTAGTCGTGAATAGAATACGGGCTACATATCTCACCAGTCGTATAATGGGAGCGCGAAGGGCGAGCCAAACATGTGTGATATCCAACTACCTGACTGGACATGCTAAGCATTTTGGTATGAACAGGATGCCTCTTACTAAACAATAATGCGAGCGCAGCGCGAAGTGCGAGCCAGAAAATTGTGATTTTCTCACCTGAAAACTGGCTATTCTAAGCACAGTTTGTAACCAAGAACAGAATGATTACCTCAATAACCAAAATAATTGATGCGAGCGCGAAACACGAGCCAAAAATGTGTAATATACCAACCTGAAAACTGGACATTCTATGCATTTTGTAACCATGAACCGCACGAATACCTTAGACTAAAATAATGATGCGAGCGCGAAGCGCGAGCCAAAAAATTTGTGATTTTCTAACCTAAAATGTATTATGTTTTACTTAAAAAATGGTATTTCATTTTGAAAAAGGGCACATTTCATTTTGAAAAAAAAAGGCATTTTCCATTTTGAAAAGGGGCATTTTCCCTAAGGGGAATTTCGGGGGGGGGGGGCACTTGCCCCCCCTGCCCCCGGTTCCGCCGCACCTGGTTTCAGGATCTCCTCTAAAATGTCACAGCATTTTGAGAGGTTACAGAGCTCAGTGGCATAATAAGCCACACATTTTGAGGGGAGCACAACATGGCATATGATATGGGGAAAGTTTTTAATAAAAATGGCGTGCAAGCTGGCGAAATATTTGGCCATTCAAAAATTCATTACGAATATTAATACATTTCACACTTTTCCCTTTCTTTCTTTCTCTCTTTTTTTTCTTGGTAAACTTCATGCCCCGCCACCCCCCCCTTATACACCACTTTTATATAGAGATTACAAACTAATTTACCATTTTTTTTTTCAATCTGCTTTTCCGATTCTCTATTTTTCATTTTAACTCTCTATAACTGGGTGTGAATGGACGTGGCATCGATATACCATGGAGCTATATTAGCTCCATAGCTCGATGGTGAATTTCATTCAATAAAAAGAAGTGTTGTTATAAAGTTCCCGGTCGATATGATTATTTTTAATACTATCTTTTTTTATCTTCCTCATTTCATTTTTTCACTTTCCGAGAATATACATTGTCTCAGTTGCTTAATTTTTGCAAAACGTTTCTCCATCACCCTTTTTGCAAGGGATGCATAATCATTTCTTCAATATGAAACCGAAAAAATGAGTCTGAAAACATAGAATGTAAGTTGAACTTGACACTTACAGTCTTGAGCCAAGCCCATGTTATGTAGTTCTAAAACAGTATTGGGTATAACGTGCATTACTAAATGCAGTGGAGCGTACAACCGGAATAGTCTCACAATACAGACACGACAAGCACGAGGCAAACTTTGTGTCTTCAAACCAAGCATTTGCTCATTAACACAGGGGCTTGCCGACTGACTGCAAGAGTTGTTCAAACTAAATTTAGTAGGGCAATATAGTTTGAACTGTCGCCCCGACTATTGCCCGCTGCGTAGGGCGAATATTGATATTCCCTCCTATGCCCGCATAATAGCATCTGTCTGAGTAGTTGAGTTGGGGCCAGAGAGGCCTCCCAAGTCTATTGTGTTTCGACCGCCTAGAAACTTTGAATATTCAACAGGGACCCACGGTGTAAAAGAATGCGTGGGCTTCTATTGTTTGGTAGAGAACACTATTCTATATTCCCTGCAAACCCGACTTTTTAGCAGCGAGAACACAGGGGCCATCGGTGATAATAGCCATTGGATAGTACGCATACACAGTGCATAGTACATGTGTGTGTGTGTGTCACAGAGTGAAAACGAGTGTGTATGGCAGAGATTGTGCGCTGGTTGTTGGCTGAGCCTAGCAGATTGGTTTTAGTACAGCAGTGGCATTCAAGCTGAACGGCCAAACACGGCGTTGAATTAAGGCCCCTCGGCTCGGCCGCCATCATACGTAAGTACATGTACCTACATATAAATCTGTACTTATTCGAACATGTTTCATTGCTTGTCAAAACTATGTATACTGTATGATATGTATGTGATGGAACCTGTTTTGGTCAATGTGACGAGTTTGTGTAAATTACACGTTTCCTGTCGTTAAATACAAAGAAATTCGTCGAGTTTTCGGGTGTGTGTATTTTGCAAATGCGAATGCGCGTTTCCTTTTTTTTGCCGCTCCTCGTACGACCTTCTTTTGAAACGTCCTAAGTTTCCGCCATTTCTTTGCCGTCTCAATGATTTTTCTGATATTATCCCAAGGCGAAAATGTTCGAAACGAAGAGATAACCCTTGTTGCTCCACGATCGCGGCGACAGTGAACAGATTTTTGCTTGCTCGGCTGTGCAGATTGAATGATCCTCGAATCTTGGAACGGCGCGAGTAAGCAAAACCTTTGCCCGGCCACTATGCTTCAGTAGACTCCATAATCAACATTGCCCCCGTGTGTATAGGTAGGAGTCCCACGTTATGCGCTCACCTGTGGCACTTATCAATTCATTGCAGCATGTAGGATAGATTCTTAACTTTGAACCCCTGAAGCAGTGTTACTTCTTTTGATGTCGGAGGCTGAGTAACCTGAAGGAATTTCGGTGCTGTCTGAATAAACTTTGTCAAGGAACAGGAGTTGGATTGGAGTGCACCGGAGCTTGCCTGGGGTAATTCCCTAACACCATGCTTGGATGTTCCCATGCTTCTAAAGTGCAACATCACTGCTCATTAATTACCCACGCCGGCCAAAATAATTTTACCTTATTGTTTTCTTATAACCCTTTGTAAAAGTTTTCAGAATTCTTCATGAGAAGCCATCGAGAGGCAAATGTTATTAACTTTAAATGCCTAAATCCAAGGTATTAAGGTATAAATCCTTGTGAAAACCCATCGGGAACTACTATTGAAGTAAATACCCTTATTGACTTGAAAGTAAATGAGGTCCTATAGTTCGTCTTGACTTTAGTATGTTATGATATTCAGGATATTCATCATAAATGTTTTTTCTTTCTATAGACATGGTACATGGTTTTGATTGCATCAGTTCCTTTTTCTGATTACCCCTTTTAATCTTTCTTTATTATCATCCTCAGATTGACCATCCTCTTTTTGAAGTCCTCGTGTCCATCACCGCACCCACCAAACTCAAATAGACAAGTGTTGTTAGTAACCCGAACTCAAAATGATAGAAGAGGCCCATATCGTCCACCAGGAGGCATCGCTGCAGGTTCACCAAGAACCAGCAACGATGCAAGTCCAAGGAGAACCACCTGCACTTCAGATTCAAGGTGAAACGGTGATGCACGTTCATGTAGAAGGTGGTAGTCCTTCGTCAAATGGGGAAGTGTCAAAGGCTAAGAGGAGACGATTGTCAGGTCAGTGGATGTCTTATTTCTGTTCCTACAAGATGTAGATCATTTTCACCATGTAGCCTAGTAAATTAGTGATTGTTAAACCTGGTATTGAATGAAACTGAGATACTTGCATGGAGTTCAGTCTTGCTCTAGTTTGTTAAGTCATAAATAAGCATGTTTACTTTTAATGATATAGGCCTACGGCTCAATATTTTGACAGTATTATGCTCACATTATTGTGAAATCAACATTGTTTTTTCTGAACGTTTTGTTTGCATGTTTCCCTGAGTGCGGGATCCTGACGTTCTATCCATGCATGTACAAAATATTTTCTTCAGAGTTTTGTAATCTGTCACATTTTAATCCATCCGAAAATTGGTTTCACCATTATGTTTAAATTTTATTGTTCATTATGAATTTTTGATTGCATATTTTGGTGTTTATTTGTTGTGGACCTGGTAAACTATAAGACAGATTTGTAAAGTATATTGCCAGGCGTTTGACCATCAAGACTTTATAGTATATGCTATTCAAGTAATAACTATGAAGACAATTTATTTTTATGAAAAAATGTAAAGTTTTCTTTTTTAATGTCCCCAATATCGTTGAAAATTCATCTATTCTTGAGAAATTACGGATTAATATGGGAATAAAAATTATGTTTATGTTACTATGCCTTGCAATATGCAGACGCGGCGTGCATTTGTTGCATGTTCGTGTTGACCCTCCTTTTAATGCTCTTCTCAAAAGAGGCCAATTACGCATTCACGATGGCCCCATCCTTTACATAAATGAGCCTTTCAAGATTCAGCACAATAGTCAATAGAAGATTGATTGCTTTTAGCCTCTCAGGTGCAAGTGTCATTGTTTAGTCAGAGAGTTCACCTTCTAATCAAAAGGTTAGTAGACTTGTTAAGAGGTTGAACGCTGCATTTTTTAGTACAAATGTCCCACTTGGCACAAATGTTCCTTGAGTCAAAAGAAAAAGATTCATCCAAAGAGACACGCTGTATCTATGCAAATAAGCAAGTAATTTGCATAAATTTGCATATTAGGTCGATATGAAAACAAGTATTTAAGAATATATATTTAACCAGAACTGCCCTAAAATTGGAAATAAACACTTAAGGTAAGAAAGGGAAGAAAATTGTCATAAAATAATTGGGACATCCTTGTTTATTATTACCTAATTTACATAAATTATGCAAATCATAATTTAAAACAGAGTATTTTTTCATGAATCCTGAACTGTTTAAAAAAAAACAGCAACTAATACACAAATGTCAACATTCTACATGAAAGAGAATATATTAGCGAAAACATCGATATGCTTCATGACAGTATTAGTGTCTTAATTTGCTTAGAAAGAGGGCAAATATGTCAAAATGTATGACGTGATATTGCGCAAAAACGAGACCAAAACAACCTCTATGTCACAGTCACACTCACGAACGGGACAATAAAGCGATCAATGGTATGTCATTCGAGATAAAGCAATCCCAACACAATAGCTTCCATCGGCTTCTCGTATCGCTTTTGTTGGTGTGTCTGCCACACCGTAATCTATGATACATACGGACAAAATGCATTTCGGTATCGGTAAAACACTATTAATTTTGTTTTATTTGTTTCTAATTTGTTTCTCTTGGAAAATTTACAGGAGACATTGCTTTGCAGGTTACTGCTTTAATGAAACTCTGGCACATGAATCATGACGAATGTATAATACCTCAATCCATATTTTAACTTTATTAAAATATATATCTTTTGGAGACCCCGAAGTGGCAAAACTGCATCCCCCAGCATTCCCACCACTTTACGAAACCAGTTTGACTTGTCTAATCGACTTGGAAAAGACAGATGTATGAGACATCAGTTAACATGTTTCCTGAAGAAAGTTTTGTTTGTTTATTTAAGCCTACGCCCACGGGAGCCCTCCGAATTTACCCCATCCCATCTCCGTATTTCGACTTTAAATAAAAAATATCGTGTTTTAAAGCCATCGGCAAGGCAAATTGCATTTTTGGTATAATAAAGCAACTTTTATATCTATATTTTTATATTTACATTCATCATTATTGATATTATTATAGTTATTATTGATATTATTATTATTATTACTATTATTATTATTATTAGTATTATCATTATTATTATTATTATTGTTCTGCCGTTTGTAATAGTGCTCTAGCACAGTAAAGGTTATAACCCAACCGGATCATGCCTAGGATACCCTTTCCCTTTTTGGTTTTATGTTTTAAAAATAGTTTATTGTCTTTAGAACTTTTAAAAGATTACTTTTGTTTGTATTGATATCTTGGAATAGATTGAGGAGAAAATACTCTACAACTGACATGTAGAGGAGCTGTGGTACATTGAAGAACAGCCAAACAGCCCTTTATTGATTCCACTCTATGTTAACTTTAAATATTTTAGAGCCCAATCGGAAGAAAGATGCATTTCCACTACACACAGTAAAGCCTCTTTGCGTTCTCCTCTTGAAAAAAAAAACAAAAAAAAACATAGAAGGCATTGTTTTATATCTCATAAAATAAGTTCGTGTACGTGACGGTGGCCTGTCGAAGTTGCCCAACCGTTTATTTTGTTTTGACAATATATATTTAGAATATCGTCTAATTTAAGCCCTCATCTGGAAAAGGGCACTTATTAAAGGCAGCATCTACATTATATAGAGGTGGCCCTGGCAATGGGAAGAGGGGGCTGAAGCTTGTTAAAATTCTTGGGACCAAAATTTTACATTGAACCTTTTTGCTTTTCAAATTTACATCAAGAAATTTAACAAGCACTGATAAACAAAAAAGATTGCACT
The DNA here is from genome assembly GCF_037042905.1 of Lytechinus pictus. Lineage (NCBI taxonomy): Eukaryota > Metazoa > Echinodermata > Echinoidea > Temnopleuroida > Toxopneustidae > Lytechinus > Lytechinus pictus. The sequence goes on along the minus strand of NC_087262.1, from coordinate 18,423,697 downwards.
ACAAAATGAAGTTTTTTTGGTAACGTTTCTTTTTTTTCGTTTTGTCACATCTGCCGGAATTCCAGGGGGTGCTGTCTATGGAGAATAACTTACGCAGCACACCCCCCCCCCTTCCGGAAAATCTTGCGGGTGCTTCAGCCCCCGCTTCCAAGTACCAGGGCCTCCTCTATATAATGTAGATGCTGTCTTTAATAAGTGCCCTTTTCCAGATGAGGGCTTCATTTAGACGATATTCTAAATATATATTGTCAAAACAAAATAAACGGTTGGGCAACTTCGACAGGCCACCGTCACGTACACGAACTTATTTTATGAGATATAAAACAATGCCTTCTATGTTTTTTTTTTTTCAAGAGGAGAACGCAAAGAGGCTTTACTGTGTGTAGTAGAAATGTATCTTTCTTCCGAATTGGCTCTAAAAATATTAAATTTAACATAGAGTGGAATCAATAAAGGGGTTTGAGTATTTTAGAGCTTACGTGTGGCTTTTCTTCTATGTACCACATCTCTTCTACATGTCAATTGTAACGTATTTTCTATTCCAAGATATCAATACAAACAAAAGTAATCTTTTAAGAGTTCTAAAGACAATAAACTATTTTTGAATAAATAAAACAAAAAGGGGAAAGGGTATCCTAGGCATGCTCCTGTTGGGTTATATCCTTTACTGTGCATTATTACAAACTGCAGAACAATAATAATAATAATAATAACAATAATAATAGTAATAATAATGATAATAATAATATTAATAATGATAAAAATATTAAAATAAATAAATATGAAATATAGATATAAAAGTTGCTCTATTATACCAACAACGCAAATTACCTTGCCGGTGGCTTTAAAACACGATATTTTTTTTATTTAGTGTCGAAATACAGAGAGGGGATGGGGTAAATTTGGAGGGCTTAAATAAAAAATAAAAAAACTATCTTCAGGAAACATGTTAACTGATGTCTCATAAATCCGTCTTTTCAAAGTCGATAATACAAATCAAACTGGTTTTGTAAAGTAGCGGGAATGCCGCGGGGGAATGCAGTTTTGCCACTTCGGGGTCTCCAAAAGATATATATTTTAACAAAGTTAAAATATGGATTAAGGTGGGGGTACATTCGTCATGATTCATGTGCCAGAGCTTCATTAAAGCAGGAACCTGCAAAGCAATGTCTCCTGTAAATTTTCCAAGAGAAACAAATTAGAAACAAATAAAACAAAATTAATAGTGTTTTACCGATACCGAAATGCATTTTGTCCGTATGTATCATAGATTACGGTGTGGCAGACACACCAACAAAAGCGATACGAGAAGCCGATGGAAGCTATTGTGTTGAGATTGTGTTATCTCGAATGACATACCATTGATCGCTTTATTGTCCCGTTCGTGAGTGTGACTGTGACATAGAGGTTGTTTTGGTCTCGTTTTAGCGCAATATCACGTCATACATTTTGACATATTTGCCCTCTTTCTAAGCAAATTAAGACACTAATACTGTCATGAAGCATATCGATGTTTTCGCTAATATATTCTCTTTCATGTAGAATGTTGACATTGTGTATTAATTGCTGATATTCATAAAACGGTTCAGGATTCATGAAAAATACTCTGTTTTAAATTATAATTTGCATAATTTATGTAAATTAGGTAATAATAAACAAGGATATCCCAATCATTTTATGTCAATTTTCTTCCCTTTCTTACCCTAAGTGTTTATTTCCAATTTTAGGGCAGTTCTGGTTAAATATATATTCTTAAATACCTGTTTTCACTATGTCGACCTAATATGCAAATTTATGCAAATTACTTGCTTATTTGCATAGATACAGCGTGTCTCTTTGGATGAATCCTTTTCTTTTGACTCAAGGAACATTTGTGCCAAGTGGGACATTTGTACTCAAAAATGCAGCGTTCACCCCTTTTTTTGCAGTTAACAAGTCTACTATTATGGTTTCAGCGTCTAAAAGCATTGGGGATGAATCGAGAAATGAGTCTGCACGCTGGACATCCTGTTTTGCCATGAAAAGGATGGATATTTTTATAAAGGACTAAAATGTGTCTTAAATTAACTTGAGACTGAGAGAGAATTCATAATTATGTTAATCTGATCCGGGTTTTGTCATTCGAAGTTAATCCAAGTATCCACTGAATGGCACCATTTCAGTTAAGCACAATTATAGTATAAATGTTCAATGTTGGCTGTCAATTTCTATTTTATTAAAACTGTCATTCCTTTATTCAAGAAATCCAATACCAATCGATAATATCCTCACTACCGGACATTCTTGCAAAAACTTAAAAGTAAATTTATATGACACTATTATTTTACACATTAATCCCAGAAAGTAAAATACTACTTAAATACATTTTGGCGAGAGAAAACAACCATTTCCTTCTCGTTTTAAAAAAAGAAGACCAATCGAAGCCGTGATGACTGACATCACTAGTTTTAGAGAAGCCAGTCGCAGTCAGAACCAGGAAGACTGACTGATTCCTGATTTACATTCTGATATTGATTCCACCAAACACCTCCCCACCCCTTCCCCAAAGAATTCATTCGATAACATTCACAAAAGGCTTTTAAAGTGAGAGTGCATTGACTTCACTCTATTTTTCGCACGCATCAGAAGTGCGCTTGTAAGATTTCAAGGTCATAGGAACGCATAGGAAGTCCGATAACCAGCGAACCAAAAGAAAAAAAAAGAGAGTATTTCCGAGTCTTATTATTGCCAGAGCACACATTAAAAAAAAAAAAATCGTTAGTGTTCATATTTTATGTTAGCATTAGATCTTGTAACAATTTTAGCAAGAGGGGATGATAATTATTATACGCTTGTCAAAGTGCAAAGAAACCTGGGAAGATGTTTCTTTGACAAGAATTTACTCAAGAATGAAACTACAATGTATCATTTCGAATATAATTATTGTGACAAACATAAAATGTACGCCTTCTTTGCTTTCGAATGTCGTTAATAATGTAACCATGTCTGTCGATACACGTATATTTCGCGGTAGGAGGTATTTGCCAAACAATATTTCATGATATTATCGTGGTTGCTGCAAGGGAGACAAGGCGCGGAAAGTCAATATTTGTTTCCACAGTTACAGTTAGTCCAAAATAATCCACCTATTGATTATGGAGTATAATTATCAGATCAATCTACCTTCAGTCCTTTTCTATAATGCATGATAAATGACATGTATTAATCTAATCATTCCCGTGACGGGGAACTTCTCGAAGTAGAGTCGAGACACAACATGATTGAAACATATAACATGACTGATGGCAGCCATCATATCCCTGTAAAGTGACGTGTGGGACAAGAGAAAGACATTTTGTATCAATCGCACAATGGGATGTCCTTGCAATCTGTGATATAGCGGGTAAAAGAAGTTTGAGCTTTCAATGCACTGACAGGCTTATTAAAGGCTTACTAAATTCTGAAGTCAGTTTGATTTTACTGTCGATTGTATACAGTAGCACATAATTCCTTCGTCCCCTAGACATGCTTTGTCGCAGTTGTGAGGTTGACGCTTGACGCGACAAGTCATGATATTGTATGAATATATTGATTTGTGTACATTTTTCTCAAACTGTTCTGAAAGTTTAAAATATGTTATATTTGACAAACTTTTCAAAATCTTTCGACAAGTTGGGAGCGCCGAGTGCATCCAGTTTCGAGTAATATTGCCAACACTCTCCCACGTGGGATTTTGAATTTGTTATTATAACAAGTATTTATGAAACGGGACCCCGTTTCTTGCATTATTATTCGATAACCAAAACGCATTATTTTGGATGTATCCAGCAAGACGTCAGTATACCTGTAGCAGGTCATTCATCATCATAAGAGAGATGTTTATCCTTAAAGGAAAAAAAAAATCTGCATTCGTTTTTTTGTGTGACAATGATCAGATCGGATTACTAATCTGAATAAAAATTCCAAATACCAACCAATGGATGAATTCTCCTCATTACATATCCCGTGTGTTCTTTGCTTTATGATCAACAATTTCTATCTGCCTTTACCATTCCTGATTTACATTTCACGGGAGAATGGCTCGTAAAATCATGGCAATGAAAAGAGTCAGAAATCTCCTTTTCATCTGAGCTGAGCAAACAACTCCATTCATGGCAGATTCGTTTTCATGAATATACTGGAGAGGAGGAATTGAACGCGGCTCTCCCGTTTTCAAACCAGTCCCAAAATTCATTTCATCGCTTGACTGGGAGTCGGTAAAGCGTAATAATCACCCCGCTACCATTCTCACCGGCTTCATAATATCTAGCCTTCCATCAAGCAGTGACATGAAACATATTTTCATGCCAGCTAGATTATTCTTGAAATGCATTGTATAGAGACTATAAAGAGTCTACATATTTGGCGGCAGTAGAGTCGCCATTCTAATTTCAAAGTTATTTATGGTATCATTTCCCCATGTAGAATACGCCAAATAAAAAAAAAAAGCTACATGTAAAACCCAACGCAGAATTTATAAACTATTTTATGCCGATTTCAGTACTAATTACATAAGGAATGTATATATATGACTGCATTAATTCTATATTCGTAGAATTTACTGAAAAGAGGATACCTTTTACCTGGTGACGAAAGATCTCCCCATTACTATCTCTTTGATTTTCACGTAAACAACTTTTATTCCCCAAACCCTTTTGAATCTTTTCACGGGAATGACTTCTTTTCTTTGCTGCATAGTTGTAGTCTATTTATCTAGGCGTCGTATGATTCAAATTCAATCGCTGGGTTTCTGTAATGTGAGAAGAAAGGGACGAAGCATTCAATGTTGAGCTTTTAAATATTACCTGATGAAGCGCCACCAAATTACGAAATCCTGAGAAGGTTGATCGCTGCCATAATTCAGAATTTCCGAAGTGTTATTTTCTTCCAGAATGAATGCCGTTTCTCCATTTCACTTCAGGAAAAAAAAATTATACACACAATTTTTAATTCAATTTCCAGTATAAAATTTCGCGATAATTATGTGGCCTTTACATTTATAACTTATATTTTACGCGGAAATCTTTTAAGAATCCCATTTGTCTTCCTAAATCTCTTGGAAGAGCTTTATGAAAATTCCTTGGTAGATAATACGGTTGGGATTATAGACTACGGATTATGAATGCCTAAAGATCTTGGTATTGTTACGATGCGACACATGATTTATCATTCATCAGACCGCATCGCCTGCTTTTTGTGACACTAGAAAAAAATGAAGAGAAAAGAATATAAAAGAAGTGCTGCGAACTTGCCTGAAAATAAGTAGAATTGAAGTAAGCTAATTCCCTTACTCAGATTCACACAGAAGCCATTTCAAACGTGCTACCTGTATGTGATACTCAACCAAAAATCTAACATGGTGCTCACATGGTCGTGTCTAAAGCTAATCGAGGGTACTGGGAGGGAAATTTGCCCCGAGAATTATAATTAACTAATTGTGTGATGTAATTATAGGCATAATTTTTTTTATTTAGCGGGCAGTAAATTTATACACCAACATGTACGACATCCTTACATGCAAATATGTTATTCGAATTTACGAAGGATCTTTGGAGGGGGCGGGGCATAAAAGATTTGATATTATCTGTGTGGAGCTTTCACGCTCGTTTACGCGCATGAGGGGTGAAGCGATCGAGATTTACCCTTCCACCTGTTTTACTTACAGTAAACACATTTTATAGAAATTTCTGTGAATGCCAATGAATCGTGAAAAAAATATAGATTTCATATTATTAATTTTCATTGGAATAAAAAAAAAACGCATACCACCTCATGAAGTCGTATAGGGGGAATTGGAAAACAACTGAATAATGAAACATATTTTGTATACAGGTAGAATAAGTATGAAAATTGGATAGAAAAAAAAAAAAAACGAGCTCGAGGGTGGCGCTGTGCGGAACTAGGCTATACGAATGAAATATTGTTATTGCTAAATAGGTAATTCAAGTATAAGTATGTTGTGGTTTGGCGGTGAAATAATCTACTTGTTTTGTTATTTCGGCGTTGTTTTACTTCAACCTAAACCGACATACATCCAAGAATGCCACCAATTTCAAACCAGCTAATTGTCTCTCAATCCTTTTGTACACGCGTACTATATACTTCTTTCTATCATTTTGGTTATTGAAATAATTATGAAACCTACTTGCTGCTTTCTGCACATTATGATGATAAATATTGATTAATAATGTTAATTTATAGATTATTGGTTCCAGTAAAATTTGTAGTTTTCTAGACCTACTCGTAACTATCGAGAGATGTGGATATACCGTGTCCACATGAATTATTTTTGTTATTATTAACAACACTGCAAAAGGAAAAGATGGACTATGCTAGAAAAAATGTCCCAACCCTGTTGTCATGAAAGCTAATTAATTGTATATATACAAGAATGATATAGCACTCGTGTGTTTTGTTTTCATCTATAATTTCAAATTTGCAAATGCATGAAGGGTTATGAATAATTACATGGGGGTAATCCGTATTTTCAGACCTTGCTGTGATCATTGAAGCGTAAGCGTGCAATTCATCAATGATCATGACTTATTTGAGTTATTTCATATTTTCCGAGAGATGAGATGACACCCCGTCATTTTGTTGTAGAGTTCTTATTTCAATCGACTATGCTCCTTTCGAAAACGTTTTGGATGGATGAATGAATGTCTGGTAACTGTTGCTTATTGACTTTTGAACAGGGGTTGTTATTAGTTTCATATTTTGTTTCCTGTCAAACTGAATAATCCAAACGAAATCATCTCATCACTGTAGGGGGAAAATGAGGCAAAGTTATTGACATTGAGGTATTGTGAATCACGCTTCATTGATAACAGAGAGATCTGAAAATATGTAATATATTATTGGCTATCGCTTATGATTCATAATCACTCATGCATGACCGATCATATTTTACAACGAAGTGAAAACAAAAGCTATATACTTTCTGCTTGCATATCTATATGATTTTTATTAGAGTTTTATGACAGCCAGTTTACGTACGAATTTTTCATGTTTATTTTTTCACATACTTTTTTTTATATTTATACACTACAGTGTACAAATAATTACAAGAATACTTCAATTTTCCTCAATTTCATTGATGTTAAAGTTTCTATATGCTACATACGATGTAAAATTTTATTAAGATATCAGTTCAATAGCTGTGGGCCTACGAACGAAGGCTCCTTATAGTTCATTCTGAAATACAAACGACCGAGATAAGTAGCACTTAAACGAGAAATAAAACAAATCCTACTTATTTTTTTCGCCTTGACCCGACTTGTAAATTTCATTGTGTGAAAATCTCCACGTGAATCCATCACATCGTTGAAATCACGAAACCTATTAAATGTTCAACCAAGGGGTGAGGGTTAAATAGAAAACATAAAATGTACTTCATATAACACCCAATTTAAAATGAAGCCCCCCTTTTTTTTACCTCTATAAAGACTGGAACCTAAACACCAAACACTAAAAAGGGAACATTGTTGATGTTATCTGATGGCGGGAAGTACGTGTAGTGTAGTCCAGATTCGAACCTTGTGTGAGCGAAGCTACTTTCCCTCAATCTGCTACTGAATTGGGCTGTTAGGAGAGATGATGTGACTTTTTGCCCTCCCCCTCCATGTTAGACTTTGAAGAAAGTAACTTTTCCTCTAGCAAGGTTCCGAAGTGGACAAGTCAGGAACATGCCGAAGATCCGAGAGAATGAATTTCAAGCAATCCATTTCCTAATTTTGTAGCATAAATTATAATCCTCATGAAGAAGAAAAAGTGCTAACATTTATCTAGCGGTACTTTCCTAATTTGAAGTAATTGTTCTTTATCCATTTATGTACCATGTCAGAGTTGATTGTTAACCGTGATTTTTTTTTTTTGGGGGGGGGTTTATTGCGTGCGAAATTTTATAGGAGAATCGGTAAGTTATAATAGTCAAGGAAGTAGTCTACATGTAGACGCCAAATGAACAATGCATTTTCTAAGGTGTTATCACTTTTGACTGATTGTTATCCAAACGAGGAATTGGTATCATGTTAATAAATTTATTCATGTTATCCTCGTTATATAAACGTACATTTTTACATTGTCATTTAATGTATGACGCCTTAAAGGGGAATCCAACCCAAATAAAAACTTGTTTTTATAAGAAAAAGAAAAATCAGACAAGTTGATTGGTGAAAGTTTGAACAATATTGGACAAACAACAAGAAAGTTATGAATTTTTAAAAGTTGCAAATATTGGTAATCACTATACCCATGAAGACTTCAAATTGGCCGCATATGGGATGTCATAGTGATGTAAGGCAAGGACTACTCTTCCATGTACTCCAATACATATTATGGCTAAAATGTCATTTTCCCCAAAAGTTTAATTTCAATTTATATTTTTCTTTCATGAGGACATAAAACAATATACTACCTGGATTATATTTAGATTACTGCCCCAGGGGAATGGGTACTTAGGAGAAAACCACAAATCCCTGATAATAAAGTACATGGCCTATGGGAAAGTTGTCCTTGCCCCTTGTCATAATTTACTTACCTAGTTGCCAATTTGAAATCTACATACTATTAGTGATCTCAATTTTAAAGCAGCTATAATTTTCTTATTGCTTGTCCGATTTCTTTCAAACTTTCGCCATTCTGTTTAATTTATTTTTCTCCTTTCCAACACAACATTATATGGCCAAGGCTGGATTCCCCTTTAAAATGAAGCTGGGGTGGTAATCTAAAGCTAAATCCGCTTTTCATAAGTGATTTTATTATTAAGTAAAAGACGCAAACCTAAAAAGTTTTCATTGAATGCATCGCTTTTTAATGAATTTAGGTAAATAAGTCCAGGAAAATATCCACTCTTCAGTATAAACCTACACCATCTTTGCATTTGGTATCGGTCAAAGAGGGCTTGAAGTTCCCCAGGCGCCGACCAATTGCACCGATTGTTCCCTCTTTTGAGGGGGCATTATTACACCTCTCAATAAACCCGTCATAGATTTTTATCCAGCATTGGTAGCCTTTCCCTTTGAATCCAATGTTCGGGGTTTTTACAAAAGGTAAAAATCGACTCCTGGTCGCTGTTTTTATGATTAGAATAATGGAGATGAGAGTAACCAGCAAGCAGCTTGGGGGTGGGGTTGTTAAGATTATAGATGATAAAGGGGTGGTGAAAGTCGTACATGTTAGGTGTCTTTGAGATAAGGTATCAATGATACTAAGGGAGTCTACTATATGGCGCCCGACAATAAAATCAGGGTGCGTGAATTAGCGACCCGTCTTTACCCTCTGGCTTTTAAGAAGCACCCCCTTTACACCCCCATTTATACTCGGAATCGAGATAATCTTGGGATTAATGAAAGCTATACTAAGGATTACTGGCCACATATGGCCGTTTTAAGAGCTGTTATGAATGGATTTAATTGTGTCTGTTGACTCCAGATCTGAGAACTCTCATGGGTTATTGAGAAAAACAACCATGGAAAATGACATGTTCATCTTTCTTTAGGAGAGACTATAATAAAACATTCACAATTCTACAAATAACTATAGGAGTATATTGTTCATACCTATACTCAATTATCTTGCTATGGCACAGAAATATCTGAAATTGTCTAGTCACTCCCTCCCCCCTAAAACAAGCTTATAGAAAGTTCCAGTGTCATTTTATCTTTTTTTGTACACTTTTTAAATACCGTTTTTCTTCATTGAAAAAAAAATCTGAAATAATAAGAAGTATAGTTTCTGGGTGCATCAAGCTTAATTTTCCCTGTTTCACTATTTCCGCGACTGTATATCAGATTAAAAGTATCAAATATTCTCCATCGCATTTTCTGTAATTGCAAACCCCAAGCCTTAGAAATTTCTTTTTTTTTTTAATTTGTGTTAGCGATAGACGCAGAGGGAGTTAACCAATTAGGAGGATGTTTTGCCAACGGACGCCCTCTACCAACGCAGATTCGGCAACAGATCGTAGAGTTAGCAAGGGAAGGTGTACGACCATGTGACATTTCCAGACAGCTCAAAGTTTCACATGGCTGTGTTAGCAAAATTCTTGTCAGGTGGGTCTTAAAGACTGATGTAGCTTTAAAAGAGCTTGTAGTTAACTTATACCTCTGTCAATTTTTATGAACAATAGCGCGAATGCATTGTTTGTTAACATCTAATTCAGTAATTGCAAAAACGCAACTGATATTTACAAATGTTTTTAAGTAAAAAAAAAAGATGATAATATTAATAATGATAGTAATATTACATAACTGTATAGCACATCATCATGTAACGTCTCTATGCTCTTCCAAAGCAGAACTGAAATTTATAAGCAAGGTGGGGGGGGGGCTTCATCTAGTTTCTTTCGAATTTAACCAATCTTTATAATGGTAACTAAAGAAAACAAGGCTAATCAAATATATTTGAAGGTCAAATATTTTATAGATCTTGTGCTCTGTTTGTTTATTAGCTTTTCTAGAGGAACGAGCAGAAGATAACTCAGGTCGCCCTGCAAACTAGTGGCAGCGGTGGGATACGAATACTTAAATAATTACATATACTTTAACCAAACAAAGAGTCACTCAATGATAATTACCTTTCATTAGATTTTATGAGACTGGATCCATCAAACCAGGGGTCATCGGTGGTAGTAAACCAAAGGTTGCCACCAGAGATGTTGTCAACAAGATTGCAGACTACAAGCGTGACAACCCAACTATCTTCGCTTGGGAGATTCGTGACAGGTTACTCTCTGAGAACATTTGTGCCAAGGAGACAGTACCAAGTGTCAGTTCTATCAACAGGTAAATGTTTGTTATATTATAGGTGCCTTGAAGCAATTCTGTTAAAGTCACCTGGAAGTAAAATCCTTCATAGAGTCATTAGATGCTCTTAATATTGTCTATTTTGGAAAAAAATGATATGCCCCCTCTTTACCCAATCATCCAAAGTGATTAATTGTCATGTCAAAGTGCTTCATGGTTCATGACTGAATAGGTGCTTTACCTTCAGAAAAGAGAACAAATGTATCTTTTTGACATTATGTATTGATTTGAAGAAGCAATCAGCCCATCTTTTTCATGTCTGATAAAAAATTTAAACTTTTTAGTTCATCACAATTTCAAAATTATTTCAAATTGAAAGTCAAACATTATGTACAATGCAACTTGATATCTAAACGCATGCATGTATTTTCTCTTAGAATATTGCGGAATAAGATCGTGAATGGTTTTGTTATGGAAGAAGCAACACTGACCAAAAAGAAACAAAGCCCTGCTGAACTCGATCTTCCCGAAGATGCCCTTCCAACTCAAATCACCATCCAGCGCCCTGCTGCACAGCAAATCATGGCGCACAACGCGCAGCAACCCACAACCATCACTCCTGCGCAGTTTGCGCAGTACTACAACAGCCTTCAGCAGAGTCCGCAAACGGGAGGGTATCCGATCCACGTCCCGACGACGTCTCCACAAGCAGCAGCCACTGTGGCTCCAGGTGGGGCTACTGTCAGGCTTCCGCCAGCCTACACCATAAAGGAACTCTTGGGTAAGCAGGTGGTGGTGGTACAGGCTCACGTCACCCCTCAGCCCATTAAGAAGGAGAAAAATGTAGGAGAAGGTACTTCCCACCTCTTCAAATCAATCGCATGCTCAATCTTGTTTTCTTTTAGTTTTTTTTTCATCTAGGGAGATAAACCCAATGCTCTGTTAGACATCTATGACAGGGCTCTATAGGAATATACCCTTATCAAAATTTATGTTGGATTTAGTGAATTACTCTTATTGAATTTAAGATTTTCAAAAATAAAATCACTGATAAATTAATGGGGAGAAAAATTCACATAAATGATACTGAACTATACTTTGTGGAACTTTGACTAAATCGGATCCCACAATCATCTGTTGCAAAACAATCCATAGTTTCCTAAAAAAGTGACAAACCATTATCTTTTATACTAAATCAAATGAGCCAGACTTTCGAGCAATTGCCATTGCATATTTTTTCTTCTTGATTTTTAATTCATGTCGTTGTTTGGGTTTATGGAGATGATGGTTTCATGGCCAGATTTGTGTGTGTTTTCATGCTGTGATATGATAATGGAAAATGTCTTTAAGTTTCGGTACTAAATTCCCTGTCATCATGTGGCATGTTATACTACTTCTGGAAAGTGGAAAATTCAAAACACATGCATTTAAAAGATATACCAGGACTATAAATGCTTTGTTTCTATTTCTGTAAATTTCTTCTATATTTATTGATGTGTGGGTGTGCTGTTTGTGGTTTCTTCACTGAATAATCATTGTCACATCGATTGTCATTTTACATTTTTGTCTGAATTTCACATTAATTTTGTTGATTGTATCACTTTGTCGTTTCATATCCATTTAAAACATTTGATGAGGGATATGCTTAGTACTGGACACCCTTTAGAAAGACTTCATTCTTAATCAAAATCTTGACTTTTCATATCATATTCACTCATTTGATCATATCATATACTCATGTGTATATGGTTTTCATTCCATACATCCTCTTTAGTATAATCACGAAAAATTCTTATGATGTAATACTATGAAAGACCAATTGAAGTTGGAAGCTCTGTTGGTATAGCTTCTCTTGCAAATAACATTGTTTGGTCATGTTTTATTAGGAAGCAATGTCAATTTGAGCATACAGCCTGCTGATTGCAGGCACAGATGTAGGCCTAGGCTTATCTTAAAAAAAGAAAAGCTAAGTAAAAAACAGAGATGGAAAGGATCAAAATATGTTAATATTGCCAATATCAAGAAACAATGAATCAACTTGGTGTTAATGTAAGACATATGCAGATGGAAGTACAAGGATAGGTGATTCAAATTTTTGTCTAATGAATGAACATTGGTTGTGGACCGTCTCATGTTTATTAACTTACATGTATGTCTTCAACTGCTCTGTACAGATGCACAGGCGTATGTCCAGCAGAACGGTGTCAGCCCCCAAACCAGACCAACCATGGCACAGCTCTCTCCTGCCAAAGGGGTAGAAGGGGTGCAGATGGCTGAACCCATTACCAATGTCCGTACCGTCCAGGTGGCCGTCCCCGCTAGACCAGACCAGCTGAATCCAGTCGGTACAGCAGTCACCAACCCGTCGCCGACGGCAATCACCCCTGCCCAGATGACTGCTTTTACAGGAGTTACCATTAAGACAGAGCAGCCGGAAACTGATGCCAACGGCAATGCCCGTGCCAGCAGCCTGAAAGGCTACTATGAGAGCTTCGCCAGGGAACTTGCCATGAGTGCTGGGGCCATCCCTTCTCAGGAGCAGAGATTGGTGGTATTAAAGATTACCTCTAATTTACCTTTGAAAAATAAAGAAATTGCTAAACCTCAATTGAAAACTAAAGCCACTAAAGTAAGATGCCTTGCGCCAAAGATCACTAATACATCAGTGAGCCCGACAGATCTGTCCATGAAAGTCAGTGCTGCTTCTGCTCAGCCTACCGATTTATCAACTAAGGTTAAGGTTACTGCAGTCATGCCAACGGATCTGTCGACAAGACCGAAAAGCTCACCAATGGTAGCCAAAGACTTGACAGTTTCCAAAAGGAAAAACATTCCCAAACGGCTACACAATTCTGATCTTAACACCACTGTTAAAGTTAACACGGTCCCTGTTGTGGTACCTCCAACCAAATCAAGATCATTGCATGAGCAAACTCAATCTCAAGATATTGTTGTGTTAGAGCCAGATGATGTTATTAGAGACTATTCTTTGAAATCGATGGACAAAATTGAAAGAAAAGAGAGCAAGTCAAATGATAATGTTATTGATCTTGTTAACAACTCAAAAGAAAATGCATGCAAAAGTGAAATTAAAACATCGTAATGACAATCAAACACCATTTTGATATTAGATTGATAATTGTTCAAGTAAAATTTAGTCAAAGCCTGTTTGTAGGTTAGTTAATTGAGTGAGGAAAAATCTGTAGCTCTTTTTTACTTTCATATAACAAAGAAAATCATATTTTCCCTCCAAAACAATTCAAATGCATCAATTGAATTCTCATTTTCACTTCTGCCATTGTTATTAAGTGCAATATTGGATAAATGCTTACAATCAAGTCATGTGATATTTTGTGCCAAGGCTATTTCCTCTGATGAAATGATTAATCAAAGATTTGATCATGTTAATGTAAATTTTAATTATTTTTATTTCAGTAATGCAGATCTCATATATGTTCATATGATTTCCTTTTGTACTTTTCTAAGTAACAATTCTATCTCCTATTTTCATGCAATCATATTCTCTTAATATCAATCATACTTGTTGTTACTCGTGGTTAAGGTACACTAACACTAGGTCATGTAGTAATACAATGTGTCTAATTTTTCTCTCTATATATTATAGAGTTTCTTATTATTTCAGACTCCTTTAACATGAAATATACTACCAATCAATCTATGGGAAACTGTGTGCCCTTAAGAGTTAACAATTGGTAATAAAATTGGGTACATAATATCATTATATGTTACTTGGCCCTTATCAAATACACTGTTAGGTAGATAAAAAGGTACATTTAGCATCCCAGTAATCATTTCAATTTTTGCCATTCAATGATCAAATGCAATTTATGGAGGACTAGCAACAATTTGGCACCTGTTGCATCAATGGTAACATCTTTGAAATCCCTGATTCTAATTGGTTTTTTAGCATACTTACCAACTGGGTGACAAAATATTTCAATGTAATGGGCAAATAAAATATATTTATGAGAATGAAATATTCTCACTTATGCAAACCCTCCACATTTGAATTTTAACAGGCCTTGCTTTCAGATTTGTTAGTATCATGAGCCAACTCTCAACCCATCCCAAACAAAGAATTACATTCAAAATCAATATTTGTGGTATTTTTTTCAGCATGATGGCATATTTTACCATATTCACTCTTTGATAATGAAAATAATAAAAAATTCTTTGGAATAGCCAAATCATCAGCTGATCTTTGAGATATCTCCCTCAAAGTCTGCATTCCTTTCGTGAATATAATTAACATATAACTAAATTTACCTTGTATAATCAAAAGGAACCATTCTCTAGCATATTTTCATGTTAACTAACCTTCATACTGAAGCACATTGTAATGCAGAACACAAGGGGATCGTTTCGTGAAAGGTGTCAGCACTGACTTTTAGTCACTATGGTAACTGTCAGAGGTCAGTGCCTCTTAGCCAATCAGAACCAACTTAGATTAGTCAAGTGCATAATTAGTAATATATTTACAAATCAGAAATCACTGTGTAAATCAAATCAAATATTTCACCGAACTTGTCAGCACTGACAACTTTCATGAAACAGTCCCCAGGTATTTTGCTTTGTCTTTCCGTGAAACAAATACCGAAGTAATCCTGCAAATATTTTTTTATTCAGACTTTCGGCGCATTCAGGAGTAGTTTGTACCAGTTGGCAATCACGCCTTGCTAATCTCAAATGTCGATAGAGGCTTGCTGCGCTTGAGTTGTCATTTAATAATGCAGGCCAATGTTTGAAATAAAATGTTTGCCGGTCTAACTGTCATTGATTTCTTTGTGTGGTGGTGTGTAGGTGAATTATATCTTAACATCATAGTTCTCTTCTTGGTTGTACTAACTCACTGGGTTGTCAATGGTGTCTCTTTCCCTTCTCGGATATTCTAAGCACTTTATTTCCTCCTCAAATCCTTTTTCAGGTCACATATTCATTCAATTTTCAAGCTTTCACAATTTCTCCTGGAAACACCAATTTATATAGATAATCCAGAGTTTTGTAGATTTTGGTAATTGGTTTCATTTTTCATAGCACATCTGAAATCTAACCAAACTAGATACTTTCTGCTCATTGTCCGACATGTTCTTTTCATGAGCACTCCATCTTTCATCTTGAAAAGATGATAAAGATGTCCTCTTTTCTTTGCACTTATCTACTTTTCCTAAAACTCTCTAACAAACTTTTGATGAATAGCAATCATTAACCACATCTGGAGAAGGACTTCAAAACGCCCAAACTCATGAAATTTCCCCAACTTTTGTGCTTCCATTTTTTCGTCAGATTCCATTATCCGAGTCGGCTGGGTTGCACACATTGACACCCATTCACAGTGAAACGAACGTAGGGGGCGCATATACGCGAGTCGTTGAAAGTCCAAAAGTGGAAGAATTGAGATTAGCAAGAGGTGAATATGAACTCTTTTTGTCTATCTAGTCTACCAAAGGGTAATGTCATACAGGTCTTATGGTTGCAAGTTACACAACTCTCATTTAGTCTTGATAAATGATATTTATTAATTTCTGAATATCTCATCGCCCACCACAGGTTGACCATTAAGTGCCAACTTGGTGCAACTATTTATGTCTGCTACACATACATGTACATACAACTTGAATTAGTCAAGTGCAGAATTAGTAATATATTTAAATCAGAAATCACTGTGTAAAGTCGAATTTGACTAGAGTCTGGTTTAAAAAAAACCCTAAAATGATTACACCCAACCCGAGCCCTTGCATCTTGTCATTTTAACTACGGAACTTTAGTCTGCATTACCATGATTACCTGAAAACCCCTCCACTTAAGTGCCAGTCATTTGCCCGTTGCTCACTTGCCATCAGGCTAAACTTTCTGGTTTGGGACCCAGTAACCAAGATGATTTACTGATATGACCTTGCCCTCTGGTAATTTTTATTGTTTTTTTTTCATGTGTAGAGTATTCTTTAATTTATGTCAGTCAAAGATCAATATGGTTGTTTTATTTTGCACATCTGATATATGCTGTTGAATTTCACTGGTTTTGTTATCGAGTTGTTTATTTTTATTATTTTCATTTATTATTATCATCATCATTAAGCAAAACTCATCGATTACACATAGTACATAGTACAGAAAATGACCTCACCGATAAATGAAGCCAGCTGATAATTTGCCCAATGAAGCAATGCAGCATACACCTATTTACTCTTAAAGTTAAAAAAGATCCACAAATTGAAATTACATAGTGATAAAGTTTAATCATTCGCAAAATCTTTGAAGAGGGGAACTTCCTTATGCGGGTGAAGACCCCCCCCCCCCATGATTGCAAATATTTGAGAAAAATCAAGCTCTGTTGCCAACAAGTGGCTTATTATTATTCTTAGCATTTACCAAAAAGATTAGGTATAATGAAAGCATAGAATAGATGAACTTATCACATGATATTCAGATTTATTAGTGCAGTAAGTGATTTGAAATGATCTATTTTGTCAAAGTAGAAGAGAGATTCTATATTATTGGTTGAGGAAGGGTGTCCAGTCAACCCTTTTGACCTATCCTCTGTTATTATGTTTCAATGTGGAATGTGATGATGTCTTCTGTATAAATGTGGTTTTGAAGAAGCCATCTTTTTTTTATTATTGAACTTTGCACAGAGTTAGCACTCTACATGTATTTATATCTTTCCTTTGTGTGGACACTTATTTTGATAATAAAAAGAGCAATGATTATGATGAGTCTTAGAGATGAACTCAATGTTGAAATAATTGTTATAGGTCATGACTTGTATGGAAAAGAGTGTACTGGGTAGTGGTCGTAATTATTTATACAGTATGATTGGTAATACCCTGCCAAAAGGAGAAAAATAAATACCGGTAAATAGATTTTTTGAAAATTAAATTGTTATGGGCCTTGTGTCTGGTGAGGTTTGTTAGAAGCTTTATGGACATTGCCTTTTGCACAGTGGGGGGGGGGGGGGGGGGGGGCTTTCATCATCTTATCAATGCAACACATGTATTGCTAATTGTTATATAGCCCCAAGTTATTTTCAATATAATACCCAATAGTTGGTGACGATGCTTTTGGTAGGCCTATGTGTGGGTGTGCGTGTGAGTGGAAGGGGGGTAAGCTTTTAGTGTGGGCATTTGGTATCGGGGACACCTGTGCACTGCAAGCAAATTGGAATAAAAGGATGGATGAATTATTTGGTTCGGAATGGCTCAAACCCTTCGAACCTGACTGGGATATGGCTGCTTTTTTCTTTGTTGGTGCAAGTGTTGATGTGCAGTGTTAGTCCTTGTTTTGAAATGAATGGAAAGGATGAAGACTGAAAAGTATTTTTTGGCTATGAATGGATTATCAAACCTCACAACAATTAGAACCTGTGCATATATAGGCCTATTCAACCAACATTTTTAAATCACCTTCACAAACTTAGTTCGGCAAGTAGGAACCCCAGGCCTAGCCATCGGCGGCCCAGGAGTAGCGGATAATACTACATTCACAGAGCTCAAACCTGCCAGCGTTCTAGGTTATCAAGAAGTTTATGCAACTGCACAGCCCCCTGTTCAACGTGAGTATTATACAGATTCTTTGAAACTTTTTTTCTTCCATAAGATCCATTTTTGTTCTATGGTTTATAGTGCTTTTAAAAACATATTTGCATTACATGATATAATTTTTTCAAGTAGTCAAAATTGTGGGGGGGGGGGGGATTGATATGTTTGTCCCCCAAATATTTTCATGGGGGCGATCGCCTCCCCTGCCCCCGAACGATGTCTCTTGCATAATACACCACATTCAATTTTTGAAGAAGTTAATCCCTCTTCACACTTATTGTAAATAAATAAATTAAATTCTTGGACAGAGGAGGGGTGAAAAATAAGGAACTGTCACTTACACTTGCAAGCTGCCGAAGGTCCCTGGACCCGGTTGTTTCCTGGAAATGGAATGGTCGCATCATATTGCTTATAAAGATATATCAACTGGTTTAAACAACAACGCGATTCCCTTCGACTCTGGTCGGTCCTCTCAGCCTGGGAAGTCTACAGGTGGGCCTACAGAAAGCGGCCCAGCCAGACAGGATGTACAAATGATCGGCGAAATTTGAAAGTATATTACTATCGATTTACTATAACAACACCGCATGTTTTCCTCCTTTCTTGAACGCTTCCATCACGCCTCACTCGTCTTTCTTTCGATGATTCTCAGATACGAATGGTACCACACTGACAACAGCTGCAGGTCAGACCACCGGGGTTACAACCGCCTCCTTAGCGAATCTCTTGCCCAACACCACCACTACAGCTCCATCGAAACCAGGTAGGGTCCACATCGTATTTTAACCGCGATGTTGCATGTTAACCCTCTAAGCTAACCCTAAAACACGCTATCTCCTTTAACCCGCAAACGCTCGAAGTATTTGTGATATTTCGTACCCATTTAAAGCGCATTTATTAGGCCTATTTTCCAACTTCCTATTGGATTAGAGCTTTAAACCATATTGAACGACATCACAACCTTTTCCGTAAAAAGACAGAATAACTTATTAAAAATGTGAATGCACAAAAACATCGTGAACCATTTGGACATTGTATTTCAGATGTTTGTTTTGTTTATTTATAGTAAAAATTTGGGGATTGTTGGAGGGGTATTTAAGGCCTAGCTTTTACTTTAATATGTATCAAAATAGAAATATTGAATAAATAATACAGACGATTCAGCGGCATTTATTAAAAGAAATAAATGCATTTTTTAATTCTTATATTATCATTGCGATTCAAATGTTTTACCACTTTTATTCGCACATGCATGGGTGGTTGCATGCATGCCCCTTTCTGGTTTTATAAGCACGCTTAAAAAGTCATTTTATTTTTTCTTGCTTTCACGTTTGTATTTCACTCAAGTATGCCTTCTGTCACTTTCACCTACACGCATTGTCAAAAAATAATTTTCACCATAAATCCCTGTTTCTTTCTATATTTATTCTCTTATCAACTCAGCGTATTCATTAAAAATATCTAACATTTGATTTTCAATAATAAATTTGAAGAAGAGGTGATTCCTTCGGCTTATCAAATCATAGATCTGATATGATGATTTTCCAGTTTTAAGATACGCCCCTTTTGAATTATTAATATACGCATGATAAAGAACTTTTAAAAGCTGTAGGATATCACTTTCTCTGCCACAAGCATATGCAATCTATTTATTTCACTCATCTCTGCATGCCTTTTTGTTAATTGCTAAAACCTACATGTATATAACATTCCTTTGCCGTGCTTTTAGTTTTAGTGCATTTTTTGTTATTTTCCCTCGCTTCTTCATTTCCCTTGCGGCTCTGCTGTACTCTTTGCATCTTTAGACTACGCTGCTCAAATTCACCACCTACAACAAGCCAGTCTAGCCCTGGCCCATCGGCAACAACAAGAGCAGCAACAGCTGCAATTTCAACAACAACAACTGCAAAACGGTCACCCCTTTGACACATCTTCCATAAACAACAACGCGTGGCCACGACCGAGTTTGATTTCTTCACACCCTGCATGATATCATTTTGTGTTTCACTGTTTTCCGTTTTGAGGTGAATTTCCCATGCATCTCTTTATTATTTTCTGACATTTATTTACTTCCATCAGAGATCTCATATCGCGAGTAATGTCTGCTTATTTCATTATTCAAATTCCATTTAATGCTTAGCATTTAATGACTCAACGACGACTTGCATTCCCTCTTTTTTTAAATGAAATCTTAGGTTTGATTTTTTTGAATGAGGCTATAGTTTTGTTTTTTCGTTTCTTTCTCCTAATTACCCCCCCCCCCCCCATCCACCCATTTTATCTCTTCCTCCTTTTCATTACTTCTGATTGCACTGATTATTATATCTCTATCTAAATTCCTAATGATTTTCTTCAATTCATCATCTTTAATTCATCAAATGTTACCGTCCCTTTCCAAAAAAAAAGAAAGAAAAGAAATGTAGGCTTTTATACGACACCGTGTCTATTCCAATTTCACATGTTGCGAACAAATTCCCATTTAATTTTTTTATTGGACTTATGAATAAATCAAATTATGTGCAAACCATCTATTATTTTTAGTCAAAGCATACAAAATATATTTTCAAAACAATTTAATTACTTGATATGAGATTGTCTCCTGACTTGATACTGTTTAACTCTTGCGTGTTCATTAATACACACGCCTTTTTCACTTGATGTGCGTGCAAACTATAGTTTTAGTTTTAACCTTATTTAACATACGTTATTGCATATTTATTTTCCTTTTACATTCTTTATTTTGTCTAATGCTTATAAATGCCTTGCATGTTTTTCTAAGCTTTTAATTATTTTCACTTACTCGTTTCTACATAGACATGCACGCATATATGCCCTCCCTTGCTTAACAGAGTGTCTTTCTCATGCTCACTTTGTTATTACTGTGTCTATTCTCTAAAAAAAACTCGTGCTCTCGTGCTCTACTCCATCCTAATTACCACCAGGCGCGGATCGGGGGGGGGGGGGGGGGTCGGATCGGGCAATTACCCCCTTTTTCAAAAATTAATATGTCTCCGTGAGTGTTGATAGCTTTTTATTTTGCTTGTCAATTTTGTTGTGCTTGCCCCCGCCCCTGAAACCCTGGATCCGCCCCTGTTTTCACACGCGACATCTTTTCTTATCCCCTCCTCATTCTTCTTCACGTATCTGCTTCTTTTTGCTTGTTTTTGGTTTCTATTATTCTCCGTGTTCTCTGCATCGCACTTCTTACTCTTCTCCTTATTTGTTCTTCTCTCCTTCATCTTCCCTTTTGTTAGTTTGTTCTGCTTTCCTTCCTGCCTTTAAAAAAAATTCTTCCTTTTCTTCTTCTTCTTCTCCTGCTCCTCCTCCTCCCCCCTCTTTTTGGAATGTCCGTGATTACAGCACTGATCCAACACTAACTGGATGTACAGGGACGGTCCTAATTGTTTCTTCCTCTTTCCCTTTTCCTCTTCCCCCTGCTCCACATCCTCCTTTTATCATTACTTTTTCCAGTTTATACTTCTCCTTTCACCGCACCCTTTTCGCCATCCCATTTGTCCCTCTTAAACTCTCCTTAACCAAAACTTCGCAAGCAAAAAAACGATACATTTTAGACCCACCCCCTTTAAAGTAAAATTAGTGATGAAAAATTCATTTAGTTTCCAATTCCAACAAGTACAGTAACAAATATTTTGTTTGAAAAAATAAAAATTGCTGTATATGATGTTGAAAACAATGTGAGTAGAGATCATGATTTGACAAAAGTGTAATATTAAGTGACATCTATATTATGTTTCCTTTTTTTTCTTCTAATCACAGCTGTGTCCTCATAATACGTATCACCCATCGTTAAGTGGCTCTTCAGAATGACAACGTGTTATGCATCCTAAAACACATCTTACGTCTTACAGCGAAGAAGTTATATATACATTTTTAGTGTAACTATGATGTAAGTTATAATGTTACCTATAATTTGTTGTTTATTTTATTTTCTAACCGCATTTGTAAATGTCGTATATAGCATCAAAGATAGCTATTTCGATATTGATTTCAGGTATATTTTATAGATATGATTTATTTTCAATCTTTCTTTTTTTTTTGTATAGTTTTGGTGCAGGTCCCTGCTGCTGTATCGAAGATATTTGATTATTTTAGTGATATCTGTTTTAAATTTAATCATACGATTTACTCTTTGAATGTACCATATTTTTAATACATTTCTCTTTTGCGACTTCTTTCCATTCATTGAAGATGATGAAAAATGTTAATGTATTCACACTGCTTTTTATTCATTTCAGCAGTTTGTGGGCAATTGGCAAGGATCAAAGTGTTTATTTATAAATATTCAAAATATGTTACTTTTGGGTATATAATAATTATGCAAGAATGCCTTAAAATGTCTCAAAGCGCTTGGTGATCAGTGTAATATTATGTTTAGTTTTCTCTACAAGTGCTTTCATCACTATGAGGTTTAAAGTATAGTATAAGAGAAAGTGTATATACTTTCATTGGTCTTTCTTGTTTAACAAAATAGTAGAGGCTTATTAACATTATTGCCATTGCTGCTTTTGATAGAATATATAAATAGAAACAGATACAGTACATTATAGATTCATTCGTCCTAGATTTCTTTTTGTATGTATGGACTCACGCTATGTTTTAAATTTCATATTTTCCAGTTATGGTGTAACATTTAAGAAAAGAAAGTAAAATGTAAGCCTTATCTGAGGAAAGTTGGATTTAGATTGAGATCGAGGAAAGAAATATCCTAAACATGGAATTAAAGCATCTCTCGTTTTCGTTCACGTTATTCCTACTACGGTGCTTCTTTAAAAAAAATGCTTCAAAAATGTCTTTCGATATTTCATTCATTTTCACAGTGTGTGGCTGATTTTCTTTTTATTTTGTTAGTAACTTCTCTTCCAAAAGTCAAATGTTATCGAGAAAAAAATGTATACAGTCTTTAAAATAAATGCATGCGTCATAAGTAGGCATTAACGCTATTGAAAAAGAAAAAAAATCCTGTCCGATTTTATTCGGAAATCAGTCCGTTGGGGGCCATACTCCGTTCTGAGAACCACTTCGGGTCAGTTCTGGTCCTTTCTGTGTAACATCGGACCTTTTTATCGGTACTTTTTTAAATACAGAACGGAGTGTGTGACTCCAACGAACCGATTTCCGGGTTAATATGGCCCCGGATTTTTAAGAATGTATCGCTGTATAAGGCAAGTTGTGTTAACGTTCAGTACATTTTCTTATTTTTCCAAGGCAGCTTTGTATCATTATAGTCTTTCAGTACTTGTGAGTCGTCACCTATTCTTTCATAAGATACATTCCACTTCCAATAACTATGTGATGGCGGACCAAAATAATGGAATGGTTTTTTTTCAAATAAATTGTTTGGAGAGACTATAAGAAGAAAATATGAATATATGCGTATGAATGATATATCATACATTTATGAAGATTTTGCTTGCTTTCTTGTATTCCTCGTTATTATGGGTACGATATCACCTTTGTTCGTTAATAATTTCTGGAAGTACCGATGCATGAAATAGTATTAATATGCAGTCCGTCAAACGTTCTTCCTTGTCAAAAAGTATGCAAATATTTTGATAGACTTTCTTTTCCATCTGCTGTAAGAGAAGAAATTTTGTAAATTTGTCAACCGGCGGGAAGGTCATTTATCATTTGGTGCTAGGGCTGTATTAACCAAACTTCAGATAAAATGGCTGAACGGTTTTATTTTATACATGTATTTAAAAAAAAAACATTTGAGCATTTTTAGTATCTGTGTTACATACCCATATTTGGGGAAAATGTGTTTTAGAATAAAATGTGAAATCATGCATTGGAAAATAATATTGAATTCTAGCATTTTTATGTGGCAATCGACCCTTATGAAACGAAACGTAAATCATATTGAGATCGCATTGATTAGGGCCTATAATTAAAAAAGTGAACATGTTTGAGTACTTGGCCTTAGGCCTTGTCATTTATTATACCGGCATTTATGACAAGTTTACTATACGTATATAGACATATACAGCTTTGGATATAATTATTAGACCACACCATATAGGGGGTCTTAGTATAGTCTCATAGTTATTTCCCAAATTGTAGATGTGCAGGGGCGGTAATACGGTGGACAGATGGAGTAAGGGGAAGAGGCCGGGTTGATTATTATGACCAAAAAGGAGGTCTGAACCGTGTAGCTCTATAGTGCCCCTATCAAGGACAATTATGTTTTAACCCCCCCCCCTATGGCGCCGCCCCAATTATCTTGTAAAAATGGTTCCTAACTTGCCATCAAAACACCTTTTTTTAATTATATGAAAGCAGGTTCTGGTGTTACCTTAAACTGTGTTGCTAATACACTTTGTTTAGAACTATATAGTAACTTTGAATTCTTTGATTATTATGATGTAGCATATCTAAACCTTATTATATTAAAATATGTAGTTTAAGCTGACAATATTAGCAGGCAGGTGATTTAGCTCGTTACGCACGCTCGCCTAGATTTGATGAGCAATTAATGTCATGTGGCTGCTAAGTGGATAATTTTTTTATTCATTAAAAAAATACGCAATCCCTCTTTTTTTTTAAGGTGTGGAAATTCTGCTTTATGCTTTATGTTCTGCTTATATGTATATAAGGGTTTTGGTATAGACGCTACTATAGTTCATCATTGTTTTAGGATTATCACTCGGATTTGTATTTATAAAGTTTAAGATGAATATGTATTACTTCTACCTCGTGTAACTTTTTTTTCCACATGTGAGCCTTCATTTATTTAGAATGTTAAGGATTTATACACACATTTACAATCCTTAATTTGTGTGAAGGAGAGATACTTAGAAATTTAAAGGTATTCATAATATAAACGAGCATAAGTTTAGAGACAAAGACAAAAGTTTCATGATAACGGGTAATAATAATTTACATCCATCTATGGCCCCATTGTTTTCCTATTTTGTCTCTGTCTAGGTCCAGTGTATCTTAATCTCAACCACACTACCCACTCCATATCTCATTTCTCCGCCCTATCTCATTTCTCCGCCCTATCTCCCATTTCCTTCATCTCCTCTCCCCTAAACACCCCCCCCCAAAAAAAAAGAGCACCCCTCCATCTTCTATTATTTTTCTCTAATTTACCGCTGAGTCAGATTATAACCAATTATTGTATACATGTACAGATCATAAATTTGTTTATTATTCCAAATGCTCCTTTCATTGCATATTTTTGTTTTTGTCTTTATTCTGCAAGCTTTTTGGAATATATATTTTTTTTCAATATTGAAAATACATGGATTAGGAATAACATTATCATGCCATGTCTGTGAGTTTACGAACCCAAGCGATTCAAATTCATTTTTACTCTTAAAAAAATTGATTTTATGTATACAAGCTGACACTCATTTATTTCATCAAGATGTAATGACTAATATCGATACGAGATGAACGAAACATCATTATAATCATAAATTTATAATTTATTTTGATTGTATTTGTGTATCTAATATTGGATCACTCTAGTTGCATTTGAGATTGACTTCTGATCTAAGAAATCGAAGTTTAAGACCACACGTAATCACTGTCATCTTGAATTTATATTTTTTTTTAAATCGTTGTTGCTTCATGATCTCATTCTCTTATACAGAATATTATTTAGAATTTAGTTTATTGAATGTTATTTCATAATGCACAAAATTAAGGATAGGCCTACAATTATTGTGTATATGCGTTTACTTATACGAGGCTAAAACTTACAGGTTTGTTATTATGATATGTATGTATATTTTGGAAGAAGAGGGTATTTTTGTACATAGCGGCGGTAAAGTTATTTTTACTTTCATCATTCAAGATAATGTTTCTGTGGAACGAATTGATATATCATGTTTATTCACAAAGATGTGTTGGTCTGTACAAATAACGTGGACCTACAGCAATCACAGTGTTCAGGCGAGATTCGCTCTCAAAACTTCTTTAAAAAGCGATGTTTGTAATATTCTTTCATGTAAAATGGTTATAATTGTATACTACCACGGGCTTTGGGAAAAAATCAAGCATTGGTATATGCCTTGACTTACATGATTATTTTGTACTTTGAATTAAACAAACATGAAAGTACTCATATATTTTGCTGTCTATGCGTATTCTTTCTGATTAATTGTTCATTAGAAATTCATCAGTTCAAAATGATTCATCAAGTCATTGATATTGCAAAATAGTATGTTTATGAAAGCGGTCTTATGTATTATTAAAGTACATCCGCCCAAAGTCTTATTATTCCAAAATTGAAAATGTTCACATTATTTTTGTGGGAGAGGTTAGTCCTGAGAAGGGATTGTTGGATGGTGGAGTGATAGAGATGCAGGAAAGTTTAATTGTGAGAGGAGAGTGATATATGGTGACTGAATGAGGCTGACGAATTGGAGCAAAAGGATAGATGAGTTGAGACGAGATGAGAAGTTCTGGTAGTGAGAAGATCGGGGACGAGTATTGTATCATGCGACTTGACTGTTCGTCATCATCATGCAGGGCCCCGCATAACACAAAGGTTAGCTATTAATCGCTAATTTGAAAGAGCAATTATGATTGCTATTAACTACGGATCCTTTGAATTGCCGTCGACTTGGCGAGATACTTTATCTTGCCATGTCGACATAATAACCTAATTATGTCGACATGGCGAGATACATTATCTCGCCAAGTCGACTTATAAAAAGTTATATGTCGACATGGCGAGATACGTTATCTCGCCAAGTCGACTTATAAAAGGTTATATGTCGACACGGCGAGATACGTTGTCTTGCCTAGTTGACCTATAAAAAGTTATATGTCAACATGGTGAGATATTTTATCTTGCCAAGTCGACTTATAAAAAGTTATATGTCAACCTGGCGAGATATTTGGACTCTCGCCGGGCCTTGGACATACTGGACACTTAATATCTTGCCATGTCGACATTATAAGTCGACTTGGCAAGATAAAATATCTCGCTATGTTGACATATAACTTTTTTATAAGTCGAATTGGCGAGATAACGTACCTCGCCACGTCGATATAATAAGGTTATTATGTCGACATGGCAAGATAAAGTATCTCGCCAAGTCATCGAGTCGATGGCTCTTTAAAGGCTCCGTATATAAGTCAGCTTATTGAGCAGAATGCCGCTTTGCAATGATGCATTTAGCGATTAATCGCTAACCTTTGTGTTAAGAGGCACATGTCTCAGATTCATAAAGACTTGTAATGATAACAACTGCACAATTACCGATATAACAAGTTTACTATCAGCCAATCAAATTCAATGATTACAGTAACTTTAAACTGCTGTATTTTTTCACTGTTAGGCATGACGATATGACGACCAAAAATAACCCCAATTAAATATACAGTAATTTTGGTTATTTTGACAAGATCTAGACATATTCTGATAGATATTCACAAACACCACAAGCACAATTGGGTTTTTGATCCCGCCCCCGGGACCCCGCCCCCCAAAATAATAACAATGAAATAAAATAAATAAACAGGTCAAATAGAAAGGTTTCCTTTTCTGACAAATGCCCAGTTAGATATAGGCATATTCCTTCTCAATCAAGCCTATAAAAATATAGACATAATTATATATATTTTGGTCATAGTATCCCTCTTTCAGGACAGCTGGGGTTCGGGTCCAGGATTGTAAGGCCGACCGGGAAGGGGGCAGTGCATGGTGTACAAAAATTTCTGCCACCCCCCAAAAAAAAAAGTTTAGATAGAGGTAAAGTTTACCAGAGACGAAGACTGCACCCCCCCCCCCCCAAAAAAAAAGGCATGGGGAGATCAAGGCCCATCGCCACCCCTCCCCTGAATCCGGGCACTGAATCCACTGCTGAGTCTATTTACTATCGAGATGATTGAGAGGGAAATAATTATGTTGTGGATATCAACTCCATAAATATGGACTTCTAGTCCATCTGTTCTAGATCGACCTCATGCATGCATCCAACCACATTAAGCCACGTATGGATACCAAATCCTGAAACCAAACATAGTCGATCATGATTTTGTTGCTAAACATATTTAGAAGGGGTAATTTCGATGTATTGAGATCAAGACATTCTGCAGATAAAGACAACAGTTTGATATATTTTGGAAAAATAAGAGATTCGAGCACTGTGGATAGATAACAAACTTTCAACAAATTGAAATATTCCCGAATATATTTTTTTCACAATTATAGTTTGATATATATATCACTATTATATTCCTTCGATATATTATATCATGGAGCTATTACAGTAATAGCTCTATGATTATATACAATGTTGTCATGTTTGTGTTTCTATACAGTTCCAGAAACCAATTATTTTTGTTGTTGTTGTTGTTTTTGTTACTTTAAGTTTTCTCTGAGCAATAAAAATGGGAAAGAGATAAATATGATCCCTCTCTGTCTCTCGAGCTCTCTCTCGTGGATTATTCAGTGACGTGGCTATATTGCGCATGTGCAATGACCCAGGTCAGTGCTCTGTAACCATACGTGGCACACACTATTGGGCCGGTCCTGTGTGGAATAGGGGTTATTTCCGGATTTCTTCAGGTGAGTTCTATGTTTTTATCTGGATTTGTGGTAAATTTCTGCATGAGATATGTATTCCCCATGTATGAAAATAAATTTTGTGGTGAATTGATGTCTAGAATGTATGTTAAAAGGGACGTGAAACGTGACTATGAAATGTAACATCTTGTTCGCACGTCTGGAGCCGGTTCGTTTCGCACGCAATTGCTATGGGGGCAGCGCCCGGTGAATCGCCCTCGTTTATCCGATGAGATTCCTCTGCATGCTGACGCGGCCCGGCTGCTGCTGCAGTGCTGCCTGCTGGCTCAAATCTGGCTCTGCCTCTGAGTCTGACTTGTCTTGAATATGTCATGTGTTCTGTCTGCCTATAGACTGTGTAGTTAAGAAATGGACACACACAAATCCAAATTTTTAGCTTCCGAGAGCTGTTATAAATTTATTATTAATGCCAAAAACTTGTCCATAAAGAGTCAAATAGGATTTTTTATGCTCTATCTGATGGTATGATTTTTATAAAGATTTGGAAACCAGATCACAATGAAAATTGCGGCAAAGTGAAAAAAATTGTGCAAAACATAAATTTCATTTTCCCATAGAAAACGCATGGAGAAATGGCAACACACAAAAAAATTAGGGTTTGCAATTTATCTCTAAATCCTAAAATGATCATATAATTATAAACTTGTCCTTACTGTCAAAAGAAGCCCCTGAATTTTCTCTCTCCATACATGCCAAACACAAGTTAATAATCAATTCAGATCACATTTTTCTAGTAGCCTGAACTGCCCCGAAAAAATGTGCCATATTTTCCCCTAAATTAGCCTGTTTTATGCTGACACTTTTCAGTGTGGCTTCAGACACCCTAGTAATATAGTGCCAGTGGATCGTATTACCGAACACACTATTCTCATAAAATTCACCAAACTTTCACCATGAATACACAATTACCTACAAAATATAAATATGTAAAAATTTGGCCGAAATCGTTTTTCCTATTTACGATATTAGCTTCCAATCGGACCCCTCTTCGCATGTGAAATATTTTGGTCACTTGAAAAAGGTATCGTATTACCGAACGTGTGTTTTTTATGGGAAAAGTTGAAAAAACAACAAAATCACTGATGCGCTATTTTGACCATATTTTATTATTTTTCGAATATTAAGACTTTGAAATTGTGTTTTTGACAATTTTTCATCATCTTTCTATTCAAGTTCTCTTTGAAAGGATGTTGCAAAATTTTGAGCGTATGGAATTATTTTATGATGTGTATGATGCGCACGTTCGGTAATACAAGGCCGGTGGGTAATACAATCACTCACTATACTTTGTTTGTCATTGATTTGGCATTTGATCACGCAACTACCGTACTGATAGCAGAAATTTTAGCCAAATTCAGTTGAAATTTTCAACTCACACTCACACACAGTGAAAAACAATGGCAATGCAGGCCAAACTTAAAGGTCAAGTCCACCCCAGAAAAATATTGATTTGAATCGATAGACAAAAATCAAACAAGAATAACGATGAACATATGACGAATATTTAATCAAAATCGGGTACACGTAGAAAACTACTGAAATAAAAAAGTTACGACATTTTAAAGTTTCGATAAATCACAAAATAGTTGGACTCTATATGATTGATGGTGGTCCCCAAGTCTGCACACCTTATGAGTTTTAAGATTTAACATAAATTTATTTTTATTTCACAAAATCTTTCAGTTTATAAATATAATGTTCCTTACATCATTAAACTTATGAGTTAGTGTGCCAAATATCTCATAAAAATTTGAAAGAAATAGGTAAATAGGTCTGTATGATTTTCTTGGAAAAAACCTTGGGGTACATTTTCAGAGATTTGACAATGAGGACTAACTTGACTGAACCAAATTTTTTTGAAACAATGGTAATTCCACATGTTCAGAGAGGAATAAAACTTTCTTTCACAGGACAATGGGGAAAAATGGAATCTTTCATCGTTCATGTAATGAAATACAAAAGAAATAGTGAGTGGATGACGCCATCAGTTCCCTCATATGCATACTTCCTTCCATCAGTTCCCTCACATGCATTCATATACAGCAACAACAATAACATACTGACCAGGATGTGCAACTGTTTTGTGAAATTAAGCGAAACTTTAAAATGTCATAACTTTCTTTAATATTTTACATTCGATTTTGATCAAATTTTCGGTGTTGAGCTTTTTTAGTTTTATAAGTCAACTTGGCAAGATACCGTTTCTCGCTATGTTGATATAATAAGGTTATTATGTCGACATGGCAAGATAAAATAAAGTATCTCGCCAAGTCGTCGAGTCGATGGCTCTTTAAATATAAGTCAGCTTATTGAGCAGAATGCCTTTGCAATGTATGATTTTCTTGGAAAAAACCTTGGGGTACATTTTCAGAGATTTGACAATGAGGACTAACTTGACTGAACCAAATTTTTTTGAAACAATGGTAATTCCACATGTTCAGAGAGGAATAAAACTTTCTTTCACAGGACAATGGGGAAAAATGGAATCTTTCATCGTTCATGTAATGAAATACAAAAGAAATAGTGAGTGGATGACGCCATCAGTTCCCTCATATGCATACTTCCTTCCATCAGTTCCCTCACATGCATTCATATACAGCAACAACAATAACATACTGACCAGGATGTGCAACTGTTTTGTGAAATTAAGCGAAACTTTAAAATGTCATAACTTTCTTTAATATTTTACATTCGATTTTGATCAAATTTTCGGTGTTGAGCTTGTTTGATTTTTCTCTTTTTTATTAAAAATAACTTTTTGTTGGGGTGGGCTTGTCCTTTTAAGTCTCCAACTCCAAGTCTCAGTGGGCTCCAACTTCCAAGTTCGACTCAATTTATTTCACAAGCCAGCACAGTCTGAGTCATGACAATATCACCAACACACAATCAGCATGACCAGGGGCCCATTTCATAAAGAGTTGCTATCATAGCAAGTTGCTATCATAGCAACTCTGGTAGAATAGCAGCTTTTACTTGCTATGCTAGCAACTTGCTATGCTAGCAACTTTGCATTTCATAAAAGCACATTCGCTGGAAAGTCAGCTTGACTTTCCAGCTATTTATTTGAATAGTCATGTACGAGGCTGATTAGGGGGAAATCCCCTTTCTCTCCAGTTTTTTGTTTTCAATTCAAGTCATAAGTTTTGGTAGAAAGCACTGGTGGATCCAGGGGGGGGGGGCACAGCCGGCCCGTGCCCCCCCCCCCCCACCTTTGAGAAGCATAATTAGAAGAAGAAAAATTGAAAGAGAATATTATTTTTTTTTGCTTATTCATTTTTTCGGGAGCGAAATTATTATTTAGCAGCTGCAAACAGGGTCTGCAGCATAAGACTAGCAGTTGAAGCAGAGTGATGGCTCTATGGCGATAGTTTGCAATTCTAGAAGAGAGTAAGAAGAAAATATCTATTTGTCACAGGATGGCATAGCATTGTTTCTCCATTGTGTAAGTTTTCAGAGAATTGATTTCATTTAGCCCTATGCCAGGGAAAAAATTATTTTAAAAAGGGGGACAATTTATTATTATTGCCGGTCGAAATTTCACCTTCAACAAATTTTCTACCGTACAAGTTTAATCCCAGTCCCACACTTGACTATTTGTGTCGGTAATGCAAGGTTGTATCAACAACAAGGCAGGCGGCGGCCCACTGCTGGTGCAGTGCTGTATGATCACCCTGAAGCAAGTAAATTTGTAGGCTCTAATTATGCATGAAACATCGAAAATGACCTTAAAAGATTATTTTTGTTCAAAATGGAAATGATTCTTAAGTTATCGGTTTCAACGGTGAATAACCATTCAGTAAATGGATTCAACAATGCCATGACCACAATTTTTTTTTTTTAGAAAGTCAGAAACAGAAAAAAAAAAACAATCATTTTTTTATCGCATACATTCGTAATTCCGAAGCTTCATTATTCCGAAGGTTCGTTAGTCCGAAAACGAAGTGAGGTTCGTAATTCCGAAGGTTCGTTAATCCGAAAACGAAATGGTTAACGAACGTTATTTTGTTTTCGGACTAACGAACCTTATTTCGTTTTCGGATTAACGAACCTTCGGAACAACGAACCTTATTTCGTTCTTGGATTAACGAACCTTCGGAACATCAAACCTTATTTCGTTTTCGGATTGTCGAACCTTCGGAATAACGCCACAAATGTTCGGATTAACGAACTCTTTTACGCTTTCAGATTAACGAACATCGAGGTATAGGCAATTTACGTGTTTCGGAATTACGGACCTTCCGAATTACGAAGTGTAACCTTTTTTATGGCCTAGGGCTTTTTTAATTTAGGCCTTGCATTAAACACTTCCACATAATAGATCTACCTTCCTCTATTTTTTCCCACAAGAAAAAAAATCCTCTCAATTTTTTTTTTTTTTAAGTCTGTCTATAACTTGCCTCCCTTTTTTTCCCTTTGCCTGCCCTGGGAAAGACTGAAAAATTTGCTGTTTCGGAGGAATTTTTAGAATTTTTTTTTTTTGGGGGTTAGGTAGAACCAAAAAAAAGAAACAGCATTTCTACTAGAAAGCATTACATTAATATTTTCTTTATTAGCATTATCACAGACATTGCTCTAAATATCTGTTCTCTTGTAAGAGCCCTTTGGGCATGCCTGAGCACAACGTACACCATTCTTAACAATGAAAAACCCTTTACAGTGTCAACTTGACGCTCCCCCATGACCAGCGTCAAATATTTAACCCTATTTGACGCTCCAGTAACCATACTTGTCGCTCCAGTAAAAAGTTGACGCTCCTACTGGAGCGTCAACTTTTTATGAAATGCGCTGCAGCGTCAAATATTTAATTTGACGCTGCAGGTGAAAATTTGACGCTGTTTTGGGACTTGACGCTGACGCTGTACCTTTATGAAATAGGCCCCTGATCACGCCTAAAATCACACATAGTCACCGCTTTACATTAGGGCTTTATTATTAGACCCTAGATTCTATTGAATTTTTGAAATAGGCATAGCCATATAGATCTATGGCCTTATTTTTTTTTTCTCCATTTTTGAGTCTAGGCTCAGGCAGCCCTAGTTAGAACTTAGAAGTTTTATTTTCCAAAAGTTGTAATGTAATTAGAGAAATATTTTGGCGCTAATGCAGTTTTGCACCGGCCGGCTTCTAGCAAATTTCCCCATCATTTACTGTTCGCAAATGTCAGAGCAACCCTCTCAATCACAAGGTCAATATGCCCACTGCTTCTCTGAATATCGCAATCCAGAATGGCTGTATTTTGGCTTGATCTCAAGATCATTGTGGAATTCTCATTCAGACATTCACACCGATTTGCCTGTTGCATGCCACTCCAAGCACCTTGGGGGGGGGGGGGTCAGAAGATGACACAGATCTAATTATCTTTTCAAGACTTGGAGCATGTAAAGTTCAGCTACTAATCTTTGCTTATGTCAGCTACATTTTTTTAATTTTCAGCTAATTTACAGACTTCAGTCTTTTGTGCACATTGTTTGTACTAAAGTAAAGGAGCTTTTGCAATTTTAGCTATTTCCTCTGCAGTCACTCACACACTTTGATTCTGCCTGTTAATCTCTAAACATGGGTTTGGACCATTTATTTTTATTGATTTTGTTTGCTGATTGATGAAATTGGGGATTTAGGCATTTGTGCAGTTCGTAATCGGACCTACAGTAAAAACATTGTACATGATAAAATTATGGTACTTAAGATCCTCAGATGTTTTAGAATTTGAAGTTTCATATATTTCTTTTTATCCTATTTACCTTTAAGGTGAAGATAAACTATTTAGGTTTTATTGAAGCAAAATGTGTCTTGTTCTTTCTTCTTTCAGGTGAAAATAAACTGTATACAGTATATATTTTGTTGGAGCTGAAGTCAAGCAATCCTGTCCTGAGGATGAGTTACATGAACCAACCACCTGGGGGTGGATATCAGCAACCAGGATACAACTCTTACGCTCCTCCCCAAGGTCAGGCTCCACCCAACGCTTATGGAAGCTATAGTAACCAGCCTAGCCAACAGGGAGGTTCACCTGCAGGAGCTCCGCCTCCCCCTGGGCCTGGGAAACCGCCTGCAGGAGGTGCATATGGTGATAACAGGCCACCGCAGAACTCGTATGGAGGGTCATCCATGAATGGACCATCGTCGGGACCTCCGCCATCAGGTCCGAGTAATAACCAGTTTGGGGCACCTAGACGGATGGGTGGGTACCCTTTACAAGGGCAGCGGCCAGCTGGACCTGGGCAAGGACTTCCTGGACAGGGGCCACCAGGACAAGGACAACGCGCTCCTCCTCCAATGGGAGGACAACCACCTCAGGGACAACCCCAACAAAATCTCCCGGGGAGTTATCAGCAAACCAGGTAAGTTTTGTAGGCGATTCTTGGATAGTGACAAATGCTGGAAAGTAGGTTTAAAAGTCAGTCTGTCCTGACCTTTCATGGGAAGTAGATTACAATTTGATAACAACAAAGTCTTTGAAGACCAATGGAAATTGCTGTGATATACACATACATGTGCCTGCATATTTTAGGCTTCGCCAATTATGCGGAACCATTGAATCAAATCACATGAATATGATGACTTTACCATATGATGTGAGAGTAATAAACATACAGTACTAGCAACTGCATAATGTAAACTTAATTTCTATTTTATTTTATCGGTTTATTGGGAACACATATAGACTCATAAACCCCATGAAAGTTGATGCTTAACAACCTTTAAATTACATAGCAATCTTGCGTCAGATGCTTCTGATTGAAGATTTTTTTTTTTAGTTACCATACTTTGCATTAAACAAAAACCAAATATCCATTTTTCTATTTACTGAATAAATTTGTTCATTAGTATGTTACTCAATTTGAGGTTGTAGTGCATGTAATGTATCATTTGTGTGTTTAAACTTGAACCCACAGACCACCAGTGTCCAGCTCACAACCTGGTTTCTACCAGCCTGGTGCCCCACCCCCGCCAGGCGGAGCTCAACCCATGAAGCAAGTAACCAATCAGATGTCGGCTATGAATGTATCTGGTGGTCCACCCCGCCCAGGCTATAATATGGTAGGACAAGCTATGTGCGTAATGTGTGTGGAGATCATCATGGTTATTTATGTAAATCAGGTCTCAACAGCGTTGCTCCAAATGGGACCCGTTCCATTGATGAAAAAACTCTAAACTGGTGTAGATGTAATCAATTTCGCCAGAAATGTTGACATGATATTAAGTATCATCATAGCTTAAACAATTTTTGAAAGATGATTTGCAAGCTGGGTATCACAATTTTCTTGCTTGAATTTAGCAGCCTCCAATAATACCATACCATCCCATTCTGCGCAGGCCACCTTATTTTGTGTTCAACCTTGCCCCTTGTCTAGATTGTGCCAAGCTATAGCTTTGATGAATTTGATGTGACCAATGTCTTTGTCTTATACTTTCATCAATCTAATTTTGCTGCAGGGAGGTCCTGTAGGAGGCCCACCACCATCTACGTCAGGGGGATATGGGGCACCACCGCCTTCCAGCCAAGCACCTCCTTCAGGGTACCAAGGCCAGCCCCCAACAAGTTACGCTCCAGGACCTTCAACTAATAACTACTCCAGTGCACCCCCTCCATCATCAAGTTACACAGGTGCTCCTCCAACAAATACAAACTATGGTCAACCAAGCACAGGGGGACCGCCCCTTCTGAGTAGCTATGCAGGAGCACCACCCCCTACCTCGATGGGGCAAGGACCAGCTTATGGTGCAGGTGCCCCGCCCCCAATGGGGTCAAGCATGACTCCGCCCGCCACCCCACCGGGGACCGGCCAAGTAGGTCCGCAAGGAATGGGATACCAAGCTGGAGGTCCACCACCACCAGGAGGAATGGGGATGCCACCTCAGGGTGGTGTAGGGGGGTATGGACAGCCCCCTGGTCCAGGTGGAATGCAACCTCAACCACAGGCGCAACAGCCAGCTCCAAAGAGACTGGATCCTGATCAGATGCCAAGTGCAGTAAGTTCAGTGGACATGGTTACATTCATTGTTCAATATTGGGGGTTTGATAAAGGTGTAGAAAAACATACAATGTATCTAGAGGACTCAAATTTCAAACCTATGTGTGAGA
Source organism: Lytechinus pictus (assembly GCF_037042905.1). NCBI lineage: Eukaryota > Metazoa > Echinodermata > Echinoidea > Temnopleuroida > Toxopneustidae > Lytechinus > Lytechinus pictus. Next base: position 18,386,728 of record NC_087262.1, on the reverse strand, counting down.
CATCTTTTGTGATTATTATTTCTAAGAGTGGATTTTCATCCTGTGTCCGAGGATGGTTGCTGGAGGCATTGTGTTTTCAGGTTGTCATTTTTTTTCAACAAATAACATTCTTTTTATGAATGAAATTCAGGAACATTATAAGATTCCAAAGCCTGAGCTACATGTAGTTTTTTTATGACATTGTATGAGAAAATACTCGCCAGATTCATGATATGGTTTGATTTCTTTTCATGTCTATAAGACCCAAATTGCAAATGGACATTTTTTTATTTATTTTTATTGATGACTAGTATTAGATATTCATAATGATTTTATGCAATTTCTAATTTAAAACGATATCTATTGGCCATAATAATGATATTTATTTCCCATAAAAGATATGTAAAACTTCTTTACATTCCTATTTATTTGTAGATTCAAGTAATAGATGATGACAGGAAAACTAGAGGAGGTCAGCAATTTATCACAAATCTAAGAGGACAGGTCCCACCCCTTGTTACAACAGACTTCCAAGTTGTAGATCAAGGTAAGGCTTACTGTCTTATATTCTGATGTCCATTTTAACTCGGACCCTGGTCTCACTTTGTGCTGAAATCATGGAAAGCCTGAAATATCACAATTTGTTTACATTGTATGTTTCTTATGTTCGCTGCAGTCTTTCCTAATTTTTTAATGGTGAAGACAATTGTCTTCTTTATCATTCCCAGACAGTTATGAATGCTTTGGGTGTTGAATGAGGTGATAAATTTAATCAATGCTGTTAGAGGGGAGTGTCGAAATTGGCTATCCAGAGTTATCTCGAAACTTTAGACTTTGGAATCAATACTTTAAAAATGAAATACATAACATTGAATAATAGCTACAATGATATTGACTGTAAATATTGTGGAATAGAAATATCAAAATTTTATTTATAACGACATTGTAAATTCATAAGTAATTGCAAATATATATTTGATGCATTAATAACTGCAATTGACTAATTGTGAATTAGCAGAAATTGAAGTGAATTGAATTGAAATTGAAGTGATAAATATTATATTAGAAATTTGTTAATAAAATTACTTTTAAAAACAAACATTGATTTTGAAAAGTAGTTAAAGGTATATTACAAAATTTGAAATAGTGGTAATAATGAAGTAAGATTAACTGGTAATGATTTTAACGTGAATTTGAGAAAATATTGCAAATATTTCGAAATAGTAGAGATTGAAATAAACAGTTGATCTAAGCCATGAGATCATCATACTACATTTCTAGCCAAATCAAAGAGCCCATACATTGTACATGTTCCCATATGTATTATTGTCACCAAATCAGAGCTCTTAATTTAGTCTAATTAAGCCTGCCATTTGTTTTCTTCCATGGTAAAGTAACAGGGTTTTTAATTTCCATTTAATATTGCCATAGTGTTATGAGAGTCACAAAGTGGTGTATCCAAGCGCTGTACAAATGGCCATTCTCTCTCATGATATCTAATCATTTTTTTTATGTGCCTTTTTTGTCAGGTAATGCCAGTCCTAGAATTATCCGTAGTACCATGTATAGCATTCCATGTACTCAAGACCTTGTCAAACAGTCACAAATTCCTATTGGAGTTGTCATATCACCGTTTGCAGAGATGATAAACAATGAGGTGAGGAATACATACATTATATCAAAACTTGGGCTTCTTTTTAATTATTATTCAGTCAAATATTTTTTGAAAAATTGCATATATCAAAATATTTTCTCTTCTGTTGTCTTGTACTGTTTCCCGGGAACGCATGTGAAGTTTACTTCTTTATAAAAATCTTGTTAACCTCACATTGATATTTGCACTTCTTTAACCAGTCTGTTGTTTTGTTTTTTTATGAACATTCTTACAGATGCTTTTGTCTTGTTACACTTTTTTTACTCTTTTTCCAAATATCCAAAATATGCAGAAAGTAGAAAGAAAAAATAAATAATGCCAATCTTGTTCCCCTGATTTTGTGGTCTATTGATAAGTACAATTTTGTTCCATATATTTACATTTCCATTGATCAATACGAATGTTGTTGCCTTATTTGATTGTATTTATAGAACCAGCCTCCTATATTAGACCATGGTCCTAATGGTCCTGTAAGGTGTAATCGATGCAAGGCCTATATGTGTTCTTTCATGACTTTTGTGGAGGGAGGCAGGCGGTTCCAATGTGCCTTCTGTGGCGGTCTTACAGAAGGTGAGATAAGTCCCATTCAGATCAGGGCCCCGTTTCATAAAGGACTTAAAACTGTTGTAACTTTGCCATTATGGCAACTGCCATGGTAACAGGGCTCAGCAGCCAATCAGAATAATAATAATAATAATAATAATAAAATTTGTAGGGCGCTTTATACTGGTGTTTCAAAGCGCACAGGTTGGACAAGGTTACCATGGTAGTTGCCATAATGGCAAAGTTACAATAGTTGCTAGTCCTTTATGAAATGGGCCCCTGATGCAACAAAGCTTGAATATTGTGAGATAAATTGCCCCATGCAATAAATGCACGTCATACAAGTCAAAACTTAAAAAGTATAAAGTTGTGCAGAAAAATTCATGACATCATTGTGATTTCATTTTGTTGTTTATGTCATATTTCATAATTATTTCATCATTATGCAAGATTAAGTCTTAACCCTCACTCTCCCGGGGTATTTTGATTCTTGTCATTCCCGGGGGGGGGGCCATTATGGCCCCCCCCTAAGATCTCGGCCGCCGATCGAGCGAGCGACGCAAAAATTTGCACGCTGGTAGTTTGCGATGTAATCTACAAGGCTGTATGGTAAAATTTTCCAAAATAATGAGATTTTATTTTATATGAATTAATTATGCTAATTTATGCATAAATCATACTTTTTGCTCTAATTCACTAAATAAAGCTCCTAAAATGCTAATTTTTGGTAAAAATATTCTTTGTAGCATTCTTAACAATCGCAATGAAAAAAACTTCGATTTGGAAATCAATTTCTTATGTATTTTATTGTTTTATGAATTTCTTATGTATTTCTTTGTTTTTTTACTTTTTGTCTTTTATTGTTTTTTCAATGGAAATCGTTCCAGACTTAATTCTGACCATAAACAAGGCAAAATTAATTAAGTTTAATCAGTAAAAGTAGAAATAATGATACATTTATGAATTTTGGCTAAATGCACAATTTGCATTGGATTTGTACATGAAATCACGTTTATGAGCAATTTTGGGTCTGACATGCACTTACATAATGTTGCGTAATGTCGTAACCGTGTACCCGGGTGTCACAAATTTGGTCTCAAAATTTGCGCGAGACTTGAAAGTAAAAAGTCGGTAAGCGGCGAGGTCAAAAAATTTTGCGCAGCAGATATATCGCGAAAATTGTCGAGGGGGGGGCCATTATGGCCCCCCCCCCGGGAGAATTAGGGTTAATGGTGATTTGTCCATGCTGTTTTGGACAGAATATTTTGTACTCACCTCTTCTAGAGGTTTTATCGGTTCACGGAAAAGCGGGCAATTTTTTTATATTCCAATTTCAGGGACCTCAAAGTTATCATACTAAATAAGCTAATTTCATTATGAGTGACATCTCTGTATTATATATATAATACTAAATTAGTTTTTAGCGCATTAATGGCTATATATTTTGAGCATTTGTATTCATGTTCTTTGTTTCTTCTTGCACAGTTCCGCCTGAATTTTTCCAGCCTTTGGATCACATGGGGAAGAGAGTTGATATGTATGACAGGCCTGAGCTATCGTTAGGGACCTATGAATTCTTAGCTACAACTGATTATTGTAAAGTAAGTGTTGCCAGATATTTCATGCACTAGCTTTATTTCTGTGTGAATTCAAATTTTAGTGAAGTCGTTAATGACATCAACCAGCATCGATATTTATATTCCCATATGGCTACTGTTACATGTTTAGATGTATAAGGAGGGGATGGGGGGTAGGCATCAAACTCGTAATATTTCAAACCATTTTTCTGTACACATTAAGATAAGTTGTAATAATGCTAAGACTTCTATCATTTGTCTTGAGCGCTATTTGGCCTTAACTATATTATATTATACTCTTGTGATAGTTTTAACCCTTGTAGATTGAGAGTATCTTTTCTCATGGATAGATTCATTGTATAACATCTGTCAACTGTCCTGTTGAAATGGGACTGCACACAATTAAGAATAAACAGACGATAATTGTTATATTGACATCTTGTCTATTTTTTTCTCTGCAGAACAACACACAACCGAACCCACCAGCTTACATCTTCATGATAGATGTAACATACCAGAGTATGAAGACTGGTATGGTTAACCTACTTTGTCAAAGACTCAAGACACTCTTGGATGATCTACCAAAGTAAGAAATGGTTCCAGTCTTTGAACTCAGGCTAAATCACACTAATGAATTCATAATGAATTTAAAATGGATTTGGGAGGAAGTGATTGACTATAGAAATTTGTAGATTACATAATAGGTGATGTTCGTGTCAATTTTTTGTCGCTAACATACAGTTGATGGGAGGATTCCATCCCCTGCCATTTGGCTGTTAATTGGGTCCAAATGTCACAGCTCTATTAATTAGATATACTTCTGAAAGTCAGTAAATTAAATATATTTCATAAAAGCAATATAGATATTTTCAAATGTGGTAGCAGCATTCATGATTAAGACTCGTATTATTCATAACCTTCGTATTGTACTTTCAGAGAGCATGGAGCAAAGGAGTCCAACATCAGGGTTGGTTTTGTGACGTATGACACCACGCTTCACTTCTATAATGTGAACAGCGCCCTCGCTCAACCTCAGATGCTGGTTGTGTCCGATATCAACGATGTCTTCATGCCTTTACTAGATGGGTTCTTAGTTCGGCTTTCAGAATCAAGGGCTTGTATCGAAAGGTAGTCTAACCCATTAAATTATTTCTTTTCATTGAAGTTTGACAAGTTTTGTTTTTGTTGGGAGTCTGAATGTAAACATTGTTTTCTTTGTGAAAGATTTGCAACTTGTGTAATATCCGCGAAGCAGTGGAATTTCAGAAATATTTGTTGTTCTTGGAACTTCTGGAATTAGAAATAATAGTATTGAATATGACAGAATATGCATGTTGTTGCTGAAAACAGTCGTGTTGTGGACTAGAGTTCCAGTGTACTGGACGCCTGTTTCAGTCATAGTACACAACTCCTTCATATTTCTCATAAATATCTTAATATTCAAGACTACTACATGCACTCATTATTTATAATTTTTTCTGGTATATTTTGTCATTTTGCAGCCTTTTAGATCAGATCCCAGAAATGTTTGCAGAGACGAGAGAGACTGAGTCCATGTTAGGACCGGTTGTACAAGCTGGTTTAGAGGCTCTCAAGGTGAGGAGCTTTTTGTTTTTACTCATTTATACCCCCTCGTTGACTTGATTTCTTTCTTTGGACAGGTAGGATGTTTAAGACATGCATTCTTTTCTACTTGTCAAAAGAAAATATTTTATCGATTTGTTTGTGGTATTATGTTCTATTGCAGGCAATCCTTGCGACTTTTATTGTTAAACTCACATCTCTCTCTACATCCGCAATATCTGTCATTGCTTCAGTCCCCTATCCCTCTATTATCAGGGATGTCTAATTGCCTACTTTGTTTTGTATTTTCCTTTGTATATCCCTTTGATCCATTCTTCCCAATTTTAATATATTTTTGTCTTTGACATCAGCCCTCTCTGAAAATTCAAAGGAATTCTGTGATTGGCCAGTTACCTGTCACAGCACTTAAACTCTATTTGTAAGCATTTTGAATTGGTCACTAATCTTGAATAACTGTTTGTAAGACTAATTTTTTGTTTTTTGTAGGCTGCTGATACGTCAGGCAAGCTCTTATTATTCCATTCATCGCTTGCAATCCTGGAAGCCCCAGGAAAGCTCAAGAACAGAGATGACAGAAAACTCTTGGGGACAGACAAAGAAAAGGTGAGGAAAACATTCTCTCTTTGGACATTTTAGCCTTCTTGATGTCATGCTCGTACCAAGACATTTTAAAATTAGATTCAATGATTCAGATATATACGATACCAAAGATTCAATCAAACTACTACATGTTAGACATTTATTAGGGCTAGTTTGGCATGTAAAGAAAGGGAAATATTTAGATTTGTTAAACCTATCTTAACTTTGCTATTTCAGACCAGTATATACTGGGGGGGGGTCAATTCAGATCTCGGCCGCTGATTGCGCACTTTGTACACGGAATCACGTTTTTGAGCAATTTCTGGTCTGACAGGCACCTACAAAATGTTGCGTAATTTTGGAACCGCGTACCCGGGCCTCGCAAATTTGGTCTCAAAAGATGCGCAAGACTTGAAAGTAAAAAGTCAGCGAGCGGCACGGTCATAATAATTCGCGCGACGGCGTAGTGACGAAATATATTGAGGGGGGTCAAATTGACCCCCCCCCCCAGTTTAATAAGGGTTAAAGTGCCTCATAATAGGAGGAAATATCATAGTTTAGTTTTGAAAGCAGCAGGATCTTAATCTGGTGACTCGCATTGTTGCAAGTGCCCTTTGGTAAGGTACAAAAAATATACACAATACCCTTTACATGTGGCCTAAAGTATGTGCGAAAATATGCCTTATTCAGACTGTTGACAACCGAAATCTGAAGGCAAGTCATTCCCCCAACCTTTCCATCTAAAAAAAATTTGGTCTGAAAATGAGGTTTACCATATCCCCAAGAAAGAGTGAAAAGTCATAAATTATCAGATTACTGTAATGCTTTATTGATCTCTTTTCGGTTTCTGATTTAAGCCATTTAACGATGCATAGAGATTACTCTCCTAAGGCTTGTGTTGGTTGGTTTATATAAATCTAATGTAATATATCTAATCTGAACTGCAGTCTTTACTTTTTGCAACGGTATCAGTTCTTGGCTCTAAGGCACTTCTCCAAACACTCTTCTTTCTATTATATTGTGTGCTTTGGAATCAAAAATTTCTAGATAAATGTTGCTATATACATGCCTATTATTATTTATCAGGCCTCTACAAAAAAAAAATTTGTCACTTGCCCTGTCGAGCAAGTGATGAAAAAATTTGCTTGCCCGATAGAAAAACTGCTTTCCCTATTTGTTTTATAATTTTTTTTTATGACGGCACTACTCTTATTTTTAAAGATCATACAAAATAACAACAATTGAGAACCATGTACAGTATAAAAGAACACACATTTGAAGGTATATTTTCAGCAACGTAGGCCTGAGTCATTACGATTATTTTGAATTTTTTTGCTATTTATAAATGGGGCTTAATTTAAGGTTTAAAAAAAAACCTTCACCAAAAGTTGCTAAAATTTCACATTTTGCATCATGAAATGGTCATTTATTTTCCATATTTCCTTAATTTTTTTTAAAAATTAGTTGGAAACTATCAAGAAAATTTAGAATATTCACCTCTCTCTTGTCTATTCTTCATCATTTTATGATGTTACACTTGGTCAATATTTTTTTTATTGTAGTCCGGCATGTAGACTTTCATGGTGTTTGCAGCATTGAACGTTGATCGTATCGTTTAATCGTTTTGATCCTTTTACACTTGGTCAACATGAAAGTCTACATGTGGGACCACAAAAATAAAAAAACATTTACCGAGTGTAACATCATCAGAAATCAGAGTAAAGAAAGAGAGTCAAGAAAGAGCTGAATATTCTTCATTTTCTCAGTAGTTTCCAACTCAATCAAAACAATTTCAAGGTAATATGGAAAATGATGGCCATTTCATGGATTTTTGCAAAATGTGAAATTTTAGCCACTTTTGGTGGTTTTTGCATCGGCAAATTGCTCAAGTAGCGCATGCGCAGTCATTGCACACATAGAACGTAAGATGCGATGGCACGGTTTTTCAAACGAGGTACCTGGCGATAAATTATTGGTAATTGGCACTGATTTCACATCAGTTTCCACTGTTTTTTTTACTGGTTTGACATAATCTGAGAGATAGTTGTGATTATCCAAAAGATATTGAAATTTAGAGGGTCTACTGATATTTTATTTCCAAAACAACCACTTGCCTGATCGGGCAATTGACTTTGAGAAATGCTTGCCCGCACTTCATTTTCACTTGCCCCGGGCAAGCGGGTTTGTCGCGCCCTGATTTATTAATATTTTCAGTTTATCCTTTTCTTTTCAGACCGTGTTGACACCCCAGATCAACTTCTACACCAAGCTAGGTCAGGACTGTGTGACAAGCGGATGCAGTGTGGATACCTTCCTCTTCCCAAACTCCTATGTAGATGTAGCAACGGTTGGTCAGGTCTCTACGCTCACTGGAGGACAGTGCTACAAGTACAGCTACTTCCAGGTATGTTGAAGTCTGCTGTCAAAGGATGGTTTTGTTATTACCATTATCATTGTTTGGCAGGTTCATTGATTGTAATCAGTTCTTTATTTCAAAGAAAAGCAGTGTATAAATGATGAACTAAGTGAAACAATTGAAAAGGTAACTATTAAATCCAGGTCCATGAACCTATACTGGTTCAAGGCAGGTTGAAATATACATAAAAAGTGATGCTATTGTACCTGTATTTTTATTGGATTGTGGAAATAAATAAATATTTTTTTTAAATGCAGTAATAATACAATTTTGAAAGATTACCGATTAGATACAAAGCAAGATTAACACTGGTTCTCCTTGCTGGCCAAGTTTTGCATCAATACAATCCATCATGAGAATGAATCAATGTAGTAATAGCCCAAAATGGTGGGTAAGAGGGAAGAGCTAAGTTGAGTTGAGTAAGAAGGGAGCCATAGATTTCCGATCGACTTCTGTGCTTTGCTTTTGTGGCAAAACATGCTTTACGTGAGGCAGCTATTTTTGATCTACCTCCCATTGCCTGATATCTAGCCCAATTTGTCTATTTTACTATTCTGCTGCTTAAAACTGCAGGTTTATTCAAGGTGGTCATAATTATTTCATTATTTTCGGTTCAAGAAAGGGAATGAATAATCATTCTAAACTAAATCTTGAAGAATTTCCATCAGTCTTTTTCAGGCATATCTTATACTGAACTTGAGTTCAATATCTATAATCCTGGAACAGAAATGTTTTAACAATTTTGTCTAAGATTTGAATGATCTGAGTATTTCAACCGTTTCCACATGATTGCAAGTTGAATTTTCACCTTCTTTATTAAAAAGCTTTATTTTTTTCATCTTAAAACATATTGGCCAGATTTCACAAAGGTGGTATGGAAAACCATCGATTGAACCCATGGTTCATGCAGATTACATTTATAAATTACGCTTATTTACCCCGTGTATAAAAAAATGTCCAATGCTGATGCGTACTTTTGTCACCGTGCGCCAAAATGATGGTTAAGTACGCTGTTTTATTCATGAGTCAACTGTTTTGAAGAGTGGACTCATTAATTCAAAACAGTGGACTCATAAATAAAATAACTTAACCATGGCAACTGGCATCATTTGTGAATTCAGGCCATAGTAGTCCTCTCTTAAAACTTGATGAAGAATTGTCAATGTTTCTCCATTCCTATTACCAGGCTGCCAACGATGGAGAGCGTTTTATCTCTGACCTCACCCGAAACCTTACCCGCGAGACAGGCTTTGATGCGGTCCTCAGGGTCCGTACCAGCACTGGCATCAGACCAACAGACTTCTATGGTAACTTCCACATGTCAAACACGACAGACGTGGAGCTCGCATCGATAGATTGTGATAAGGCGGTTACCGTGGAGATTAAACATGATGATAAACTACAAGAAGATGTAGGAGCATTTATTCAGGTCAGTGTTTTTGGATACCACCCCCTTTCCCCTGCTCTTCCAAAAAAGATGATAATAGTGCATTCATACCCTCCCAAATTACTGAAAATTTTTGGTATTTTCTGATTGGGAATTCTACCCAGATCAGAAAATACCAGGTATTTTGTTATCGTGAAAGCAAAGTACTTTTATTATCCCCAAAAGAAAATATCTGCACGTTAGGAGGTACTTTTCAAACTTCCAAGGACTTTTGTAATGTAAACATTATTTTAGGAAAAAGTGGACATTATATTGTCATACTGTGGTATTTTACATGTTGTTAGTGATGATAGAATGCCCAAACATGTAATATCACGCAGCCTCACTTGTTAGCTCACATGTGAATTTAGCATCACTTGTTTCGTTTCATGTACATCTTATTACCTTTTCTGTAGACTGCTGTGTTATATACCAGTGTAAGTGGTCAGAGACGACTACGTGTCATCAATCTCTCCCTCAACTGCTGTTCTCAGATGGCTGATATGTACCGCAACTGTGAGACGGATACCATCATCAACTTCCTTGCCAAATATGGTAAAATAATTGTGCAATTTAAAAGAAAATGTACCCTTGAAATCAGTTAGGAATAGTATAAAACAGAAAAAAAAATATCAAAAGAGAAGATAAATAGGGAAAACACAAATAAATGATAAGAAAGACATTAGCAATTGCAAAGTGAAATCACTAATGCTTTGGAGCTCCTCAAATTGACAATGTGCTACTCTGATTTCTCCTGTAATTATGAGACTCATTATTATCAACTTTGCCAAATGTTGGAAGATGCATCAGAGTCTGCATGAGTCAACCCTTTGTAAGTCGTATCAGTCGATGCATTTGTCAGACCTGTTGGATGTTTCAATAAGTTGTCTGTAAAATTGTACATGACTTTATGCATGACTGAAACATACATGTTCCTAGGTACAAACTCAGTTACATCGGGATAGATCATTTACCACATGAAAGGTGACCAGTCATGCATAAAGTCAGTCATAACTTATGAACAACTTTATGAAACACCCACCAGACTTACTCTTAACGTTTACTCAATCATTGGAATCCTGTTTACATGAAATGAGTTGCTATTTTGGGTAATACTCTTAAGAGTGTCTTGTTAGTGGGTTTTAGTTAAAATGACCTCTCTCTGCACATGCTCATAGTGTGTAACTTTGGGTTGTGCTGGGTCTTGGCTGAAGTCCACATCATGTTGACATTGTCGCCCTCTTCATCTGTTGACCTAAGAAAAACTTACTATTCATGTTATTTGTAATGTGTTCTACAGCTATCCGAGGTGTACTGAACTCCAACCCTAAAGCTATCAGGGATAGCGTCACTAATAGATGTGCCAACATCCTAGCATGCTACAGAAAGAACTGTGCTACACCCTCATCTCATGGACAGGTTTGTTTTTAATCTCATCCTCAGTTAGGCAAAGAAAAATGAATTGTTTCCATAACCCATATGACCTTAGTATAACCTCGCCAACCTTTATTGTCTCGCCTGCATATGAGCAGAGCGAGACTATAGGCGCCGCTTTTCCGGCGGCGTCGTCAACAATGAAATGTTGACTAAGGTTAAGTTTTTGAAATGTCATCATAACTTAGAAAGTATATGGACCTAGTTCATGAAACTTGGACATAAGGGTAATCAAGTATTACTGAACATCCTGCCTGAGTTTCAGGTCACATGACCAAGGTCAAATGTCACTTAGGGTCAACAAACTTTGGCCATGTTGGGGTTATTTGAGGAATTGTCATCATAACTTTGAAATTTTATGGATCTAGTTCATGAAACTTGGACAGAAGAGCAATCAAGTACCCTTGAACTTCCTGTGCGAGTTTCAGGTCACATGACTAAGGTCAAAGGTCATTTAGGGTTAACAAACTTTGGTAATGTTGGGGGTATTTGTGGAACTGTCATCATAACTTTAGAAGTTTATGGATCTAGTTCATGAAACTTAGACATAAGAGCAGCAATGTATCCCTGAATACCCTGTGCACATTTCAGGAAAATGGCCGAGATCAAAGGTCATTTAAAGGTCAATGAACTCGTGTTGGCCGTGTTGGGAGTATGTTTTGAATTGTCATCATAACTTAGAAAGTTTACGGATTTAGCTCATGAAACATCGACATAAGGGTAATCAAGTATGAATGATTGTTTTGCGCATGTCTTAGGTCACATGGTCAAAGGTCAATGGACCGGCTGTGGAGCGTTGTGGCCCAGTGGATTAGTCTTCGGACTTTGAAACAGAGGGTCGTGGGTTCGAATCCCAGCCATGGCATAATTTCCTTCGGCAAGAAATTTATCCACATTGTGCTGCACTCGACCCAGGTATTGTGAATGGGTACCCGGTAGGATTTTTCCTTGAACGCTTTAGCGCCTATTAATATGGCGGCTTAGCTACAGCCGGGGTAATAATATGATACCAAGTATCAAAGCGCAGTTGAGTATATGCACATAGTAACTGCGCTATATAAATGGACATATTATTATTATTATTATTTGGGGTCAATGGACATAATATTTTATTATCAATGGACATAATATTTTATTATCATATTAGTGTTTTCTTCTGTGAATAATTATTCATTAGCTTTTTTCAAAGGCAGCACTGCTGCTATATCGAATTGTGTAATGCAGGCGAGACTGCCAGAGGCATTCCACTTGTTTTTTTATTCAAATATGATTACCCCCCCCCAAAAAAAAATAATAATAAATAAATAAATAAGTAAATGAATAAAAAATCAAAAATATGCCGACTGACTCAATTTTAATCATTTTTTTAGATTAAAAAAAAAAAATATTCATGTATGATTATTCCGAAAAATGTGCTGACAGATCTCAATTTTCATCATTTTTTATTTTAAAAATAATATTGCGAAAAATTTGGCGATTGGCAGGGTAGAAACATTCATTTTAGCAGAAGGCCCTCTGACCAACCCTTAATATGTGCACTATTAATGATATCCAAGGAATACTCGCTTCACAAATGAGAGATTATATCAAAAGATTCTTCTTGCAGTAATATCCATTTTTCAATTTACTCTATATGAGATTAAAGGCCACCGCACGCCTTACGACTGGTCCACGAGCCGATTTTGGAACAAATGGCATTTTGCTCATTTTTTGAAAATGTAAATGAAAAGTATCTTTTTATTTGAAGTTCAGATTAACTGAAAGAATACTAATAAGACAATTTTGGATGATTGCAAGAATCTATTTTGGAGTGAAGGCCAAATTAGTCTCAAATCGTAGCCAATCATACGATTGCTATGACATCATTACGACTAGATATTAAATTCGCTTTTATTCTAATAAGGATGACAGCATAGTCGCAGATTTGAACATAAAGTTGATGATTTAGAAAATTACACAGTAAGGTAATAAATGTCTCAATAATAGCATCAAATTCTACTACGTTATATTCCAAAAGTGGGTCACAGACCAATCGTAAGGTGTGCTTTGGTCTTAAAAGATAAACTTATCTCAACATGGAGATAAATGGCTATTTGATAAATTTGCAATCACCAAGATGATAAACAACTCGAAACAATCAAATATATGTTGTCTATTGCCTTCTCATGTCATATCTTTTGCTTTCTGAACAGCTTATCTTACCAGAGTGTATGAAAGTACTCCCTCTCTATGTGAACTGTGTGATGAAGAGCGATGCTTTCTCTGGAACCACAGACATCACTACTGATGATAGGAGCTGGTTGATGCAGACTGTTCTATCCATGGATGTAGTCTCAACTCATGCATACTTCTACCCTAGACTCATCCCAGTTGTAAGTTACTAAATTGTTTCATTTCATCCATGATTATCAATCATGTTATTAAGTATTATTTCATTAAACTTGTTTCTAGGATTATTGCATTCTCATGACATCTTGTTCTTCCCGTTTTAAATCATTGATCCTCAAATCATCTAGCCTGATACAAGGACACCAAGTCCCTTGGCTAATGATGGATGTTTGGGAGGCTATATTATTGCTGGATGGCGCTTGTAAGTTATGTATGACTGGTGATCTATTCTTGTTTAAAATGAGAAAGTGGAGCTCAATTTCCTTTTACCCTCCTTAAATTTTGACAGACTAAAAAATTTGCTGTTTCATGTTAACAAGAAATTAAATGTATCAATATCAAATTTTATATAATCTGTTGAGAAACTGGTTTTGCAACAAAGAAAAAAAATCACCATTCTTTCATAGAATCATGCATAACAGGCAAAGAGCTTGATGATATAGGGTCTACCACTAAGTCTGAATTTGTTATTTTTAATTTAGAAAGAAGAAAAAGATATCATGGTAGATGTCTTAAAGGACAAGTCCACCCCAACAAAAAGTTGATTTGAATAAAAAGAGAAAAATCCACCAAGCATAACACTAAAAATTTCATCAAAATCGGATGTAAAATAAGAAAGTTATGACATTTTAAAGATTCGCTTAATTTCACAAAACAGTTATATGAACATCCTGGTCGGTATGCAAATGAGGCGACTGATGACATCATCCACTCACTATTTCTTTTGTATTTTATTATATGAAATATTCTAATTTTCTCCTGATTGTCAAGTGAATCAACGATTGATTCCTCACTGAATATATGGAATTAGCATTGTTTAATACTATATGGTTCAGTCAAGTTGGTCCTTATTGTCAAATCTGTAAAAAATGAAATAATGTATAATTCAAACAATGAAAAACAAAAGAAATAGTGAGTGATACACATCATCGACTGTCTCATTTGCATATCACTAAGTTGTGCATATCACAGTTTTGTGAAAAATAAGCGAAACTTTAAAATGTCATAACTTTCTTATTTTACATCCGATTTTGATGAAATTTTCAGCATTTTGCTAGTTTGATTTTTCTCTATTTATTCAAATCAATATTTTTCTGGGGTGGACTTGACCTTTAAAATATCACATTTGTTTGCATTTCAATATTTCTTCCTTCATCTCTCCGTCCAGCATGACATTGATGTGAACAGCGAAGACATCCCCAGCGCAGTCCGATGCTCCATTGAAAGATTCCAAGACCAAGGTGTTTACCTCCTTGAAAACGGTCTCATGCTCTTCATGTGGATTGGATTACATGTGAACAATGACTGGGTTCAGAACGTGTTTGGTGTAACCTCCCCCGCCCAGATCAATATCGAATCACATCAGCTGCTTGAGAGAGATAACCAAACGTCCAGGCGGCTGAGGAGTATGATTGACGTGCTTCGCTCGGAAAGACCGAGATACATGAAGGTAAATTGATGTCTTTATTAGTGATTTGATCCATTTATATAATTTGTATATTTGCACATAAAAAAAAATAAATTGAAGTGTTCATATTATCAAAACTTGAGGGGAGGATTAGGCAAGAGGAAAGAGAACAAATAATTTCCAAGGCGTAATGTAATTTTATTTTGACAAACAAAATAAAATACTCTTAAAAAAGACTTGAAATGACTGTATCAGCATGCTTTTCAAGACTAGGTACAACCAGTGGACATTCGTTCATGATTTTTCAACTGATTTGGCTCTATTGAGAAAACGTGGTGATAGACTGATTAGGGGTGAGCCGATGCCAACGTGACAAGAGTCCTCAAAAGTGTATGAATCCTTTTTTTAAGGAAGGTCATAACAATTTAAAATTGTGCTATTACATTGATGACCCGCTGTGAAATTTCGTTTCACATTCAGTCCTTTAAGTGTTGTGTATCCATGACCATAGATTTCAATGTCTGGTTCTCCTGTCAAATTCCATGCCAAGAAAATAGTACTTTTCAATGACATATATTTTAATGTACTTGCGGTTTTTCATTGTCGAGTGTATCTTAAATTGACGTACATATATAGTTCTGTTTAGAAATGAAAATTAACCTTCGACCATTGACCTCTTTCAGCTGACCCTTGTGAGACAGAGGGACACCCTGGAGCCATGGTTCAAGCATTTCTTGATGGAAGACAAGGGATCCAATGCCTCGGCATCCTACGTAGACTTCCTGGTCCATATGCACAGAGAGATCCGTAGTATCCTGAGCTGAGACCTGTCATGATGATCATCTTTGTATGATATCCTGAGATAAACATTAGCATAGTCTAGATCGTAAGTGTGAGGTCCTAGGTCTCTGTGATGTCTACGTGCTTAACCCGCTGCCTACTGGAATGGATGACCTCTGCACAGAGCATTGGGTAATGATAGAAGTCGGGAGCCAAAGGATTATGAGCCACCAATGTGGACCTAGACTTGATGTTTGGACTGAACAAATTGGTCAAATTTGAGATGAGAAATTGCCATATGAATATCCTAACTGGAACTTGAACTTGGTTGCTTTCCAAGCGATAACAATAACATAACACTGGTAGCACCGGTTAGATCGAGCATGAAATAATTTAAAAAGCTGTCATGGGCTTTTGAAGAGTTATAATCATATAACCATGAGAATTGGCCACAGCTTGGTGTTCAGAGGAGCCCATATCTTGGACGTGGAACTTGGGGATGGATGGCACATCCTTCAAGCTTAATACTCCTCAGGGAGTGGAGCAGGTGGGTCAATCATTCTAGAACTTAACTGATCGGGTTCATGTGATTATGATTAATCATATTTTGAAGGTTACAACAGAAGTATCGATATCATTTCATACATTATTGTTACTGTTATACTGCTGGGCAATTCATAAAGTATGTTGATTCGACTCCCTATATTTCTGACTGTAGTGAAATGGTTCATCTCTGTTTTCTATTTCATATAAAAAGCTGCAATGCTCTCAAATCATGGCTTGGATAGTTCATATATCGAAGTGAAAATGGGTGGTTGGATACAAAAAAAAATTACTTTATGGAATTGCCCTGCCTTGGAGTGAAACTAGACTGCCTAATTAGGTATCAAGTGCTTAGTTATTATTAAAGAATGAAACTGATGTTTATTTTGTTATTTTGGTCTTCAGATGGTATGTCCCCTAGCTTTGTTTTCAAATCATGTTTCCTACCAAGCAGTTTGGTATCATGTTTCCTAATATGATGTGATAGGCATGCTGTGGTTTAGCTTTTACCCTAATTTCCAAAGCTAACCATCAATGTCTCAACTTATTGCACTCATTGTTTCCCCCTAAGTTTGTTCATATTTTGGTTCAAGTATATTTTGTATTGTGTTGTCTGTCTGTGTGTGTTCCAAATTGTTTTTAATATGTCATTATTGTGGTGTTAACATTCCAAATTTGAAGTCTTTGCAAGGTGCCTGGATGGAGATTGCTCCATTCTTCTGTTAGGAAATGAAAATGTCTATAAGAAATCTGTCAAGAATGTGAAAGCCACACATAACAGTGGCGCTAGAAAGTTCGTGAACCCCTCCACAAAATGCACTTCTTTATGCTCAGTGTTGAATGTCGACAACAACACTACAATGTCCGGCAAGCCCAGAGAAACAAACTTTATTGAATGTAATATTTTCTCATCCCACTTCACAATTAAATATCTACAATATGGCAGAAATTGAACACTTTAAAATATGTTCATTTTCTGGTGGGGTTGACTAGCTTTTAGCACCACTATAATGACAGGACAAAATATTGAATATGAGTAGAACCTTTCATTTCTACTCTATTTGCAAAGACAGATGGATTGGATTTGATCAAATCAATTCCATAAAATATGTATACCCAACCCCCTCTATGTGGAACTTTCCTGAATGATTTGCCTCTCTTTTCTGGTTTATATGAAAGTTTGTAATGAGCAAGTTAACATGGCTTGGGCGATTATGAGGTAAGAATAGAGAAAAAGGGTGCTGGCTAAGAAAAATATATTTTATGGAATTGGACATTACACAATTGGCATATTTAGAATGTTTTCTGCAGCTGGCCTATAGACTAGAATCGAAGGCTTTACTTGTCAAGATTAGTTTGATAGGAATATACGCATGAAACAGACTAAAATATTGATAATTGTGAATATACAAAAAACAAACTAGCATAATCAAATTTCATCAACATTTGATAATAAGAGGTTTATTTTTATTTTTAAATTTATTCTATTTTCACTTCTTAAATTTTTTTTCCTATTATATGTATTTCTTCAGAATGTTTGTGTACACGTTGTGTATTTCTACTTAAATGTTGTAATAATAATCTATATGAGGAAAATCAGATTACCGAACGAACGAACAAGCAGTTTCCGTCCTTGTCTAAAAGTTTGATATTGCTGTGCATTTAAAATGTTTTAAAAATTATCATGAACTTAACTGCCTAGATGCTCAAAATTGTAATAATGAGTAAGAGTCAACTTATGTAATGCCCAATGTCTGCTAATAATTACTCCACTCCTAAAGATTCTTTTTAAAATGCAACTACAGAAAATAAAGTTTATTACTACTTTGTACAACATCTTTTAACTAAATGTATCTGCATTTAGAGCTTTACTTGTTGTGAACTTGACTTTATCTCCATAATTGAAAATGATGTCTTCACAAGTTTTGATTTTCTGAATGTATTTAAACCTATTTTTGTTGTTTCCAGGGTTGGCAAGCAATAAATGTCAAGTAAGATCTATTTTGATACCCAAATAATGTTGCTATTTGAGATAAATATCATTCTATGGTATCTATGGAACAAATATAATGTTGGCTGATATGTGTAAGGATTCATACTTTTTTCCATACAAATGTTTTCAAATATTATTTTTCCTGTGGTACTTTATGAATCGTTTCTCAATATGAATTTTTGTTTCATACCAGTTGTAATGCTTCCTCCAATTACTTTCCACTTTCCACAGATACTGATATTAATCAGCTGTGATTGCAAATTATCTTTCATGCATTTGGGGTTTGTTTTGTGTTAGTTTCATTGGTTATTTTATAGAAAAGCCTGCTTTCAGCTACAATTCTTGCACAATGCAAGAAATTTGTCTAATTGCAGATTAATATCTTCCCATTTGTTGTGAATGATATCTCAGAAGATCGACATGGTGTCCACTGTCCAAAGTAAAGCATAAAAGGGGTGCTCAAGAACCATCTTTTGCAATAAATTTGGCAAGAAACATATTTGCAATTGACAAATCAATTTCAACTACTAGTAAAGCAAATTTTCTTTTCAAGAAGCAGACCAACAATCGAACCTATATTTGCAAGATTTAAGATTGAATTGGAGGATTCGCAATTGATTGAAATTTTCAGGTAGTACAATGTGAAAATACCTTCTTAGACAGTGCACCCTTTGTTCAAAAATGGGCATTTCTACAAAATATTCATGCCCGACCCCCAGATTTTTAGTTCAAATTTGTCCATGTGATCAATTTTCTTGGCTTGTGTAATGGGAGTTTGACATTAAAAAAAGCTCAATTATTTTAATGGAATTGTCCAGGTTTTAACACTAATCAAAACTTAACATTTGTGGAATCTGTGTTTTGTATTTTTGTTGAGGGTCACTGTTGAACTTTAACCCCTTGACTTTGGTTAGCCGATCACCCTTGTATTACACTCTCTAAATTGATAACATCTAGTCACTGTTTAAAAATGCAAATTGGCAACTATTTGTAACAATTATGCCATTTTCATACATTTTAACTGATGTTATGTCCATAGTCAAATTCATTCAAAGCATGAAAATGAATAGAAAGATATAAATTGTTGCCAATTTAAGGAGACGAAAACAGTGTACCTGTAGGTGATTGTGTTAAACATATGAGAATAAAATAATTCCATTAATAGTGGATTATAAAATTTCCAGATGGCAAAACAGATGAACGATTAATTTGTCACAAATTGAGAGATATGGTTAGGTATATACCGCAGCATATTTATGTAAAAAGCTAAATATATTTCTTTTAAAAGTGTTTATGTTCAAAATTAGAATTGTAAAAAAAAAAAAAGAAGAGAGATATAATAAGTGGTATGTATGTGGTACATTTAGAGACCTATTTTTTACTCTATAAGTTTCTGCTTCATTTACTATCTTGTCATAATGAAATCCAAGATGAAATTGAATCGTATCACAATAGAGATGTTATGTTGTAGAGTAGAATGATTAGTCGAAACTCGAAACATATCAATTACATACATGTACAAGCATAATGTATAAAGAATATTAAATTTGCTGGTATTTCAAATACAAAGGAAATGTGTCTATTTTGAACTTTATTTCTGTGTTTTGTTGATGAGTGGTATTTGAACAATTTTTTTTTTTTTAATTTGGCTTTTTAAAGTCCATCATTTTCTGTTCACTCTTGAAAAATTTAATATTTTCGATCAGTAAAATCAAGAACTTGAAGGTTGAGAAAGTATACAATTCTACTATCTGTTTTGTATCACCCATATGGTCAAATTCTAGTTTGTCTTTAACCTCATGTGTTACCTACTAACAAGTTTGTCCAATACTCATCAATCCACTTACAATTTTGTCTAAATCCCAGTTGGGCTATACCCATTTCATCTAATATCCGTTTAGTCTAACACCATTTAGTCCATGTGATCAGATGAACTGTTTTGATCCAATATTTAACCAAGTGCACAAATTGTGAGTAACCAAAGTGGAAATTAAGATCATCTGGACATCAGACTGACCAATTCTTGATTGGACCAAACAGTACAACCATGTGGGGCTAGCCGGAACTGTGTTAGGTGAACTGAGAATTGGACAAGTTTGATGTTCTTTTAATTACTCACATTAATTAGAACATAGCAGAAATCTGCTCCTGCTATTGAAGTATGTCCACTAGAAGAATGTATCCAGAATTAGAGAGCAGAATTTCAGTTTCTATTTCTAAAGACTCTTAATTCAAGGTAATCTCAAACCACCCTTCCATCACATCTTAAGTGATCATGAACATATCTAGTCAAAGAATTGGCTTTCCAATCTCACTTTCTCTTTCATTTCTCCTCCTCCATCCCTCTCACTCTCTCCCTTTCATCTCTCTCCTTTAAACAATTCCACACTGCACATCACAATAAAGATTATTCAAATTCAGAGGGTAATTATTCAAATATTACATGTACACATGCATAAAATCAGTCGCCATTCAAATTTACCAGATTAAGAGAGAGCAATTCCTCAACTTTACACCCCACTCAGACAACTGATACGCATGACTTGACTAATCAATCCAGAAAACAACTATTACAGGTTCCATTTTTCTATGTTTTGGTAAAAATTATTGAAGTGAATGAAAACCTATCACTTATTTAAAAACAATTGCATAGCCTACAAAATGGATTTTCAAAATGACCAAATCCAGTGCACTCGCCTAAAGCATCAGTCACAAATGGGGAGAAAATGGAATTTGTACCTGTTGTCTTCAACATCAATTCCATAGATTCAGATATAAATATAAGGTATCGATGAAAAAGCTGAGAAGTTGCTTGGTCATATCTTGCTACATCTAAATTGTGATTTTCAAAAATCTCTGAATATTAGCCCTCTAAATTTGTGGTACCTTTTTTCAATACACCCTGTACAGCACAGATACAAAACAGGAAATGAAATAAAAAAAGGTCACAACTGCCTTGCTAGTCTACATGTAAATATAATGCATTGTGATACATTTTCTTGATTAAAATCAAGCATACGATTTCAGTACATGATACAAATGAAGAATATAGAAAAAGAAACCTCTTGCATTGATAAAAACAGACAATTACAAGGCAACAGTAGTCTTTGTTCAACCCCTAACGCCTAAATATATCCTCTTTCACATCTCGCTACAAGTATCATAAGCAAATACATTAAACATGAAAGTGTTGAAGTCGTGGAATTTAAATGATGAGATATCTCAATGGACACTTCATTTAGAGCATATCGAAAATTGATTATGAAAACCACTTTTGAGTGGTTTCATCTCTCTGTAATTTCCCAAGTATTTATTGCACTCCTTGACCCAAACTATTTCACACATCTTCACCCTGTGTTTAATGCAAAAAAATTGTCAAGACTGGCACAAGCCCTTTGCACTTAAATTTCAAGAGATGTTATTCCGTTGAGTTGTGTCACATTATCAAAATCTCTTTTCCTACAAAAAGACCACACTTCAAATGTTGTTTATTAGGAACTGGATGGTTGGCACTTAATCAAAATCTTACAAGGCAAAAGCATTTAAAAACCATTCAGTTGTTAAAAGGGTTATTCATGCATAGTCTTCCTATTCAGTCTTAATTGGACCCACTAGGTAAAGTATATAAAGTACCAGTAATATCACCTTATTTGTCATGCAATAGTAGTACTATCACATTGAGCTGATATTTGCAGAATCAAGCCACCATGAAACAATTTGCTCTTGTTTGATTATGGATTAATTTAAACATTATATATATATACAAATCTATTGCTGAATTCATGAATTTGTGGAAATTAAAGTCATCTAAACTATGATATTCAAACATATGCTGAGAAGCAAAGCCCTTACTGTGTTGCAGTATATACTTCTTACCATAAACATTATTATGCCATTTCCTCATTCACATAAATTACTCCATTACAATTATATACAATTCTATTTTTTGCACTAAATCTTTGATGAGCTGTACCAACATGTTCTGCATGCAAATATACAAATATAAAAAAATCTACAAAGACTGAGACTATAAGCCAGAGTACATACCATGAAAAATCTAGAAGACAAGCATTATCAATATTATTATTTTTCATGAAGCCTATTTTTATAATACCTTTTAATGTCTATCTACAAATTATCTAAAACTGCTTTGTAAAATTACTGTTGATGTTTGACAGACACACTCATTTAGTTTCATCCTCAAATCATTTCAATATGGTAGTAAGGAATGTGTTGAATTGTTTCTTCTTTTGATTCCATGTAATGTATTGGAAGTCAGTTCAATATATAAAAAAGTGGAATTTTATAGATATTATTATCACACATTTGAGTCAGTTATTTGTGCAGGCATGTGATAAAAACAAAGTATTTTACAGGTTTTTCAACACAATAAAACATACACTGTACCAATATTATGAATTATATTACACATATTAAAGAGATAAAGATCCGATCTTTTGATTACAATATGTAACGTTATAAGAAATTAATTTTATCAAGAGAAAAAAAATGAAAAAGAGATGGCTGTGTAAAAAGGTGATTAAAATTTCTTTTATTGAATAACTTAAAACAAAATTTCAGGAAGTAATTTTTTTTAATTTTAAAACTTAAATTTTAAAAGGTCATGAGATGTCATGAAAATATTATTTAGATTATAATCCTAACAATCAATATACAGTTAAAATATTGCAGTATTGCAATGAATTTTACTAATATACAGTATATATTTTTATATATAAATGGAAGCCTTATTATCTTGCCTGAAATAAACAATCATTTGGAATTTTGGCTAAATTATTTTGGATTTAATCATGCTTATGTCTGTATGGAAGCTGGATATCTCTTCAATAAGTGGAATCTTATTGTCGAATAACCAAGTTTTGAATAAACATAGTGTTCTTTTATAAAAGTATTGCTTTGTGAGTTTGAAAACCTTCACAAGCTATTATCCTTCTCAATAACACAACTTCAAGGAAGGCTGTAATTTATCCATTGTCATTAAAGTATTTAAAATACCACAACTATCACGCCAAGGAAAAACATATAGTGCGTCCTTCTCTAAAACTTTATCATGTCAAATCATAATACAGGTGGTCTTACCATAAAGCATGATTTTTATTCAAGAAGGTTTGGAACATCATTAACTTTTTATCCTACAAAATAGATTAAGTTCCCTTTTAATGGCTTTTCTGCAGATACAAAGGTATTTTAAAGGACACGAGAATGCAATGTAATACAGAGAGTGTAACATACTAGTAATACAAATTTAAAGGACATACATCCTGTTAGAGAGCAGATTATACGCACAATATTAAACTGGTAGTATGCAATGACATTGTGTTGAAGGAAGAATCGTTAACCTGTTTAATATTAATGAATAAATATGATTAATGCAGAGAATGCTTCTAGTATTATGTATGAAGGTAAATACAGCTTGATATATATTTCTATAACGCCACCATTCTCTAATAACTCAAAAATCATCTTTGTTAATCATTCTTTTGGTTTTTTTTTTTCAAAATCAAAATTCCTTGCTGAAAGTGGTTTATTTGGATGAACACACATCAAGCCAAACGTGCTTGATCCCACTCTGCCCCCTACTGTGATACAATTATGTAATAACAATATATCAACATATACACTGTAGGTGTATTGGGTGATTTAAAATCTGGTGTTGTCCTGTTGGTATTGGTGTTGGGTTGAATTTATTCAACAGGTGCATAGAACAAAACTTGAAATAAAGCTGATCTTGGGCCAAATCTCTCTAGTGTTAAGCTTTTAATATGTGATTTGGACAATTTTTGTAAAATCTGATAAGGTTCTGGAGCTAGGTCACACAATCTTAACTCATGGACCTATCCACAGAGGATTATTCTATTGTTACTGGGGGTGCTGAGCATTGTCACAGCACCCCCAGTAACAATAGATAATCCTCCGTGGATAGGTCCATGTCTTAACTGTGCTTACAACACCGACATCAAACTTGAATACACCCAGAAAGTGATTTCAAGTTGGTGTTAGTGTTGTGTTAAGAGCACGAATTAGGCCATCTAGCCTAGCTTCCACACCAAACATAATAATGTAGGTTTATAACAAAAATTATACCAATCACATCACTAATAAACCTGGTGAGTTATGTCCAGTGTCAACCTTATTTCAAGTCCAGTGCTTTGGCTGGTGTAAACATTCAGCTAACACCAACACCAATTTTAAACACTGAAATTGAAATCACCTGATGTATCTATTCATTCTCAGCATTTCATGGCCTGATGATAAAATCAGTCATCACCCTAAGTATCATATTAGGAATACTATCTAACAATATTTTTGTACTAAAATTAATGATATGTAGAGAGAGTGAAACAACGAAGTTGCAGATTCTACTTCTTGTTCCATTGGTAAGAGTTCGCAGCTCCCGCACCAGATCCTGCTCTGAAGCCTAGAAGGAATGGAGGGGAAATAGGGAAAGGGATCAGCAAAAAAACTCATTCAAACATATCCATACTCATTCTTACTGATAAAACATACCCAGTTTGTGCACTTTGCTTTGCTAAGTTTTTAGCTCATTGATTCTTTTATAGTGAATAAGAACAATTAAGTTATTTAGAAATTTTATGTCAGCCCAGCTGCTTATATTGGGAATCCTCTGATCTAAGAAAATAAAACAAAATCTTGGTCCTGTTTCATAAAGAATTGTTATAATAACAATTGCACAAAATCTATAACAAGTTTGCTATCTTCCAATCAAATTGGATGATTTTAGTAGCTTAAAGCTGTTATTGCAAATTTGTTATTTTAACAAGTTTTTTTTAACGGGTCCCTGATCATCAGGGCAATGAGCTTATAGAGACATTGTTCCAATGCATCATGCAACATATAACAGTGGAAAACTATCATTAACAGTGGCGGACCATGACCCGAAGGAGACAAATGATTGGAGGGGCACTGTATTCTTTGTGAACAATGCTGTGTCCCTCCAATGCTTTGTCTCCTCCGGGTCATGGTCCGCCACTGATTGATATATTGTGGTGGCAAGGTGTAGTGGTTCTGACTCCTGCCTTTCAATCAGAGGGTTGTGGATTCAAATCCTATTTCAAGTGTTGATTTCCTTCCGCAAGAAATTTATCCGCAATGTCCTGCTCTCAGGTAAGGTGAATGGGTACCTGGAAGGATTTATTCCTTTAATGCTTTAGCATCGATATGATGGTTCAGCAAAACAGCCGGGGTAATAATATACTACCATGTTACTTTTAAACAAAGTAGAGCATATGCATATATAGTAGCTGTGCTAATAAAAGGAACTATTTAGCATCATTATCATAACTATAGATAAGGGTTATCTGTAAATGTGATCTTCAATCACAGCCAGGAAGTGAACTCGTAGCTCGGGTGTGGTTCAAGAGCTCTTTTCAAAAGTAAACAGAATATATTATATTACTAGCAGCCAGCAAGAAAAGCAAATAAAATGATATTGACATACACAGGGAAGACAAATAATACTGTGGAAGTAAATATATTGTTAACCTATTCAAAAGGCAATAGGCCTGAATTGCTCTACTTCAAAAAGTGTTCTATCTCTGCATAGTAGCATGGTCTTTGGTCTGTTGAAAGATCTGGCTAGGTCCCAAAATGTTTAAAATATATATATTGGGTCCATATCTTTTTAACATCTTGGGACCTAGCCAGACCTTTCAACAGACCAAAGACCATGCTAATATGCAGAGATAGGGGTGGATCCAGGATTTTCTAAAGGGGGGGGGGCACATTTTCCCCCAAAAAATGACAAGCAAAAATAAAAGTTTTCACTAAAAAATGAGGGTCATTTTGTCCATGTAAAATTTGACAAGCAAAAAAAAAAAAAAGGTCCCAACTTGTTTATAAGTGACATATTCCCATTCAAAATATTTCTTGTGACTTTCATAAGGGGAGGAACACTTCTGTATGAACGGCATATTTACATTAGAAATATTGACTATTACCCCCCCCCCCCCCCCCCCCCCGTATCTGCCACTGCAATAAACACAATGCTTAAAGATTGATCTCGGGTGATTTATATGATTGACAACAAAGATTATTGTGTATGATCAATCAATAAGGATTAGAATGTGAATGGTGTCATGTAATAGAACATACCTGTTGCACCAAAGTTTTTTTGGTAGCAAGGATTACAGTATGGCTGGTTTTCTTTCTGAAATGGAAAACAGAGACACAGAAGTGGAGAAATGATCAGAAAGAGTGACATGCTCAATCCAAACACATGAAATTAATATTCTACGAGTTACAAGGTTTCATACAGTGCATGAAAACTTTCAGAATAAATTCAGTTCGCTATGCACTTTAAGAATTATTAATAAATACATGAAATTCTAATTCTAATATCCTTCATGAAGCGCAAAAACATAGGAAAAGTCAGAGTGTTTACACACTTTCAGAATTACCAAACAACAATTGAGAAATTATAAAGAAAATAAAAAATAAATAAGAGTGAAGAAAGATGAAGGAAAAATTAAGGAGAAAGGGGGAGAGGAGATTGAAACAGATAGAGACAGAGCCACATACACGCAGATAATGAGAGAGAAAGAGAGAGACAGACAGAGAAAGAGACAGAGAGAACAAGACAGACAGATCAAGAGGGAGATAAACTGATAGAGAGGAACTAATTAAGAGAGAGATTGAAAGAGGAAGAAAGGGAGAAGGGGATAGACAAGATAGACAGATAGAGAGGAACTGATTAAGGGAGAGGTTGAAAGAGGGAGAGAGGGAGAAGGAGATAGACAAGATAGACAGATAGAGAGGAACTGATTAAGAGAGAGATTGAAAGAGGGAGAGAGAGAGGAGATAGACAAGATAGAGAGGAACTGATTAAGAGAGAGATTGAAAGAGGGAGAGAGAGGGGAGATAGACAAGATAGAGAGGAACTGATAAAGAGAGAGATTGAAAGAGGGAGAGAGAGAGAAGGAGATAGACAAGATAGAGAGGAACTGATTAAGAGAGAGATTGAAAGAGGGAGAGAGAGAGAAGGAGATAGACAGATAGAGAGGAACTGATTAAGAGAGAGATTGAAAGAGAGATTGAAAGAGGAAGAGAGGGAGAAGGAGATAGACAAGATAGACAGATAGAGAGGAATTGATTAAGAGAGAGATTGAAAGAGGGAGAGAGAGGGGAGATAGACAAGATAGAGAGGAACTGATTAAGAGAGAGATTGAAAGAGGGAGAGAGAGGGGAGATAGACAAGATAGAGAGGAACTGATAAAGAGAGAGATTGAAAGAGGAAGAGAGGGAGGAGATAGACAAGATAGACAGATAGAGAGGAACTGATTAAGAGAGAGATTGAAAGAGGAAGAGAGAGAAATAAAAGGGGAGAGAATGATGCCAAAGAAAGGGGTAGCACAGTCAGGGGCAAAGTATAGATAATAACACATTTCCTATATTGCTTTATTTACGTCATAAGCCGTAACTGCATTGAATAAAATTACATACATTATCCTTCAATTATGTTTACATAAATTATGACTGCACTTCAAATAATTAAATCTTTTCTCAATGAATAGAGCTTAAATCTCTCAGGAAAACCACCCATCCGGAGTTCTCAAGTGAGACGACAAAATCATTTTTCAATAACTTCCTGATGATCCAGTTGTAATCGGTTTCCCTTGATCATATTTTTTCCCATTGAAAATAAGGCCAAAGTTGCTGGTTATCATATTCGCATGCATGGATTCAAAAGAAGTCATATCAATTAACTTTACAATACTGAACCACAATTCTTTGAAGAATGTGACTATTTTTTACAGAATAATGTTACTTTGATGGGGAAAACCAAGAAGTGATTTCTGATAGAAAATGGTTATTTTGAACATGAAATAAGCAAATTGGGATTTAAGGGGCATTCATAGTAAAAGAGATCTTTAGAACTCTTGGACAGAAATGTTGGGTAATGACTTTAGTGCGTTGTGTGATAACCGGGATGTGCAATTATTGGATTTTTTTTATTCAGTTAGACCTATTCCACATTACCATGAAAGATTAATGTTTTCTCTCTCTTTGTTTTCTTTTGTTATTTATTTTTCTCTACTTTCTATCTACCGTCCCCTTTTCAACTACTGAAAGTATTTGATCTTTTTAGCTATTCTTCAGCAGTGTCATACTTGCTTAAACAGTTTAGATACTGTTCAGTTAAAGTGATTGAATGCATGTACTCATTGAATATAAGAAATCTATGCTATTTATGCCCTGGTTATTCTGTTTATCCAGATATAATTTTCCTGTCATTTTATGCTTGTATTTGTGCATTCCTTTATGATTGAATAAAGTGATCAAATACATCAATACCAAAGTCTTGTTGCAACCCCCAAATTTGGCAAGATTGTACTATCTCACCTTTAATTAAGTTTTACACACAAAAAAATTCAACTACACTGTATTTTCAAATCTATCAGGTTCAGACTTGTGCTAAGGTACCTCAATACTTACATCTGAAAAATTTCCTGGTGTTAGCGTCTTCTTGCAACTTGTGCACTTCAAACAGGCTTTATGCCACGTTTTGCCGAGGGCTTTGGCCTCCTCAACTGCATGATTCAAAAGTGACACAAATAAAGAAATAGTTATTACTTTTTGATGAATGAAATATTTGTAAAGAAAGTTAATAACTGTATGCAATGGAGCCTGGCAGTACATTGGTTGATTTCATGGTCAATATTGGTGCTGTTGTTGGTTCGAAGATAGAATCTGTAAAACACCCAAGAGTATCATGGCAACATTTATTCTCCTTTGACGTAACAGAGAAATTCACTCTGATGAAAAGTCTGTTGTAAAAATACCAGAAAAAATAATAAAAACAGAAATATTGGTGAAGGTTTCAGGAAAATCCATCAAAGATAAAGAAAGTTATTAGAATTTTTTTTTTATTTGTGACATCTTAAACAAGCATCTCTTCCGTATGTTATGTAATATAAAATCCATATATAGGGTCATGATGACATTTTTTTCTTTCTGGAGCGGGTGTGAAAAAATTGTCTGTTGACATACTGAAGGTACAATAAAAACCATTTTAAGTTTTTAGAGAAAATGGCATTTCATTGAATTTGTTACTTAACAATATATGGGGAAGCTGCTCATATAGGACATCAAAAAAAAATCTAATAACTTTTCAAATTTTTCTCAAATTTCCACCAATATTTTTTTCTGCTATTTTTACAATATTTTTTTGTCCGGGTGAACTTCCGCTTTAATTTGGCACTTCAAATGGAATGGGATTACCTCAGAACCAAACAGGATCAGAATGTGGAACTAAATGGGATCTTGGCACAACCCCATTGTCTGCACATCAGCCATGCTTGAATGAAAATAATCCATATTCAACTGGTCTGCGTCATGCAATTACTGTGATGATCCTGCACAAACTAGTTTTAGGAAGGTTCGAAAATGACAATCGGGAGACCTGACACAGATCTCACTACCTTCCTAAAACTAGTTTAACATGTAGTGAGAACGGTCGAAGCGATCTTGGAAGCGATCTTCCAAACCGGTTCAAAAAATCATCTCGCAATTAATGTAGTTTTCAAGATCGCTTTGCCTCATTAAACTGGTTTTAGCGTAAGTGAGGACACAACCGTCCTACGGGAAGCGATTTTAGCACATTTAGCATGCTACTCCACACGCCAAGTGTAAAATGCCTACGTTGCAGTTTCGAATTTCGCGCGAAACGTGTCACCACACTGAGAGCATTTCCATAGCAACAAGATCGCTTTACTTGAAGTGATTTTGAAAACCACTTTCGTGTGATCAAGTGGGAACGCTAGCAAAGCGATCTTCCAAACTGAAACTGGTTTCCTGAATCAGTTTCCAGTAAACCAATTTTAGACAGCGTAATGAGAACGGTGTCCTAGAGGATTCCCTCGCTTCCATATACCAGATGATGATGATGATGTAAGTGGATCATCTGGATTCAAGGAACTTTGTTATGGATAACCACTCAAGCACATCAGAACCTATCATGCATATCTTACCAGAGGCTGCATGGACTAGCCTTTCTTCAAGAACATCTTACATTAAACCAGTTGTTTCCTGGTGGTGTTGGCCATAAATGCTTCATAAAACTCTTGTAAGAGTCATAATAAAGGGACCCTGCATTACTAAATTGTTAATTCTCACATTTATTAAGACAATGGGAAATGAAGAAAATCACTGTGGCAGACACATAGCACCTTAATTGTGACATCCAAAAGCTCAAAAAAGTGTCTATAACAGCGTTTTTCCCTGTGCATTTCACATTGTTTTGTCTCGCTTGCATCATTATTCACATTTTTTCAATATTATGCTGATCATATCCAACGAGTCCTCTCCATGTTTGTTTGATTGAATATGACCTGATTATAGATATAATGTGATATATTCCTCTCTATACATGACTATTTTTGTCAGAGTTCATTGTTAATATTCCAAATGCTAAAAATAATCTGTGCTACAACAGCTGTAGCAGCCGAAAGCACAACATCTGTTCATTCTGTTGCCAACATGTTTTGGAAATGAAATGTACATATGTTTGTAATTCTGGGATGGAGCTTGAATTACTGTACACATCATACAATAGAATAGGGATATATGCATCGGATGCAATCACTGAATATACAAGTGGGAGTCATGGCTTTATCTCTTTTGTTTTGTATATCAATATACACTTTGTAAATTTCTTTCATTTATGAATGAAGTGATATAAAAACTGTAACTACAAAATGAAATAATGGGAATTAGCATTTTGCAATTTTTGCATAAACAAGCTCCTTTATTTTGTGATTGTGTATTGTAAAAAAAAATATGATTGAAAATTGAAAAGATAATATCCCTTACAGTTTTCATTCTGAAGTGAAACTAATAAAAGAAAATTAAAAGAGGTTTTGTAGTATAGACTGGACAGGTTAGTCAAGAATCTCCCCATTTCACTAATTCAAGCACACGGAATGTGAACAGAATGGAACAGCTTAGAAATGACATCATTTCTAACATACAATACTGTTTAATATATACATATATACATTCCACAAAAATAGAAAATATGCAAACCTATGTATGTAACCTACAGTTTTATCATGTTGCCATCCACATTGGTATTGTGATTTGTGACAAGTGCAAATATTATGCCCCACCCCTATATTCTGAAACCATATTGACAGAACCACTTGAAAGTGGGATTGATAATAATCCAGGTATTTTGGATGGGTTTGTACAACAATCTGAAATGAACAAAGGAAGGTATGTGATTTAGGGTGTGACTTTACAATTAGGGTGAGTGTTTGACGTCAATGCTTGACAAGTTCTCCAGAGGTGATAGTTGACTGAACGAATATTAGGATTAATATCTGAGCAAATGCAGATCATATTTCACCCAAATGCATGTAGGCATATAGGTTGGACTCGGCAGATATCGAATGAGAGATGGTCGGGCATTATTATGTGGTTCCAGATTTATTCAAACAGGAATCGAATGGTATATGATAAATGATAAGTGATAAATATTTTATGCTTTGTATTCATTTGTAGAGTACAGTCATTAGGGCTTACTTAATGCATGGTCTGACTCTGACTCACTAAAGCTGTTCCACACCACCTTGATCACCAAATAACACAACCTTATTGGCCTCAAAATACCCCAAAATCATATTCTGCGCTCATTCTCACCTGATCTTGGACAAATCCCTGTAAAAGAAAATATTGCCATTTTCAAAAATACATACGACAAAGAGGCACTTTCCTTCAAGAATGATACAAGTGATGTGCTTTCACACTGGCAAAATACCTGATATTTTTTTATCAAGTAGAGATCAGGGTAAATTTGCCGATTAGAGAATACATAGTTTTCCTAGTTTCCAATTTAGTTTGAAAGAACCTACATGTACATGTATTCAAGATGCCTAAAGTCTTAATTTTGTAAAGTGTTATACCAGTAGGCCTTTAGCTGATGCTATTATCATCTTTAAAAAAAATAGACCACCATCTCCTCTTCAGCAACTATCATGATTTCTTTCTATTATCTCATAAACTGGCCATAATGAGGCAATTAAAGCCCTACCTTGCTTCTTTATGAGGATGCCTTGATAGGAAAGTAAACAAAGATGTCAATATTTGTATGAAAAGTCTGTTCACACTGTATTGCATGGGATTTGTCTGACAAGGCAAATCATTACACACTACAAATCAGTTTAAGAAATCTCTAAAAACATACTTTTTTCCCATTTCCAAGTATTCATTTCCTCTTCATTTTCTTTTGTATATGCATTTGTATTGTAATTATGTATTTTGATGTTTGTAAACACTGTGATATAGTTTTACTATGGAGAGCTACCAAATGCTGGTTGTTATTATTATTAATCTACAAATCTCACAGAATATGGGCCACATCCTACTGATAAACAAACATGATTGGCTTGAAACTGAAGAGAGCATATGGGGAATGGAGAAGGGGTAAATACCACTCTGAGGTAAAACAGGGGGAATATGATACAAAAAATATGTGTTACCATGGGATAAATATCTTCTATTTTTTCTGTATAATCATTTATTCATAAATTGGTATCAAATCCCTGCAATCTGATTTGTCAATCCATTATAATTTAATTTTACAGGGCAGACAATTTGATATTACATATTTTTATGATCTAGCCATTGAAACATGTTACCAGGCAAGGTAAATGTGATGCCATTGCACATGAAAACTGATATGCAGTATTCTTTTTTTGCTTATTCTTCTTTTTTTCTTTTTTGCTTCTCCTCAAACTTATTTTAAAAAGTGACAGTCAATTAGAATTCATATTTACTTGAAATAACCATTAACACATAAGTCAGACAAAACAGCACTTTTCAATTAAAGATTTATGATTCTGATGTGAACACTCCTCTTCTGCACCTAGGTGATAGCACTAGACCCTGTTACTATGTCCACACTTATCATTTAATCTTAAAATACCTGTCAGATTGGCTAATTTGGAATCAAGAGAAAACTTAATGAACTCTTACAAACTTAAGATCTTGTATTATGTTTACAAAGTGACAATACATGTACCTTTACAAAATGTATTCTTAGATGATGAAGAAAAAAATAAAATCTCCATTTAGGCCATATTGCCCCTCCCTCATCAAAGTACCTTGGCATTACCCCTGGTTCATTATACCACAATGTGTAAGTATATGTAATATCCATTTCACTTCTACTATTATGAAGGCTTAACTGGTCTGTGTAGAATCTTTGGTGATGTGAAGTATTAGTCATGCATCTTCTGACACCTATCACTATCACTACCCGCAAGTTAGCACATTTTTATTGGCTGTCCTATTTAGCAGACAGAGAGAACAGACACACAGCATACAAAATTAAAGGCAAGGCTACAGGTAGTCTGCAGGCACAGACCCTAGGTTTTCGCAGTTCGCATAGCGCATAATGCAGAGTCTGAAATAGTGAGACTAGATTCACTATGTACTGTGGCTGGCTCTAATTGACACAGACGTTTTTGGCGGCTAGTCTTTACTCTTGACCTGTTATTGGTTAAAATGTCAAATGTGAGTCTGTGCTTGCAGACTAGGCTATTACATGTGCATGCATATCACAAAGAGATCATGTTATGTTATGTTATGTTATGCTATGTTATACCGAGGTTTTTACCTGACTGCTAAGAAAGCACGAATGCCTGTGAGCAAGCGACCAGGGGACCGACGCGTCGGCTTAAGGTCCTCTCCGAGGGACCTGGTAATGAGGATAAATACCTTACCAAAGGGCACTAGCGCACCACTTGGGAATCGAACCTGGGTCACCGGAATCCGAAACACCCGCTATACCAACTGAGCTATTGCGCCTCATCATGATATCAATGAATGTTTAATTACTACTAATGGGAAGTATAAACTAAAGTATGCATTGACAGACTCCTATAGAATGATGTACGTTAAGTAGTTTCGAATATAGTGTAACAGTGTCACAGGATCACAGAACATGATTATCTTAATCAATCATTGGTAATGTGGAGTGTAAAAATAAATAAATCTTCAAAATGCATATTTGAACTAAAGATGAAAAATGCCACTATTGGTAGAACACCAACTTTGTCTACTTTCCATTTGGTCTCATAACACAGGGTCTGATTCTCATTCACCTACTAACCAATGGGTCTAATCACCATTTATCTCATTAACCACCTTGTCTATTATCCAGCTGAGCTAGAGGCTCTACACATTTCATCTAATGCCCACTTGGTCTAACATCCTCATTTAGTCTTTTATTTGGCGAGCCTAAATTTCTAAACTGGCCCTTTGTGTTGTTCTTTTCTTTACAGTTTGTTTGCCTTTAGCTTCACATTGTACATTTTTTTATAATTTGTCTATGTTTGTATTTTTGTTGTAGGGCATCAAATGACAACAGTATGCCAATTACTGATGGAGCCACCCTACTAAAAAAGACTTATAAATAAATAACATAAATAATACCACTTTTTTCTTCATATTTCCATAAGAAGTATTATACCATCAGGGCATTAGACTAAATAACAGTTAGCCCAGGTTAGTATTAGACCAATTGGCAGTTGGACCAAATAGTAATTACACCAACTGACAGTACACCAAGTGGGTTTAGCCTTTATAGGCAGTTTAAGAATAGACATGTGTTTATACTAACCGGACACAAACCCATTCAACTCAACAAAACATCCCACCGCTGCCACCAAAAGTTGTGGGGTGTAGAAATAATTCAACTGGATACCTGGCCTGAAGATCTACTGAAAACTGAAAACCTCCTATTGTAATTGACCTCAATATTGAATTATACAGTATGTGTAGTGTATGTTCTTAAGCTTATATTTCACACCATACAAGAATTTTAAAAAAAAATGGTTTCTCTTCAGAAAATTAATTCAATATCGGGCAGATTTCCCTAGGTTTTCCTCCCCACCCTTTCCCTCACTCCTATTTTCTTCAATTCATCACCAGCGAGAGGGTCTCATCCAATATTGATTGATATTTCACCCCATACAGAATTCAATTTCCTTCCAGTCTCAGCTGTAACTTCACCGATATGATTGACCTAGATTCTAATTTATTTGTAATGTACCACCCTTCATCATACATTTTATTCCTGCGGATACAGTATGACATGAACATGTAATACAACTACAAGGAGCTTATAACTACATGTACATCTACATCAATAGATAACTACTAGTAATAGACACAAGTGTGATGGGTTTCACATTAAGCAGTTAATTAAGCTATTTCTAAGCGAAGCACTCATGCTTTGGGGTGCCAAATCATATTCTCATTCACTTTTTATGAACCCCGTCAGCTAATGAAATTAAATCTTTAGTAAAACGTCAGGGAAATATGTCTAATTATATATATAGCACAAGAACGTGCAACCATTCATGACTAAAGTTTTGCGTAGGCATATATGTCATGTGTAACTTATGCAATTTTATAAAGCACCCCCATCCAGTTAAGAATACTAAGATTTACAAAGTTATATTGCATGCCAAAGCATACGAAGCAGGCCTATACATGTACTAGATGTAACCAAGACCACAACTGTTTGAGGCACATTTTCACTATACAGAGGGTTTAAGTCCAGGGGAGTGTTTCATCAACATTTTAATCCGACAAGTTGTCAGATCTGACATCTTTCTCTGATGTTGATTGGCTGAGAGGTACTGTTACTATGGTAACTGTCGGATAAAATGGGACTTGTCGGATAAAACATCCGACAAGTCCTTTCATGAAACGCCCCCCTGAACTCTCTTCAATCAAAATAGATCTTTATTTTCTTAACAAATATTGATTTAAAAAAATATGCCCACTCCCAACGCCCACATACAGAGGTATGCGAGGCAACATGATAATATGAGATAATTTAGTTGCACAATGTCCTACAATTTTATTCTGAATTTGAGTGTCCTCCTTAATTGCTTCTAAGCAAAGCAGTATCAGTTTAAAAGGACATATATTTTATCACTTGTTAATATTTGCAAACCTGGGTGGCTGGCAAACAGAATGATTTTTTTAAGAGAACTGAATTCAAAAGATGATAAAAGATAATAAAAAAAACATTTTAAAATGACAGTACAGTGAGCTACAACAGGATAATATTCATATATCAAAGTTTACAAAACCAAACGTACAAACATGAAAAACAATATCAACATAAGTATACAACCATTCTACATCACATAGCATTATTGTGGCTACAACACAGAGCAACCCTATATTATCATTATACACTCTACATGTATATACCCGGATTGATATCCTGGATGCTTAGTTAAAGGAGAATGAAACCCTTGAAACCAGCTGAATCCATATATCAAAGAGAAAATTCAAAGAAACATATTGTTGAAAGTTTGAGGAAGATTGAATGAATAATAAGAAAGTTATGAGCATTTGAATATTGAGATCACTAATGCTATGTAGTTCCTCCCATTGGCAATGCGTCCAAGATCTGTGATGTCACACACATACAACTCCCTCATTACTTTAGTACTTATTTCACTTATATTCTCACTTTTATAGAGTCTATCACAAGGTGAGGTGTTCTCTTTATGAGAGGACAAGTACAGAGGTTTCACAACATTATATCATTGAAGAATCGTTTGTCATATGATTAGAATGAGCAAAAAGAGATGTTTTTGTGTATATTTTCAGTGTCCAAAAGGGGAGAGTTGTTCATCTGTGACATCATAGATCTTGGTCGCATTGCCAATGGGAGGATCTCCATAGCATTAGTGATCTTGACATTCAAATGCTCATAACTCTTCTATTGCTAGTCCTATTTTACTCAAACTTTTGTTGATCTTATTCTTTGATTTTTCTGCTTTCACAAAAGCTAACTTGCTCCAAGAGTTTCATTCTCCTTTAATAATACCACACAAATATTTTGATCACCGGTTGGCAGCTCATTATTCTACATAATATGTGGTTAATGACTTCATCGTATTGGTATTCAATATCAGATCTAATATACCACATCAAATTACAATTATCATACAACATAAATTATCTATAGTTTTTTAGAAATGGAGCATTACATGTACCTCATTTGACCAAAATTAAATTTGATTGTTTATTTACTCTATTTGCAGGAAACGGATTTGCCTCATATAAAGTCTATGGAGCTCTAAATCATTAAGCCAGTATGTGTTTATTTATATTTCAGTTAATTCATATGGGATAAATAAGGCCTACAAACTATTAGTAATAATCACTTAATATGGTAAAAGGATTTTGAATATTTTGAATGTAACATAATGATGATGATTTAATGTCTAATTGATACCTTTATAAAAAAAAAATGTATATCACCTGCCTTAAAGAACAATTCATTCCATAACTTTTCATTTAACTTTCTTAATGGCAGGATGTTATGATTATAATGATTATGATTAGACACAAAGCTAAATGTAGGTCCCAAACAATGGAATATCTTTCCCAAAATAATAACTAATTCACAATTTATGTCTTCCTTCAGAAAAAAGTATAAAAATTCTCTAGTAAATGATCATTAATTTTCAGTTGATGTCAATGTATTACCTGTGTCATATTTACCCCCCCCCCCCCTTCAACTCGTGTTTTTGTACTTTTTTCTTTCTTTCTTTTTCCTACATTGAATTTATTACTGATAGAGGATTTTGTGTCTTATTGATATTGTTATTAATCTTGTGTTTTACTATGTTTTGCCGATCAAGTCTCACAGGTTTTATATCCTTTATGAGATTTTGTGTTTTATTAGTATCGTTATTAATGTTGTGTTTTACTATGTTTTGCCGATCCAGTCTTACAAAAAAATGTGTAGCCTTTATGGAAAGCCATGGAATTGATTTTGTATCAACTCACATTCGATAAAGATTGAATTGAATTATACTTGTATGTACTTGATATCCATATATCATTCAATATTTTGGAAAGAAAAATTCACCCTCTTATATTAGGCCTTATAGCGTTTGTCAAACTCCCAAAGACTGATACTGGAATGCTTCATCCCCCCCCCCAAAAAAAAAAAAAAAAGTTACACCCATTATCATTGGTTAATGGGGGAGGAGATCCCCACCCCACCATAATAAAAAAAAATAAACTTTTCACTTTGGTAACTACATTGAACAACGAGATACTATTAAAATTCACATTATTGAACTTTTACACCAAAGCATTTGACAGGCTTTCAGCATTCATACATTAAAAAAACAGAAAAAAATAAAATGGAAGAGAGTGGCCAAAAAGCAACAGAGGAGAAAAATACACAAGTGCCTTTGAATTAACACCTTTCTTGCTGACGTCACTGAGCAACTTTCTGTCTTTCACGTCAGAATTATAGTGATGGTTTCTACCACTGAAGGGTCTAGATTTGAGAAAGCATTCCATTCTTGGCCGAGACTGAAACCATCTATACAAAAATGCTGTATTATTGAGCAGGGGAAATGATTGCAAGTGGTTGCCTAATTGTCAGAAGAGAGGAGCCTTGAACTTTATTTACTGGTTTAGTATTTTATCAATTTAGTGAATGTATTGCCTTTATTACATCTCTTGTTCTCTATAATTATATCCCCCATCTATTTTTTTTCCTATTAATTGATATTTATCTTTCAATAGACTAATTCATACTCCCTTTATCATTGTACACATACACTCATCAGACATCTCCTGTACATGCATAAATTAATCATAAAAAAACACAAACAAAATGCAAATAAATAGATATGAATAGATACATACATAAATAAATAACTGAATAAGTATTCTAAATAAATGAATGAATGAAAATCTAAAAACAAAATAAACAAAGGACTGGTCTGCTTTTTCTGGCATAGACCCTAGACCACTGCCTCCCTAACATGATAAAAAGACAGGAAACATAAGGGTGTGGCTCCGATGTCTGGCTACACGAATTCACAAAGACATGATGTACATAAGAACTATATAAGGATAACTGAGAAAAATCCATGTACAACATAGGCAGTTTGGGTAATAATCTAGACCACTTTTCTGTTAAGGTCCCATACTGTACAATCTAATAATTATTTCGAAAGCTAACCATGATAATTTCCAACAAAAGGAACAGGAATGATCTATTTGTTAATATTGCAATGGATTATCTTGAATGAGAGGGTAAGTAGATCAGGGTGCGGCTTCACGTTGGAGGAATCTGGAATAGGGTTTTCTTTTGACAAAATATTTCCCATGACCTCATGAGGTCATCAATGTGGCCTGCTTTCAAGGCTTTGGGGCCAATTTTGCAGACATGTGATCGTTTTCACAAGTCAAATGGAGTCTCACAGAGGGATATTGTATCATATTCACTAGCACTGTCAGACCAATATAGTCTTGCAGTAGTAACAATTCATACAGGCAGAAGGCTATATTAATGTCACCAAAGCTATTTCAGCATCATTTACAGTTTTTTAAATGCCTTAATTAAAGAATAGGGCCTACCCCTTTTCATTGGTGTTCTTCTATTTTTATTTAAACACTTCACCTCCTGCTAATGATTTTACTTGCTTGTAACCAATGTGATTTTTATTTCAAAGAGTTCATGCATTTTAACCCAGACAAAGAATTCCCATAACATGACAAAACAGAAGCATGTATAGAAATTCATTCTGATAACAGCTAGCCAAGGACAAGTTCAAAGAAGGTGCAAAGGGGCTAATAAGTCTTCTATACTTCATGCCCAACATCAAGGTAAATTAACATAAATAAGTTGTAAACATTTCAGCATTTCATTTTTAGGGTTATGTTTTGTAAAAAAAAAAATAAAAAAAAAAAAAACCAAACTAGTAAAATTTAATCAAATTTTCACACGACTTCCATTTCTTCTTCCCTTCCAAACTAATGTATATAAACACTTTGCAACATAAGTGGTACTCCCAAGTCCCAAGAGAAGTATTTTTTTCGCCCCTGACATTTTTCATTACCATCAAAATGACAAAACAAAACAGAACTGGTTAAATTCAAACAAATTTTCACATGACTTCATTGCTCCTTCCCTTCCCAACTAATGTACACATAACACATTGCAACATAAGTGATACTCCCAAAGTCCAATGATAAGTATTTTTTCACATCTGACACTTTTCATTGCCATCATCTCCTCATCATCACCATCATTAACCAGGTCACAATCATCAATATCAATCATATAATTCTTTAATTCAATCACTTCATAATTCATCATCAACAACTACTGTGAAATATATATTTGTGGTAGTTTGCCCCCCCCCCCCCCATATCATAAGTTAATCCAAACCAATTTACCTACGCATTGCCCATTAATTATTGGTGGATGCATCAACCATGACATGAGACCGGCCATTCCCAATTCCCATCCCAGTTTTTAAAAATTGGACCTACATTTTGCTGAGCTTCAGATAGAGGAGTAAACTCAGTGTAAAATCATGTCAAGTCAGACTTGCCGACTTCCATATGTCCCTCCTCCCTTGCCTTGCAAAATTTCGAAGAGATGGTCGTACATCTAATTTTGGACTCCACTAAGCTTCGCACGTGTACAGTAATAGACCGCCCCGAGCCGCGCTTACAGGTGTCCGCAACTCACCAGCTCACCTCCGAGTAGCGATCGGTGGTCGTGGTGTGCGCTGCGTTGCATGGTACTGGAAAATTCATATTCATATCAACTTAAATGGGTCGACTTACCGAAATATACTGCTTTGTTGCACTTTGGACAGTTAGGCATGATGTTGGATGTTCTTAAATCAAAACACGAAATGATCAGAGAGTTCTGACTGATTTAGTAGTATTCTTGTGTGAGCAGATTCATGAGATTGGCAGCTGCAGAATACTACACATTTTACTTCCGACGTTCGAGCAAATTTGTTAGTAACGTGTGCAAAATTTCCTCCTGTTTTCATTTTTTTAGCACGGACCCAATCCTGGTACACGCCCACTCCCCCCCCCCCCCCCCCACCAAAATGGGGGGAACATGGGTGAGGGGTTGAATTGACCAAATGGGGGTAGAAAATAGTATGTATTCTGCCCCATCATCGCACTGTGTGTCCATCGAAGTCAATGTCATAGCGCAGTCTGTTCATAGAATTCGAGTATACGACACCGCACTGCATGCGCTTCACTGGGGCCGCACTCTCGTGAATGCGCGCGGAAATCGTAAACTACATTGGGAAGGAGGGGGAACTCCCCTCCGTCCATCTCCGAGGTCGAGGATGTCTGAACGGGGTGTATGCAAGTATTTTATAAGAATGACGTTGTCATACGTACCAAGTCCCGTTTTAAAACAATTAATTTGGAACTATTTATAAAAATAACATTCACTTTACGTCGGATTTTGATGACATAGGGTCTCACTGAAAATTCAGCAGCACATCTCAGTCCTATATGACCAAAATTAAAGCACTCACGCCCCGGACTCACGCCTCTTTGGGAAAGAAAGAAGTTAGAAATCCTAAAACAAATAAATTGTTCAGTTCTTAATATAAAATTGAGAAACACAGTTGCTACCCTCCCAATCAAAATAATAACAATAAGAAGAAACATGACTTCAGGAGGCCGCGGAAAAGGAGAAGAAAATAAGAGGAAAATAAAACTGAGAATTGAGTGAAGTATGTGTTTTATTTCCTCTTTTGCAAGTTAGCGTAAAACAGGACAATTACGTCCATCCGAACAGCACGATCAGCTTAATAAATAGAGAAAATCAATCAAGCATTACAATCAAAATTGTATGTTAAATGCATGGGAAAAATAAAAGGGGAAAATACATTTAAAAGTTATGCTATTTGTAATATAGGCCTACGCGCGATCTTCAAATGAGGGATCAATTACTATTTCTTTTTTATTCGGATGAAATATCCACCTGAGATCGGAGATGTGAGATCGCCGTTCTTAGCGTATGATTCAATAAAAAGGTGTCTATTATTATTATTATTAATATATAACTAATATATTGAAATACAAAAATAGCGTGTTTCATCGCTGACTCCCTTTACTTTATAGATTTGAAAAATAAAGCAAAACCTGGAAGTGTTTCGATTTTACATCCTATTTTCGATTAGTTTTTATAAAGTCATCACTCTTTTATTCATATAAACATAATAAAAGGAAGTTTGCTAGCGAGTTATGCAGAAAGAACATTACAGAGGGCGGTATTGCAAATCATCAATTTAGCCATGGTCATTCATGTGCCTCTCCTTCAGACCATTTTTTTTTTTAGAGAGAGAGATCATACCCCTCATACAATAAAAGTTTCTCAGCAGCAAAGACATTTTTTATTACTGTCCATACCACACAAGGATAATAATAATTCTGATATTTCATTAAAAAACAGAAATGATTAAAATTGAAATAAGGAAACAAAATTAATGCCACAAATCACAAGCATCAAATTTATTTCATCTTTATTCAGAGTATTTTAATACTTTTTTAAATCAAATGTCCAGGTTTATGTCACAATATGACAATGCTTATGAGACATAACTTAGACTTTAAGAGGGTGGAATAAGCGTTCAACATTAATTAATGTCTATCATCCCTCCCATTTTGAAAGTTTTCAAAAAGTGTCTCAAAACTATGTTTTCTTTTAGGCAGCAATTAGATAAAAAAAAAAACATCTCATTTTCTTTTCTTTTCTTTACCACTTCATTTTCATCTTTCACACACAGAGCTGTAAACTTACCACCTCGGCCCTGTAACACAAAGGTTAGTGATTAATTGCGGGATTGATCGCTAATTTGAAAGAGCAATTCTGATTGGTTCCAAGTCAGTCTACTCAGCAAAATGCGCATGCAACGGTAATCGTAATAGGCCATTTCATTTGG
This sequence comes from Lytechinus pictus, assembly GCF_037042905.1. Lineage (NCBI taxonomy): Eukaryota > Metazoa > Echinodermata > Echinoidea > Temnopleuroida > Toxopneustidae > Lytechinus > Lytechinus pictus. The sequence goes on along the minus strand of NC_087262.1, from coordinate 18,343,621 downwards.
CGATTGATTGCTAACATTTGTGTTACATGGGCCCAGGTTATCATATATCTTCAGGGGTGGCGCCACAGGGGGGGGGGGGACCTTACCCTGTGATTTTCAAATAGTGGGGAAAATGAGAAAAGGGAAGAAGGAAGTAAGATAAATGAAAGAGTACCAACAAGAGAGGATTCGGTCTATAAACTAGTAACCCTCATTATTCAAGAGAAGGAAAATGATGTCATCTTTAAAGGTCGTCTCCCCCGCACCCCTTCCAAAATCAAAATACTCTGGCATCACCCCTAGTAGTTCTTCAGGCTGCGTCAGTTAAAAAACAAAATTCAGACATTCAGTGAATTGTATGGACTCTGGAGCATATGGGAGAGGGGAAAAGGTTGTTGGTTCCCAAATAGTTCTGTATAAATTGTAAAAAAGTAAATACAAAAAATATACTCATATAGTTTTCCTAATCGCACTAGTAAGATGATAAGAACAAGGTCGAATGTCAAAGAAGTAGAAGTTGTTTATGTTTCACGAAGTCCAAAGATTTCAGTATCATAAAAACATCCCCACATAATATTTATTAAAAAAAACATTTCTATTTTGAAAAAAAAAATAAAACAAGTACAAACTAAATGATAAGAAATGACAAATGCCTGTTGCAATTATTTGTTTTATAATGTTTCATTTATCATTTATTAACAATAAATGGAAACTACAATTTCTATAAAATAACTCAACTTGCTTTTCTATACAAAGAAAAACAGGTAGGGTACTATTATACATGATAACAAGGTAGACTAAATACTTTGGTTTAGGCAAAATCCTAAAATACAATTCTCTTTACAGTCTATATAAAATATAAGTTGGACAATTAAAATATATTGAATAATAGTGAATAAAATTGAATAATATTGAGTAAAAGTTATAATTATGAATCAATTATTGACAAATACAATGTACAAAGGCAGTTATGTGTTGATGAAAACATTTGTTTCCCCTTTTCTTTTTCAGGAATGTTAATAACACAAGTAAAATTGATGGATGGGTAATACAGGATTTATGTAATTTGAGAAAATATCCTGCCAGTTAAAATTGACAGTGATTCTTAATGTAATAAGAATGAACTTAATTGAACAAATAATAATTCACTAAATATTACAAATATAAATAAAAATACATTACATATTATATCAACACGAACCACAGAAATTATACAAATTTCCAAATAACATTCTTATTTCCATATCTTTTGATTAAATTAGAATTCATTCTTTGGGCATGAAGTGACATGAGAAAACTCGCCAAGCAAAGGGTGCACTCCTGAACTTATACAATGCCTATAACAAAGAACACCACACCAGATTACATGGATGGGTCTAGTCTATAAATCACACCTAATACTGCTTCCAAACGGGAGGTATATTTTAACATTTTTTAACATCTACAAACAAGAAACAAGAGTAACTTTTGTGTACACAAGTACATGAGCGGTATTTGCTATTATATCCCGCAATACTTTATACAGAGCTAAAACAGCACACGCATGAATACAGTCGCCCACTCCAATAGAAGAAAATTATAAAGACTTAAAATGCCCAGAAGAGCAGTTTCGGAATACAAATTTAAATAAACAAGAAACAATACCCCCCTTTTCCAAAATAACTTTTTACGCAAAATAAGTTTGAGCAGTCATTTAGAAGGGGTGTTCCTACCAATAGATGGTCAAATATTTTGACCAAACGTTTGTATGTTCATTCACTGGTGGTTCCAGGGGGGGGGGGGGTACAGCCGGCCCATCCCCCCCCCCCCTTTTGAGAAGCAAATTAAAAATTGTAATATAAAAACGCCATTAAAACAGAAATGTGCCCCCCTCCCCCTTTTGAAAGTGAAGACCTTTTTGGGGTTTTTTTTCTAATTTTTTTTGCTTGTCAAATTTTTTCGGGGACAAAATATTTAAAAAATTTGGTTAAAACCTTTTTTTTTAATTAATTAATTTTTGTTTTGCTGGTCAAATTTTTCCTTGGAAAAATGTGCCCCCCCTTTGGAAAATCCTGGATCCACCCCTGTGTTCAATAGAGTAGATGATGCACCAACGTTGGTACAAAACTTGTCCTTTTTGCCTTTTTGCAATTGATGTACCCAAAAATAGCCAGAATGAATTTTACTCATAACACCACATATTAATGAACCCTGATATACGTTGGGAGTACACAGTCAAAAGATCAATATACATTTACATACAAAACTGATGAAACATCAACACTGCACACTTCAGCAAAACAGTGTTTTACACACCATTTCAGAGGAAAACTAAGAACACAGCAGAGATTGCAATAACAACAATTAGGAAATACACGTCAGCGACAGTTTGATGACAGTATATACATGAATGATCGACTCAGATAAACAGTGCAAATAATTTCAACCTCAACATTATTTGTTGAAAATTGATGGGCCTGAAAGCACTCAAATCTATTACAGTGCCAAGTGGTTTAGCTTGTTCATATCTTATACTTAGTCAAGATAAAAGCTTATCTTGTACAAAGTTCAAGAAAAGTTATTTCTATGTTTTGCACAAGAGGTGTTTTATCACCATTTCAAGTTATACGTAATGATCCTACTTAAAAAGGATGTGTACATAAACAATATTAGATAACGGAACTGAGCTTCCTTTTGTACTTAATTGCATATTTTGTTCTTATTTTACTTGAATACAATATGAAAATCGGTCTCTCCTGAAAAGTTTAAAGAGATAGAGATGAAGTTTAGCATTTGATGAAATATGTACAATTAAAATGGAATATAAGTTAAAAGCTAGCACATGCAAGGTTTTTGCTTTTGTACATACTTCAGCCGCTTTATGTATATAGCACAGGGATAGAAATGGCACATTATAAACACATTCTAGCTTTGCACAAAATAACATGAGCATGTTAAAACTCAGCCATCAAACCATAATATTACATTTTGGAAATTAAAATATACCGAACAGTAATGGACCCAATTAATAGTCATATATGATGATTTAAAAAAAATAATAAAGTTTTTTTCCAACATCATTTTCTTTTGTAATTTCATTCAAAAGCATATCTAAAATCTTGAGTTGCGTTATTTCATTAACATGACATGGAAAAACATGTCAGAAATATATTTTCATCAATCTTAATTTTTACATATAATTTAGAACATAATGCCATTATGAAATTACATTTATTTGAATGTTTTTCCTTTTACTAAAAATATCAATGAAATTTGATTTTGGAAATACACCTATAATTTTGAGTCCTCATTGTATTTATTGGTGATCACTGTAAATTGTTGCAATGCATGAACATATAAACATAACCATGCCCACACCAAACAAATATGTACATTATAACATTATTGGGTATACAAAATGAATGCACAAAGGCCCAAATTAAAAAAAAAGGTGGTTTAATTGTACTATGGTACGAAACTGTGGAATATGCAGATTTCTTGTATTATCACGCTTCATTCAAGCATAACATTGCACCCTTCACCAAAAGCGTGCATCTATAATTGGACTTTTCTCAGTGTTTATGATGAAATACGCGTAATTATGTACATACAATCTGCAGAGTCAAGGGTTTGTAGCGTGGTACAATTAAAACCACCTTTGTAAATTTGGGCCTTTTGAGTATAATACTGTAGGACAAATACACAATACATAGATACATCTTACTGTTACCCCAATCACAGTAAGGGACATAACAAAGGAGAGAAAAAAATGATGAATTGTTGAAGTCCTCCCCACCCTCTTTCCCCCAAAAAACCTCTTTTTGTATAATACCACATACTATCTGCCATAGTCCATAAATACCATTGTAGATTTATAATGATTACCATGCATCAAATTGACTTTCCTTCATTGATTTCAGTTCATAATTTGCATATATCACGAGGTACATTTTTTTTACAAGTAAAAATTAAGAAATCTTTAACATCATCATTTACAGGAATCACAGCCTAAACCAAAATAACACTCACTGATGAAAAATATATTAAAAAGTTTAACCTGAGACACATAGGCCCGAATTCACAAAGGTGGTTTTTAAAACCATCGGTTGAACCCATGGTTTATGAAGATTTCCTGTATAAATTAGGCTTATTTACCGCGTATATCAAGAAATGTCCAATGGCGATGCGCATTTTTGTCACAGTGCGCCAAATTGATACCTGTTGTCATGGTTAGTATGCTATTTTATTCATGAGTCCACTGTTTGATGAGTGGACTCATTAATTCAAAACAGAAGACTCATGAATAAAATATCGTAGATAACCACGGCAACAGGCATCAATTTGGCGCACTGTGACAAAAGCCTGCATCAGCATTGGACATCTTTTAATATACACGGTAAATAAGCGTAATTTATACAGAAAATCTGCATAAACCAAGGGTTCAACTGATGGTTTTAAAAAACACCTATGTGAATTCGGGCCTTAGAATTTTACCCCTAAAACATACTGTACTTATAATCAACTACTATTTGGCTATTTGGAATGGGCTACATGAGAGTACTGTAAATTGAATCTTAGATTAAAAGTAAAAAACTAGCTTCTAATACATAACATAAAGTAAACAAATAGAATTATTCACATTTCCTATGAAACCTGATACTTTACATTCATTTACTTTTAAATCATGAATAGAGGGAATGTATGAATAACAGTATTTCTTGAATACCCTTTAAACATCTGATTCAGTACAAATCGATGCGGCAAAATTCCAGTTTTTGTCACATTCTTACAAATAACAAGTGATGATAGAAATATGTCATTCAAAGATTACTGATACCATTTGAGTATTGATCAATGTTACATAACATTTTAAAATATATTCCACACAGAACAGTTGTATCTGTATAGGTTGAAAAAAAAATGTTTAAATGACAAACACATGGAATCAAATGTCATATGTCATAATGGGTTGAACTTATTAGATATATAAAGCAGAAACATTATTACTCACAAATACCCATTATGATAATGGGTATGAATTATCGAGTTACTCCAAATATCTCCAATCAATCCAAAGTCTTTTGGAATGCACAGAGATGTTAGATGATAAATATTGACTGTTTTGTTGCACTTTGCATATATGAGTTTGAGCACAGTATATTCACATCATTCAGCACCTTTGTATGGAGCACATCAGATCCCCAACCCCCATGCATAAATAACAAGTATCATAACCGATAAAGAGAGGCATACTGTCAAACTTGATCACTTAAACTTTCAATAAAGGCAGCAATCTACATACACATTTAACTGCACTGAATTTTCTCCTCAAAGCCCCCATTTCATTTACTTGTAATTTCAATAATTGTACTTAAAAGGGGTACTCCATGTTGAAAATGTTTATATCTAAATAAATAGAGCAAAATTCACAGAGCAAGATGCTGACAATTTCATCAAAATCAGATTAAAAAAACCAAAGTTATTGAATTTCAAAGTTCAGAAATCTTTTGTGAAAACAGTTATATGCACATCGTCATGAATATTCATTAGCTAGGCTGATGATGTCACATCCCCATTTTCCTTTTTCTTGTGTTATTACATGAAATCACAATTGTTTCATTTTTTCATACATCTGTGAATGATATATACCCCTTATAATGAAATAAGTTGCAGCAATGAATAATTTTGCAAGGTTGACCTGTCAGTAAAAAATGAAAGATTAAGGTAATTTGATTTGGCCTAAGGTAGGTACAGGCTTGATGGTGTTTGGACAAAGTCATGAATACAATAATTTTGTGATTGGAATGCCTCATAAATTCATTGAAGCTGCAATCAGAATACATTACATCTTGACGAGCTAAATAGGAAACAACATTAATTAATGATATAAATGTACTGTGAAGCAGCAATGTGACATGTAGACCGTTACTAGATTTTCTTGAATATGAATAATCTCATAAACATTATATCGTCACTTCACAAGACAATTGAACTACAATTGAACTAAGTATTAAACAGAGCAAAAGTATCATTTACAAATAGTTCATCAATGCATTAAAGTATTACTTAAGCCATCAATAAATGATACACAAATGAAAGTGTTTCTGAAAGAAAATTCTTTGGTATAAATAGAAAGAATTTGATTGAAAGGAATAGCATATGAAACCTCCCCACAAAGGCCTTGTACAGTATAACCCTTCGTTACTTTTTAGGTAATACACTGTACTGATATTTGTCATATGTCTTAACTTTTCAAGGCAGCACCTCTCTTTCATAGTTCAATAGTTGAGGAATTTTACAACATAAACCATAAAGTTGGCATAAAGTTCAGTGCAATAAGTCATGCAGCATGTTTAGAAATATATATGGAATGGCACAATACAGATTTGAAAAATTGTGAATGAATATTTTGTAAAGAAAAAAATCCAGAACTCCCTCACAGTGTTGACAATCTTTCAGAAACACAGGTTTTTATAAAAAACCAGCATGGCTCAATTTTATTAGGAGTTTGCCTTAAATTCATGATAAACATATATGTATTTCAAAATTATATGAGGCACATGCAAATGAATCAAATTTATTTATCTTGATTTTGCGTAGTCCACCAAATCCTGATGATGTTTTGGTTTATCATGAATCATCAAGTTACATTTTATGTTTAAAAAAAAATCAGCTTTAGGGTTACAAAAGCTTCCAAGATGGATAACCAGTCATATATATATATATATTTATAGTAAGAACATAGATAATGATGTTATATGAGTGTTGTGTACGCAGGTGCATAGATAATAAAGTGATTTATAAAAGGAAAGTGAATCATGTGATCATTAATTACTTAATATTCAAATTCATGAAGGAAATAATTATATACAATTTCGAAAATACTTCAGATAAATATGCTATAAATAGTACAGTATATTGGATTTGGTTGGGAGAATATAGGGGTCTTTTGTTGGAGACATGATCAGGAATGTCGTGAGGCTAAAAACCATTTTTCTGGGGCTGTCCCTGTCCTGTTCACTTGGAATAGTTGTAGGAGTTTGGTTGGTTTGCACCGCCGCTTCTGTAACCTGGAATTACAGGGGAAATAGGAATGGGAGAAAAGACAGAGAAATTGTTTGATTGATCATTACTTTTATAAGAATTGGTATAATCATATTATTTTTTATTAATGGAAAGTATGAGCTAAGTTGTTAGAATTTGGTCAAGATGTAGTGAAGAAATATAAATATAGTTGTGCTCAAGGGTAAGTGATCCCCTTCACAAAATCATGCTGAGTGTTTATTGTACACAACAACACTATAATGTTCAGTGAGCCAAGAGAAGCAAACTTTATTAAAAGTAATATTTTATCACCTGACTTCACAATTAAATATCTAAACATGGCAGAACTTGAACACTTTAAATATGTTCATTTTCTGGTGGAGCACTGCTGTATACCACATATATCACTCAAAGAACGTAATGATGCAATAACATAAGGGAGACGGGGGAGGGCAGCAGAGAGGGGAGGGAAGCTTTGGGAAGAAAACCAAAAAAGAGATTGGGAATGAGGGGGGTGAGGGAGGCAGAGGAGGGGGCAGGGAGGAAGAGAGGGGAGGCAGGCAGGCTGGGGGGAGGGGGTGTAGAGGAAGAAAGGGAGGGGCGGGAAAGAGAGAGTCAAAAGGGGTAGAGAAGGAAATCACATTTAATCGCTAACCCTATGCTTCAAACTTCAATTACAATGTACATGTATCAGAGAAACAAAACTGAATAAATTGTCTTCTAGAGCACCACCTCTCCACAAGAAGTACATGTAATCCAGGATTGATATTCATATATCTGAGATTGAATGAGCTGTCACCGATTCAAGTCAATCATAAACTGTGAATAAGAGAAACCAGTTGAAGTTCTTGCAAAGATTAAATCTTATCAAACTGTACAAGTTTTTTTTACAAGGTGGTGAGCTTACCCTTTGGTCCAAATAGTTTTCCATAGCATGATTTGCAGAAAGGCTCCTTGTTGTGCTGTAATCAAAAGATAATTTCAATCAAAATTAAAAAAGAGCAATAATGATGGATGACAACAGTAACAACAGAAACTAACAAAACTACCGTATTAATTATTATAATAGCAAAAAAATAATACCATATATATTAAACGGGTAGTTCACCCTGACATCAAGTTGACATTAAAAGAATCTGAAAACTAGAGATGCACATTGACCAAGGTTTCAAAATTTTCTCACAGAATAACAGAAAAGGGAACTTTTCAATTGGGTACTTCACATGCAAGCGGCTGTTTCATATTGTTCGCATAAATTTGTTAATTTACCAATGGATCATGATGACTGAAAATAATATTTTGATAATGTATGAAATGTGTCTGATTATATAATGAATGCATCTACATGTAGACGGTAGACCAGCTCTTCTTAATGTTCTGGGAAAATGTAATTTTATGGATTTTATACAAATATACTAGGCTTTGAGGAAGTACAGCGGGAATTATTTGTCCGAGGTAGGACTGGCAAGTGGCAATTACTATTTTTCGCAAGGGGCGATAATAGTGCCAGGACAACCAAGGATGAAAAGTTCCCTCTATACTTTCGAAATAAAGGCCTGGTATATTTGTTGAAAATCCAACAGTACCTTTAATAAATTAGATAAATTGATACTGGCAATCTAGTCATCCCTAATAATCTGCACCAAAAATATAGATAAAACGCTGCGCTTGCCGAGCCCACTTGCGTTACTTCCGTTGAGTGTCCTACTTTCCTGAAGCCACCGCGCACAGCGTAACCCGTCCCTTCACCATTACAGCCACCTAGCTGATAGGCGCGTCCAACAGATGGCATGATCTGTAACATCAATAATGGAATAGTGCACTATCATGGTTCAATAGCAAATTTCATGGGCACTTTGTTCCAAAAGCATACATGATGCTATTTGAACTAATATAGAGAATTTAATTCATACAATACAGCACATGATTGAGGAGCTGCTTGTACAGTACATGTATGTATATGATGGAGGGCACTCTTTCAACATTTTATATTTTTATAAAACTGTCTGAATTTACATTCAAATGTGTACTGTTGAATAATCTAGATTATAATTGCCATTTTTTCTGATTCTCGATCTGGTCCTTAAAATATAAACTCTTCATTTTCATATCCCTCACACCTTCTCTAATTGACAATGCCTCAAATTACTGTCAACTCCCGCCCCGCCTCCGCTGTCATCTCAACAACACTTCTTTATCTAGCTTTGTTTATATTGACCTCTCAAGACCCTTGGTGACAGTCATATTCTTTGTAACAAGGCTTTCAGAAGTTCCATTGCTATGGTGATCATATAATACAGTACTTAACTTGGGTAGGATACCTATATCATGCCCAGCACATGGTGTACAAAATATGAATTATAAGTTATTTTAATCACTTGGTTTGATATTCAGTTTAACTTTTAATGTTCCAATATGAGTTTAATTACTGTATTATATTGCGTACAATGCATATGAATCACCAATCAAAATTAATTTATATTGTATGATTACAAATTGGATTAAATATTAATGAGGAATTACATTTACGCTGTAATCTGATACCATCTTAATGACTTAATATACTGTCATACATGTACAAGTACTATATCTTGTAACTAAATTATTTTACTAATTGAATCAAAAGTACATGTACTGAGATAGATTCTTACAAACAAAAAATTCAATCTGAATTGAATTTAACCTGTATTTATTCTGATTTACCAGATGAATCAAATTTTTGATACCAGTAATTCAATTTATGTCAGTTCTGGAATTTAATCTGAATCATCAATCGTGATATGAATTGAATTCATTGAGTTAACCTGCATTTCAAACAAAATTTAATCTGAATTACTGAAATTTACTTTAATCAGGATTTAGGACTCAATTTCATGGTCATAATCTGTAATTTTGAAGTGACATCCATGCAGATAATGTGAAAATATCCAATAATACATGATGCAAATATATTGATTGTATCTCTTCTACCTGTTCATTTGATATTGTTTGTTTAAAAACGATGACAATGATCCTAATCAAATAACTCGCTGCCTCAGTCCATGTGACCAGTCATTTATGTCTTGATGGTAATGGTATTAATATTTTATACAGTATTTTGATTTTCAAAATAGGCTTTATTTGAGTAATTTAAAAAAGTCTTAGACACCATTCTCACTACCTTCCTAAAACTAGTTGGAAACTAGTTTAGTTGAAACTACATGTAGTTTAACGATTACGTGTAATGAGAACGGTCGAAGCGATCTTGGAAGCGATCTTCCAAACCGGTTCATAAAATCACCTCACTACATGTAGTTTAACGATTACGTGTAATGAGAACGGTCGAAGCGATCTTCCAAACCGGTTCATAAAATCACCTCGCGATGTAGTTTTGAAGATCGCTTTGCCTCGTTAAACTGGTTTTATGTTTTGTTATTAGGACACATCCGTTCTTCGGGAAGTGATCTTCACACACTGTGTGTAGAATGCCTACGCTGCGGTTTTGAATTTCGTGCGAAACGTGTCTTCAATCAAAAATGAAGGTTATTGTACCAGAAAAAAAATTGACAAGCAAAAAAAAAAAAAAAAAAAAAAAAAAAGGTCTTCAATCAAAAATAAAGGTTATTGTACCAGAAAAAAAATGGTCTTCAAGCTCGTCAGGGGGGTTAATAGTGGTCTTTCAAGCTCGTCAGGGGGGGCAGTGATATGTATTTTGTATGGGTTGTGGCTCGTCAGGGGGGGCAGAGTGCCCCCCCCCCCCCGTAGGTACGCTAGTGCATAGACTTTACACGCATGCAAAATACGAGTATCTCAAATCCAATTTTGGAAGTGAAATACGGGCATGATCCCGGCATCTGATCGGAAAATGAAGGCAACACTACCGAAAGCTTAGAATCTCAGCTACAACATACTAAAAGCTCAGGGATAACTGACATTCTGACAAGAAGAAATGGAGATATGGCTCACGAAATAGAGGAATGTAAAATCTAGATTTGACAAGTCATGTCCCATAGAGATTACATGCAAAATGAGTAAAAATTACATGCCTTTATTATTTGCAATTCTTGAGGATGATCCATTTATTAAAATGAAAAATAAAGGCAATAAATCAGAAAGAGTAAGACCTAAGCTACAACATATCAAAAATTGGGTGAAAATTTACAAATATTCACGGAGTTAGAGCCAAATTTGCATAATTATAATGATCTTCACACACTGTGTGTAGAATGCCTACGCTGCGGTTTTGAATTTCGTGCGAAACGTGTCACCACACTGAGAGCATTCCCATAGCAACAAGATCGCTTTACCTGAAGTGATTTTGAAAATCACGTACGGATGATCAAATGGGAACGCTAGCAAAGCGATCTTCCAAACTGGTTTCCTGAACCGGTTTCCAGTAAACTAGTTTCAGAAAGCATACATGTAATGAGAACGGTGTCATATATCACTTTGTCTCCACACCCCCCTTTCTCTCTCTCTTGCTCATTTATCTACCTATCAATAATACAATTCAAATTATTTAAATGAACTGAAATCATTGATTGCTCAAGGGATGCACCATTAGATATCGGGGGGGGGGGGGCTGGAAGTTTTTTCGAAAAAAAAAATTGACTCACCATCAGAGCATTAAAACAAAATTAAAAAAATTGGTCCACTGACAAATCATCTGAAAGGGGAAGAAAAAAAAAACTTCACTCAAAGAAGAAAGGAAAAAAAACAACCAAACTTCCAGCACCCCCCCCCCCCCCCCCCCCGGGTATCTAATTGTGGGTCCCTAACTACATACATGTATCTCCTCATTGACAGAGCAGGATTCACACACACATTACAAAATCAATAAATGTAAATCATCATGGATATGCATGTATTACATAATACCCAAGGGCCAAGGCAATTATCAATTTCAACACTGCATCATGATATGTGTGTATACTGTGTATATTACATGTATATGATCATTCATAATATTGCAGGTTTATTAAAATCATGGCATGAATTTAGTCCAACATGTGTAGTTTTCTTGACATATTTTCTAAGTAAAGGTGCTCATGTCAATGGGAAGGTAAAATCACTACTGTCTCCAAACAAGGTCTGGGAATAAATACCAAATTCACCATCTAAAAGAGAAATGTCCAGACAGTCCAGTTGTGATATTGTATTCAAATGAACGATGATTAAAGAAAGCAATGAAAAAGTTTTACATGTACATGTATGTGCAAAAGCCAGTCTGATTCATTTATTTTTGTCAATCAGCAATATCAAATTTAAAAATTGAGCTATGGGTTGGCTCAAATGAATATCTTTGGCCTGCCAGTTGTGATTATGCCCGTGCAACCTGAAGCTTTGACCAAGGGGTCAATAACATGCATGTATCAATATGATTTGCATTATCTATCATTCCAACCTTGCTCTGCTTTTCTATTGTGAAAATGTGAAAAATCATTTTCAGAAATATCTTTTATATATATAGCACACTCTCTTGATAGTTTTTTTATTTTTCATAAATAAGGGTGTGTTTTTTTTTACAATGTATCATTCGAATTTCGTGATCAGATATGAGAAAGCTAGAAACATTACATTACATGTAGGCTATATCCTGAAATTTTCAATCAATTCCATACTTGAGAATTGCTTGAATATAAAAAGAACAGATTAATCTAATTTTTTCTTTCACTACATCACTAAGTTCAAGATCGGGACACATCGCTGAAGAAGGCTACAGTTAGTAGTTGAAAATTTCAAGATAATTCGAGTTTTCTTTGTGTGTTGAGAAAAAAGGTTCATAATTGCCTTCATTATTTTTTTCATCATGTACCTATTAAATCAAAATGACTTCTCATACAAACATATTTGTTTTGTATCCCACACATCATAACTGTTTTAGGGAACACAGGTTCAAATAGTTCAGTAATAAATAGGAATTGCGACATGTACACTGTACTATTGGCAGTTTAGCAAAACTCAAACTAGGCTAAGTTAGTTAAAGATTGCAGTTCAATGCACAGTCCCGGAGCCTGTTTCATAAATACGGTGACACATTTTTTCAGCTGCAACAATTTCTCTGGCCTTAAAAGTATCTCAGAGGGCATAGAGAGTTACATAAAGGAAAAAGAATTAGTATTATTTAGTTTTGGTGGATAGGTTTTATGTTTGGGGCGATTCCACAAAATCCACGGTCAGTCACAATACACTTAACACTTTTACATGTTTTTTTTCTAATACTTGGTGCTGTCTGTTTTACAGGGGTGAGTCTTTCTGTCAAGTTTATACTTGACAAACAAGGCTTTATAAATTATAACAATATATACAGAAAGGTTGTATGCTGTATATTGCGGACGCTATGATGTCCCAAATGTTGGTCAGTCGCATTACACAAAAAGGACATGGAAAAAAGTGACTGATTACTTGTTAATAGTTCTTTTAAATCAAAACACTTTTACCAATTTCAATACCTGCAAATCATTACTTAATACATATATATATAGAAGTCTCAAATAAGGCATTTGAATTTGGGAAGCCACTTCGAGTTTCTTTTGCTGATATAAAAACTCTGGTCAATCGCATTACACTTTGTCTGGCACCAGAAATCTTTTGTTTATCTGGGGTGTCAATCATTCAGTTGACAGAAGTGAACCAGCATTGGTGAAGAAAATGTTACAAAATGTACAAATCTACATGTATTTTCAAGTAGGAAATACTACGTGTACATCATTTCAGATTTTTCTAAAAATCTGAAGAGAAAGAAAGAGAATATAAACCTACCTCAAGTTGCTCTCCAGCATTTAATCTTTTGTTACACTGATCATATGAGCATTTGAAGCATGTTCTGTGCCAGTCTTTGTTAAGAGCCACTAGTTTCTCAGCTGAAATACAAGTCAAATAATCAGACATTCATTTCAATATAAATTGTCTCGACTCTTTACCTCCAATAACACGCACACAAAAAAAAAGGGAAAAAAAGAGCCACTGAGTCTCTGGCAGTCTCACCTGCAATTCAATATAGCAGCAGTGCTGACTTTGAAAACGACTAGTATAAAACAATTATTCACAAAAAACGCCATTCATATAATATTATACTACGTTCATTGACCCTAAATGACATTTGACCTTGAACATGTGACCTACGACTTGTGCAAGAAGATCAGTTATACTTGATTACCCCTATGTCCACATTTCATGAACTACATGTACATACTGTAGGCCTACATAAATATTCAAATTTGTGATGGCAATTCAAGAATTACCCCTAAAATGGCAAAATTTCATTGACCTTTGATCTTGGTCATGTGACCTGAAACTTGCATGGATGTTAAGTGATACTTGATTACTCTATGTCCAAGTTTTATGAACTTGATCCATAAACTTTCAGTTATAATGGTAATTCAACAAATACCCCCGACATGGCCAAAGTTCATTGACCCTAAATGACCTTTGACCTTGGTCATGTGACCTAAAACTCGGGCAGGATGTTTGGTCGTACGTCATTACCCTTATGTTTAGGTTTTATGAACTAGGTCCATATACTTTCTAAGTTACAATAATATTTCAAAAACTTAACCTTAGGTTAAGACTTCGATGTTGATCCCGCCCCCAAACATGGTCTAAGTATATTGACCCTAAATGACCTTTAAACTTGATCATGTGACCTGAAACTCAAACAGGATGTTTAGTAATACTTGATTAATCTTATGTCCAAGTTTCATAAACTAGGTCCACATACTTTGTAAGTTACTTAGGTTAAGATTTCAATGCTGATGCCCCCGCCACTGCCACCCGCTCTGCTTTCTGCTATGCAGGCGAGACAAAAACCAAGGTTCTAGCAAGAACCAATTTAGAGCCAGGTACAGTATGAAGAGGCAAAGTGGACATTTCATAACAAAATAATTTTGCTTGTGATCAATGTTTAGTGTCTTTTGCAAAATAATGCATGCAAAATTGCAATGCGTATAAACTTCAACCTTGCTAGCTTGACATAAATTTAATGACCATTTCAAATTTCTTGCAGAAGAAGAAAATTCTAACAAGCTTTTATCCTATTAGTTGTTATAAAATGAATTTTTATGTTAAACAAGTTACCGGTACATGATACATTTAGATGTCATTTCAAGTTATCAAAATTCAACTAATTCACTTACCACTCTTTTTTTCTAAGTTGATAAATTATGTAATAAATCATACATTGAAGGTTTTTTTTTATGAATAATTACATGTTTACAATTACATTTGTCAAATTTACTTTATTCTATACATGTAGGCACCAGCCAATGTGGAGAATCTCTTAACAGAATTTTCGATACTTTAAAAATTTAAGTGATTACCTGGCATTGGCTGGGGCCCAATTCACACTACACTTGTAATGTTTCTATTGCATTTGTCATGATTGTATCATCTTGCTTGGAAATGAAATTAATAAATAAGTAAATTGAAATACAATGGAATTGACACAAATTCAACCTTTTTTTACTACTGGTCCAAGCAAACATTACACACACAAACATCATTATTCATGAGAGCCATTTTTTGAGACGCCAGAGCCATTACTATAATTTACAAAAGAGAAGAAAAAATCATTTATTTCAGTTATATATATTTTTTACTGGTCATGTCAGACCAGTACATCTGGCCATTTTTGAAAAGTTTACTGGTCCGACTGCAATTTTTACCGGTCTGGGACCATCGCCAGAGTCCGGGGTGCGCCTCGGATGAGATTTTAGGGACCATCAGAACTTCCCTTAACAATATTAGAAACAACATTTAATGAAGAATATTTTTCAAATAAGAAACTAGAAGTTTACATCAAAAACACAAAATAATAGATGCGCAGGCATTGTATTAAAACTAAGTATTATTACCGTACGTGTGCATTTATGCTTTAGAAAATACGCTTAAAATTTTGCAACATCCTCCCAAAGGGAAATTGAAAAGACAAATGATAAAAAAGGGAGTTAACACATAATTTTTAAAGTGTTCATTTTCTAAAAACATCAAAGTAAGGTCAAAATAGCTGATCAGTCATTTTGCAAATTTTCCCAGTCTGTTTGGTATTATTAATAAACCTAGGCCCTATACGATACCATTTTAATTATTAATGGTGGAAAATTGGGAATTATAAAAAATATTGAGTTTGATATGATTGAATTTATGAAAAGTATTCAGTAATACGATCCACTACCAGTACCATACCTTGTCCTTAAATAAACCCTTATTATTAATTTCAAATCATACCGACTGTTTAAAAGCAAAAAAAGAGAACGCCAATTTAAATTCGTGGGACCAGACAATATTTTTATACACAAGAATAACAATTAACATCACAAGCTTTCTTAGCTTCGTTGATTTAAAATATTAAGAAAGAAAATATTATTATCATGATACCAAATACTTACCAAAATAAACTGGCTTACTGCATTTTGCACAACTTGACATGATGACAACTAATTCTCGTCTCGCTTTCGCGCTTAATAAACTAGAAATTTTAGAGGTTAGTGGAAACGCGACAACGCTGATAATGATTACAGATGCAATTCACAACTTTAATAACGCCCTCTACGTCGGGAGCTCTACTATGCAAAAAAAAAAATAGGATGAAAATAATTACCGGGTACTCATGATTTGAATGGATTGAGTATAAAACCAGGCCAGAAAATCACTAAAAATGTAACAAAAATCGGATGAAGAATAACGAATTTATTACATTTAAAATTTTGTATTATTCATCTGCGTCCTGAATTATATACCCACTTAAATTACGATTAGGCTATTTTTCCTTAAAAAATTGAAATATGGGATAGACTAGACAGCTGGCAGCTGATTGGAGCCAACGGAGATCAGCGGAACAAACACTTTAACAGAGACCGAAGCTTTTGGTCTAGGGATAGACTAACTTTACTGATTTAAGATTGTCAGTGCTGAAACTTATTTTAGTTATCAGATTTTGATAACATTTTTCCTATATAGTAAAACAAAAATCAATAAAATGTCATTGCCCCCCCCCCTCCGCAAAAAAAAGTTTTAATTGAACATATATAGAGAATTTATTTCACATCGGCTCCCGTGAAAAATGGGTCATCATGACCCATTATGCATCTTATATTATCTAAAACATGGGGCAGCTGCTCTATTACGTCACAAATAATAGAAACCTAATAATTAATAATCTTTATGGATTTTCCTCAAACCTTCACCAATAACTTAATTTTCTTAAAGGTCTTAGCTTATCACAACGGTCCTGAGAAAAAGTACCTTAAAATGTAAATTTAAAAAAAATGAAGAGCTCACTTGCAAAAGGGGTTAGGTCCATTTTTCATCAAATTTGATTTTTATGTCTCAATGTATACATTTTTAGTAGCTCTATAAGGTGATACCAATAAAAATTTGAAATTCAAATGAAAACGTGAATGAAAGTGTCAAAGAACAATCACTTTTTAATAAGAATAGATTGGATTCATTTCAGTTTGCTTGCAAAAGGGGTTAGGTCCACCATAATAATTTATTTTAGAAAATATATAGAAAAAAATTGAAGACAGGTAAATTTCTTTTATACCCAATTTTATGTTTACATGATAGGGTGGTACATCATGACAATTGTGTTTCTCATAAGAATATTGCAATAAGTGAGAATAAAAAACATGGTTTTTTTCGGAATGGTCCACAGTGGACCTAACCCCTTTTGCAACTAAACTCTTCAAATACACACTTTAATTTTAGTCCAGCAAAGAATCATTACAAAAAAATTGTTAGTCCTAGGCGATCATTAAGTTTTTAAAAAGTTTGTGGCTCTTGGCTCAATTTATTGACTATTTTGTTCATATATATATATATATATATATATATATATATATATATATGACGATATTACGTTCCGCGTGTTGGACATAGAAGATATTAATGAGGCAAAGTGGTAATGCATTGTACTTTGTTCCAACAGTTTATTTTGAATTCCAAATTTTCGACGTTAAACATACGCCTTCCTCAGGGATACAATAAAGCTTTATTGTATCCCTGAGGAAGACGTATGTTTAACGTCGAAAATTTGGAATTCAAAATAAACTGTTGGAACAAAGTACAATGCATTACCACTTTGCCTCATTAATATATATATATTATATATATATATATAAATGTGTAAAGTTATACATGTACAACAGCTTTGGCAACTCTTTTATTTAAATATATTGTAAAGAAATGGATGAAGAAAACAATGGTAGGCGTAGCTTAAATCAAGGTTCCCCATGCAGAGCTATCTAACATTTGGAAAGGGTATCTTCTAAACAGAGGCGTCGATCCTGGGGGGCAGGGGGGACGATCGCCCCACCAATGAAAATATTGCCCCCCCCCCAATAATTCCGCATATGCATAAAAAAAAACAAGATTGTAATGTTCAGCAAGCGAGATTGAGATACACAACTCGTTCTTTATTTAAAATCGTGCTCAAAATGTCCGCTTTTCAGATTGGAATATAAAAATTTTCAGCAGGCGCTTCGCGCTCGCATCATTTCTGTAACAAAAACCCATACTTTTCATGATTAAATTGGTGAATGTAAATGTCCCGTTTTCAGTTCTAAGCCTCAAAAGAACTGCTTCAATTTGCAATCATCTTTTCTTGGATATATAGCTTGTTCTTTATCAAAAACGTCCAGTAAACTGTCATTTTTTCAGATCGAAATATCAAAATTTTCAGCTCGCGCTTCGCGCTCGCATCTATTCTTCTTTTAGATACAAATCTTAATCATTGGTACCAAAAATGCTTAGAATAACAAGTTTTCAGCTCAGAATATAAAAAAATTTGAGCTCACTCTCGGCACTCGTACTATCTGTGTAGTGAGATACGTGTCTGTGTCTCATGAGTCATATATATATATGTGTGTAAAGTTATACATGTACAACAGCTTTATTGGCAACTCTTTTTATCTAAATATTGTAAAGAAATGGATGAAGAGAACAATGGTAGGCGTAGCTTAAATCAAGGTTCCCCAGAGCTATCTACCCTTTGGAAAAATTGGTGATGCCGAAAAAATGTCTCTGCCGGGAATCGAACCCGGGCCCCAGCTTTGAACGCCGGTGCCTTAACCAGTGGTCTAGTGGTTAAGGCACCGGCGTTCAAAGCTGGGGCCCGGGTTCGATTCCCGGCAGAGACATTTTTTCGGCATCACCATGTAAGTTTGTAATCAATAGTAATTTAAGACCTAACAAAATTGTTTGGACTTCTTTGATTTCAGTGTTATCGAAAAGTATTTGATGCGGCAGATATTTCAATGAATGACTAAAAAGCATATAATTAGTTTTTTTTTTGCAGATTCAATGACAGTTTGCTGGCTTTGATCCAATTTATAACCTTTTTAAATTCTGCATTCATAGTGCTCATAGGTACATGTGGATCATGATGTGTGTAGAAAATATTGGAATCATCAGCAAAGAGAATAGAATTAACATGATATGAATTTTTCATATCATTAACATACTAAAGTACAAATAGAAAAGGGCCTTGTGGAATTCCACAGGCAACTGGCCTTGCGAGATTCTGATTCATTTACTGTAACAAACTGAATTCTATCAGTAAGATTACTCCTAAACCATTGTAAAGCTGTCCCTCTGATACCGTAATTTGATAGCTTACATAATAGTATTTCATGATATATTGTATCAAACGCTTTTGAGAAATCGAGACAACCCTACGGTATGATCAGAATTGTCAAAAGAAGTAGATATTTTATTTGTTAATGTAAATATAGCATGAGTTGTATTATGTTTTTCTCTAAAACTGAATTGATTATCACATATAATACTATATTTCTTAAGGAAAGCAACTGTATAAATTATTCTTTCAAGAATTTTTGAGAACGAAATTGACAAAGATATTGGGCGGTAATTACTAGTAATTAATTGATATCCCTTCTTAAAAATGGGTATAACTTTAGCTATTTTCATCTTATTGGGACCTGACCAAGCTGCAATGATAAATTAAATATATGAAGCAAAGGATCAGCAAGAGAATGCATGATATTTTTCACAACTCTATTAGTAATGCATGCCATCATAACCAGGAGTCTTTTCTGCTTTCAAATTAAATACAATCTCAAGTAATTCTTGTCTATGAAATGGAGTAAGAAATATTAAACTATCATTTTGTTTATCCAAAAAGTCTGTAAACGAATTTCCTACAGGCATAATATTTCTAGCTAACTGTGGTCCAGTTTGAGAGAAATATGTATTAAATTCATTTGCTATGGAATGAGTATGAACTTAATACATATTTCTCTCAAATTGGACCAAAGTTATCCTCTATCCTCCATTTTGCCAACTGGTACATGACTTTGTCGACTGTCATGAATGTTGGGGGTGTCACCCCCCCCCCCCTCCCTAGCTACGGCCCTGCTGGTTATTAGTAGGCCTATATATCTCTATGGGATCCGCATTCTCACCACTTTTTTTTTCCTTTTCTTATTACGGACACGGTACAACAGATTACGATTGTAGAGAATAGAGAATTCTGGGGCCCGTTTCTCAACACCGTCATAAGTCTAACTTCTTGACTAAATCAGAGATAGTGAGCTACTTGTCCGCTATCCGTTTCACGAAGCCCTCTTTACCAAGATCGGGTACAACAACCTCACTAAATATTTATGACACCTCCGAACCTGTCATAACTTCTTTCTTAATGACGTAGTGGTATCACGTGGGTAGACTATGACATGCAAAAGTGCCTAGAAATTTTAAAATTACAATCTTACGTAATCAATCATAGAGGTTGAAATTACATCACAAAACAAGTGGGTTAATGCATTCAATGATAATTGTAATACAAAGAAACTATAAAAACTGTCGGTAAAACGCCACAAAACGATTCATTTTGAAATAATAAAATGATTTAATCGATAAAGATTCTACCACGTCAGGCCATCCATAACTGAACTCGTATTTGTTGTTTTCAGACCCCTATACAGTGGGATAAATTCTATCTCTAATTTATGCATATAATTTGTCAAATATCGTATGTTTCGGTATAAGTGATTGAAAATGTTTCGTTAAACTATATTTTGATGACGTTTGGAATCGTAAAAGACCGTATAGTTATCATCATTTTACAAAGAAAACCGTTATGGTTTACTTTCGTAAACTATCAAAATTGGATATCCCGGGGGTACCCATCTCAACGTCCACAAGTGATTTTTTAGTCATGAAATGAATTATTCATAATTTAATTTTCTGTGCAATTGAATGCTCCAGTCTTCATGGTCTAAGTATGTATGATGCATAATTCACCTGTGCTATTATTTTAAAAAGATTTATTTCCCAATTCATCACAATATTTGCAATTTTGTCATAATTTTTCTTTTTGAAAATTATGCTATATTGTGACTAAGACCCCTGTTACACATGCGTCGGCTTTCAAAGCCGGCCCCGGAGGCGGCCTCACGCCTGCAATTTGAAGCCGCCTCAAAATCATCAAACCCCTGTTACACATAGTCTCGGGCCCGCAATTTTGCGTCTACACATAGGCCGGCCTCACGTCGCCTTTTCACGAGCTGACGTTGGGGCGCACTTCATGTAAACAAACGCTTAATATTTTCGCGCGGTTTGCAGGTCTTTTTAATTGCATTGGATCTCATCGACATCGCGACCGATCCGTACACATATCTTACCTCCATATTTTGTTTATATAATTGCATTATGAAGGTTAAGAATATCGTAACTATTATTTCTGATCGAAGGAGGGAATTTCGACGTGCTCAAAAAAGGCGATTCCGGGAGTTTGAAGCACGTCGTCGGCGAGTACGGTACTATTTTTTGTTATGTGCTATAACGTTTGCCTGCACCGTGGAAAGGAGTGTGTGGATGAAGGAGCGATCTGGACATTTCTGGGAGAGGATAGTGGAAGGGAGATTCACGGCAAGAGATTTTCGTGAAAATTTCCGTGTGAACAAGTCGACATTTGATTTTCTGTGTGGTGAGCTAGCACCGGCTATTCGTCGCCAAAACACACGATGGCGTAAAGCAGTTTGTGTCAGAAAGAGAGTTGCCATAACTCTGTGGCGTTTATCCACAAACTGCGAGTATCGAACAATCGGGCATCTTTTTGGGGTAGCGAGATGTACCGCCAATGTCATCGTCAACGACACCTGCCTTGTAATTGTACAAGAACTAATGAGAAGATATATTACCTTTCCTTCTGGAGATAGATTACGGGCAACTGTTCAGGGGTTCGAGGACATGGGGTTTCCCCAAGTTGCAGGTGCCATTGATGGAACCCATATCCCTATAATTGGACCTGTTAATTACCATGCTGATTATCATAATCGAAAGGGATGGTACTCTGTCATTCTCCAGGCAGTTTGTGACCATAAGTACATGTTCACAGATATCATGGTAGGATGGCCAGGACGCTGCCACGATGCCCGGGTGCTGGCAAACTCTTCTTTTCACCGAAGAGCGGAAAATGGAGAACTGCTTCCAAATGTACGTTTACTTTTAAATCTAATTTATAAAACTTGAATTAAATTTCATTTTATTATTAAAGATTTAAGCCACAAAAGATTATGATAGACTACAATCATTTAAAATCTCATAGATCTACAAGTCAATAGTAACATGCACATTTCATTTTTTTAAAGGGATAATATAAACAAAGGATTTAAAACAATAAATAAACCTAGAGAAATCAAGCCTAGAATAAGGGTAGATCTTCTTTTAAAATTTCATAAGTAATAATAGGCTACCATTAGTTTGCTCCACCTATTCATCTAAAAACACTGAGGTTTGTGTGATTTTGATATTTCATCAGCAGGGCCATAGCCAGTGTTTGATGTTTGGGGGGCACATACATGTAATTGATCAACGTCCTGGGGAGGGGTCTATAAGGATGGGTGTGTGATCTTGGGGGGGGGGGGGCACGTGCCCCCCCCCCCCCTGGCTACGGGCCTGCATGTTCATCAGCATGATCAATGTGTATTTTAATGAATTAATTTTAATATATATTTTTCTAAACATCTTCATGATATTAAAATAGACCTCTACTTAGTATTGATGTTATTAATATTATTAAATGATTATATTTCATTATTATCATTTTCAATACATTGTTTTTGACCAGATGACAAGAAACATCAATGGCCAAGATGTTCCGCTGATGATACTTGGGGACCCTGCCTACCCACTGCTGCCATGGCTAATGAAAGGTTTTGCCGATAATGGTCGTCTGACTGAAGATCAGACTAACTTTAACTACAGGCTCAGCAGGGCGAGAATGGTCATCGAAGGTAGTTTTGGTAGACTGAAGGGGCGATGGAGATGCTTATTGAAGCGCAATGACAGCGCTCTTGAGAACGTAACTAATATTGTTGGAGCGTGTTGTACCTTGCATAACCTTTGTCAGATGCAGTCCGATGAGCCAGATGACGAGTGGCTTGATGTTGCTCATGAATTACGAGAGTTTCAGCCACCTTGTCCTTTGCCAAATCAAAGGCCTGCACCATCAGCATCTGTAGTGCGTGATGCTCTTGTTCAGTATGTTAGGTAACTTTTTTTATGCATTTCTTCAACCACTGTTAATGATATTCCACAGGTGTAAACAGAGCCTCAAATGAACTCATTCATTCGGTTAGTCAATGACCCCCCCCCCCCCCAACCCCCGCCCTCATGATTGAAAATGTTATGTAGCCTCTGTTTTGTAATGTAAAACAGTTATCAAGAATAGAGTTTTCTCTCTTGGACATTTCTCTTTGTTTTTCCTTTTTAATTATTAATTTATGTTAATCATTCATAATAGACTATTGAGAAAATGCAAATCTGTTATTTTTTTATAATCCATTTTAAAGTAGATGGTTGGCCTTTTTGTAATGAATAATCTTTTTTTTTTTTAATAATATGCTTTTATTTCACCAAGTCATTTGTTTCATATTTTACTATACAGAGTGATGAAAAAGTAGTAAATTTAAGGTAGGCCTATGGCAGATAAGATTATCAGGGCCAGAAGATTGTCAATTAATTAGAATGATTTTTTTTTCTTCTTTGTATCAGTCTCTTTCCCAATCCATGGATACAGTAAGACTGGGTTTATGTTATTGTCAACCATAGCTGGGGGCTTTAGGTATGCATAGCAGAGGTTAATGTATGCACTGACATAGCAATGCATCTGACCAGTAGCATAGCACACTGCAATCTTCTTTTCATCTTGTGTTTCTTCCCTGTTATGACTGACATAAGTTTAAGTGTTTTAAAACCGAATATTCAAATTCAAATTCATTTGCCTATATGATCTACAAGTGATGAACACATTTTAACCATCTTATCCTGTGCCCATTCAAAAGCCAGTTTTGTGTTATGTTATTTCATTTGAGGTAAAATGCAGTTGTATTGTTATTTTTTCAAGCAAATATAGTGCCAGAAGCATTATTTTTTTTCTTGTTGTCCATGTGACTTTCTTGCTATTTCATCAATGCGATAATTTATATCAATCATTAATCTTAAAAGATGCACTTTAAACTTGACACCAGCATGCCTCATCATGGGAAGATGAATTAATTTTGTTTAGGGTTATGTAGGTCAAAGGACACAGAGGTTAATACACATGAAACATTACCTATTTGTAGTTCTTTTATCATAATATCTTGTACTATTTGCTTCTTGTATTCAATGTGCTAACAAGTATTCATTTGGAGAGGAATTTCAAACAAAGGTTACAGAGGTAAATGTATAATGTATATAAAACAATACCAGATAAACATGATTTATCTTCAAACCCATGTGGATAAGTAGTAATTGCTTGGGGGCAGGCGCAAGTGGTCATTATCTCTTTAGCTATGTGATTATATTGGATTGTATTCAACCACTATGAAATAGCTGTTTTGTACATATATGTCGTTTTTTCTTCTCTAACCACTTTTAGTTCAAAATTGTTAGGTATTTTCTGTGTATATGTTAAATACAACATGCCTCCGATAATGAATAAAAAGAAGAAAAAACATCAAGAATTCAGCTAAGGGTCTATCCTATTATTTCTGTATTATAACACTCTAAAAGCAAACCAATCTAAATTGGAATCAAATGGGGACATATTTGTTTCTATTCTTATTTAGAATAGATTCTATTCATCTTTTTCCTTCAGATTCTCTTCAATTCTGAGAATTTGAATAGAAACTAATATGTCCCCATTTGATTCCTATTCATATTTGATTAGTTTGTTTAGAAAACACATTAAGTACATGTCAGTGGCAGACACAGAAATCTTGGGGGGGGGGGGTACCCCAGGTGTTATAGTTTGTCTTGTTGATGTCCATTTTTTTCTGGGGGGGGGGGGCTGGAACATGTATCATTGTCCATTTAACATTGTAGAATCAAAAGGTAATATTTTTTATTTAAAAAAAATTTAAACAAATTATGAAGTATAAAGATACAGAATTTAAACAAAAAGTTTCATAGTACATGTACCAAAAAGGCAATTTAGGTCACTATATTACAACATTATTTTGACTGACATGGGGTGTAATATAGAATTTTGTTGGGCCTGTAAATGCTTAAATATTCCAAGAGGGACTATTTTTCTGCAAAGCATGTAGTGTTTGGAAAATGTGATGTTTTCCAAAGAGGAGAAATTAATACCCGAGATGCCAAGATATGTTATCTTTCAACTCTTGCAAGATGACATATGGCACCTCTATTATTATATTCTCTTAGGATTAAATCACACTTTCCTTGACTCTATAAGCTTTGCAAATACATGTATATATAAGATAGTCTTTTTTGTTAAAGAGCCGATTTGCTTTGAACGATCAAAATAACATCCATATTTTGTTTGCATTGTTTCGCAAATCCCCATGAAAAGCATGCTCAGCCAATCATTTGACTGGATCTAGGTAGACAATGTATTAACAGAGGTAAAGGTATAGGGTTAGGTCACACATGCAATCAGGCAAGAAGACTGGAAATATACCAAACAAATTATTTATTATTCAGAGAATAATGAACACGTACATAAAAAGTAAAACATAAAAGTGCAATATTTGCATAATGCATTCACAAAGTGCAATTTTCTTTACATAGTAACTGAAAAGTTATAAAATATACCACAATTATGTCCTGAGTTTAAATTAGTTGGCACTATCGAAAGGCAGACTTTGGTAACGTTTTATTGCCAATATACAGTTTCTTTCTTAATAAATACAAAGAAAAGGGGGGAAAAGTTTTTGAAAAGTACTGCAAATGCAATGATGACAAACAAAAATGTAGACATGTGTGATAAAATAGCAAATAGACTTTGAAACTTTGTGTGAATGCATATGTATATAACCCATCTTATACATGTAATTGCAAGATAACAAGTACTGACAAAAACAAACAGTTAAAAAATATAATACTTTACACTTTCAAGTTGTGACTCAACTTTCTTTGGCAATATCACATTGGTACAAAATGAGGGTTGGCAGCGTTTGATATAGATCTTATTTAAGAACAATAAAACATAGTCATTTGAAAGGTATGTATATAATAGAAGATCAAAATAAAAATGGAATGTTTATATATATATACTGTATATGTACAAAAGTTCACATGTAGAAATGTGTGCTTAAATAGCAAACAGACTTTGTAACTTTGTGTGAATGCATATACCTGTTTTATACATGTACAGAAATTGCAAGATAACAAGTACTAACAAAAAGAGCAGTTAAAAAATATAATACTTTACACTTTCAAGTTGTGACTCAACTTTCTTTGGCAATATCAAATTGGTACAAAATGAGGGCTGGCAGCATTTGATATAGATCTTATTTAAGAACAATAAAACAGTCATTCGAAAAGGTATGTATATAATAGAAGACAAAATAAAAATGGAATGTTTATATATACTGTAGATGTACAAAAGTTCACATGTAGAAATGTGTGCTTAAATAGCAAATAGACTTTGTAACTTTGTGTGAATGCATATGTATATAACCTGTTTTATACATGTACAGTAATTGCAAGATAACAGGTACTGACAAAAATGAGCAGTAAAAAGATATAATACTTTACACTTTCAAGTTGTGACTCAACTTTCTTTGGCAATATCAAATTGGTACAAAATGAGGGTTGGCAGCGGTTGATATAGATCTTATTTAAGAACAACAATAAAACATAGTCCATTCAAAAGTTATGCATAGAATAGAAGAAAAAATAAAAATGAATGTTTATATACAGATGTACAAAAGTTCCAATAGCAAGTAAATGGTTACTTGATGTAAAAAAGAACTACATAAAAACAAAGTTATATGTTTATAAAAATCTATAAGTGCTAAGAACAAAAAGTACTAACATCTACAATTTACATGTAAATTCCCTTGCCCTTGGCAATGATTCTGGCAGCACTGAGATGGATGGCTAAGTAAAAACAAGGGTTTCAGCATGGCAAGAGTACAGGTGAATGATATGCAGCAACAAGTACTGAGGAAAGAAATTGTGATGAACAAAAATCCTGAAAAGTGTCATCTCATATGACAAATACATGTTTACCACCGTGGGAATTCCAAACACACACACTCCTCCACTTGAAGAATGCATTATGTTTGTAACAATTACAGTGGAGTGTAATCGTGATTGTAGGGCCAGGAATTTGGAGACCGCTCTGGACCGGACTGGGAGTTGTTTCCCTGTTGCTGCCACATTGAAGTTGACGACTGCCGCATACCAGCCATTAAGGCCTGAAGCATTTGGAGTTGATGCTGTCTATCACGTTCTTTTTCTTGCTCTCTATGCTCCCTCTCTTCTCTTCTCCTCCTCTCCTTCTCCTCTAGTTTTTTTTCTTCAGTACGCTGTGCCTTCATTAGGAGCTCACGCTCCCACTCCATTTGGCGCTGCATGAACCGATCCTCCCTAGCATTGAAGGCATTTGTACTGTCCTCCTCCAGTGTCTTTATCTCCTTGGCTATCAGTCCGAAGGACTCCTGCAGCTTTGATTTCTTCCGCTTTTCCCCTGTTATGAAGTAGGTAGTATAAAATACATCGTAAATAAAAAAAAATCAATCAAATGTGATAGCGGTAAGAAAGGTATACAATCATTTTATTTCTTTCAACTTGTTACACACATACTTTTCTGTATTTGACATAAGGCATGCAATATCACACTTCTAATAGCTAATACAACAAATCAAGTGAGAAAACCTTGAGTTGCAAAAAAAAATCATACTGCATGAAAGCAACATCAACGGGATGTAAAAGGCCCCTTTTCTTGAAAATTTGCTGAATCGAATTCAAATATCATATGAACTATAAATAAGCAAATGTATGGAAACAATCTGTTTATATTACCAGTTGCCTTACGTCCATTAGCAGATGATGTTGAAGGTCCCTCTAGATCCTCCGGTGGAAAATTGCCAACTAAAGAAAATGAGGGATAGAAAAGCGATTACAATAAGTGACTACAATAATAAACATTTCATTTTTATGCATAAAATGAAGGGGAACTAATTTTTATGTTGTTATGTGTCACTGAAGTAAAAACATTTTAAAACAAAGGCTAACTTTCAATACATTTTTATTTTATTAAATTCAAATCAGTTCCTTTCATATTACTCAGTATAAAATGATACATCAAGACAATATAATGATACCAATAATGTTTATTTTAAATGCTCACACTGAGAGGGTAAGAGCCAAAAAGGATTAGTCTTTATAATTACACATGTATATACAAATAAACATGTATATGTGATTACAAATGAAAAAAGGAAGAGGAATCCTTTACCCAATTCTGTTGGTGCTTCCACATCATTTTCCTCCAGTTCATCATCCGTTATACTTCTATCTTCTTCGGCTCCATCCTCCTCCTCCTCTCTCGGCAGTGAATCAGAGTCCACCGAGTCTAGCGACTCAGATTGATCCTCCTCCTCTGGTTGCGACGCCAGAATGGCAACTGGTGCAGTCTCTGGTCTGCCCCCAAAGATCTCCTGCAGTTCGCTATAGAATTTACATGTAATTCTCCCCCTGCCTGATCGATTGTTATTGTCCTCCGTCTTTCGGAAGGACGCTCTTAGTTGTTTAATTTTCCGCTTGATTTGGTCCTCTGCCCTTTCGAACCCCCTTTCTTTCATCAATTGGCATATCTTACGAAATACCGTTTTGTTCCTTACTGTGCCATCCATCTGTTCTTGAATGTTTTTCTCCCGCCAAATATTCAGGAGGCACAGCGTCTCCACATCTTCCCACAGACTCCCTCTCCCTGTTGGTGCCATTTTGATCTAAAATGAGAGAACAAATACAAATACAAATTAATAATGGTAACCACAAAGATTACGATGTGGTAAAATTATTATATAAAATTATGTGTAACATCTATTAATCACCTTTTAGGATTTTTGATCTTGTCAACAACTTCTCTTGTCAGGGGACAGTTGACATGAATATCATCAAAAATTCAAATTTAATGATTCAGATTGATCGACCACCTAGATATATGAAGGCCCTTCTCCCCCTGCTATGTAACATTTGATGATCGATGGACAAATTATTCCGCTAAAGTTCCATATGTACCCATCACTAAAATTGAATAAAACAATTGAAAAATATGGGTATGACTTAGAATGACATAACTAATATAAATAAAGTATACAAAATATGGGAAATCACTTTCTAAAATAACTATCTAGAAATCCATATAGTATACAAAATATGGGAAATAATATTCTAAAAATCTATCAAGTCCATCAAGATAAACTCCTACAGCTCGGCAACTAACACGTGGCCAGCCGCTGATCTCTGAATACCGGTGGAAGAAGAACTTATTCATACTTTATTTACAAGTTTCTTTTGTTATCATATCACGTGTTAATCTGTTAATGTATACAATTTTTAATACAATTTGCTTCTAGTGATAATTTTAGAGACGGTTTAATGATCATTTAGAGATGGTAGGCCTAGAGTGTTAATTATAGAGACAGTTAATACTATAATAGTAAGGTACGCAGAGTCTGTTACAGCTAGGGTTAGGGTTCGCAGACCCCGGCGTCCATCCTAGAGTACGCGGCCTCCTGATGACTTTGGTTGGTTAGGGATAGGACTTCGAAGTTAGAGTTGTGTATATTATTGTACTGTAATCTGTATTAACATTGTTTTATGCACTCACCGCTAGAATCTACTTATTTTAGTCTACTTCTTTTTTGTGGGGATTTTACAGGCAGACACTATTTTATATGTAGATCTAGACCCTACTCATTTGTTTCAATGTCTAGCGACATATTTCATGTCCAATTTCTGACTATGTGCGACTCCGACTGAGTGGATTATTGGCATTTGAAATAATTAATGGCAATTGTCTAGTTTCATGTCTCATGGCCTGGCCTGCCCCTGGCCATGCCTTCAAAATCAAAGTTAAATACTTCATCAAGTTCATGCCTCATGATCATGATGACTTTGTTTGAGGCATAAGATGATGTATTAACTCTGACAGTCTGACTCCGAGTCTGATGATGATGAGTCATAATTTCATAATCATATGAGAAAAATTATGACGGCTCATGATGTATGGCACTCCTGTCCAGGCTATTGTTTTTAGTCTGTCTATTAGTATTGATAAATTATCATCGCCAACAAAAAAATAATGATCATTCTTCAGATGGTGCAATCACAGTAGCGATGTATTTAAAAACATCGAAATAAACAGGAAATGATCAGACGATCGAAAATCATAATTCCCAAACCCACAGAAATATAGGGATGGGACTGAATTACAAGTCACCATCACTCATCAGTTCTGTTCGGAGAAAATACCAGGAATAAACGGTTTAAACTTTTAGCCCACCAGTACAGAATATGTCGTGTCTTAGTGCAGGCTGCTGGATATGAGGAAATTAAAATTTAAAGCAATAAATGATGA
This sequence comes from Lytechinus pictus, assembly GCF_037042905.1. Lineage (NCBI taxonomy): Eukaryota > Metazoa > Echinodermata > Echinoidea > Temnopleuroida > Toxopneustidae > Lytechinus > Lytechinus pictus. Next base: position 18,312,798 of record NC_087262.1, on the reverse strand, counting down.
AAAACAATGTAATTTTACGCTCGGGGCGAGGCTTACCTATAATATATACTGCATGCCTGGTCCAAATGGCAAAAGCGCGCCCGGCCGATGCATTGTTGATGATGACAGGTCGCGTCACTTCCGCTTATAAGCCGGCGCCGAGTCCACTTTGGTGTTACACCTACCGATTGCGGGACTGAGTCCGGACTCGGGCCGGCCTCAAACCACATCCAGAGGTGGACTGAGTCCACCTGGCCTCAGTCCGGCCTCAGTCCGGCTTTTCAAAAAAAGTTGATGTTACACATACGTCGAGCCGCCTCCGGGGCCGGCCTCAGTCCACTTGCAAACGTATGTGTAACAGGGGTCTTAGGCTACGTCTCGTCTGCTCTTTTTACCGATAGTATCGATATCAATGTATTCTAGTTAGGAAGCCTTTCGAGAAACAGGTTTAGTAAGATTGGAACTAACTCCGTGCTTGGTGGATAAAGATATGACTAACTTGTCCATGTGTTGAGAAACGGGCCCCTGATTTTTGGCAAAAAAAGAGAGGTAAAATCTGTGTTTATGTTTTACTTTTTCAGGTGGAAAACTATCGTTTTCAATTAATGTACTAGGGTCCTACTAGGAAAATGAATTTCGGAAGTATTATTTGATTACGATTAAACGATTCGGGAGATTTTCTGAGACTGAAAATAATGGACGTGATAGAAAACACTTCTCATTGTCCCATATACTGAAAAATGTGTGGGTGTGGTGTGCAAAGTTGAATTGAAAATGAAGCCGCTAGGCCGATTAGCATTGGCCTAGCTAGACCAAAAGCTTCGGTCTCTGTTATGTTGGTCGTTCAGCTGAACTCCGTTGGCTTCACTCACCAAATACAGAGACCGAAGTTATAGCGCGATCTGTACAGGGGACTCAAGAGTCAATGGCCATATGTTTATGTGTATTAAGTTCGGATAAAACAGGGCAGTGAAGTTGCGCAACAGCCGAGGTAAGTCACTGTTTTTGTTCCATTTAACTTGATTTTCCCCGTTTTTTGGCAATTAATGCCAAGAGGGAATACTAATTTGCATTTCGGTCGCATTAATTTTCAAAAGTTTTTTTCATTAAAGACAAAAATTGAAGAGCCCCGACGGGGGGGATTTTGCATTGTAAGTCCCCTAATGGTGGCTGCACGATAGCGAGCCGTCTGTGTATGAGGAGAAATTTAAAAAATAAAAAAATGTTTAAAAAAAACTCGAAACAGACGGCTGCCAGCTGTCTATGGCCTAGCCTGGAGGCTTCTGGGGAGTAAAAGTCATCTACTATACGTAGGCTTACTCCCGCATGAAGCCTGGGCCTGGGGATCATTCCTCTCTGTAGTGTAGAGGCTAGGATTTCCCACGGTTACAGCACTCCTAGTACCAATGAGGTCCATACAGCATGTATGGACCTCATACTAGGCGACAATGCGTTAAAAACAGGTTAGAAGTAGAACCGTTACTGTTTCCTGCACCCAAGTATGATATTACTCCCTAAATACAATTTTTTTTCCTCGTTTGTTTATCATTTATTAAAAGATTGCCCATTAAATATCATCTTATTTCTACTTAAAATTTAATAAAATAAAGGGAAACTTACATTTGAGTCCTTTTTCGATCTTTTCTTGGCAGTCAGTCCGGTCACCGTCAAGTGCGATCAAAGCGGTATGAAGCTGATTTTTAGATCACGTGATACGTGTAGTCATCACCTGATCTATCGACTATCCTTTTTTTAAGACCGCAACAATTATAAATTTTATTATAAATATATATAGAATAAATAATTGCATGATATTATATATATCTCTACAATTAAAAATATTTTGTGATATAAATTTAATATTTGACGTAAAAATCGCTATTTAACAAAATATTTATTAAAAAATAAAAAATCAAACAAAATAAAAACGCCTTGGACACAGTGCAAAAAACCTAACGATTTGGCCGCGTTGTTAACAACTATCGTAAGGGGCGCTCTATTTATAAATAAAAAAGAATGTACAGCTGTCTACCGCGACGTGGTTTGTCGCAAGATTTGGGACAAATCCGTGGGAATTCTTGAGAAAATACATCAAAAGAACTGGTGAGTACCGATTAAACATTATCAAAGTAGTAAATAGGTTATACATAACTTGTAGATATATGTTTTAAATTGATATTGATGCTTAGTTCCAAGCTAGGGCGGCCCAAATGTGCGTGAGTGGAGTCCCAGTTTATTAACACGGGTAAGTATTGGGGTGTCGCCTAGAGTGGGTTACAGTAGATCTAAATCACAGATTGTATAAATCGTTTTGAGCCCAAACTAATGTAAATGGGCCAAAACAATATTTCCCACCGAATTTGATATTTTTGATTAATTTTTTTCTCAATAAATAGTATGAAATTTAAAGAAATTTAAGAGCACGAGAGTTCACTTACCCAGTCTGTTATGGTCGCCATCTTGAAGTCTTTGTTATCGATACCTAGATACCACACGCGTGTATAGCCGCCAACTTAGATTTTAAAAATACTTGCATTGGCCGAAAATATTATACATCGTCAAATACTTGCATCGGTCGATAAATATCATAAACATTGGTTTTTTATATTTATCGACCGATGCAAGTATTTGACGATGTATAATATTTTTGGCCAATGCAAGTATTTTTTAAATCTAAGTTGGCGGCTATACACGCATGTGGTATCTAGGTATCAATAACAAAGACTTCAAGGTGGCGACCATAACAGACTGGGTAAGTGAACTATCGTGCTCTTAAATTTCTTTAAATTTCATACTATTTATTGAGAAAAAAATTAATCAAAAATATCAAATTCGGGGGGAAATATTGTTTTGGCCCATTTTACGTTAGTTTGGGCTCAAAACGATTTATACAATCTGTGATTTAGATCTACTGTAACCGTGGGAAATCCTAGCCTCTACAGAGAGGAATGATCCCCAGGCCCAGGCTTCATGCGGGAATAAGCCTACGTATAGTAGATGACTTATACTCCCCAGAAGCCTCCAGGCTACATTGGCCTACCTTGATTATGTTTGAAATTGATTTTCTGATTCTTTAACATGTAATAAATCATGGCTAAACATCTGCATGCTTTTGAAATATAGTGCAGATTCTGCATTTTTATGGCCTTAGACCTAGACTAGAGCTAGGACCTGGCTAGGTCTATTTATTTGGTTTTCATCACTTTTCAGTTTTCACTTTTGGATTTGTTTTTTTTGTGTTGACTGTTGAATTTGGAACTGTAAAGTGTCCAAATATCGGAAATTTCTTTAGAGATTGTGATCAAATATTCATTGTATTTAGATCTATTTTTTTCTCTCCATCTATTAATGTAGGCATACTCGGATCTGGCAGACGCCATTCATCATGTGCTTCGGACCTCTACGCCCCCTGAGGCAGCTGTGCCACTGGGGCCCGTTCATTGCAATATTCCTCATGATCTACATCACAACCAATGCCGTTATCTGTGCGCTGGCTGTGTGGCCTCCGTTGAAAGAAGACCCTCTGAGTGTGATTCACTGTGCGATGCTGGTCATCTGGTGCATCACTATCTTCTATCACTACTTCTATGCAATGTTCCTTGGACCCGGCTTTGTCCCCAAAGGATGGAAACCAGTACGTACGGAAAACCATCTTATATCTCTTATGGGCCAAAGGATCATACCTTCTCTTCATTTTCACATTTAATGGGGGAATGAAACACTTGGGAAATGTTAGTGTGAAAAACAAATCTAAGATCAATAAGATCAATAGAAAATCTGAGAAAAATTGGATATATACCAAAATATGTGGTCCAGTGGTTAGAGCATTGGACTCATAATCGCGAGGTTGTGACTTGTGGGTTCGAATCCCCACTCTGCCATCGTCTCCACTTTGATAAAAAGGCCTGAGAGTAATATCTGTCATCTATAACTTAAGGTCAGCCATTATGACTGATTAACCTACCCGGTAGACGTAAAATGTTTCCTAGATAATTGGTTATATACCAGCTTTACGTTTACCAGCAAAATGCTGTCCTGTCAAATTCTTACAGGAGTTACCATAAACAAACAGAAGTTATGAGCATTAATTTTGAGAAAACTATTTGACTGATTACCTAAATGAATCTGTAGTTACATCAGTTTATCGTATCCATATTTTTCGTTTCAGGAGAAGAAAGAGGAAGAGAAATTCCTTCAATATTGTCAGTTTTGTGAAGGTTTCAAGGCACCCAGGGCTCACCATTGCAGGTATTGTAAAAGGTGAGCGACACAAGCGACTTCCAGGGTGCTTCGGTAGTGTGGATATTAATTCCTTGTGATGATGTCTCAGGGAAGAAATTTATATGGGGGCGATCCCCCCCCCCCCCTCCCGAAATGTTAAAAAAGCCCTGGAAACTAAAAAAGGAGCCATGGAAAATCTCCATTCATTGCAATGTTAAAGCTTATCCAATGTTGCGGATTTAGGCAGTAAAAAAAAAAATTTGCCTGTTAAATTTTAAGCGCATTTAAGGTTACTGAACTTACCATGAAATTGTCATTAGATATCGCCTATTACACCAAATTAACGCAAACTCTCCAAAATTTGTGACTTGTCACTCGTACAAAGAAGCATGATGACATATTCCCTGTCTTATAAAACCTACAATAGTTCAATGGAACAACCGTCCGAATTCCCTTAAAACATTTGATACATTGTACAAATTTCAAACAGCTCTTAAAACTTACTTATTCAAAATGTAGCTCAATTCAACAAAGTGAACTCAGTAAATCTTGTCATTTTCTGTATGTTCTGAAGCACATAGAGATACATGTATGTTGAATTGTGTGATAAACACTGTATAAAAGCTGACTATTATTAAAGCTGCCAATTAGTAAATGCATAGTTATCTCTGAAAATCCTGTTTATCACTTTTCATTTTGCTCTCATTAATAACTCTATCTTTCATTTTTCATTTTTTCTTCAAACAGATGTGTTATGAAGATGGACCATCACTGTCCGTGGATCAACACTTGCTGTGGTCACTTCAACCACGCCCACTTTACAAACTTCCTCATTTTTGCAGTACTTGGTTGTGGTCATGGAGCTATAGTGTGCATGTATACTCTCTATATACAAGTCTTTCAGATGGTACTGGTAGGTAGTGTGTTGTGGTGAAAAAGTAGTCTGTATTGACACATTAGACCAGTGAAAGGATAATTTGTCTAATTTGTATATGATTTTTGAAGAATAGCAATCTGACATTCCATCGTGTTTATATATCTTTTGTAGCTTTTTCAAGAGCTGAAAGCAATATTCTCATCAACTTTGATAGTAAATTTAATAACAGATATAAAAATAATAATAATATGTCCATTTATATAGCGCAGTTAGTGCATATACTCAACTGCACTTTGATACTTGGTATCATATTATTACCCCGGCTGTAGCTGAGCTGCCATATTAAAGGGCCTGGCAACTGACAAATCATGGGGAAATTGAATCAATACGACATTTGCAAAAGGCCAATTGACTTGCATAATATAATCCGTCCATCATGAGCGCCCGTCGGACTAATGCGATAAAATTCGGACAGCACACGAATTTGACCGATGGTTATTTACTTCGGGTCGTTGCAGTTCTAGCTTCCAACAATCCCAATTCCTAGACTCATAGCAGGTCTCTTGATTGTTAAAGCAAAATAAATAACCTCTGTGGAGTTACATGTTTCAAAGTGAAAACATGCAGTTTACTTCTAGTTGGTTAGTCTACTAAATATTGCTCTCCTAAGATTAGACCTCCCAGACACGATGGCGTCTATTACGTAACACCCCAGGCATGCAGCCGAGTGAAAGACTTGAATCCCTTCTCTGTTTTTTTTTATTAGCCTTGATTTCCCCATGATTTGTCAATGTAAAGTCGCTTTAATAGCGCTAAAGTGTTCAAGGAACCCATTCACCTCACCTGGGTCGAGTGCTGCACAATGTGGATAAATTTCCTGCCGAAGGAAATTACGCCATGGCTGGGATTCGAACCCACGACCCTCTGTTTCGAAGTCCGGAGACTAATCCACTGGGCCACAACGCTCCACTGATAATTGATATATCATATTTCTAAGGGTTTTGATTATAAATAGACATTATGTAATGCACCATATATTTCAAACATTCTCATATATGGTAAAGACACTATCTCACTCTCTATGACAAAAAATATGCAAAGGCAGAGGTTAAAACTGTTATTCGCTGTAATAACGAGTTAACTTGCTTCCTCTGATGTTACTTTATTACACTTGATTTTCGTTTTTTTTTCACAATTTCGGGATCAGTTAATTATCATCCAGTAATGTCTTTCAGAGTTGGCTGGCTCCACTGTTGTAACTGTATTACAGTCATTTCTATTCCTTTTCACAATTTTGGGATCAGCAAAATATTAATTCCCAACAAAAGCTGAAGATTATATGCCGTTGATTTAAAAAACAATTTCATGCTCATTCATGATAAAAATCAAGTGTACCGGTATTTTTTTTTGGGGGGGGGGCCGTAGGGGTGTGGGATAATTTCTCATTTCTAGTAAGACATATAAATGTGATTTAAATATGAATTTAAAGTAATCTTTGATTTTTCTTTTGCACAGTATCCTCGTAGACGATACACGATGGAATCTCTTCAAAATTCACCTTATCTTACATTTGGTTTTGTACATCTTATATGTGCCATCTTAGCTGTTGGTTTTGCCCTTGGGGTTTGTGTAGCAGTTGGAGTATTATTCTTTATTCAGGTAATGTGATGCATTACTAACATATTGTGAATTATCCCTATTTCAAAACAATATGTCACATTTTCTTTAAAATGGTTGATATTTTATTCTTTTAATTGGATTTAATGTGTACAAAAACAACCCCTCTTGATATCGTTTCATATGGCATTTTCTTGCTCTGAGAATTTTTTTTTTAATGAGAGAGGCAATGTACTAAGTTGAAGTGAACACTGTTTGATAGTTTGGGGGTGATCATGGTTTTTGTTTAGTTGTTTATGCATTGTATTGTTACATTTTGTATTTACAGGATTATCATTTCATTGCTGTCCATTGAAATTCATTTTAAGAGATTGGCCTTAGATGCTCATGTTTGATATTATTATTCTCCTTTGCAGATGAAATCTATTCTTAAAAATGAGACAGGCATTGAGTCTTGGATAAAAACAAAGGTTAGTTCATGGGTACTTCCTTACAAATGCTCTGTCACATCGTTCCGTGCAAGCTTTGTGGGTGAGTTGCGGGTGATTGCCCGCAACAAAGTTTTGAGCATGTTCAAAACTTTTCTGCGTGCGAATCAGACTTGTGTGTGCTTCTGTGGGCAACTGCGTCTGAGATAATGTCAATGCAGCTGACCTTAGGTTTAGGGTCGCTGGTCATTCCAAACGCTAATTCTACAAATATTTCACATCAAAATGTCCTTTTTTTTTCTTTGTTCAGCAATGTTCATGAAATTTGGCACTCCCATAATCCTTTGGTGAAAATGTTCTACCCAAAAGTTTTATTGTGTTGAAAAACTGTGTTGCCGTGGTTACAACTTATTTTAGCATTTCAATTAGGGTTAAATCTTTCAGTTTATCAATTCTTCGTGATCTGAGCGAAGCTCATGAGACCAGGCAAATACATTTTAAGTATATATATGAATCATTTGCATTGATCCTCTACTTTGATTTCTTAACCATGCAAATTCTATTTAGAAATGGGCAAAGTTTTCATATTTTCATTTCATGCTCAAGAAATCAGTCATATCTTGCTAAATATGTTTCTCCACGTCCTTTCATCCATCGCTAGTCAAACTTAATTCTGTGGGTTATATTCTGCTAATTAAAACTAGGTTCAGCCCTGGTCCAAACTAGAATTAATTTCCCATAGACTCATGTGTTAAAGGGGCACTTAAAAAAAAAATCATAAAAATAAGGAGGAAATTTGAGGGTTGAATGTTTACTACCATTGGATAGGATATATGTCTGACATTCCATATCTGACCAGAAAAGGGTACCTTGACTGGCTCATTTTAAAAATAAAATGGCATTTATGAAGACTACACCTGACGGGATCAAATTCGTCACAAGAGAGAGTAAAATGGCCCTAATTCTTCCGCCAGTAAAAAAATAGTTCCATAGTAGTGATATATCTTTCCAGTGTGGAGGAAGAAATTTCAGTAGGTACCCTCCCTAGAATCAGTGTTAGATTGTCAGTCATATTTATTCATTTTTGTCAATCAGCAATATCAAAATTTAAAAATTGAGAATGGGTTGGCTCGAATGAATATCTTTTGCCTGCCAGTTGTAATTAGGCCCGTGTAACCTTTTAAACTACACTTCTATGGAATGCTAGGCGTCATATTTCTTCTATATATTTGGCATTTATGATGTATCAATTAATTCATCAAAATTCATTATAATTTTGTATTCACTTATTCTTCCTATTTCACAACTCTGTTAATTTTTGACATTTTTTTACAGCAGGATAAGAATAATTTTTGATTGGTGAATGAGTTGACAAGTGGCACTTCATAAAAGTGTGGTCTATTATTAACCAAACATAACTACCAGAATACCACCCTATGTTGTCAAATGTGTTTCTCGTCCTTGTCTTTACATCATTCATTAGGCAAACTCAAGACACAGGCGTTTTGGAAAAAACTTTGTCTATCCATATCATCTTGGCTGGAAGAAAAACTTGATGGAAGTATTTACATTACGTGGTGTTCCAAAGGGAGATGGGTTTACTTGGTCTGTCATGGAGGGGTGTGATCAATATACATTAACAGTGAGTAATCAAGGAAAAGCAATGTTTGAAATTTGTTGCCAATGGCCCTTATCCTGTAGTCGGGTTTAACTTAGACCACGGTCTAACTCTGCTAAAATTATGGGGAGCCAAACATTCTGTTTATATTGTATATTTCTTATGTTTACTATTTTAATTCCTTTTGCTTTCATAGTGAAGAAAAATATTTCAAAATACTTCAGTTATCATTCCCAGACAATTTGGGCGTCATATGAGTTAATAAATTGGATGTGTAATCTTAGGGATTTGTGCCCCAATAGGCTCTCCATAGTTAAACCACAACTTTCAACAAGGGTTTAATTTAAACCAGAGTCCAGCATACAGGCCTTTGTGTTTAACAGTCATTTTGCTCTTCTTCATGCTTTCTTTGATGTTTGGCCGAACTGTATTTGAGATTTAAAAAGAGTCATGTCCAGGACTTTATAGTGGCTTTCCAGACCACAAATTGTTTTTTTTTTAAAGAGAGATTTTAGAGGATTTAAAGGGAAAGATGTGAAGCTGGATTCCTGTCTGGATATTGGAGGACTAAAAGATAAAATTAAGATTTTGATCAAAATTTTCACAAGTAATTGCAGCCAGAACTTGCTTAGATGTCAAGGCACTTGCCCAAGTAAATTAATATTGATATAGTGTTACTGCTTGTGAATGTGCAAAACATTGCATAGGAAACTTAGAAGTTAGATGAATAAGAAAATTATCTTTAAAGGACAAGTCCACCTCAACAAAAAGTTGATTTGAATAAAAAGAGAAAAAATCAACAAGCATAACACTGAAAATTTCATCAAAATCGGATGTTAAATAAGAAAGTTATGACATTTTAAAGTTTCGCTTAATTTAAAAAAACAGTTATATGCACATCCTGGTCTGTATGCAAATGAGGAGACTGATGACGTCATCCACTCACTATTTCTTTTGTATTTTATTATAGGAAATATGAAATATTCTAATTTTCTCCTCATTGTCAAGTGATACAACGATTAATTCCTCCCTGAACATGTGGAATTAGCTTTGTTTAATACTATATGGTTCAGTCAAGTTGGTCCTTATTGTCAAATCTATAGAAAATGAAATATTGTATAATTCAAACAATAAAAAACAAACGAAATAGTGAGTGATTGACATCATCGACAGACTCACCTTGTTGTGTATATCACTGTTTTGTCAAAAATAAGCGAAACTTTAAAATGTCAAAACTTTCTTATTCAACATCCGATTTTGATGAAATTTTCAGCATTATGCAAGTTTGAATTTTCTATATTTATTCAAGTCAGCATTTTCCTGGGGTGGACTTGACCTTTAAGGTTGGGAGATATTGTTTCGCATAACTCATGACTCTTTTCTATTGCTGTGAAGCTTAGTATTGATGTTCTTGTTTCTTTGCAGCGAGAACAATTGGCACAAAAGGCTGAGAAGAAGCATCGTTTGGTGAGTACAGTATGGCGATGACTTTGTCTTGTAATTTTGTTAATGTTTACCAGAATTTGTTTATTTCAAAAGACAAAGAAGCAGAGCTTGGTAGTATGCATATAGTAAATATGCATTATTATGATGGTACAAGACTTTGCATGAGGTAGAATAGAGCCTTTCTCTTTCACCAAATTTGAAATCTTTGTTGACTGAATAGGAGTAATCCTTGTTTGTGTTATACACAGAAAATGGTCAAGAAATAACAAAGTTCTGGTTATTTGAAATAAGGCTTGAATTTTCATAATTTCATTAAATAAACTGTTTTCACCGGTTTCCCACAGAAGCTATCGCATGGTTAACAAAAGACTTAAAGGTATTGTTTAACTTTGTGAGCAGCCGATTTAAAAAATTCTCAAACCAAGATGAAACATGTGTACAAGTGCATGTATTAGAACTAATAAACCCTGAAAGCAACCATTATTGAGAATGAAAAGCTAAAACTACAAGGCAAACCCCGATTTTGTAAATAGGCGTCTTATAGACGCCTAAATAGTACACATAAGTGTATGGGATGAAATTAAGATGGTGTTTTCTGTCACTTTATATTTCAATTTTTGAAGCACTAAATAATTATTTTCAAACACAATTTTTTCTGGGCTTCATTTTTGTAACATATCACAGACACAGGTGACAAGTGTGACCTTCTAGCTCAGATTTTTTAAAAGTCAAACCAATGTTAACCAATCACTTTAATGCATGGCTGATCGTAAACAAAACGGAGTGTTGAGTGAGTTTGAACTGTAAAACCTCTAAAAGCCTGTAAAACCTCTTCATTTTATGAAATTATTGAAATTTATGGCACGCTCATAGGGAATCAATTAAATATATATTTCACTTGAAAAAAATATGTTTCTCTTCCACTAAACCATTTCACTCAAAGAAATGTATATTTCACTTTTAAAAATGTATTCCACTTTATAAAAAAATATATTTCACTTACAAAAAAAAAAAATATTTCACTTTTCCCAAAAAATATATTTCACTTTTCAAAAAAATATATTTCACTTTTCAAAAAAATATATTTCACTTTTCAAAAAAATATATTTCACTTTTCAAAAAAATATATTTCACTTTTCAAAAAAATATATTTCACTTTTCAAAAAAATATATTTCACTTTTCAAAAAAATATATTTCACTTTTCAAAAAAATATATTTCACTTTTCAAAAAAAATATATTTCACTTTTAAAAAAGATATGTTTCATTTTTCCAAAAAAATATATTTCACTTTTCAGAAAAATATATTTCACTTTTCAAAAAAATATATTTCACTTTTCAAAAAAAATATATTTCACTTTTCAAAAAATATGTTTCATTTTTTCAAAAAAATAAAAATGTAAAATTCATCTATCTATCTATCTACCTACATGATATATCTATCTATCTATCTCTCTGCCTAATATATATCTATCTGTTTAAATATGTCTATCTTTCTATCTATCTATCCATCTATCTGTTTATTTATCTATCTCTCTGCCTAATATACATCTATCTGTTTAAATATGTCTATCTTTCTATCTATCCATCTATCTGTCTATTTATTTATCTATCTCTCGAACTACTTATTTTTCTATCTATCTGTCTAACAATTATCTGTTTAAATATGTCTGTCTATCTATATATCTAAAAATCTATCTACCTGTCTGTCTCTTTATCTATTTATCTATCTAATGATTTATCCGGCTGTTTAAATGTCTGTATATCTGTCTTTCTATCTATCTGCCTATTTATCGTTATCTATCTATCTATCTATCTATCTTATGTCTATCTGTTCAAAATATGTATGTCTATCTGTTTTTTAATATAATATCTATTGATCTGTTTAAATAATTATGTCTGTTTATTTGTCTGTTTATCTATTTAATATTTATCTATTAAATCTGTTTAATATGTTAATCAATATGTCTATCTGTGAATAAATATATCGATCTATTTTCTCTCTATCTATATATCTATCCATCTATAATAATAATAATATAGGGTATTTATATTGCGCACATATCCACCTTGTTAGGTGCTCAAGGCGCTCCTATATTACCCGGCTAAGCTAAGCGTTCATAGGGCACACAGCTTTTTAAGGAATTACTTCCTACCGGTACCCATTTTCCTCACCTGGGTTGAGTGCAGCACATTGTGGATCAGTTTCTTGCCGAAGGAAATTACGCCATGGCTGGGATTCGAACCCACGACCCTCTGTTTCAAAGTCCGAAGACTAATCCACTGGGCCACAACGCTCCACTATCTATCTATCTATCTATCTATCTGTCTATCTTTGTATGTATACCTATGTATCTAGCTGTCTCTGAATCTATGTGTATATCAAATATAATATCATAATCACCGTTATCATCATCATCATATTTGCCATCAATCATTAGCAGCATCATCCTCCTCATCATCATATTTTTTATCGTCAATCAATATCTAACTAATGTCCATCTGTCTATCTATCTAATACCTATTCATCTGTTTATATCTATCTATCTATCTATCTGTCTATTAATATATCCACCTATCATTTATCTCTCCATCCATCTATCTAGTATCTATTATCTATCTTTCTTATATGTATCTGTTTAAATATGTATGTCTGTCTATTTATCTTTCATATTTATATCCACTCATTTGTTTAAATAGTTATGTCTGTTTATTTATCTACGAGAGACCACCTAGTTTTACTTGTTACATTTTAAATCTGAGAGAAAAACAAATCATTTCACTTTTGGTGGATAACACATACGGCTGCTCTATGATTAGACCGTACGTAAATTTCATTCCTCACGTAAAAATCCATTCCTCTCGCTACGAAAAACATTTCACTCCTGTTGCAAAATTCATTTCACTCAATTGCAGAAAAATACGTTCCTCTTTTTTCTCGGCCTGTAGGCGGCGCGCACAGAGATGGCCAATTTTCGCTGTGCTGAGGGGAGAAATCATGAATGCGGTTGCAATACACAAAATAACTAGTATATGGGAATACCAGCGAACCCAATTGCATCACTTTCCCACGTGCACGAGAATGCACCACGAGGTGGACCCATAAACACAAATACAAACACAATAGCCAGTGCAATCAGCTGTTGCATTTGGCCCTATGATCAATCGCTAACCTTTGTAGGCATTAGGCATGAATGCTTTATACATACACTATCTACGGAGCTGAATGGTCAAGGTATAAGTGTTGAAATTTCCCTTTTCTCCATTCTGTCTGTCTTTTACTTCATTGACATACGATAGTCGTAATGATTGATGAAATGAAGCTTACAAAAAGCTACATTTCACTGGTCAACCCACTTGTACCTGCACCGCAAAACCAAATTCTCTCCATTTTGTCTGAGACATGAAGGGGGGGGGGGTGTTCACCATCTTTAGAACAGACATAAAAAGTGAGTATACGGGACTGAAGTTGGGTGATGACGTCATCGCTCAACCCGAAAATGTTGGTGTTAGCCATGAGATATAACGCGTAATTAGAGATGTGTGACGTTAGCCGAGAATGTCCACCGAAAGCGATGATGTCATCACCCAACTTCAAGTCCCGTATACTCACTTTTTATGTCTGTTCTAAGGATGGTGACCCCCCATTCATGTCTCATACAAAATGGAGAGAATTTGGTTTTGCAGTGCAGGTACAAGCGAGTTGACCAGTGAAATGTAGCTTTTTGTAAGCTTCATTTCATCAATCATTACGATCATCGTATGTCAATGAAGTAAAAAAACAGACGGAAGGGAGAAAAGGGAAATTTCAACCTTGACCATTCAGCTCCGTAGATAGTGTATGTATAAAGTATTCATGCCTACATAACGTATAGCCAGACCGTGCTAAGGTTAGTGTGATTGATCGTAGGGCCGAATGCATCAGCTGATTGCACTGGCTATTGTGGATAATCAGCGATAAATTCAAACTTTACGATTTGTGTTTATGGGCCCACCTCGTGGTGCATTGTCCTCGTCCCACCAACAATGGTGTGCGCCGCCTACAGGCCGAGAAAAAAGAGGAACGTATTTTTTGCAATTGAGTGAAATGAATTTGCAACAAGAGTGAAATGTTTTACGTCGCGAGAGGAATGGATTTTTACGTGAGGAATGAATTTTACGTACAGTCTAATACGGCAGCCGCCGTCGTATGTGTTATCCAACAAAAGTGAAAGGATTTGTTTTCTCTCAGATTTAAAATGTAACAAGTGAAAAAGAAACTAGATTTTAATTCGTCGTGCGAACGAATTAGGTGGTCGGTCGTAGATAAACAGACATAATTATTTATACAAATTAGTGGATATAAGTATGAAAGATAAATAGACAGACAGATAGACATACATATTTTAACAGATACATATAAAAAAGATAGATAAATAGATAGATAGATCGATGGATGGAGAGATAAATGATAGGTGGATAGATCAATAGAAGATAGATATATATTAATAAAAGGGATTAATATATATAGATAGATATAAACAGATAAATATAGGTATTAGATAGATAGACAGATAGACATTAGATAGATATTGATTGACGATAAAAAATACGATGAGGAGGATGATGCTGATGATTGATGGCAAATATGATGATGATGAAAACGGTGATTATGATATTATATTTGATATACACATAGATTCAGAGACAGATAGATACATACGCAGATAGATAAACAGATGGATAGATATATAGATAGAGATAAAATAGATTGATATATTTATTGATAGATAGACAGATAGAATAACATTTTAAACAGATTTAATAGATAGATATTAAATAGATAAACAGACAAATAAACAGACATGATTCTTTGCACAGATCAATAGATATTAGATTGAAAGATAAAAGGTAGACATACAGATAGACATACATATTTTGAACAGATAGACTTAAGATAGATAGATAGATAGATAGATAGAAAAAAAAAATAGGCAGATAGATAGAAATTAAGACAGATATACAGACATTTAAACAGCCGGATAAATCATTAGATAGATAGATAGATTGAATGATAAATAAACAGATATAGACATATTAAAATAAATAAATAGATATTAGATAGATAGATAGATAAAGAGACAGATAGATAGATAGACAGACATATTTAAACAGATAATTGTTAGACAGTTTGATAGAAAAATAAATAGTTCGAGAGATAGATAGATAAATAGACAGACAGATAGATGGATGATAGATATATCATGTATAGGTAGATAGATAGATAGATGAATTTTACGTACGGTCTAATACGGCAGCCGCATGTGTTATCCAACAAAAGTGAAAGGATTTGTTTTCTCTCAAAATTAAAATGTAACAAGTGAAATGATTCTTTTCAAAAGTGAAACATATTTTTTTGGAAAAGTGAAATATATTATTTTTTGAAAAGTGAAATATATTTTTTTGAAAAGTGAAATATATTTTTTTGAAAAGTGAAATATATATTTTTTTGAAAAGTGAAATATATTTTTTTGAATAGTGAAATATATTTTTTTGAAAAGTGAAATATATTTTTTTTGAAAAGTGAAATATATTTTTTTTGAACAGTGAAATATATTTTTTTGAAAAGTGAAATATATTTTTTTGAAAAGTGAAATATATTTTTTTGAAAAGTGAAATATATTTTTTTTGAAAAGTGAAATATATTTTTTTTGAACAGTGAAATATATTTTTTTGAAAAGTGAAATATATTTTTTTGAAAAGTGAAATATATTTTTTTGAAAAGTGAAATATATTTTTTTGAAAAGTGAAATATATTTTTTTGAAAAGTGAAATATATTTTTTTGAAAAGTGAAATATAAATTTCTTTGAGTGAAATGGTTTAGTAGAAGAGAAACATATTTTTTTCAAGTGAAATATATATATAATTGTTTCCCTATGGGCGTGCCATAGAAATTCAAGCCTTATTTCAAATAACCAGAACTTTGTTATTTCTTGACCATTTTCTGTAATTGAGGTATCAAATTAAAGAGCAGATATTGAACTTTTAAAAAATGTGGTTTTCCTTTTGAAAGCCAGATACAACCTGCCAAATGACTTTTTGGTATCCCCTCTTCAAATTGTTTTTGCTCACTCATGCGTGAAGGAGAAATAATCTTAGTAATATCAGATGAAAGAGGAGATTCTAAGCTTTACATTGGCAGGTCATTTGTCTATTTTATGTGTGATTAAGTTATGATTAATCATCGCTAAATCTCGGTTTCGTTTTTTCTGGGACGCACTGTACAATAGTTTGGAATGGAATTTCTATAGGCTTGCTGGGGAAGTTTCAAATCAGAGGTACCGAGGTATTCTTATTTCATTGTGGCTGTGTCATGGACCAGTGATGGCCTGGTGGTTGAGTCGCTGAACAACAGTCAATAGATGAGAGGTTCAAATCCTGCTGGTTTCAAGATTTTTACCGAAAGCCAGAAATTGTACCTTCCATAGCTGGGAAGTTAGCGAAAATATGAATACGGTGAAGAAAAATCATTTTTTTCCTCCAGTATTCCATGAAAATGTGGAAACAATTATTTCAAGCAACGAGTAAAATCCCTGAGAAGCATATGCCTAACAATGATTCAAGCACATGCATTTGCAGCAGCAGTGTGCATTTAGCCAGGTATGGCTATGTGTATTGTCTCTGCATTTATTTTCCTAGTGCAATGAATTGAATCGTATATGATGTCACCCTATTATATAATTTGAATGTTTCATGTTCGATGAAACAAATGTTGCATGTGGCATTCAATGATTGGATATACATTTAAAATTGACTACATTTGAAAGAAAAACAGTTCAGCCTCCAATTGATTTGCGTACAACAAGCTAATTAGGTTTTATGCAACTTTAAGAATGTTCTATTTGCAAACAAGAATTGGTAAAAAAAGTAATGTTATATTACAAAGATGAAATACATATTATCAACCAACTTTAGTAGCAAATATATTCTGACATTTTGATATATTTTATTGTTTGATCAGGTGGAATATGAGGTCATAGATGACTACAGTGGTTATATCTGTACACTTTCTCATGGTCTTTGTACCCTGGTAAGAGTACCTCTATCAGATGAGCCAAGAATACCGGTAGAAATTGGTGATATCGTCATGGTTTCCAGATGGAAAAAGTGAGTATTTCCCTTGTCATTTCCTGTTTCAGTTATTTAAAATATTTTAAACTTCATTTTTTTCATTTCATTTAGAGTTTTTTCAGATCTGAGATTTGAATGCCTCCACATCACTTAAGACTTGTGCCATTTAGAATTTTGTATGGCTTTGCAGATGTTAAATGATGATAGTAATAATGATGATAATGATATGCAACAAATATGTAGCACTTAATGATACAATGTACAGTTACCAAGTAGGAATATATTACAATTTTATAATCTGATAAGTTCAGTTCAGTTCAATTTATTTATTTTGTCAGCATTAAAAATGATACAATATGTACAGGAATGACAGATAATATCAGAGAAAATTGGAAACTACAGAAAAGTTTATAAAAACTTGTGAGTAGTAGTTCCCAGTACATTGAATGATAATAATATTGAATGAAAAAAAAATGCACACACAGCATCAACAAACACCAGCAAACACACAGGGAAGGTGGGGCAGTAAATGTATGAGATTTCAGCAAGGAGAAAGGAAACAAATTATTTTGCATATTCATTTATATACATTCTTTTCAACTTAGATTTAAATGACGTAATTGTTGTTGAGTACTTAATTCTATTGGGGAGATTATTCCAAATGCGTGGGCCATAATGCCTTATTGAATTTAGGAGAATTTGTGTTTAAACCTTGGGATAATGAAATTTATTACTTGAGCGAGTATTGTGACAATAAACAGAATTATTTATTAAAGACATGCGGGATATATAAGTAGGAATTATGTTATGGGTAGTACAATTAAATTTATTGGTTGCTCAATACAAGTGATTGAAAGGCTCAGTGAGTCTGGCACAGTCTAGGATATTTAAATCAGTTTGTGTATAAACAGTTGTGAATGTAACGCGACATGAATCTCTGATGATATTCCTCTCTAGATATTGGTTATATGGTGACGTGGTGCTGGACGATGATGGAGACACCAAGAAACGTGTGCGGGGTTGGTTTCCTGCCAACTGTGCTCAAGAATTCAAGATTGAAGAAGATATGGAAGAGAGTACCAGTAATAGCCCATCAAATAACAAGGTCAAGCCCAAGTCTAAGGATGATTGAGTACATTTACTGTGGAGCGTTGTGGCCCAGTGGATTAGTCTTCTGACTTTGAAACAGAGGGTCGTGGGTTCCAATCCCAGCCATGGCGTAATTTCCTTCAGCAAGAAATTTATCCACATTGTGCTGCACTCAACCCAGGTGAGGTGAATGGGTAACCGGCAGGATTAATTCCTTGAATGCATGAGCGCTGAAAGGCAGCTCGAGCTAAAGCCGTGGTAATAATAATAATAACACGTGCCTCAGAATAGAATATTTCTAGATAGATGGCGCTATATAAATGCCTATTATGCCTATTATTATTATACAAAGTGGCAACCATTTCCTTGGTGCTACAGCGCTACTCTAAAAGCTGAACTTGCATCCCAAAGCTAAATCAGACCGTTACTAGGTAGATGAGAACTAACTTCTGAAGGTTTCCTTGGTGAAGAATGAATCAATATAGAGGATTCATGGTGCACCATGTATTCTTATCGAAGACAAGGTGTAAATGTGAAGCAGCTATGCTGATGGTTGAGAACTACTAATTTGGGAATCTCTGAGATTTCCAAGTAGGTATCTCAGATCCCAATGGACAATTGTTACCCGGGGCTTCAGATGAATCTGTTAGCATCTCTCATGGCCAAGGAGACATTGATACATTGTATGCAGAACAAGTTCCATGGATTCATCTTTGCCTTTTTAGTTCATGTGAAAATGGATGATGATCGCAACTAACCACTGATCAAGAAGTTAATGAATTAATACCAAATGGGGAGGGAATGTACAAAATGTACCTGTTTAAAGGTAAATAAAAGAAGTTGCAGTGAACACTGATTTCATGAGAAAGTCTGTAAGACCAAGGGTTATTGTCACTATTTCGTTCTAGATTTAGCTCTGTTACGGTTATATAAACTGAATTTTTGGAATAATGAAATTTAAGCTAAATTTAAGCTAAAAACAATCACAATGAAGATCGATAACACAGATAAGCACATGTGAGGACAATGCACTATTATTTTTTGGGGGGAAAAAGACAGATGTTTGGCTCAAATACCATGCTAATTTTGCTAAATTCTCAGCAGTTACACAATTTTTTCCAAAAAAGCCTTTGGCACATATTTTTCATTCATACATACAAACACTTGGGTGGTCAATTTATGTGGTTCTGAATTTATTTTGAAATCGTTACAACTGGCATTTATCTCTTAATATTTTATATTATGAAATTTCCCAGCATCACAAGCAATTTATGCAAAGTTTAGCCAGCCATGGCCGAATTATACTTGCCTCAGATGAGAAATTGTATTAAAAATGATTCATAAAGCCTCTCTTAATAGTTCATTCTATTAATAGGTGTACACATTGTACTATATATTTACTTTCTTTCATTTTTTTCCAAGTTTTTTCTATCCCGATTTGTACTTGAAAGAAAATGTTCTTCTCTTTTAAATCCCCCTTATTAATGACTATTTCTTATCAGAAAAATGTAAAGCCTTTAATGACACCGCTTGAAATGTCATAAAATGTCTTCCTATTTTGTCATAGTAAACAAGATATTTTTCTTTGTAGTTATTTGTAATATGTATTTATGTAATATTTTTATTCATGTTTTATTTCATATAGAATCTCAGCATCCTTAATGCAATCGTTTGTAATGTGGGCCCTGTTTTACAAAGAGTTATGATTGATCCAATCAACGTCAGTTATATGGAAATCCACCAGTGTCATAATATTTTCCTCAGAAAATTTCCACAATGTACTTTGTGAACAAAGAGAAGCACACTGAATTGTTAAGAAAGCGAATGTATGAATATACATATCTAGAGAATAATTTGAATAAACATGCATTTTAGAAGTTGACATTGCTGGCTTTCTATAGTTGTGGTTGATTGGATCACTCGCAACTCGTTGTAAGATGGGGCCCTATTTTTGTATTTGGATCAGGGAGTTGCTGGCAACTGTTGCATTGTGCAGCTTGTTTATTTTTTGTGTAAATTCTTGCATTGATGTGGTGCTGTGGGTCACAAGATCATTGTTTTAGAACGACCTATGAGAGATCAATAATATTTCAAGTTTTTTATGCCTGTTAAGTAAAATCAAACAATCACACATCAATCTTGACTTACTCCACAATGCGACAGATAGCATCACAGATAGCATCATACTGACTGCTGAGAGCACAGCTGTGCATAGTGCTTCATATTCATGTCACGTAAGGGTTTTTTTTTTTTTGGGGGGGGGTTACACAAGTGAATTTTAGAATGGCTCCCATGCCCAAAGCTCAATGTTGGCAAATTTGATATCTTTAGTAATTTCTGTATTGTCTTTGCTCAAATGAACTTTATCTTTGTTGAAATTTATATGTACATTTTCATTCTAGCTTCTTGTTAAAATTTATATGTACATTTTCATTCTAGCTGAGAACATAGTTATTATACATTAAGTGCCAATTCTCCAACTATTGGAGAGTGTATCGTTAATGTTTGTCATCTGGCAAATTTCCTTGATTTGATTGGCTAAGAAGCACAGATATCTGACTGTTACCATGGTAACTGCTGGATAAAACAAATGCTGTCTGATATTACATCTAACCTATAAGCGCTCACCAGAACTTTATCTTCAAATTATATGTAGATATACTTTTATAATTTAATAGTTATAAAAATGAAAATACATGTAGAATATTTTTATGTAAGAAGATTTTATCTTCTTTACTGTCATTTGCAACTTTTCTAGGTCTTGATATGAAGATACAGATTCGTCTTTCACTTTTCATTTTTGTTTGTGTTAGGTGTAGTAAAGTAAAAAAGTAGAAATTAATCCTACAAATCCATTGTATTGTTGGTGTATGGAGATATTAATGAAAATGATTAATGTAGTAGTTAATTCTGTCCACCAGTATTTGTCTTAATTTAGTATCATCAACATATAAATGTTGCCTGTGAGAACCCTTTAATTCTAATTTGACTGTTAAAGAACTTTTTATGATGTCGGTGTGCAATTTCATTCATCAAACAGCGGATAAGTTTTCTATGTTTATTTAGCAAAAGATGATCTTGTTTTTGCTGATAGTATTGGAAGTCCACTATATTTACCTGTGGTGTAACAGAAAAATGTTGAAAATATTCCGTCTCCTATTGACATTTGTATTCAAAACATTCAGGTAGGGAGAAAATGACGAGATGTTTTTAGGGAAAATGACAACTGCTATCCATCTTCTGTCTTTATTTTTCATAAAAATCATACTTTTGAAATATTTGGACTTTCTCTCAACTATAATGACTTTTTTGATAAATATTTTAGAAAGGAAACTTGTTGCTTATTCAGATTTCTAAAGCTTATCCCTTGCACTTTGATTCAAGTTGACTTCACATTCCTTTCCCATGTTACTATTGGAACAGTTTCAACATTTATTGAAAAGTCTATATACTGTTCTAATTGTTAAAAGGAGAAAGGAGACAAGCTTCCTGTTCATAAAGTACTCAGATGTGAAGCAGAGTGAAATTTGATCATATTTTATGTTTTCTGTGTTTTTAGTGCCTGGATATTCATAAATTCTCTAGGACCAAGTCTTCTATAACTTTATTTTGTATAAAAGTCAGTGTATTGTTCTTGATATACCTTTCAACAGGGCATTGAATGTGGAATTTTGTAAGTTAGAATTCTGCACATCAATCTTACTATAGTCTCTCAAATACAATTGTAGCTGGCTGCTACTCCTAAAAGGAGAGATGTTTAAGTTGTTAAGATACTTTTTAAGCTCTCCATGTGAGTAGAGCTCACTCACAAACAAAGTTATGAAAAGAAAATTATTTTGGAAGTTCTCAATTGAATTTCATTTTCAGCAGGGTTGCTTGAAGGTACCAGTAGTGGATCCAGAGGGCACATACCCTCCCCCATCCCACCAGCCAAAACTAAAGGGCCTCGCTTGTCAAATACTTTTTTTTTTGCTTCAGAAAACATGCCCCCCACCTAGTAAATCTTAGATCGATTACTGGCTGTATTGATTCTTAATAAATTGATGCATATTAATTGTTGGTTGCATGGAATGCTCTATTGGATTTACTTCAAATGCTTCTTGAAAAGTGACTTGCAAAAACTAGCCCAAATTTTTGAAGCAATTCTCCTCTGTAGCCTCTTGCTTTTGTTCAAGTTTTACCTGCTGTTATTATGCGATATGTTTGATTTCTGAAATATATATATTTTTTAATATTATGCCCTAATCAGTAAATACATCAGTAATTTTTTTATTCTTGCATAATTCTTAGTATAGGAAAATTAATTTGGTGAGAGGGAAATGAAAAATAGCTTAATTGCAAATATTTAATGTACATACATTTATGTATTTGCACTTGCTTAATAAATGCAATTTTTTAATGAAATGTCCTGTGTAATCTTTTTCGTTGTGGGCACACAGATATGGGGAATAACAACATATAACAAGAGGGGGGTCAAAAAGGGGAGAAAATGTTGAACAAATTTATAAGGTGCTTATCTTCAAAACGACAGAGGGTAAGGTGAGTGTATGTGAGAGATATGGGGAAGGATAGAGAGTGTGTGTGAGAGAGAGGGGAGCACAGAAAGGGGAGGGAGGAGAAAAAAGAGGAGCACAGAAAGGGAGGGGAGGAAGGAAGAGAAGAGGGGCACACAGAAAGGGAGGGGGAGGAGCGAAGAGAAGAGGGGCGCACAGAAAGGGATAGGGAGGGGAGGAGGGAAGAGAAGAGCACAGTGAGGGGAGGAGGGGAGGGAAGAGAAGAGCACAGAAAGGGAGAGTGAGGGGAGGAGGGAAGAGAAGAGGGGAGCACGTACAGAAAGGGATAGGGGAGGAGGGAAGAGAAGAGGGGAGCACAGAAAGGGAGAGAGAGGGAAGAGAAAAGGGGAACACAGAAAGGGATAGGGAGGGAAGAGAAGAGGGGAGCACAGAAAGGGAGAGGGAGGGAGGAGAAGAGGGGAGCACAGAAAGGGAGAGAGGGGAGGAGGGAAGAGAAGAGGGGAGCACAGAAAGGGATAGGGGAGGAGGGAAGGGAGCAAAGAAAGGGATCGAGAGTGAGGGGAGGAAGGAAGAGAAGAGGGGAGCACAGAAAGGGATAGGGAGGGGAGGAGGAAAGAGAAGAGGGGAGCACGTACAGAAAGGGATAGGGGAGGAGGGAAGAGAAGAGGGGAGCACAGAAAGGGAGAGAGAGGGAAGAGAAAAGGGGAACACAGAAAGGGAGGGGAGGGGAGCACAGAAAGGGATAGGGAGGGGAGCACAGAAAGGGAGAGGGAGGGGAGGAGGGAAGAGAAGAGGGGAGCACAGAAAGGGATAGGGGATGAGGGAAGAGAAGAGGGGAGCATAGAAAGGGAGAGAGGGGAGGAGGGAAGAGAAGAGGGGAGCACAGAAAGGGGTAGGGGAGGAGAAAAAAGAGGAGCACAGAAAGGGAGGGGAGGAAGGAAGAGAAGAGGGGCACACAGAAAGGGAGGGGGAGGAGCGAAGAGAAGAGGGGCGCACAGAAAGGGATAGGGAGGGGAGGAGGGAAGAGAAGAGCACAGTGAGGGGAGGAGGGGAGGGAAGAGAAGAGCACAGAAAGGGAGAGTGAGGGGAGGAGGGAAGAGAAGAGGGGAGCACGTACAGAAAGGGATAGGGGAGGAGGGAAGAGAAGAGGGGAGCACAGAAAGGGAGAGAGAGGGAAGAGAAAAGGGGAACACAGAAAGGGAGGGGAGGGGAGCACAGAAAGGGATAGGGAGGGAAGAGAAGAGGGGAGCACAGAAAGGGAGAGGGAGGGAGGAGAAGAGGGGAGCACAGAAAGGGAGAGAGGGGAGGAGGGAAGAGAAGAGGGGAGCACAGAAAGGGATAGGGGAGGAGGGAAGGGAGCAAAGAAAGGGATCGAGAGTGAGGGGAGGAGGGAAGAGAAGAGGGGAGCACAGAAAGGGATAGGGAGGGGAGGAGGAAAGAGAAGAGGGGAGCACGTACAGAAAGGGATAGGGGAGGAGGGAAGAGAAGAGGGGAGCACAGAAAGGGAGAGAGAGGGAAGAGAAAAGGGGAACACAGAAAGGGAGGGGAGGGGAGCACAGAAAGGGATAGGGAGGGGAGCACAGAAAGGGAGAGGGAGGGGAGGAGGGAAGAGAAGAGGGGAGCACAGAAAGGGATAGGGGATGAGGGAAGAGAAGAGGGGAGCATAGAAAGGGAGAGAGGGGAGGAGGGAAGAGAAGAGGGGAGCACAGAAAGGGGTAGGGGAGGAGAAAAAAGAGGAGCACAGAAAGGGAGGGGAGGAAGGAAGAGAAGAGGGGCACACAGAAAGGGAGGGGGAGGAGCGAAGAGAAGAGGGGCGCACAGAAAGGGATAGGGAGGGGAGGAGGGAAGAGAAGAGCACAGTGAGGGGAGGAGGGGAGGGAAGAGAAGAGCACAGAAAGGGAGAGTGAGGGGAGGAGGGAAGAGAAGAGGGGAGCACGTACAGAAAGGGATAGGGGAGGAGGGAAGAGAAGAGGGGAGCACAGAAAGGGAGAGAGAGGGAAGAGAAAAGGGGAACACAGAAAGGGAGGGGAGGGGAGCACAGAAAGGGATAGGGAGGGAAGAGAAGAGGGGAGCACAGAAAGGGAGAGGGAGGGAGGAGAAGAGGGGAGCACAGAAAGGGAGAGAGGGGAGGAGGGAAGAGAAGAGGGGAGCACAGAAAGGGATAGGGGAGGAGGGAAGGGAGCAAAGAAAGGGATCGAGAGTGAGGGGAGGAGGGAAGAGAAGAGGGGAGCACAGAAAGGGATAGGGAGGGGAGGAGGAAAGAGAAGAGGGGAGCACGTACAGAAAGGGATAGGGGAGGAGGGAAGAGAAGAGGGGAGCACAGAAAGGGAGAGAGAGGGAAGAGAAAAGGGGAACACAGAAAGGGAGGGGAGGGGAGCACAGAAAGGGATAGGGAGGGGAGCACAGAAAGGGAGAGGGAGGGGAGGAGGGAAGAGAAGAGGGGAGCACAGAAAGGGATAGGGGATGAGGGAAGAGAAGAGGGGAGCATAGAAAGGGAGAGAGGGGAGGAGGGAAGAGAAGAGGGGAGCACAGAAAGGGGTAGGGGAGGAGGGAAGAGAAGAAGGGAGCACAGAAAGGGAGAGTGAGGGGAGGAGGGAAGAGAAGAGGGGAGCATAGAAAGGGAGAGAGAGGGGAGGAGGGAAGAGAAGAGGGGAGCATATAGAAAGGGATAGGGGAGGAGGGAAGAGAAGAGGGGAGCATAGAAAGGGAGAGTGAGGGGAGGAGGGAAGAGGAGAGGGGAGCATATAGAAAGGGATAGGGGAGGAGGGAAGAGAAGAGGGGAGCATAGAAAGGGAGAGTGAGGGGAGGAGGGAAGAGAAGAGGGGAGCACAGAAAGGGAGAGGGAGGGAAGGAGGGAAGAGAGCACAGAAAGGGAGAGTGAGGGAGAGCAAAGAAAGGGAGAGTGACGGGAGGAGGGAAGAGAAGAGGGGAGCACAGAAAAGGAGAGAGAGGGAAGAGAAAAGGGGAGCACAGAAAGGGAGAGTGAGGGGAGGAGGGAAGAGAAGAGGGGAGCACCGAGAGGGAGAGAGAGGGGGGAGGGAAGAGAAGAGGGGAGCACCGAAAGGGAGAGAGAGGGGAGGAGGAAAGAGGAGAGTACAGAAAGGGAGAGTGAGGGAAGAGGGGAGCACAGAAAGGAAAATGTGAGGGGAGGAAGGAAGAGAAGAAGGGAGCAAAGAAAGCGAGAGTGAGGGGAGGAGGGAAGAGAATATGGGAGCACAGAGAGGGAGGGAAGAGAAGAGGGGAGCACGAAAGGGTGAGTGAGGGGAGGAGGGAAGAGGGGAGCGCAGAAAGGGAGAGTCAGGGGAGGAAGAGAATATGGGAGCACAGAAAGGGAGAGGAGGGAAGAGAAGATGGGAGCACAGAAAGGGAGGGAAGAGAAGAGGGTAGCAAAGAAAGGGAGAGTGAGGGGAGAAAGGAAGAGGGGAACACAGAAAGGGAGAACGAGGGGAGGGAAGAGAAGATCGAGGGCAGAAAGGGAGAGGGGGAGGTGGGAAGAGAAGAGGGGAGCACAGAAAGGGAGAGGGAGGGGAGGACGGGAAGAGAAGAGGGGAGCACAGAAAGGGAGAGTGAGGGGAGGAGGGAAGAGAAGAGGGGAGCACAGAAAGGGAGAGTGAGGGGAGGAGGAAAGAGGGGAGCGCAGAAAGGGAGAGTGACGGGAGTATGGGAAAAGAGAGTAGAGCAGAGAATTGTAATCTCCAGGTCAAAAGAAAAAAATATGAGGGGGACTAATAATGTAGGGGTGATATGATTTTTAGTCTACCATATTAGGTTTAGAGAAAGGAGAGCGAGATGGAGAAGGAAGTGATTTATGAATTCTTGTACAAATGCCAAATGCCTTTTATCTCATTTTTGTTTTCTATCAAACTTTAAGCTCATTATACTTCTGCTAATTACGCTCTTTAAAATCATATGAGAATAGCTGGAGAATCCTGCACAAATGCAGTGGCTAAGCTTTTAGTTTTAATTGTTATATAAAAGCTACTTGATTTCATAATGTATACAATTTTCATATCTTTTCCAATTTTAAAGTATTTTTACCCTTCCCTCTCCGTCTCTCTTGATCTCTTACTTTCAACTTTTGTCAATTCGTCTCGTTCTGTCATTTTCTATCCTTTTCTTTCTCTCTCTCTCTTTCTCATGCCCTCCCCATTTAATATACCACGTGAGTAAAACAAAAATTGACACCTCACAAATCCCCAATTTAAGGAAAGAATATTTCATGAACACATAATCATTACATATGGCTGGAAAGGGTATTTTCTCCCAAATAATTTGATACCATATTTATGTGGTATGTGTTAACGTTTAGATGGTCAGGAGGTATTCTTTGCAGTGATGTAAAAAAAAAAAAATTTGATTTGCATTAAAGTAAGGCGTGACTGCAATGAATGAATCCAGATATCAATGTTATAATCCTACAAGGGTTGGATCAAAATCCATTCCAAAACACATTTTCAATAAATTTACAATATAATTGTTAAATAAAAACTTTTTAGTATCAATTCTCAAGTTAATTTCATTGAAAAGGGATTAGGAAATATGTTTACTGACTCAAGTATGATTATAACATCACATCTGGATTCATCCTTTGCAGTCATGCCTTACTTTAGCCTATAATTTAGGCGGAGGCTAATGTCTTTGCTGTTATGCTGAATGCAAGCGATACATCTGTGGCAAAGACTAGGCTAGCCTTACTTTGGCGGAGTCAAAATGTACATCACTGCAAATACCTCCTGATCATCCAAGCATTAACACATACCACATGAATATGGTATCAAATTCTTTTGGAGAGCATACTCTTTCCAGTCATATACACTGATCATGCGTTCAGGACTTATTTTTTCCTTAAATTGGGGATTTGTGAGGTTGTCAATTTTTTTTTTTTTACTCACGTATATAAAATGAAAATAACATTTTCAGCAAAATGGTCTGTCAATACACATAATTCCAGGAGCAACTGTCCTTTATAAGGCCCCCAACCCCCCATTCGAAGTGATACACACAGCCATAACTTCATAGTAGAGCAAATAACAGAAACATTCTTCTTTATTATGCTTCTTAAAAACTGATATTATTTTGAACATACAGCTTAAAAAGATCCATTATGAAATGCGACATATAATTCATATGTGACTGTAACGGGGGACATGTGAGTATATTGTACTTACGTTTTTTTTTTATTCTCATGCAACAACTGAGTATAATATGGAGACCAACTTTTACAGGCTGTCATAATGCAGTAAAATTATGTATTTTAAAATACACAAAGGATTTCTTGTAAGCCAGTACATATTTCTTTTATTACCTGCAGCCTTAATGATTTGAACCTACTTACATATCCAAGGCGCCAAAGACAGACTATCAACAACAACAAAATCTCAAGACATTAATTTCAGTTTTAACTTCACTTTTTCTTTAATACAGTATTAAACATGTGATAGAGACAGATCATACATACATATTCAATTTACCACGTAAAAGAAATAGGGGAAAAAAACATAAAGAAATCATTTTCTGCTGAATTCAGTATGACGTACTGACTATGATGAGTTGTCAACATAAAAAATACATGCAAATGGTTTTTTTTTACTTCACAAAAAGAAACAATAACTTTATACACATTTGGCCTATTTCATATGGTATGCTTCTGATGGCATATTTAACAAGAAAAAAGTACAAAAATAAATTTTTACAGGTTTGCATAAATTTTCTTTCAACACTTGTACATATCAAGTTTTACAAATCAAGGTTATGTGTACCAAGGTAACTTTGAATTGGTTAACATATCGACTGGCACAGATCTTTCTGAAATAATCAACAGAATGCAACAAAATTCCTCAAACTTGCACCTCTTTTCTACAGAACAGACTCCATCTAGATGCGTACCTTGTTCCCTAAATTTCAGTATTTTTATGGCATAATGAGGCACATTTTGGCAGAAAACAGAATATTTACATTTTATTCTTATAGAGTGAAGTAAAACTTCAAGCTTATCTTGTATGAAACTACAATCATTTTCTTTCTTTTTTTTTCATTGGAATCTGGCATGGCAATGATTAATCTTGACATATTTTTGTGAAATGCATTCAGAAAAACTTCTTTTAACTAGGACTTGAATGAATTTGCAAAACCTTTTTATCAATGCTCAGAATGACAAACTTGGCATTTCAAATTTGAAATCTGAAAATAATTTCAGATTAACTCCCTAAAGAAACACTTTTAGGGGGGACCAAGAAGTCTATATATGTCAACAAAATAGGCTGTTTTTGTTGTCAAAAAAGGTTACATGATTTCAAGCACATCATTTCACGAATATCCATAAATGGATGCACCAGAAAATAAAAAACATTTACATGCAGTTTAACTGAAAGACTTTTTTTCATTTAATTTTGCTTCATTTTCTTGAAAGCAAAAACTTGAAAGCCTGAGATTCCTCAAATGAAGTCATAATTCCTGGCTTCATTGCATCCAAAAATTATAAATTTCAGATGTTTTACTACCAAACATAAGTAACATGATATGCATGTGATACAAGGTGGAAATTATTTGACATGAATATCAAAAAGA
Organism: Lytechinus pictus; assembly: GCF_037042905.1. NCBI lineage: Eukaryota > Metazoa > Echinodermata > Echinoidea > Temnopleuroida > Toxopneustidae > Lytechinus > Lytechinus pictus. Next base: position 18,283,332 of record NC_087262.1, on the reverse strand, counting down.
TACATATCATACATGATACTTTATATATCATACATGTTTGTCAGTTGGAAGAGGTAAGAGGGTCAAGAAGTACATGACTATACTTCATTTTTTTTTTTACTACAGATAAGGTTTTTACTTCTTCAGAGATATCCAAATTGATGGTAAGAAAATAAATTGTGAACAATCTTATATTTTTGGTTGTGAAAGAAGATGGATTCAGCATCCCCTATCCTCATTAAGTAACATCCTGCTAATTTCTTGAAAGATCTTATAAAGGCTTTTAAAAACAAAGAAACATATTTGTGAAAGTTTTAAAAAATCCGATAAAAATCATAACAAATTTGGAAAGTAGTAATTGCTTCATATGAGAAAGTAAGTTTAGAAGATTAGGTACTAGGCATTATTAACCATTTGCCCAACCATAACAAAAACTGGACAATGATTTGTTTCCAAAGAAAAGTTGCAAACAATGACATATATGTAATCTATTTGGATAACTCCCTGCAAATGGAAGGTGCACATAAGAAAAAAATAATCATGAGAATTGAGTGAAAGAAAAGAATTGTTATCCACATTTAACAATCAACCCATTCAAATACCAATTGAGATTATTACAATTTTAAGAATGTCCTACTTTTTTCAAAATATCTATAATATTCTTACTCCAATTCATGTCAGACTTTTAATTAGCTTTTTAAATCCACACGATCACTTTACCCACTGATTGGATTATATAACAGAAATTCAGGACCAGGGAGATATATGTATATATATATAGTATATACTATTATGTATAGTAATATACCGGTATATATCAGACTTAGAGACAAAAACAGACAGATTTTAGTTGAATCATACAGTTTGTGCAAAGATATAAAAACATAACGGAAGACATACATATGTAATAAATACAAATATATTTCTTTCAATTCACTTTCATGGATAATACAACCAGCAGATTTCAATGACTATTCATCACATTGCAAACCAAATCCCACTTTGAACTTTACAGCAGTATCACATGTGCTAAACAGGCTATTGATTTCCTGACTTACCGACGTCAAAATCAATTGCCAGCCTTATCCTGATATGAACAATATTGATGGTTATATAGGAAGACTATAAATTTTCAATTACCAATCACATTAACAGAATACAACTCTTACTTCTAATCCATAAAATTTATCAGGGGCGGATGAATAGAAGATAAATTATGTTTTTGACACAGCTTGTTGCAGCATTTATAGCTAAACGCTAATGAATTATCAAACTGCATCTGACGAGGAGCGTGCTTTGCTTTCCTTTCAACGAAAACTTGCTCATGGCACGATCTCTTGACTCCTAATGGTATAGCTCTGCATTAATCATATGTCAAGGCTGTGAATTTATATTAGGTGTTTGGCAAGTGGCAGTATGTTTGTACTTTAAGGTCAAGGCCACTATTCTACAGGACTCATTGCTATATACTGCATCACAAATTATAATAATAATAGTAACATTTATTACAGTCTGTTTCTAAGCGCTTTACGTTGCAATTGTTTTTACCACGGTCATAGGATCCTGGCATGCCCGCACACAAAGTATGCCTTTCTCCACTCCCTGGGGAGCATTCCAACAAGAGTTCTAAGACCCAATTGCTTGGCATACTACATAGGCTTTCACATCCTACCGCCCGGGAATCCATTTAACACCTTGGTGGAGACGGCACTGTGCTAGTAAAAAGGAAAACTGTACCTATTTAGAGGGTAATAAATACCACATTGCGTGTTGAGTGATAAAACAAAAAATGTTCTGATGGTTCTCGTATGCAACTTCGTGATGCATGCACGATCAATGATACTGAAATTTCTCATTAATCTTTCAGGGATGTATGAAGAGCTTTATCTCTGGAGCTGATACATGCAAGCACTATGACTTGGAGCATCTTTGTTTCAACTGCAAAATTATCTAAATTGCAAAGATAGTTCATCCTAAGGTTGTTGCTGTATCAGTTTTCCCTTTTTTATTTTTTAAAGTAAAAAAAAAATGAAAATAGAGGGATACTCCATTTGGAATTCTGTTTTTTTTATCAAGAAAAAGCGAATTTCAACATAGAAAAGAGTGATTTTTTTTTAATACGACGAAAATCGATAAATATACATTGATTGTATATGTAAAAACATTTATTTCCAAAATTGAGAAAATAAGAGTGGATGATGTCATTTATTCATAATTGATTTGTACTAGATCATATAATATTATAAATATTTCAAATTACTGTTCCAAGTTATTAACAAGGAAAACATGGTTTGGATGAAGACGAATCATCGAGTACTGTTAATATTGATAATTTGATACAAGAACGGGAACCCTTAATTTTCAGCATATTTGCATGCAAATTTCAGACTTCAAATACAAAAAAAAAAGACAGCAATACTAACTTCAGAATTTCATTATTCCATTATTTTTAATCCCATTTTGTTACATTTTCACTCTTTTTCTTGCTTCATTGTACCATCATTCATTCAAATGTACATAAGATATAGAAAAATTCCCCTTGAATCAACTTCAGAGTGCTGCCAAGTATCGTATGAAAATACCTTTTCGACACAAAAAAAAAATGAATAAAAGAGAATATGAAAACAAGTGTACTGAAATTGAAACTATTTTCAAGTAATGTAGCATATTAGCAAGCCTTTAAAACTATAATATGGAAGAGACAGAAATTTTCAAAGTAATGTATTTTGGGGGAATTCCACTCATCAGTTTTAGGCAACAACAACCAACTTTCAGTTTCATAATCGCTGGTGCATAGGGAAATACAGCATGGAGCTTATTTCTTTGTCTGTCATTTGCATGATAGTTGAAGCTGAATGGAAAGGAAAGCTCAACTACAGCGTCTGCTTAATGTATCCCCCCTATTTTTGCAACTAGTCATCACAGCTTCTTATCCATTCAAAAAGTACCTATTAATAATACAGCCAACTTTTTATAGCAAATAATGATACAGTTCTGCATATTCATAATGATATGTAATATGCCTAATTAAGTAATATCTTGTTCATAATAGAATTGATTCCATCGCTAAGTGAACAAATACAAATGTCATCAAATCACTATAATCAATTTCATCAAGAATTTGTAGTAAAAGTAAGAAACTGAACAATAATTAACTGATAAAGGCCTTGGTTCTAAGAGCTTTGCTATAGATACATCTAGGGTATGTTAATGAAGAAATTTATGTGAAGTGATATAAAAATACAGTATGATCAATAAGCCAGTTTGTACATGTAGTTCCACTCTGCGCATGATCAGAGGAGGGTCATTGGTACTAAAGAGATAAGCACCAACTTTGATGTCTTGATTATTCATATATTCTTTTGAATTGTGTTTTTCATTTACATCCACAAAAAACAACCATGCGTCCTCGAACGACTGGGAATTCACAGTTTGCCAAGTACATTGTAGAACATGCTATAATAATATGCATTCAAAGTAGAAATTTTTTATGCAACAAATACCTTTAAAAGAGTGTTCATTGGTGTGCTACTCTAGTCACCTGTTCTATTCAATTTCTTCATCCTGCTATGTAAGGCATGTACATAAATTCTTGCTTTGAAATCTGCCTATCATAATGAAAGAAATAAAAGGCCATTTGACCAAAATTGTCCATGAAGTAACGTCGAACTCGTCTATTACAAGGCTTCATTTTCATAAGCAAAAAAGGGAGAATCTGAAGACTGAAAATAATTTTTTTTTTTTTAAATGACAGATTGAGAGGGGGGGGGATAGACAGAGACAAACACAGAGAAACAGAGGAAAATGGATAGAAAACAATAGGAGGGGTGGGGGAAGATAGTCAGACAGTAACAAAAAATAGAGAGAGAGGAGAAAGTGGGGGTAGTCTGCAAGCAGACTCATTTTTGACACTTTAACCAATAACAGGTCTAGAGTAAAGACTAGACGTCAAAGGCTCTGTCTACAGCCATCCACAGTACATAGTGAATCTAGTCTCACTGCTTCAGACTGTGCATTATGCAGTATGCGAATTGTGAAAAACAAGGGTCTGTGCCTGCAGACTAGGGTGGGGGTGGCAGAAAAGACAAGAAACTTTAATACACATCGTCACATAATCCAATCTAAATCTGCCCAACTATCGAACCCATATTGTATGATACACTCTATTTTCATATCCTGCCCAATACTTCCTTTCGAAATCCCCTAAAGGGGAAGTTCACCCACAAAATATCTTTGTATTTCTAGCAGAAAATAAAGCATTGTCCCGGAAGATGAAAATTGGCTATTAGAATACAAATTGGCCTCTAATGTAAGCATATTCATATTTGCTCACTATGAAAAATATGTAATTTTGTAATAAAAAAAAAAATTCAATAACCTATACAATATGAACAAGTTTCTATCATACACCTCTTGTAGCCTGGAATAAAGACCAACTTAAATATCCCGCAATTGTTTTTCCATAATCCCATATGATCCTTTTCCATTTCCTGTATATTTTCCCGCCTATACTCTTTACAAATTCACCTTAAATGGGCAATTATCCATTTCATCTCATTTTAAATTTTCTTATGACACACATGTACGAGGAGATGGCATTATTCATTAATACTAAGTTCTGTATGGTGCCATGAAAACACTGTATCATGAAATAAATTTCATTTTAGCATTGGAAACATGAATTTGTCTGATTAACTCAATGTGTATTTGTGTCAATACAAACAGATGTTACTGTGGATTCAAAATGCATTCAAAAGATAATGACTGAGTGATTTGGGCTCCGTAACACAAAGAAATAGTGATCAATCGCTAAATGAAATGACCAATCAATATCAATATCAGCTCAGAAAAATTCCATGATAAACCAAGAGAATGGAAGAATACAATTCATGCAATGGAGCATGCTTTATTAACAATAAAATGCAGCAGTATGGAAGGAAGTATCATTTCAGGAGCTCAAGTGGCTCTTGAAAACCAGATAATGTTGTAAATATAGCTCATGAATAATATAGAACCTCAAAGCCACGATGGAACTACATGTATATTGAGCACAATTATACCATGGTCACATTTGCTCTACGGCGGCCGTACGGCGAGTCGAAAACAGCCGTTTTGTTCATTTTTACTAAAATCATCTATATGTAGCTGGTACAAATAAATGTAAAACGGCTGTTTTCGACTCGCCGTACGGCCGCCGTAGAACAAATGTGACCAAGGTATTAAAGATAATGATACTGTTTACCTAAACATGGTAAATGCAGTTCATTATTTCATGAAAAGACTTTATAAAAACATTTATACAAATAGAAAATGAAACTGAAAATATTTACCACTGTACCAGTTCCTTGGGTTGACTTTTTAATAGAAAAGGCCTTTCTTATTTTGCAGTTTCCTGAAATAAAGGAAGTTCAGCGCAGTCGTTTTGGATCTCTATTCCTGGACATAGTTTGTTGAAGGTCACACAAGGTTCTCATGACAGTCCTTATACAGTATATCAACATATCAAAGAATTCTGATATATCTTTGACTTCCAGATACTACTACATGTTCACTTATACATTCCCAAGTCTCTAAACACAGTCAGATAACTCCTTACAGGGCCGGTTGTTGATGATACAGAAGGTCACACCACTGACCAGGTACTCCTGATTGTCCTTTATATCAAAAATGTTCTTTAATTCATCTTTGACTTCCAGATACTACATGTTCACTTATACATTCCCAAGTCTCTAAACACAGTCAGATAACTCCTTACAGGGCCGGTTGTTGATGATACAGAAGGTCACACCAGGTTCTCCTGATTGTCCTTTATATCAACAATGTTCTTTAATTCATCTTTGACTTCCAGATACTACATGTTCACTTATACATTCCCAAGTCTCTAAACACAGTCGGATAACTCCTTACAGGGCCAGTTGTTGGGAGAGTTTTATTGATGATACAGATGGTCTCCTCCCTCTCCTTCTCTCCTGTCAACACTGAAGAAAAGCAAGCAAGACACTGGCTTTACCAAATTCATCTCCATCAACAAAGATTTCATTACCCGTGTTGTTGCTCGGTATTCTCATCTGTAAAACAACAAATATCCTGCATAGACCTCCACAATACAGGTTGTTCTTACCTTCATTCCCTATCTACTGCCCATGCAACAGAGAGAGAGAGAGACCACAAAGATGGTAATACCGCAGACTTCTTTGCTACACAAAGTACTCCTGAGGCATTTGGACTTGCTCTCTAGAGCTGGAGAGCAAGTGCCGAGTAGCAACAGAAGTTAACACTGTCCTGAGAGATCATGTAGATTGAGAGATTCTTTGATATTGTTTCAGGCCACCTCTGGGTATTCTCACATCTTTTTTTACTGAAGTATCCAGAAGCAGCCAAAGACTACATACAGGTCCACCTCTAGGAATCGAAGACAAGCTCTTCAGAGTCATTTGAGTTGTTGTGGGTAAATAATCTACAGAATATCAGGAGAGAAACAAGACAGAATTTACAAAAGTCAATATGCTGACAGAGAATAAATTGAACTCATGTGTCTACACAAATTCAAGTAATACAGGTCATATTCATTAATATCCCATTTGCTTTGCTCATCATTAAACATAATTATTAATAGCAAATGAAAAGCTTAGCAAAGAAATAACAATAAACAGGTGTGAAATTTTTGAAAGATTGAGAAAAGTTCTCCCTCCGTTTCACTCTTGTTAGCACTCTATATAACAAATACAATAAAACAAATATAACAAATAAAATATGAAAATAAATGAGGAATCAACAACACAAAAATGTGGCTATTTTTACAAACAAATTCTAGCTTCAAAAACTTAAAGGGATCGTTTAACTTTGTGAGCAGCTGATTTAAAAAATTCTCAAACTGAGTTGAAACGTGCGTATGAGTGCCTGTCTTTGTCCTCGAAAACCCTGAAACGGACCACAATATAGGATGAAAAACTCTAATTTAGATACAAGTAGCAATTTATTAGCCTGATTTTGAGAACCGTCTAGTAGACGGGTTCAGCTTATGACCAGTTTTCTCCAATTGAAAAAGTCTGTTGGCTATTTTGACTGCCTTCTGTTGTGTGTATCTCCTATACATACACTATTAGCTGCACTGTACATTCAGTGTATACCTTGTACACACTGTATGTAGGTCATGCTGTGTTCATCTAGAATTAATGTGTTGTGGTGCACAGATTCCCTGTATACACATAGTCATTGAAACCAACTCCCAATTATTTCAAACTTTGGTTTACATCTCCAAGGTTTTAAAATTGATCCTGTAAATATAATACTTTGAAACTTTTGGGATGGTATTTTTACACTATAAGCCTAATGTTTAGTCCATTTTCAGGAACCAAAAGGAGAATTTTTTTAATCAGAACAAAGTGAAATGATCACTTTAACCATGATACTCTTCATGTAATATTGCTTTATTGATTCCTGTTAAGTTATTGGAGTTAACAATCGATCTCATCTCAAGTATGAAATATATGTGACCAGGCACCGCAAAACCCACAAAAAGTCGCCAAAAATGAAATTTTAGTAGAGGAGATTCTAAGCTTTATAATGATATATAACTCATGCACAATGATTGATCCTAACCCACACAAGTAAGAGGAGAATTTTCATGGAACACTTTTGAGAAAAGGGGGATCAAATATTACTAGTCTATTGAAGAGCACTTACTCTTCCACTATTGTGTATTGTAGACAAAAGAAGAAGTCAATAGAATTTTGATAAAAAGATTTATCAGCTTTCCCCCAAAGTTCACACACTAATAAGGTACATCTTGTCCATTAGTTTGAACAAGTATCAATATTAAAAGTAACTTTTTGTGGGTTTTGTGGTGCAGGGTCACATTTATGAAACGGGCCACAAGGGCCTGTTTCATAAAGGACTTGCAACTGTTGAAACTTTGCCATTATGGCAGCTACCATGGAAACCTTGATTATGATTGGCTGCTGAGGCCTGTTACTATGGTAGTTGCCATTATGGCAAAGTTACAACAGTTGCAAGTCCTTTATGAAACGGGCCCCTGATCTATGCTTACCTCATATTGTCTCTTGATTCTCTCTATGATCCTACATTACTTGGAAGACTTTCAGCATTAGATGTACATGTAGGTGGTAATGATTCTTGGTTCCCAACTTTGGCACTCTCTTTGGCACTTTTCTTAATAAGACAGCTCTCCTCATACTCATTGTACATCTTATTCAAGTTATTTTTATTCATCCTTGGAGATGACAGTTCCAGCTTTGAGGATTCTGGTTTCGGACTCTTATTTGTTCCCTCTGACTGGAACTTTGCCAGGAAATGCCGCTTCTTGGAATACCTGGGAGATTTCACTTCAGGTTTTCCTACATTAGTGTCGCCTTGACTTGTCTGCTCATCTGAAGATGATGGTGTGCGTTGTACTTTATTTCGTTTCGAGTTCTTTTCCGCTTCACTCTTGAGAAGTGTTTGTAGATCAGAACCTGATTCTGGAGACATCAGTGTCCTGGAGGCAAATCTCTGTACTCTGGAGATGTAGAACATTGGTTGGGATAGGTGCGTTGGTGTGGTAGCAGGTTGAGAGCAATTTACAAACCCAGATGGAGTGGCTTGGTCACATGACACCTCAGAGACAAGTGGATGTTCTAGAGGCATTTCCTGTGGAGTGCCAGTCATATTAACAGAGCCACTATCTGCCTTACAGAAACCAATTGGTAGGACCTGACTTGGTTGAGCATTTTGGTCACCACCTACTAGCCTATGGTCTCTGTTTGGTGGAATATCAATAAGGCTGAATGATCTTGTTTCATTGACATCACAATAAAATGGAATATCTACAAGTTCTTGGTTTTCTTCATGAGAACTGATAAGCCTTCTGACTGGTTCTGGCGGATTTCTGAAGGCTGAAGATGGACTAGGTTCAGGAAGGTTATCATGATAGGCCACAAGATAGTGTGTAGGCAAACGGATCTCTGAAAATGCTTCAGGCATACTCTGAACCTCGGTTACAGGGGTGCTAGGGCCAAACTCTGGACATGATAGAACTTCAGGTGAAGTCTCTGCATTCTGAATTCTTTGTTCTGCATCTTTGTGATCTTCACCTTCAGGCCTGGTGGTGTCTGGTGAAATGTCACTTCCTGACCACTGCCTACTTCTTGGGGTAATTCTATTGATGCGCTCGTCTAGCCTTCTTGACTGTCTCCTTTCCAAAGCTGTCATTGCATCAACTCTGTCTTGAAGACTCCTAATTTTTTTCTTGATCAGTTCTCTAACAGCCATCAGCATTCCTGAGTTCTTCATCAAAGACAACCAATTCATAACCTTCAATTCAATTGCTGGAGTAATTCTAGGAATACCGGTTATATTGGGGACAAACTCGGCCATCATTGCCTCCTCCTGTTCAGGTGGTATCAACTTCCCAAGGGCTTCTGCATGAACTCGGATGTCTGCCATCAAGATCTCATACTTCCTCCTATGCAGGTACATCTCACGTCTGTCATATGAGATCCTACTACTCACTTGTGTCATAATGCACTCTAAAGCATCATATGCTGCCATCTGGAGCTTCAATAAAGGAGCAACCTGTAATTGGGATGATGCTTTCCTAACCTCTCTTGAGCTCTTTTCCACAGCAAGCATTTTTGCTTTAATCTCTGACAGGTCAACATGGATATCTTGCCAGGGAGTAATATCCTTATAACCAAGTTCTGTCATAGACATGGTAGGAGTGTTCTTCACTTCTTTTGTAATGTCAATGACATAGCGGCCCCTTTCCCTCCACGGAGTAAAGACAGGTGTACGGCCATGTAAGAACCCCCTTCCTCTTCCTCTGTAAGTACTGATGATTCTTTGGTTTCCATAAGGCTTTCCTAAGTTCCCTGGGTATATATATTTCCTGTAATCAAATCTCTGGAATGGGGTACGAGATCGAATGCTAGACCTGGGTCTTAGAGGCCCACTCCTTATTGATCTCCAGTCAGAAGCTTTTGAAAATCGAGAGAAGTGTCCGTATCGCTTCAATTTGCTTCTTGCTTCATGAACACGCTCCCTGTCACTGTCAATATCACTTTCTGAATCTGAAGAATATTTCCTTTTGTGTCTTGGTTTCTCCTTGTCATGTCCAGTGTGTCTGCATTTCTTGTGCCTCTCAGGTGTCCTATCACTTAGCTTTCTCTTCTGAGGAGAGTGTTTACGAGATTCATGTCTGTCATCGTAATCATACTGCTTTGAATCTGGACTTTTCCTTTTCTTCTTCCCGCCTGAATGACTGCTTTCAGGAGTGAAAGATTCTCTTGGGGTATCTATCCTCTCATCTTCACTTCCTCTCCTAGTGTTCGAATGATCTACTGAAGTAGTACCCACTGGACTGCACTTTGTAATTTTACTTCGAACTCTGTTTGTTTTACAGTGGCCATGTATTTCCCCTGAACTGTGATAATTTTCTTCTTCGCTTTCAACATCATTCTTGTTAAAATCAAGCCTTGCTTCATTTACAAAGTTTTCAATTGTATTTTGACCTGGTTTATCTGACACCTCACTGAAAGCCTCCTTGTGTTGCCTCTGAAACTTCCCATCAGATGTTTGTTCATCTTTTTTGCCAACTGCTTCAGTATTTATACCTCTCTCTGCAACACTTTCTTTAACTAGTTTCTCATTCTGAGGTAACCTTTTAGATATTCCTTCAAACGTTTCTTCTTTCTTACTTTTCAGCTTCCTTGAACCAGATAAACTCCCATTTGGTTTAGATCGAGTTGCATTGTCTTTGTCTTTTTGCTTGTGCTTTTTTACTTTGCTTCGAGGCCACTTTAATCGCCTGAGTTCCTTACGCCCACACTCGGGATCTGGAGTCACACTTCTCCGTGGATCAATCCTTTGGTGTACAGTGTCCTCGTTCTCAAGCGGAATAGAATGAGGATCAGTTTTATTTGTCCTATCTTTGATAAGTGGACGCCCGTGAAAGTCTTTTGCCTTTTTCTTTGATTTCTTGTTTACAGACTTCTTGTCTTTCTTCTCTTTTCCTTCCGGTGATGCCTTTGCATGTCTTTCTCTGCTGGATGAATGCCTGTCATTAGCCCGTTCAGATGAAGTACTACAAGAACGGCCTTTTTGATAGTCAAGAGGTGATACTTGATGATAAATCTTTCTGTCTTTCTGAAAAGCATCTTGGCTTGGATTTTCATGAGGATCACTACTGAGCTCAACAGCTCGATGGTAATGGGAATCCTGTTCACGCTTCATAGAGGACTCAGTGATCCTCTTCTGATCATCATAAGAGGGCCTTAGGCCCTTGCTAGTGTCTCCTGTCCTTGATTTCTTGGTACCATCTTTCCGCAATAATTTTTCATCATCATCTCTCAAAACAACTGTGAATTCAACCTTCCTGTTGCCAGGATCTTTGTAGGCATTATCATTATGAAAGCGATTTGATGATCCTTCATCCGACACTTCTTTGTAATCTGACTGTCTGTCTCGAATCGTAGATACCTTGGCATGCGGAGGCACTTCTCCAGCAGATGACTGCACTTGAGGTCCTGTGATAGCTTGCAATGCCAATACAAGAGCTGCTCTGTGAGCTGGATTAACAGCAGCATTTATTTGAAGCTGCAGTGCCTGAACAGCTGTCATTTGTTCATTTACCATTGGGTGATTTCCAGTTCCTTGGAAATATCCTCCAGAATTTCTCCTGGAACGCTCGCCATCACTTTTTGTATACATATTTGAGTTGGAACTCTCCTCTCTATACACATGGGTTGGTCTATCTGGATCTTCATATATCTGACCCCTTTCTGTTGGGAAGGAATAGGAGCAATCCTTTCCCTTCTCATTGGGAGATCTTCTTGGACCTTCATATCTGCGTACTTCCTGTGACAGTTGTGGATATGCTTCAACTCTTTCATTGTTAGCATTTTGTTCCATTCCAGGAGGAGAATTTGAGTAGTGAGGACGCGTTTCTTCCCGTGAATGAGTAGTCATACTCCTGTGTGCATAATCCCCATCCTGTTCATACGAATCCCTCCTCGATATCCTTGGATTATTTCTTGGGTACTCTGTGTGATCTGTTCTTCTGATGTCTCTTGCTGTAGATCCTCTTACAAGCAATGGTTCCACTGCTTCTTGGTTGTAATCATCTCCTACATTGTCAAACTCATCTCCCATACTGATATCACTGACATTACTGAGTTCTCTCATGTAGACAGGTTTTGGGCCATTTCTTGGGCTATCAGGGTATCTATTGTTGCCTCTGTTTAAGCTCTGTTGAAAGGCTGATTGATCCCCGTTCCTTGCCTCTTTCATGCCATAATGCAAATGGTTTCTGTTGACATGATAGTTGTTGTTTTCTTCCAAGAATCTCTTGGACATGTGACCTTCAATATCTGACGAGGTGAATATCTTGGTGGTGCTTTGTGTTTCAAAGGGGCCTTGGTCTGAATACTCATCTTCTACGGGTGTACCTGGTGATTTGGATTGTTTCAATGCTTCTTCAAAGATGGCCTTGTTTATGACATCCACCCTGGGGATTTCACAAATATCAACCACATTATCCTTGAACATAGCACTTATCTTTTCTTGAGGTTCAAGTTTATCACCATTTCCAGACTTGGCTAACTTGATGCTTTTAGGGAGAGGAAGAGTATTTCTTTCATCAGAAACTGCTTCTTGTGGGTTTGTCTGTACACATGTGACATTTCCTTTTTCACTTTCAACATTTGACGCGTTGGTTATTTCCATTTTTGAGGTGTTCTGGACAGAGACATTCTCATCTGCGCGATTGGGGCAAGGTACAGCTGTGGGTACATCTAAGCAAGGTAGTGGCAGTGTACATCCTGGCTTTTCTGCATTACCAGAAACTTCAGAAATATTCTTTGGCACTGAGCAGCCAACAGTGGAAACTACTTTTTCTGCTAATCGGCTCTCATGAGTAGCAACACCAACTTGAAACGTAGGTTGCTCAATGCTTAAGGATGGACCCTTTTGAATTTCTTTTGCCTGATTGTGGATAGTAGCTTCATCACTGCTTTCATCAAGGTCTCTACTATGGCTTGAGGTCTGCATGGTGCTTTTGAGTGATGAGAGAGCCTCTTTAAATGACTGCTTGGAACCAAAAGCTGATTTCAATGGACTGTTGGTGTCTTCATGCAGGTATGTTGTCCAATTGGAAACTTGTTCCAATTGAACCTCAAGACTACTCTCCATATTAGACACAGCTGATGAGCAAATTACCTTACTCTCCTGTATCTCAGTGGTTTGGGATTCCTTCATACCATTCTTGACATTTGTTTCTTCATTGGCCAGCACAGTAGAATGGGGTTCCAAGGTTTTACCAATACTTATAGATGGCACCTCTGTCTCAGTTGAGATACCTTCGTTGCTGCTAGGTGCATTATGGGCAGGTGTGGAAATATCCATGTCGACAACTTCAAGATTATCGCCTTCTGTAATTTTCTTTTCAAAGGATGTCACAGTTACCTTTTCACCGGCACTTTCAATATCCTGTTCTGATGCTCTAGCTATAGCAGTTAATGTTCGATGTACAGGCTTACTAGGACTCTCCTTAGCTTTGATAACTTTGTTTGAAGTTTGCATATTTTTCTGTATACACACAGTTATCGGCATATTCTCAGTACTAGCAGCTGGAACCTGTGGACCGCCCAGGTCAATGTCTTTTTGGTGTGGTGTTGGAACTGCCTTAGTTTGATCTGGTCTTGTCTTTCTTGGACTAACCACAGTCCCATACACATAGGAAATTGGGACTGGAGGACGATTGTTTACCTGCACAACAGATTGATGAGTAGATACCTGAGCTGTTTTTCTTGCTGTCGTGTAAACACATCCAGAAGAGGCCACTGGACTTTGTTGTGGCTTTGATCCATTCATGCATGTATGGGCATTATTTGCTACAGTGGTTGGGCTTTGATTGTGAATGCCCATGTTGGTACAACTTCTTTTGGTTTGACCACTGACACCATTAGAAATACGAACCTCAATAGGGGATCCCTTCTTCAGTTCTTCATCTGTTATAGAGCACGGTACTGATGTGCCTAAGTCTTTTGGCTCATCTACAGATGCAGTAGCTGCTTTGGAACTGTTTTCTATTGACAATGGAATGTCCACTTGCTCTTTCTGCTCTTTGGAGTTGGGTGTCTCTTGATCATCTTCAGAAGATGAAACAACAGTCAAGTTAATTTTACCATTATCAATCGAAGGTGTGATTGAAAATTTCAGTACAATGTTTGGAGTGTTGGGAGCAACAGAAATAGTTTGGTTTTTCACATCCTGTTTAGGCTTGGTGACGTTTGTGGATCCATTGACATCGCCTTTTCCAAGTACCTCGGGAGTTGCACTTTGCTTCATTATTGATTGTATTGGTTGATCCTCTTTCACTGCATTCCTATCACACCCAGACCCTTTGGTTGAAGAATTCCCTGTACTCCTCAACCTTTGTTCAGTTGTTTCAACCAAGTCAACAGATGGATTATTCTTCTTGAGGATACCCTTCACAACTATTGGTATCTTATCTGCATCAGGAATAACTGCTGAGGCTACTTCTTCTGCCTTCTTGGATTCAGCTATTCGCTTAAGAGCATTGTGACTTGAGTGATATTCCTTCACTTGGGGCTTATTCTGGTCAGTATTCTGCTCAGGTTTCTTCTTCAAAGTCATCTCCACGACCCCAGTTATTTCCTTGGTGACTGCGTTTCTTTTTACAACCTTGATTGTCTTATCTCCATCTGACTTTTTTCCAACACCCTCCAAACCAGTAACACTACCAGACAAAAGCGAGTCTTCAAAGCTTTTTTTCTTTTTAACTGGATTTCTAATTTTGTCTTGGTTTTCAAGTTTCCTATGGTTTCCAGGTTTGTCTGCTTGTTCTGATTTGCCTGGATTTCCTGACTTAGCTGGACTTCCTGATTTCTCTGAGTTTTCTGCTCCATCTCCTGCTTTGACAGATTGGGACACCACTCCAGCTTTCTTGGCTAGAACGCTGTACGTTCCTTTGCCATACAATAAGCGTGGATCCCTCGGTCTTTCAACACTTGGTGTAACTCCACTCTGCTGTTGATTACTCAAACCTTTTGAAGGCTCATTCTTCATTTGTTTGGATCCATTGAGTGTCTTATCATTGCCAGGTTTCCGTTGAATTGCTCCTCCTGGTTTCTCTACAGATTTCTTTTGCTTTACTTTCTCTGCACGTGACTGATCGATTCTCTTCTTTTGACCAGTTCTTGTTTCCTTAGAGTTGCTCTTCTGTTTCTCAAATTTTGCTTCCTTCTTTGTTGGTTTCTGACTGAATAACTTATGTAGAGATGTAGTGGAATATTTCTTAGCACTTGCCACCTTTGAATGTCCACTCTTACTCTCTCCATTGACAGTTATTTCAAGAGAGCTCAACTTCAAGATTTCATTAAATGACAGGTTTGATGTGGAACGATGTTCGAATTCTCTTTCTAGTGAGGGCAGTTTCCAAGGGTTAAGTCCTTTAAAACGTTCACTCAGTGTAATTCCAGTTCCCGTCATACTTCCTCATTATTTCACACCCTGGGGAAGAAATAAAAAGTAGATAATTAATCAAATTTAAGTTGAACCAGAATGATTATCAAATGTTAACCAGCATCATAAAAGAAAATCAATTTAATAGTCAGATATGATTACATACTGAAGCTTGGTCTGATCCTTAGGAAGAAAATTCTTGTGCTTTTAATAAATATTTAAAGGAATGTATGTTGCTATCTCATTATAAGTCCATCCTGCAGTGGAAAGTTGTCCCCAACTCAATCAATTTCATTCAAATTCAAATTTGTATTTAAATTGATTTCTAACAGAAAGTATTACAAAGATCATTACATAATAGGTTACATTCAATTTAGCATAACTGAGAATTAACAGCTTAACAATGAATACAAACCTGAATCATTATTTACTTTTATTGACAATTATTTGTTACACACATTTTTTTTAAAAGTGGAGATGTAAATGTCTGTAAATAGGGGGGTCCACTGAAAGGAATAGTTTCAATATGAAATGTGAGAAAATACATTCAATTAATGTCAACAATTTTTCAGTAAATACATGAATAGCATATTAAGATGAAGCTCAATGTTCCATTCTTTAATATGGTGCTAAAGTTAAGAAGTACTGTACAATGCAGTTGTTATTTTTTTTTCATTGAATATTTCTGTAAAAATCAGTCAATTTGCAAAGAATTCAATTCTCTTAAAAAGACAATCTGCCCCCCCCCAAAAAAAAAAAGAAGAGAAAGAGAATATCAAGGGATGGTATGATTCTGAAAATCATTCTCTTACAGACATTCATTTTCTTTACCCGGTGAAAACATGAATTCAGTACCGGGTAATTTCCATAGACTTTTACAGAGACTGACCCGATTCCAGTAGGCAAGGGGTTAACCCATTGACTGCAATACTGCCATTGACCTTGTACAGGGACCTCCTGGTTCCGGTGAGTATCGACTTAACTGGGCTAACTGGGAAAACATAATAAGCAAATTTTTTGGCATTGGGCAACTCTTTCCAAACAACACTACAAACAGAAGACTTTAAAGGTCAAGTCCACCCCAGAAAAATGTTAATTTGAATAAATAGAGAAGAAAAAAAATAGGATGAAAAATAAGAAATTTATGACATTTTAAAGTTTCACTTATTTTTCACAAAACAGTGATATGCACAACTCAGTGACATGCAAATGAGATGGTCAAAGATGTCCATCACTCACTATTTCTTTTGTTTTTTATTGTTTGAATTATACAATATTTCATTTTTTACAGATCTGACAATAGGGACCAACTCGACTGAATCATATAGTTTTAAGCAATGCTAGTTCCAACTGTTCATGGAGGAATCAAGCATTGTTTCACTTGACAATGAGGAGAAAATTAGAATATTTCATATTTCATGTAATAGAATACAAAAGAAATAGTGAGTGGATGACGTCATCAGTCTCCTCATTTGCATACCGACCAGGATGTTTGTATAACTGTTTCGTGAAATTAAGCAAAACTTTAAAATGTCATAACTTTCTTATTTTACATCCGATTTTGATGAAGTTTTCAGTGTTATGCTTGTTAAATATTTATCTTTTTATTCAAATCAACTTTTTGCTGGGGTGGACTTGTTCTTAAAAGGTCAACTAGACCAATGAGAACTCCTACACAAACCAAAATATAACCCCCAAAAATGTGAAATTATAATAATGATTGAGAAAGTGAATGTTTTTGTTAACAGAGCTAGGATTGATCAAACTGTAGAGAGAATTCAAACAGATAATCATGCTCTTCAACTTTGATAAATATTACAGTAGATACATGTACCTGCAGTCCTGTGTACAGATTTTATCTTGAAGCAAAGGGAATGATGATTATAAATACCATCGGGATTGCATGTATTTACAAGAAGCTATGCTAACAGACATCATCTTTGCCCTTTACTCCAATATAGATATTTTCACCATATCATCTTCATAAATCACTCACTTATTAGGTACAGAGTACACAGATTGAAGAACACAGATTTGAAACTGAGAATTTTCCAATCATGCAGGGGGTAAATCACAGCAAGTTTTGCAAGCAGACACTCCCACAATATGGCGATCCCAGAAGACTGGCAGCATTCAGTAAAAACACATTGGAATTGGTGACAGGAAACTAATTGCAGCCTACAACTAGAATGAAATCATCAAGCCTGCTTGGCCATGCAAAAACATATGCTGTATTACCCATGGCCGATAGAATGTCTTAAGATGAAAAATCAGATTTTTTAAATGGAGTTTTTTTTAAATAGAATAATATTCTTTTTATGTCTAATACATACTTCATGTACATGTAGGTCTGGAATGCAGTTTGGCACAATATATTGCATAAATCAGGTTGAAGATTTGGTAATGCCAAAGACTATGCCATACGTCTGTATCAAGTTCAACCAAAGACATAAGAAAATAGAGTTGGAAAAAGTCTTTTTTTAGCTGCAACATAAAGTATATTTGTGTGAGCTTTCTAGTTTGCTTCTCTGCAGATGGGCTTACTTTCCGAAGCCATGCAGGTTCCAAAGTCTTTTAATTCCTCACAGCACCTAACAACTCCACTGAAAGCCAAAGGCCACACCAGTTGCACACTATTGTAGTATTCTGCAATAGATCATGAATAGATCTACATTTATTTAGTTTTCACAAATACACTAACATCAAGTGCAGTATGAAATCATTGTTCCGTGGAATGCATGGATATGTATTTCTCTGTGCAAAGTGAAACTACGAGCTTAAAGTATGTAACTCTTTATGAAGCACTGTAGTGTACAAGCAGACATGCATGAAACATTAAAATTGAATTTACGCACACAGCATGTTGAAACCTCATGTAGGAACTGCAAGTTATTCCCGTTTGAAAATTATGTACAAATAGGGTATTGATGAATCATCAATGAAATATATATAGGCCTATAAAACTTGAACATTAAATTTGTAAAATTAGCTCTTTGGTAAAGCACATCCGATCTCACTTCAATAATTATACATCAGTGGCAACTTGCATTCATATACATGTACAATGAATGCAAGGCCATCCAAGGCCATGGACTCCCGATGCTCTCAGAAATGGCTGTGATACCCTTCAAATACATGTCAAATTATTAAAAGGCCAAAAGAAGTGCCTTTTTCCCCCTGTGGCCTTGGTGCCCTGTGGTAATCCAGTGCATGTGTCATCAGATTACTGTATTGTTGATGCCTTTGGTCTCGGGATGCCCCTAAAGTCAGCACCACATTCCTTTTTTTTTCAATCAAGGTGGTTCATGAACTATGAGTCTCTGATTTGATTTCGCGATCAATAAATTATGCAATATGGTCTTTTGACCCCTAGATGACCCTTGACCCCATCATCCTCATGAACACACATGTGGTATTACCCAAGGATCATTTGTGCCAAGTCTGAACATAACTGATGCAGAAATAAAGAAATTTGAACAGTTTGAACAAAAACTTGATCTTTTGTCCCTTAGATGACCTCTGATCCCATCATCCTCAACAACACACTTGGTATACCAAATGATCATTTGAACCAAGTGTGATAAAAATTGAAGAGGAAATAAAGAAATAAAGAACAAGTTAAAAAAAAAGGATGGACATGACCTCTTATCATTTGACCTTATGACCCCTAGATGACCTTTGTCCCATCATCCTCATAGACCCCTATGTGGTATTACCGAAGGAAATACATACCAAGTGTAAGCATAATGGATGCAGAAATATAAGAAATGAGAGCAAGCTGAACAAAAACTTGATATTTTGACCCCTAGATGACCTTTGACCCAATCATCCTCAACAATACACAGGTATTACCCAAGGATGGTTTGAACCAGGAAAGTATTTCCTTTCTACCTCCATGTTTGAACCAAGTGTGATAAAAATTGATTAAAAAATAAAGAAATGAGAGCAAGTTGAACAAAAACTAAAAAAAAAAGGATAACATGACCTCATATTATTTGACCTTTTGACCCCTAAATGACCTTTGACCCCATCATTCTCATGGGCTTGCACATGGTATTACCAAATAATCATGTGTACCAAGTATGAACATAATTGATGCAGAAAAAAAGAAATGAGAGCAAGTTGAACAGACCAACAGACTAAAAACAGACCCAACAGGAAAAGTGATCACTAGGTCTCTGCCAAAGTTCATTCAGGTTCAAATAGTGGGTTTGCCCCTTTGGATTCCTAATTTGGGCACTGAAAACAGTTTATCACGTAAAATTAAGTTTATCAAATAGACATATCATCACTATGCAAGGTCAATGGGTAATCAATTGCATACATTAGGTAAGTTGTAAAATGAAACTTCTAAAAATTAGACCTAAAATGTGAAATCAATATTGTATTCCAGTTTCCATGGTCATTTCAGCCTCTTAAAAAATAATTCCATCGACCAAAAAGTGAGTTTAAATATTAAAGACATTACATAACATTTAAAATTCAATCAAATTTGGCTGTAAAAGAAAAGAAAGATGACATTTTAAACGTTTCTTATTTTCATAAACCAGTAATATCACTGATGATAGGCAAATGAATGAGTTGCTAACACACTCACTCTTTCTTGTCAGTAATATTAAATATAAAAAATATATATTTTTTTTCTTCAAATTTGACATTCAGGAAGCATCTTTACAAGTGGTGGTCACATGGGCAATCCTACATATATTCAAAGAGAATGATGAGGAAAAAAATACAGTACAGTCACTGGCTCTCTCAACTGCATACAAACATGGATGAAAGTTAGTAGTTTTATGAAATAAAAGCAAAACTGAAATATCATAACTTCCTAATATTTAACATCTGATTTTGAGGAAATTTAAATTTTTGTAGTCTTTGTATAATTTTGGTCTTTTGATTGAGATAAACTTTTTGTTGGAATGGCTTCCCCTTTTAATAAAGTTAACATGGCTTGCAGAAGGCAAACTTTAGTCTCAATAGTCGCACAATACAGCAGGTAACAGTTTTGTATGGTATGTTGTAATATCAGAATGGGAATCCCCTTACAATGATGTAATGCCATTCCAAAGTACAAGAGTATTGAATAGCCCCTAACAAATTACATCTGAACAGTGCTTTAGAGCTACTGTTTCATGGCTCAAATGAAGAATATAAAGGAGCGAAGCCACATTTTAATGGGCACTTAAAAAAAGGGACAGCGGTGCTCACTTTAGGGGGTATCCAAGGCCAGTAAAAAAAAAGGCTCCTGTTTTGGCCGTATTGTTGAGGGTTGATGTATAATTCCTGACAAGGTACTACGCAGGTGCGCTGGAATACTTTTATTCTTTTATTACTTAGTTTTGTTTAGATGGGGGGCAAAATCATAATGGGAGCCTAATTGTGTGACAGTATAAGATCCTCGGCGAGAAACCGAAGCGACCGAACGGGTGAGGGCGCGGGAGGGGGATCCCTTAACCAATGTAGGTACTTTTGTTGTAGTATTGACAATTGGAATATCATAACTGTTTAGGATTGACAATATAGCCATTTAAAATACGGCCAAAACACACACATTTGGAAGGGCATCAAGGCCATTTTTTAGGGTGTTGGGAGATCATGGCCTTGGGTTAATTCAAGCCCTGCTGTTTCAACAAAAGCATTAAAAGTGGAATATTACCTTCAATAAGTAATAATAATAAATATAGGATTTGTATAGCACACCTTGCTAGGTGCTCAAGGCGCTCCTACATTTAATGTATATTAATTACCCCGGCTAAGCTAGTCTACCAATTCCGGTGCACACAGCTTTTTATTAAAAGGAAGCGTAGTATGCATTTGATTCCAAATATACTCTTAGAGGTCAAGTTCACCCCAGGAAAATGCTGACTTGAATAAATAGAGAAAAATCAAACTAACATAGTGCTGAAAATTTCATCAAAATCGGAGGTAAAATAAAAAAGTTATTGCATTTTAAAGCTTCGCTTATTTTTCACAAAACAGTGATATGCACAACTAGGTGAGTCAGTTGATGATGTCCATCACTCAACATTTCTTTTGTTTTTTATTGTTCGAATTATACAATATTTCATTTTTTATAGATTTGACAATAAGGACCAACTTGACTGAAACATATAGTATTAAACAATGCTAATTCCACATGTTCAGGGAGGAATTAATCGTTGTATCACTTGACAATGAAGAGAAGATTATAATATTTCATATAAAAAAATACAAAGGAAATAGTGAGTGGATGACGTTATCAGTCTCCTCATTTGCATACCAGCCAGGATGTGCATATAACTGTTTTGTGAAATTAAGCAAAACTTTGAAATGTCATAACTTTCTTATTTTACATCCGATTTTGATGAAATTTTCAGTAGGTGGTTTCAGACCGCCTCGAAGTTCGTCAGTTCCAGGTATTCTCTGATCGGGAAATTGATCGGGGAATTTACCCCGATCAGAAAATACCAGGTATTTTGGTAATGTGAAAGCAAACTACGGTACGCGTAATTTCCCCGAAAGAAAATACCCGCTAAATAGTAGGTACTTTGCGAAATTACGAGAACTTTCGCGGGGATTTTCCAAGGTCGCAGGTATTTTGGCAATGTGAAAGCAATTTACGGGAACTTTTTGCCCAGCGTGTCGTTGGGCGTGGGCGCCGTGGGTGGCTGCTGGGCTAGTGGTTTTGAATCTCGCGTCTTGCCTGCTTATTAGACCATACTGCGCATGCTCCCAACTTCAGGAATTTATCCCGAAGGGTATGTTTCGGGGTGATGTGAATGCAGGAATAATTAATGGGTATTTTTTTGCCTAAAAATGTTCTCGTAATTTAACGGGGATTCTTGTGATCGAGGCGGTTTCACGCCTAGTGTTATGCTTGTTGGATTTTTCTCTTTTTATTCAAATCAACTTTTTGTTGGGGTGGACTTGTCCTTTAAGACACTACTAGGCCTAGAGGACATTGCAGACATGTAATTACATCCTAATTTTTTCCCAAAATTGCAAATATTTGAAATCCCCCAATAATTTTCTTAGTGATTACATTTTGAAAATTGTTAGACTTTTTAAATAATATAAATGCTGTACAAATACAATGACAGTAACCAACATTTATTAAACAAGCATTCTTATCAGGGAAATAAAGCGTAAAGGGAAATCTACATGATGAAAAAAATGAAATAATAAGATAATTAATGTATACAAAAATAGTTAATGCTCAACGAATGTATCAGATAGGAAGCAAAAAAATTTCAGTAGATCAAAAGAAAATGTGGAATCAGAGTAGGATTCATGAGAAGCGGAAAACGGGATTGTTGACAATGTAGTGAATGAGGGGAAGCAGACAATGTCAGTATAGATCCTCTAATATCTGATTGATTGAAATTTACAGTAATAAATACCTCTCCTCTGGAAAATTGATTTCAGTTGAATACCATCGAGGTTTTGAGTATCAAGCTTTTGAACACCGTCACCTCCCCCCCCCCCCCCCGAAAACCCCAACATATTTTGGTTATTTTTTGCCTCGCCATATTGTTGCTAAGTCTGGCAATCTTCAAAGTGCACTAATTTTACAATAACAAATATTACAAACTTCAACTGAAATACTTTGATTTCAGTATTGCTTTTTCTCTTCAAGACAACCTCCTCAATGAGTAGATTCACTACTGAACAGCTCTCAATATATATATACACAATTAATACAGTAAATTTCAAATACATATTTACCTCTTTATTTCACATATCTAGGGCAAACAGAGAATCAAGCACTGACCAAGAGGTTGATATAAAAGATATTGTAAATTTGCCCGTCACTCACAAATAATATTTCGTTGACCTCTCATTCTGTTTGCCCTACAGTTTCAAGTTAATAATTACTCATGCATGAAATTGAAAAATTTTGCACTGTCTTGTGTCTACTATCTTACATAACACTGCATTGCTCTGTGTACTATCACTGTGTACTATCACTGTGTACTATCACTGTGAACTATCACACCAAATAGGTTTTTGTCACATAGTGGCATATATCACTGACAAAAACTTGTTGCACTGTGTAGGCATACTTTATGTACCTTCAAAGTCACCAAAAGCAAATCACACACAAGGTCAATCACAGAACTACCTATCATTAGCAGAGTATAGCTCTGTAAAATCAAAGTGGGCTTCTTGCCTCGATCTTTCCATTACTCTTTCTCTCTCAATAATTATAACACTATTTATGAACATCATAGCTGCACTTACGACAATGTGAATTCCAATTAAGCTGACAGGCTGAGCAAGAGCAATCACATAGAATAGATGAGTAGGTATCAACACTAGCAACCATGTGGCAAGGAAGTAAGCACCAGAATGAACACTGATACGATCAGCACAGCATTTATGGCAGGCACACGTAGTGCCTGTGCTCAGCATAATTCCCTGGCGTGCATGTAAGCACATAATTTAGGGGCATCCCCTCTTACCGCATTCATCTAGTCTCACAGTTCAGACCCAATACCGGTCATGCAAGAATATACCATGGCTGGCTCATCTCCATGACTGGATGAAAGCTTTTTCCCCAAAAATCTCAACAACAAAAATATGTGATTATCCAAAACTACATGACATTGCATCACTGAACAGACAAAGCAAATCATAAAAATCAGTTGAGTTTAAGAAAAAGTCTGAACTTTTTAAAAAGAGGTGAGACTACTCTAGATTGATAGTTCAATGCACAAGAATGGCAAAGATCATAATCAGCTCATATCATAACAAGCTTGGTGGGCGTGTACATGATGTATGCACTCACCCTGGGGTCTCTTCCTACAATGAAATAAAGGCCAATGTCAGGATTTTAAAATGCCTGTTTTCAAAAGACTTTCATGCATGGTTGCACAATAAACAAATGCTGCGATTACATATTCCATGCTGTGAGTTCACTGCAGTGGTTTTCTTCACTCGCTCATTTTCCACTCTCCTCTAATTTATTTTTTTTTTCACCCGTGGCCCTAACCTCATAACCTCAATTAGTTTAATACAGTATCTCTATGAAAATGCTGCTTTCACTGTTTATACTGTCAATCTCTTCCTGTACCCCCCTCCCCCGCCACCAATGGTGGTGAATTTTTATAGCTATAAACCTGGGGGCCGTTTCATAAAGCTGTTCGTAAGTTAAGAGAGACTTTAAGAATGACTGGTGAGCCTTTCTTACGCGCTAAACCATCGCCAATGGTGTACCATTTACCAAAAGAAATGATCACCAGTCGTTCTTAAAGTCGCTCTTATCTTACCAACAGCTTTATGAAACACCCACCTGATCACCAAGAGGGGAGGTGGTGATCTACTGCATCATGCCATTTAATTGTGATATCTTTGAATGTGGTACAGATAAACATAAGAGAAAGATGTCCGGCCTTCTCAGGACAAACCACATGGTGAACTGTAAACCTCCCCACATTAAAAATTGATGTCCCAAATCGCACAAGTCCCCCATCCTCTTGCCAGACACATTCACAAAAAGATTACCCATTGTCATATATGTCACATCGTCACTAGTTCATAAAGTATGCCTTTTTATAATTTATATAGAATTTCAATTTTGAGTTACTTTAACAAATTTAAAAACGTAATCGTGGCTCCTCCCATCATTTTTTTATGATACAACAGGGAGAACAAAATCTAAATCACAACCGTTTTTTTCTGGCTTCACAAACCAATATGCATTAGTTTAATGGAATTAATTGAAATTGGAAGGTTATTGAAATTTTATATCATGCACTTGCCCTGTATTCTCATAAAACAAATATTTATACAATCACCCAACAATCACTTGCTAGTTAGTAATTTGTGGATTATCAGATACCATACTGTTAGTAGGCCTACCAAATATTGCTATCTGCTCATATGGTATATATTTTATGATAGGTGATTAGGTGATAAGGCCCAAAGTTGCAAAGTCCATCAAGTTCCTCCCAATTTTTTTCATAACTTAATAAATTTAAATGATGCAATTAAAAGATAAGTAATCAAGGAAACAAACAAAACGGAGGAAGAGAGAGGCGAACAGGAAGTTCTACTAAAGTGAGGAGGGGGGAAATGGGGAAAGGGAGGGAGAGAGGAGAGAGGAGGAGTGAAATAGTGAAATAAAAATGGAATGAAAGCCAGAAGGGGGAGTGGGAAAAGGGATAAAATGAAACAACAAACAGGAAGAGAGAGTGAGATAATATGGGGGGAAGAGGGGGAGGGGAGAATAACAGGGGAAATAGATGGGAGGGGGAGGGAAAATAAAGGAGAAATGGATGGGGAGGAAGATGGAGAGAAAATGGAAGAAATGGAGAGTATATGAGAGAACAGGTTGGGAAAGAGTGAGGGAGAATAAAAGGAAAAGAAAGAGATGAGGGATCAACATATGAAACAGGCAAAATATAAATAGATCTACAATGTAGGGATAGAAAGGGGGAGAAAAAGAGGGCAGGGTGTGATGGAAGTTGGAACAAACCACTACCGGTATTGTTAATTAACATTTTTGGAAGTATATTGTTTGCTCTGTAAACAATTCATTAGTATCTGCTCCACCTGTGCACAGATATCATATGTCAACATCGATGATGATTATAGTATTTTCTTAAATATCTTTTCTGATAAATGTAGGACTCCCCTAATTCTTCTTGTGATTTTGGCAAAAGTTCGTTGGTGCCCTTGCAAAAAAAAATGCTATCCCAGGCCCATTCTTGCATTGGGCTTGGACCTGTTTAGCATTTGGCCCAAGGTTTTAAATATAACTTGAAAAGAAAGTGTAGGCCTACATACTGTATAACAATCCCCATCCCCTATTTACTCCACTTATATTTAATAAAGGATAGACCTACATGTAAATCTACAAATAAAGACTTGAAAGTGGAATTCAACTGGAATCACATTTAGGCCTTAACATTTAAAAGGCCTAGGCCTAACCACTCATCCACTAGCTGTACAAGGTTTGTCCTTAGTACCCCCTGTGTGGTAACATAACGTTGGCAATGTTTGGAACTTTGGCTTATTTCCACTTGTGCATAATTTTTTTCACAAAGTCATTTTTCCTTGCAGCTATTCATCATATAACTTGGCTCTAACGTATGGTATATGGATTCTTTTTCTGAATTAAAAAGAGAGCTTGCTTGTGGTATTCCATTTCAGATCAACTCTACTTTCCACCAATAGAGGGCCCACACAAAAATATGGCTTTGCTAAAATGAAGCTTGTTTAAGCACTCTGTTGAAAAAAAAAATGATCCCCAACCAACTTTATGAATGAATTTTAACAAATCATAATGGAACTGAGTATTTAAGGTTACAAAAGTAATACATTAAAGACATTTTTTTAATGTGTTGTAGATCTATGTAGCATATATATGTCGACCCACCACAGATCTCAGACAGGGTGGTTGCACTCACTGTGCAAGTCAAGTGGGCCTAACTGCCCCCCCTCCCCCCCTCTTGATCTTGTTCCAGTCCCACTCCCATTCAATGGGTCCCAGTTCACAAGAAAGTGAACAAATATGAATAGATCAATAATCCTAATATACTTTAATCATAGGCCTACCTTCATATGATAGATGTAGACTGTCATCAAATGAGGTCTCCTTTCAACCAGATAACTCATGAACTTGGGGATAACTTTCATCCTTCAAATGATCATCAATTTCAAGTGAAGTGACGCGTCATGAGACATGACCAACCACAGCACCACGGGTCTTGGCACGATCTCCCGGCCGACAGCTCAGGCATGTATTCTGCAGATCTTCCGACAGTCTTTGTAGAGTTAGACTTTGCTTTCTATCCGAGACTTTTTTCACCTGCCGCTGTTGAATTCTGAATTACGAGAAAACCGTACAATAATATATCACACATGAATATCAAACCAGGGAGCATGCATTTTTCATTGTATTAACAGTTTATCAGATTAACTTGTTATAGACATGTAACTTACCTCGGCAACTTGGTAATTAAAGTAACATTTCCCTGTCAGGATTGAATATGGCGCGCTTGCAAGCGCGGCTAGTACAGTTGCAAAGCTACTTGTGGCGCTCCTCCCCATTCCAGTGCTTTCTCAGTGCTTAATTCCACAACTTACAGTTACAACTGAAATTCCTTTTTTGAGCTTCGAAAATTCCTTAGATTTGGTTAAACTATCTTGAGTTGAATAGATGTTTTGAGTCAAATTGACTATACCTGGGCGTCAATCGGTGGGGGACGGGGGGGACGTGTCCCCCCCATGATTTTTTCATGGGGGGGACACGTCACAAAAGAAGTGTGACCATCTGGGGGGGGGGATATGTGCATACCTTCTCAAGGAAATGAGAGTTGATTCCCCTTAAAAAATATAAAGAAAAAAAAACAACTGTCATGTAACTTTTCGATGCAATTAACGGTGGGTAAATTCACATTCAAAAGCAGCGCGCGCAGCTAGCCGTCTATGAGCCGTTCCTGTACGTACGACGCCGGGGTACACGCGAGCACCCATATGGAGACCCGCACGAGCGTGGTGGGTTTTTTTCATGTGGGATTGCACGGCATGACAGCATAGGCGGATCCAGGGGGGCCCGGCCCCCCCCCCCCCCCTATTGGCGGAGCACAAAAAAAGGAAAAAAAGGGAAAGAAAAAAAAAAGAGAAGAAGAGGGGAAAAGAGAGGATAAAAAAAGAAAGGGAAACATAAAAGGAGGAAGGAGGCGCGATAGCTCAGTCGGTAGAGCGGGGGTTTCGGATTCCGGTGACCCGGGTTCGATTCCCAAGTGGTGCGCTAATGCCCTTTGGTAAGGCATTTATCCTCATTACCAGGTCCCTCGGAGAGGACCTTAAGCCGTTGGTCCCCTGGTTGCTTGTTCACAGGCATTCGTGCTTATTTAGCAGTCAGGTAAAAAACCTCGATATAAGATAAGAAGACGAGTGAATAAGATAAGGGGAAGACTTGGAAAGTAATAATAAAAAATATTTCATGCCGGGATATAGAATTTTTGCTCGCGCTTCGCGCTCGCATCGCCTTTTAGGTGATTGACATATCTTGCTCAATATGGAGCTTAAGGACGTTCCACAGTTATGTTTGTGCACATTATGATCTGCGCATAATTTACACTCTGCGCGCTGACGTCACAATGGATGAACAGGTGATTAATTAGCTGCGGGTATGAGCTGATTTTTCTCATCTTCTGCACTTTAACTGCAGATCCGATGCGTTATTTCATGAATATAAAAAATGGAATTATCCCATGGACCATTCAAAAAAATATTCTCTACAATTTCAAAATACTTTACTCTGCAGTGCTGCCAAGAATCACGAATATTAGCCCGAGTTTGAATAAATGGTAGAGTGGTTTTGATTTTTTCTTTACATAGATACTAAGCATTCGGCGCATTTTTGGTGTTTTAAAAAGCACATTTGCTCTAATAAAAATGGTGATAGTTTAAAAACAAGCACATGAACCCCTATTTTTTAATGTTTGTACCTCTTAGGTATACCTTCCTCTACAACTCTGCAATTTTTTTTGAAAATGACATGGATTTTGAATAAAGTGCAGCATTTATTGTACGTTTGTAGTTTGTTACTGAAATTTTACATTTTTTAGATTGGGATTTTGTTATCTTTTACGCCATTTTTAAGAACTGACAGTGCTGTTAAACTTAAAATTGCAAACAAATAGCACTATAAATATATTCTCCATTCTAACGATACAATTATTAACTCATTTGCGAAATTTGATGACTTTTTCATGTATTTTGACTGAGTAATAGAGGTTTAAACTCATTGTAGTAATCTTGGGCGGTCTAAAAATGCCAAATTCTTTTGAATGCGCAATTCTTAAAAACATCAATTTGGGTGAACTTTGAAGCTCTATAGCAAAAAATCAAGCACATGGACCTATGTTAATTTTTGCATATTTCGAATATTAAGGTTCTAAAGTATCTATGTGCAAAGTTTGGTGAAAATGACATGGATTTCACTTTAACTGTGGAACGTCCTTAAATATCAAATCTTGAAGTCAATATACAAAACATATTTCAGCTCGAAAATTTAACTTTCATTATTTTGTTTGATTTGCAAATTTGATTTTTAAAAAGTGTTCTGTAATTTTTTTTGTTTTATGGTCTGAATATTAACATTTTCTGCTTGCGTTGCGCGCTCGCAAAATTTGATTTGTCAGGTACCTATTATTTTCCTGTACGTATTCCATAAAGTTATCAAAATATCCCTATTCAGGTCAGATTGTGAAAACGTATCAGCTAGCGCTGCATGCTCGCATTTTGATTGGTGAGTTCTCATGCATCTTATTCATAATTAAAAAAATGCTTTAAATGTCCAGTTTTCAGGCCATAATATTAAGAGATTTCGCGCTCTCATGCTTAGAATGAGAAATAGGAAGATAGTTATCATTTTCATATGATGACATAATGTCCCGGTCCTATGTCAAAACTCAGAGTAATAAAAATGAAACTTATCAGCTCTTTTTAACTGTGATCCATATCCACCTCACAATTTTCCCACAAAGTGCTTAAAAAACAGAGCTTAAATTGACCCTTTTCAGAGCGGAATATCATATATTTTTAGCTCGCGCTCTGCACTCGCTTTATTGATTTTCATGATAAGAAATGTATTTAAATTACCCTAATTCTACATGTTCTAGGTCGAAATCTGAAACACGCGTTTATTTAGATACGCAGCTTGTTCTCTATTTAAATCATTATCCAGTTTCAGATCACAATATAAAAAATTGTCTGCTCGCGCTTTGCGCTCGCATTATTAATGTAGGAAAATTTCCAATTACTCGTTTTCATGATATACAAATCATGAATAGAGGGTCCAGAATTTTTCCGCTCGCGCTTCGCGCTCGCATCAATTGTTTAGTTATATTCTTATCCTTTTCACGATTACAAAAAGTGCATAGAATTTCCATTCTTGAGGTAGAAATGTCAAAATTTCCAGTTCGCGCTCGCATTATTTGGTAGTAAAAATATGTAACGTCATCATGGCTAACACGCAGCCGTTAACAGATCAGATCAAAGCGTATATATCAAAAATAAATAAAACAATTTGTGCTCGCGCTTTGCGCTCGCATTATTTATGTAGGAAGCCGATTTCCAATTACTCATCATTTTCATGATTTACAAACTATGAATAGAGTGTCCAATTTTTAGGTTTGAATCTCGAATTTTACAGCTCGCGCTTCGCGCTCGCATTAATTATTTAGCTATATACTTAACCTTTTTCATTCTTCAGGTAAAAATGTCAAATTTTTCAGCTCGCGCTTCGCATTATTTGATAGTTGAAATGTGTAACGTCTTCATGGCTAACAAGCTGCCGGTAACAGATCCTTTTTTATCAGATGAAAACGTATATTAAAAATTTCTGCTCGCGCTTCGCGCTCGCAGCAATTATTTAGTTAAACACACATCTCGTTTAGGATCATAAACATTGCCCAAAATGTTTGAATTTTAAAACAAATACACAAAATAAACAAAAAGCTCGCACTTTTTAAATATAAAGGCTTGTGATATTATATATATAATATATTACCCCTTCAAAGAAACAAACAAAAATTAACTTCGAGCGGCCGATCGGGGAAAATGTGGGTGAAAAAAATTCCGCCCCCCCCCCCCCCCCTATTGGCGAAGGCTGGATCTGCCCCTGTGACATACGGTACATGTAGCGGTGGAGTATGACGAAAGTGTAATGGATCTGGAAAGTATACCTATAAAAGTGACATGCTTGCATGTTGCTATTGTGTCCCCCTCATGCTCAAGTTTGGATTGACGCCCATGCCTGTAGGAGCGTAACGAGCCAAACCCTTAAAGGGACTCCTGAAGACAAGTCGTATGCCGGCAAAATTGAATTTTAAAAGGCTGTGAGCGAAGCGAGCGAGCAAATAATGCTGACTTTTTTAATAGAAATATATATATATATATATTGTCATACATTTAAACACATTATTCAGAAAACGATCTATTAACCCCTTCGCCATTCCTTTTCTTCCATTTTTTTTTTTTTGGGGGGGGGGCGTCCGCATGCCCCAACCCCATTTCCCATCTGTATGGGAGTGTTGTGTGGTACAAAGGAGAATTTTCTTTTTAGAATTCTGATCTGAAAACGGGGCATTGTTAATATGCTTTATAATAATTATAATAACATGCTTAATTGATCATCAAAGTTTGAAACGAGAGTTGACATTATTACTTCACTATAACCAGATCGGATTTTATGGACTTAAATATATCTAATTACAGGGGACTAATACAGAATATACAGTGCATCCCACAAAAAACGAAACCGAGATTTAGCGATGATTTATCATAAATACAATAGACAAATGACCTATCAATGTGAAGCTTAGAATCTCCTCTTTCATTTGATATTACTTAGATTATTCCTCATTCACGCATGAGTGAGCAAAATAATTTGAAGAATGGTTACCAAAAACTCATTTGGCGGGGGGTCTCTGAATTTCAAAATAAAAATCACATGCATAAAAATTTCAATATCTGCTCTTTTATTTGATACCTTAATCACAAAAAATGGTCAAAAAGTAAGAAAGTTATGGTCGAAATTAATGAAATTCAAGCCTTATTTCAAATAACCAGAACTTTGTTATTTCTTGACCATTTTCTAAAATTGAGCTATCAAATTAAAGAGCAGCCAAAGGCAACTTGAAAGCATAGCAGGTACTAACTAGGTTTGATATCTTATTCTTATTCAGCTTCGGGTTATTCTTTTAGTCGTTTTATTTGGCAATAATTTAGAGCTGATTATTTTCATTTTCATTTTGAGTTTTTTTAATTTAGGGGGGGGGGGATAAATATACGCACTTTGTTTACAAACGATAAAACTATGCCAATTTTAATATTTGAACAAATTATCTTTCACTAATGTGGTAAATATTCTAGAGATCCTTAACCAAGAAGATAAATCGCAAAACTCACTAAATACGAAAACCCCCGTGTGTTCTGCCGGGGGGGGGGGGGTACTCGCGTGTATAACGCATACGGGAATGTGCCGCTCCAGTGGGTCTTTTTTTGCAAAAAAAACCTAGACATGGGTCTTGCTATTGCAAGGAAACCTTAGCCATGGGTCCTATTTTTCAACTGAATAATCATTAGACATGGGTCCGTTTCTGAAAAAAATTCCAAATACTTAGTTAAGAATCCCCAGGACAAGCCCCCGGAAAAGCCCCGGAATTGTCTATGTTAGTCCTGGTCGAGAATACGAATAGCCGCGCCGGGACCCTGTAGTATTTCCACATCTTAGTAAGATAGTCGTTTGTTTTGAGTTGGCCCTACTGTCGATTAACAGAGTCAAATGACCCTTAGAAATGGGTAAGGGTTTCAAGCCCTGAGCATCACACCCCCAGCCCCCACCCATCTGTATGCCCAGTGGCGTAACTACGGAGGGGGGGGGGCATGGGGGGCACGTGCCCCCCCAATCGGCTGGCAAGAAAAAAAAAAAAAAAAAAAGACGGGGAAAAGGAGAAAAAGAGGGAGAAAAAAGGAGAGGCGTAGTAGAGGAAGAAGAAACTAGTGCATATATTAAGTTATATATATGATATATTATTTTATAATATATTATATTACATAGATATTTTTGTCATAACTTTATGAAACATATTTTGCTGAGGGCCTATGACATTGTGTTCATCATTCCTGGTTCTCGCAATTTCTGTTTGATGAAATGTGTAATCATGTTGTACTAAAACATTCCGTTTTCAAGTCAATATACACCATATACATGTATTTCCTCGCACTTCGAGTTATTGTTTTATGTAGTAACATGCTTCTCTTTCATGACTACTTAAAAGAGATTGCCCCTTTTTTAAAAGTCTGAATATAAAACATTCCCATTTAGTGCTTACGTTCGCATTAATGGACTGGTGAGATATGTCTGCTCTTCATGAATTCCTGAAAACAGTCCTTAAAATTTTCCCTTTACTGGTCTGAAAACTCTATCAGAAATTTTCAGCTCGCGCTTCGCGCTCGCATAATTTAGTAAGTGAAATACGAATGAATTTTTACAAACAAGCCTAAGAATGCCCCTCTTCAGGTCTGAATTTCAAAAATTTCAGCTCGCGCTTCGCGCTCGCAGTATTTGATTAGTGAGATATATATCATGTTCATGATTACAATGAGTACAAAAAGTGCTTCATGTGTTAAGGTGTAATTCTTACAAAATCAGCAAGCGCTTGACGCACGCATTAGATTACTGGTGAGATATGTATGCTCTTCATTAATTCCTAAAAACTAGTACTTTTGTCCCTGTATGGGGTTAATTTATACAAAAATTTCAGCTCGCGCTTCGCGCTCGCATTGTTTGTTTAATGAGACAGGTACGTATCATGATTACCAAAAATTGCTTATATCCCCTTTTTAGGTCTGAATGTCAAAAATTTTCAGCTTGCGCTTCGCGCTCACATTATTTAATCAGTGAGATACATATCTGTTTAATGACACAGTCCTTAAAATGTTTCTATTAGTATACCTGGCAGTATACCTGGCAATTGAGCGTGCTTCGCGCGCCCAGTAAATGACTCAATTTCTTTGCTGGTGCCCCCAATGCCGTGATCCACGGTACGCCACTGACGAGATATATAATCCTGTGGTGCTAAAAACTTCCATTTTCAAGTCAATATACACAAATATATTTCCTCGCACTTCGAGTTATTATTGTTTTATGTCGTGACATATGCTTTTTTTTCATGACAACTTAAAGCGATTGCCCTATTCTAAGGTCTTCATATAAAACATTTCCTGTCCGTGCTCACGTTCGCAATAGAGGATTGGTGAGATATGTCTGATCTTCATGAATTCCTAATATCAGTCCTAAAAATGTCTTTTTTTCTGATCTGAATATCAAAAATTTTCATCTCGCGCTTCGCGCTCGCATCATTTGGTCAGTGAAATATGTATGGTCTCAGTGAATTCTTACAAACAAGCCTTAGAATCTCCCTCTTCAGGTCTGAATTTCCTAAATTTTCAGCTCGCGCTTCGCACTCGCAATATTTGATTTGTGAGATGAATATAATAATCATGATTACAATGACTACAAAAAGTAATTCATGTGTTTATTCTAACAAAATCGGCAAGCGCATGGCACTCGATTAGGTGACTATGGTGAGATATGTATACTCTTAATGGATTCCTTAACAAAAAGTAGTCCTTAAAATATGCCTGTTTGGGGTCAATATATACAAAAATTTCAGCTCGCGCTTCGCGCTCGCGTTGTTTGTTTAGCAAGACCGGCATGTATCATGATAACAAAATTTTGCTTATAATGTCCCTTTTTAGGTATGAATAACAAAAGTTTTAAGCTCGCGCTTCGCGCTCGCATTATTTAATTAGTGAGATATATATATGTTTAATGGCATTGTCCTTAAAATGTATGTTAGGTCACTATACGTGCCAACTCAAAATTTTTGCTGGTGCCCCCCCCCCCCAATGCCGTGACCCACGGTACGCCACTGTGTATGCCATTGCTTATCTACCCCACTCACATGACACAACAAACTTAAGGCACGAAGGATTATTCTTACAACTTGGTTTTTCCTTCATAACTACTAACAGTAACCTATAAAAATGAGAATATTGCTTTCTTGTTACAAAGGGGCACTCGTTAACACATAAAACGGGTCCTTCTCATTTGAAAGGGCACAGAAAACGTTCGCGAGGAGCACTTTTCTTAGGTAAAAAGGGGCACTGATTTGAGAAAGGGCACCTATGAGAAGGCAAGGGGCACTTGCTAACACCTATAACGGGTCCTCCTCAGGTGAAAGGGGCACAGCACACGTTCGTGTGGGGGCATTTTTCTTGCATAACAAGGGCACTTTTCTTGCGTAAAAAAGGCACTTTTTAAGTGCTTAAAAATGGGGAAGGGCACTGTGGACCGGCCCCCTTAGGATCGCCGCCCCTGGCTAAACTAGCTACTGAATAAATGATTGCCAGTTCCACAATTCGCATTATTTTAAGATTTTTGAAAACGTACTTTGCATAAATTATTATGCTGGCCATCATGAGACAAGTCACAAGATGGCGCCCATCTACTCCGGACAGCTATGAGCTGCACTCAGTGTTTGTAAACTCACTAATAGGCTCACACGGCGTGTCAAAAATGCGGAAAAGTTCGTTGTTTAGAACCACTGACCAGGGTATATTGTTACTTTACTTTAATCCAACGATGTTGTAGCCTGTTCATCGATCAAAGTATAGATGTCCATTGCTGCTCTTCTTCAGACTTGTGTTGGCCAGGGCCATGGGAACGAGTTTTTTTAGTAGGGTGCTGAAGTAAATTTGAAAAAAAAAGAAAGAAAAAGGTTTTCACTACAAAATGGAGATAAAATTGGTCCCGAGAAATGTTTAAAGCAAAAAGAAAAAAGAAACAAAAAAGGGGTTTTTACTACGAAATATAGGTCGTTTTGGTTATATATTTTTTTAGTACAGTATTCACCTTCCAGAAAACCTGAGGTGCCGCCTACGGAGAATGATACACGCAGCACACCCAAGTTAATTTCGGGGGGGGGGGGGGGGAGGATGCTTCAGCACTCCAAGCACCCCGCTTCACAGACAAGGTGAAAGACAAGGTTTGGCTTTCATGGGGAAAAATCTTCATTACAGAGTGTAGGCCTACAGGACAGAAACTCATTATCATCAAATCTACGCTTTTACAAAATTAATACATTCAAATATTCACTTTTCTACGTATATACTGTCTTGCTTACTTTAAACTGTTTATGCATTAATAAAGGATGGGCTCATGATTGGTGATATTACAAAACATTATACCATTAGAAAAATATACTATGAAAAAGGCGAACAAAAGTGTATCTCGGCCAATAAATTCTGCTCCGTTTCCCCTTTTGACTTGCAAGCTCGAGTAAATTAAATTTCATGCCGTTTCAAATGGCATGAAATTGAATACACTCGATCATAAACCATTTGCTTGCTCTTGATTTCTTTACCTTTTCACTTAAAGAAAATTATATTAAAAAGGGGGCGATTAAAATGGTCATTCAAAAATATTACTGAAAACCTATTTCCACATGGGATATGAAACATTAAGTAGAATGAATAGAATGAAAATCTATGACCTAGATTTTCTTCCTAGAATATCTTTCCTGGCCAGATCTATATTTTGTCAACGTAAATAATATCGTTACATAAAAAAATTATGCAAGATGATCTGTCGCTTTCTGTGAGCCCATGAAATGATATAAGGTCATCTCCTAAAGATTTATTCAATTAAAAAATATGAATAATAAGAATTATCATATGCCACATAATATTCTTTCAAAAAATTCTTTATACATATATGAATTAAATTTGTTAGTGGATAGGAAGATTACATGCAGATATAATTATCAATTTACTCTCACACTTAAATAATAACGAGTGCTGACGACGACAACCATGATGACGTCGATGATGCTATATAGTCTGATGGTGATAATGATGAATGATGATTCAAAATGATGATAGTGATGATGAGGAGGAGGAAGAGGTGGCAATTGGCTTTGGTGACGATGATGATCACGAATACGATGACACAAACGCGCGATGGTAGCAGTGATGATGACGTTGGTGATGAAAATTATGTTTATCATGAAGATTGCTTTCATTTCAATAATATGCAGTACTGTCGATTAACGTCTTATATAATCAAGGGACTTCTTTGATATATATATAATGTATCGAGTATAATTATTATTTCTGATATTGATAAAGCATTATTTATGAAAAACAGGTAATCCTCATAGATCTTATTCGAACAGCATTAAAGGTCTACTACTTTGAAGACTCGGAACTAAAACGGGGGTGGGGGCAAATGACCTATCAATGTGAAGCTTAGAATCTCCTCTTTCATCTGATATTACTTAGATTATTCCTCATTCACGCATGAGTGAGCAAAATAATTTGAAGAAAGGTTACCAAAAACTCATTTGGCGGGGGGTCTCTGAATTTCAAAATAAAAATCACATGCCTAAAAATGTCAATATCTGCTCTTTTATTTGATATCTTAATCACAAAAATGGTCAAGAAGTAAGAAAGTTATGGTCCCTCGAAACAATGCTTGTATTTCCATAATTTCATTAAATAAACGTGTTTTCACCGGTTTCCCACAGAAGCTATCGCGCGGTTTTCGGAGACTTAATGCATGGCTGATCGTCAACAAAACGGAGTGTCGAGTGAGTTTGAACGCTAGCCTGTAAAACCTCTTCATTTTATGAAATTAATGAAATTCAAGCCTTATTTCAAATAACCAGAACTTTGTTATTTCTTGACCATTTTCTGAAATTGAGCTATCAAATTAAAGAACAGATATTGAACTTTTTAAAAATGTGGTTTTCTTTTTGAAACCCAGATACAGCCCGTTAAATGAAATTTTGGTATCCCTCTTCAAATTTTTTTGCTCACTCATGCGTGAATGAGAAATAATCTAAGTATTTTCAGATGAAAGAGGAGATTCTAAGCTTTACAATGGTAGGTCATTTGTCTATTGTATTTGTGATTAAGTTATGATAAATCATCGATAAATCTCGATTTTTGTGGGACGCACTGTATTGCGAGCTGAACATTTTTTATATCCAGCACTTTCGTTTTATCATGAAAATAATCATGATGTGTACGCATACGATTTCGCTAGTGTTTTATTAGGTGAAAATTGCACATTTTCTAATATTCATTTTATTATATTTTACTTGCCTTGAATTCTACTCTGATTTCCTTGAATAGGGCAAATTCCTTGACTTTTTTCATTTTTCCTTGCAATTCCTTGAATTTTCATAATTCCTCAAAAATTCCCTAAAATTCCCCAATATATGTGAGCTGGCCAGATTCCCATATATGGAACTCGAACCCGGGACGCGCGTTTCCGTTTTACACCCTAGCGAAGGCATTTTCCGCAAAAATAGCCACAAAGCGACTAGTGAAGAGTCTACACACGTCGCTGGTTGCAGCGTGCGACACAGGCGAGTCCTAGTCTGCTGGCAAACCCTTCACTCGAGTTAAGGGTCTGAATGTGCAGCCTACTCATGCCTTGTGTACTGAAGGCTCTCTCAAGTTTTGTATGTGCTAGTCTTTGCGTGGAGGCACACTTATTGATCAAAGTTCCAATCAGGGTCTGTGCCTGCAGACTAGGCGAGTCCCACACCACCTCATGCAATCTGCACAGTTACTGATCAGAGCATTTCATGTACAGATAGCAGTCATATGAGCGAAATCCGAACATGCTTTTGCAGTTAGGTTTTTTTTATGAAAAGTTAAGAAAAAGTTTTTTTTTTCTAAATATAAATTATTAACTAAATGAATAGAATGACAGACAAAATAAAAATAAACAGATACATACAATAGAAAGAAAATTGAAGTTTGATGGATTGATACACTTAGATGCCGAAAGATAGATATTTAGAAGACGGATAAATAGATAGAGACATAGATAGATAGATAGATAGAAGTAGAGAGAGAGAGAGAGAAAGACAGAGAGATGGATAGATAGATAGATAGATAGATAGATAGATAGATAGATAGATAGATAGATAGATAGATAGATAGATAGATAGATAGATAGATAGATAGATAGATAGATGGGGGGAGAGAACTTGAGAGATGGAGAGATGTTATAGATAGATAGATTGATAGATAGATAGATAGATAGATAGATATATGGACGGATAAAGAGAAATAGAGAGAGAGAGAGAAAAAGACAGACAGATGGATAGATAGAGAGAGAGAGGGAGAGAATCTGAGAGATAGATATTAGATAGATAGATAAAGAATGAGAGAGACAGAGAAGATGGGCAAATTCACAGATAGATAGATACTGTAGTTACATAGATAGATAGATAAATAGATAGATAGATAGATAGATAGAGAGAGAGAAATAGAGAAAGACAGACAGATGGATAGATAGTAGAGAGAGGGGGGAGGGGAGATAGAGAATTTTAGAGATAGGTAGGTGTTAGATAGATAGATAGATAAAGAATGAGAGAGACAGAGAAGATAAACAAATTAACAGATAGATAGATACTGTAGTTACATAGATATATAAATAGATAGATAGATAGATAGATAGATAGATAGATAGATAGATAGATAGATAGATAGATAGATAGATAGATAGATAGATAGATAGATAGATAGATAGATAGGGGAGAGACCTTGAGAGAGGGAGAGATGATATAGATAGATAGATATATATATGGACGGAAAAAGAGAAATAGAGAAAGAGAGAAAACAAGACAGATGGATAGATAGATAGATAAAGAATGAGAGAGACAGAGAAGATTAACAGATAGATAGATAGATACTGTAGTTACATAGATAGATTTAAAAATAGATAGATAGAAGATAGATAGATAGAGAGAGAGAAAGACAGAAAGATGGATAGATAGATAGAGAGAGGGGGAGAGAGAGATAGAGAATTGAGAGATAGATAGATGTTAGATAGATAAAGAATGAGAGAGACAGAGAAGAGCGACACATTAACAGATAGATAGATACTGCAGTTACATATAGATAGATAGAAAATAGATAGATAGATTGATAGAGAGAGAACTAGAGAACTAGAGAAAGACAGATGGATAGATAGAGAGAGAGATAGATAGATGTTAGATAGATAAAGAATGAGAGACAGAGAAGATTAACAGATAGATAGATACTGTAGTTACATAGATAGATAGATAGATAGATAGATAGATAGATAGATAGATAGATAGATAGATAGATAGATAGATAGATAGATCTATATAGATATGATTTGAGAGATAGATATATAGACGGATAGAG
Source organism: Lytechinus pictus (assembly GCF_037042905.1). NCBI lineage: Eukaryota > Metazoa > Echinodermata > Echinoidea > Temnopleuroida > Toxopneustidae > Lytechinus > Lytechinus pictus. The sequence goes on along the minus strand of NC_087262.1, from coordinate 18,243,123 downwards.
AGAAAAAGACAGACAGATGGATAGATAGAGAGCATTTGAGATCAAAGACTGAAATAAGTAAATGTTTACATACAAATAGAATCATAACAAAATATAAAGTAAACATTATAAATAAATATCAAATACAATACAAATTCATACAGATGAAAAAGAAATGTATCATAAATAAATACAAAGGGCCAAAAGTAATACAAAGTGTCACCAAAGAAGAAACAAGCGGAATGAAAGATTAAGAAGAAAGAGGTGAGAGAAGGGAAAGAAATTGGGATAAGACAAAGAGAAGGGAAAGCAAGAGGGGGAATTTGAAAGAGAATAGGAGGCAACCTTCAGAAAAAAAACTCATTATGCAATACAAGACATTTAACAATATGGTAACAAGTAAATAAAGTAGTAATTGAATCGAATCGAGCACAAAAAAGGGAAAAGCAGAGCTGAGGAAATAGACTCCCGAAGGAAGTCGAAGCAGTGTTGATATTGCACATGAGTAGATTAATAGATGGATAGAGAGAAATAAAAGAGAGACAGATGGATAGATAGAGAATTTGAGAGATAGATGTTAGATGGATAGACAGATAGATAGGTATATAGAGAATGAGAGAGACAGAGTAGATAGACAAATTAACAGATAGATATATCATGTAGTTCCATAGATTGATTTATAAGATAGATAGTGGATAGACAGATATGATAGATATAAGGATAGATATAATATGAAAAAAAGGTAATTATGTGTTTTATTTTTCAATATTTTAGCTATTATTCGTTTTCATTCATATAAACGATCATGTGCGATAAACGGGGCGATAAAGTAAAAAAAAATATCATGAAGCCAACGTATATAGTTCAGCGGAACAACCAAAATACAGAGACTAAAGCTTTTGGTCTATAAGCTCAGCTGCATTTGCACGTATGTTCTGCGGATATCTTCGGTGCGGACTTTTGGATCGCGCGCCCAGCTGATTATGTAAACAAACGTAGACGTAGACTCTTCACTAGTCGCTTTGTGGCTATTTTTCCGGAAAATGCCTTCGCCAGGGTGTAAAACGGAAACGCGCACCCGGGACTCGTGCTCAGCCAAAGGCAACTTGAAAGCATAGCAGATACTAACTAGGTTTGATATCTTATTCTTATTCAGCTTCGGGTTATTCTTTTAGTCGTTTTATTTGGCAATAATTTAGAGCTGATTATTTTCATTTTCATTTTGAGTTTTTTTAATTTAGGGGGGGGGGGGGTAAATATACGCACTTTGTTTACAAACGATAAAACTATGCCAATTTTAATATTTGAACAAATTATCTTTCACTAATGTGGTAAATATTCTAGAGATCCTTAACCAAGAAGATAAATCGCAAAACTCACTAAATACGAAAACCCCCGTGTTTTCGGCCGGGGGGGGGGGGGGGTACTCGCGTGTATAACGCATACGGGAATGTGCCGCTCCAGTGGGTCTTTTTTTGCAAAAAAAAACCTAGACATGGGTCTTGCTATTGCAAGGAGACCTTAGCCATGGGTCCTATTTTTCAACTGAATAATCCTTAGACATGGGTCCGTTTCTGAAAAAAAATCCAAATACTTAGTTAAGAATCCCCAGGACAAGCCCCCAGAAAAGCCCCGGAATTGTCTATGTTAGTCCTGGTCGAGAATACGAATAGCCGCGCCGGGACCCTGTAGTATTTCCACATCTTAGTAAGATAGTAGTTTGTTTTGAGTTGGCCCTACTGTCGATTAACAGAGTCAAATGCCCCTTAGAAATGGGTAAGGGTTTCAAGCCCTAAGCATCACACCCCAGCCCCCTCCCATCTGTATGCCATTGCTTATCTACCCCACTCACATGACACAACAAACTTAAGGCACGAAGGATTATTCTTACAACTTGGTTTTTCCTTCATAACTACTAACAGTAACCTATAAAAATGAGAATATTGCTTTCTTGTTACAAAGGGGCACTCGTTAACACATAAAACGGGTCCTTCTCATTTGAAAGGGCACAGAAAACGTTCGCGAGGAGCACTTTTCTTAGGTAAAAAGGGGCACTGATTTGAGAAAGGGCACCTATGAGAAAGCAAGTGGCACTTGCTAACACCTAAAACGGGTCCTCCTCAGGTGAAAGGGGCATAGCACACGTTCGTGTGGGGGCATTTTTCTTGCATAACAAGGGCACTTTTCTTGCGTAAAAAAGGCACTTTTTTAGTGCTTAAAAATGGGGAAAGGGCACTGTGGACCGGCCCCCCAGGATCGCCGCCCCTGGCTAAACTAGCTACTGAATAAATGATTGCCAGTTCCACAATTCGCATTATTTTAAGATTTTTGAAAACGTACTTTGCATAAATAATTATGCAGGCCATCATGAGACAAGTCACAAGATGGCGCCCATCTACTCCGGACAGCTATGAGCTGCACTCAGTGTTTGTAAACCATAGAGGTAATTAGTATACATCTCTATGTTGTAAACTCACTTTACATACTCTATATACGTGTATGATAAAAGGCTCACACGGCGTGTCAAAAATGCGGAAAAGTTCGTTGTTTAGAACCACTGACCAGGGTATATTGTTACTTTACTTTAATCCAACGATGTTGTAGCCTGTTCATCGATCAAAGTATAGATGTCCATTGCTGCTCTTCTTCAGACTTGTGTTGGCCAGGGCCATGGGAACGACTTTTTTTTAGTAGGGTGCTGAAGTAAATTTGAAGAAAAAAAAGAAAAGAAAAAGGTTTTCACTACAAAATGGAGATAAAATTGGTCCCGAGAAGTTTTTAAAGCAAAAAGAAAAAAGAAACAAAAAAGGGGTTTTTACTACGAAATATAGGTCGTTTTGGTTATATATTTTTTTAGTACAGTATTCACCTTCCAGAAAACCTGAGGTGCCGCCTACGGAGAATGATACACGCAGCACACCCAAGTTAATTTCGGGGGGGGGGGGATGCTTCAGCACTCCAAGCACCCCGCTTCACAGACAAGGTGAAAGACAAGGTTTGGCTTTCATGGGGAAAAATCTTCATTACAGAGTGTAGGCCTACAGGACAGAAACTCATTATCATCAAATCTACGCTTTTACAAAATTAATACATTAAAATATTCACTTTTCTACGTATATACTGTCTTGCTTACTTTAAACTGTTTATGCATTAATAAAGGATGGGCTCATGATTGGTGATATTACAAAACATTATACCATTAGAAAAATATACTATGAAAAAGGCGAACAAAAGTGTATCTAGGCCAATAAATTCTGCTCCGTTTCCCCTTTTGACTTGCAAGCTCGAGTAAATTAAATTTCATGCCGTTTCAAATGGCATGAAATTGAATACACTCGATCATAAACCATTTGCTTGCTCTTGATTTCTTTACCTTTTCACTTAAAGAAAATTATATTAAAAAGGGGGCGATTAAAATGGTCATTCAAACATATTACTGAAAACCTATTTCCACATGGGATATGAAACATTAAGTAGAATGAATAGAATGAAAATCTATGACCTAGATTTTCTTCCTAGAATATCTTTCCTGGCCAGATCTATATTTTGTCAACGTAAATAATATCGTTACATAACAAAATTATGCAAGATGATCTGTCGCTTTCTGTGAGCCCATGAAATGATATAAGGTCATCTCCTAAAAATTTATTCAATTAAAAAATATAAATAATAAGAATTATCATATGCCACATAATATTCTTTCAAAAAATTCTTTATACATATATGAATTAAATTTGTTATTGGATAGGAAGATTACATGCAGATATAATTATCAATTTACTCTCACACTTAAATAATAACGAGTGCTGACGACGACCATGACGTCGATGATGCTATATAGTCTGATGGTGATAAATGATGAATGATGATTCAAAATGATGATAGTGATGATGAGGAGGAGGAAGAGGTGGCAATTGGCTTTGGTGACGATGATGATCACGAATACGTTGACACAAACGCGCGATGGTAGCAGTGATGATGACGTTGGTGATGAAAACTATGTTTATCATGAAGATTGCTTTCATTTCAATAATATGCAGTACTGTCGATTAACGTCTTATATAATCAAGGGACTTCCTAAATATATATATAATGTATCGAGTATAATTATTATTTCTGATATTGATAAAGCATTATTTATGAAAAACAGGTAATCCTCATAGATCTTATTCGAACAGCATTAAATGTCTACTACTTTGAAGACTCGGAACTAAAACGGGGGTGGGGGCAAATGACCTATCAATGTGAAGCTTAGAATCTCCTCTTTCATCTGATATTACTTAGATTATTCCTCATTCACGCATGAGTGAGCAAAATAATTTGAAGAAAGGTTACCAAAAACTCATTTGGCGGGGGGTCTCTGAATTTCAAAATAAAAATCACATGCCTAAAAATGTCACTATCTGCTCTTTTATTTGATGCCTTAATCACAAAAAATGGTCAAGAAGTAAGAAAGTTATGGTCCCTCGAAACAATGCTTGTATTTCCATAATTTCATTAAATAAACGTGTTTTCACCGGTTTCCCACAGAAGCTATCGCGCGGTTTTCGGAGACTTAATGCATGGCTGATCGTCAACAAAACGGAGTGTCGAGTGAGTTTGAACGCTAGCCTGTAAAACATCTTCATTTTATGAAATTAATGAAATTCAAGCCTTATTTCAAATAACCAGAACTTTGTTATTTCTTGACCATTTTCTAAAATTGAGCTATCAAATTAAAGAGCAGATATTGAACTTGTTAAAAATGTGGTTTTCTTTTTGAAACCCAGATACAGCCCGCCAAATGAATTTTTGGTATCCCTCTTCAAATTGTTTTTGCTCACTCATGCGTGAATGAGAAATAATCTAAGTATTTTCGGATGAAAGAGGAGATTCTAAGCTTTACAATGGTAGGTCATTTGTCTATTGTATTTGTGATTAAGTTATGATAAATCATCGATAAATCTCGGTTTTTGTGGGACGCACTGTATTGCGAGCTGAAATTTTTTTATATCCAGCACTTTCGTTTTATCATGAAAATAATCATGATGTGTACGCATACGATTTCGCTAGTGTTTTATTAGGTGAAAATTGCACATTTTCTAATATTCATTTTATTATATTTTACTTGCCTTGAATTCTACTCTGATTTCCTTGAATAGGGCAAATTCCTTGACTTTTTTCATTTTTCCTTGCAATTCCTTGAATTTTCATAATTCCTCAAAAATTCCCTAGAATTCCCCAATATAATTATGTGAGCTGGCCAGATTCCCATATGGAACTCGAACCCCGGACTCGTGCTCAGCCAAAGGCAAAGCATGGCAGGTACTAACTAGGTTTGATATCTTATTCTTATTCAGCTTCGGGTTATTCTTTTAGTCGTTTTATTTGGCAATAATTTAGAGCTGATTATTTTCATTTTCATTTTGAGCTTTTTTAATTCAGGGGGGGCTAAAGATATACGCATTTTGTTTACAAACGATAAAAACTATGCCAATTTTAATATTTGAACAAATTATCTTTCACTAATGTGGTAAATATTCTAGAGATCCTTAACCAAGAAGATAAATCGCAAAACTCACTAAATACGAAAACCCCCGTGTTTTCGGCCGGGGGGGGGGGGGGGTACTCGCGTGTATAACGCATACGGGAATGTGCCGCTCCAGTGGGTCTTTTTTTGCAAAAAAAAACCTAGACATGGGTCTTGCTATTGCAAGGAAACCTTAGCCATGGGTCCTATTTTTCAACTGAATAATCCTTAGACATGGGTCCGTTTCTGAAAAAATTCAAAATACTTAGTTAAGAATCCCCAGGACAAGCCCCCGGAAAAGCCCCGGAATTGTCTATGTTAGTCCTGGTCGAGAATACGAATAGCCGCGCCGGGACCCTGTAGTATTTCCACATCTTAGTAAGATAGTAGTTTGTTACTGTCGATTAACAGAGTCAAATGACCCTTAGAAATGGGTAAGGGTTTCAAGCCCTGAGCATCACACCCCCAGCCCCCTCCCATCTGTATGCCATTGCTTATCTACCCCACTCACATGACACAACATAGCACACGTTCGTGTGGGGGCATTTTTCTTGCATAACAAGGGCACTTTTCTTGCGTAAAAAAAAGGCACTTTTTTAGTGCTTAAAAATGGGGGAAGGGCACTGTGGACCGGCCCCCCAGGATCGCCGCCCCTGGCTAAACTAGCTACTGAATAAATGATTGCCAGTTCCACAATTCGCATTATTTTAAGATTTTTGAAAACGTACTTTGCATAAATTATTATGCAGGCCATCATGAGACAAGTCACAAGATGGCGCCCATCTACTCCGGACAGCTATGAGCTGCACTCAGTGTTTGTAAACCATAGAGATGTATACTAATTAATACATCTCTATGTTGTAACTCACTTTACATACTCTATATACGTGTATGATAATAGGCTCACACGGCGTGTCAAAAATGCGGAAAAGTTCGTTGTTTAGAACCACTGACCAGGGTATATTGTTACTTTACTTTAATCCAACGATGTTGTAGCCTGTTCATCGATCAAAGTATAGATGTCCATTGCTGCTCTTCTTCAGACTTGTGTTGGCCAGGGCCATGGGAACGACCTTTTTTAGTAGGGTGCTGAAGTAAATTTGAAAAAAAAGAAAAGAAAAAGGTTTTCACTACAAAATGGAGATAAAATTGGTCCCGAGAAATTTTTAAAGCAAAAAGAAAAAAGAAACAAAAAAGGGGTTTTTACTACGAAATATAGGTCGTTTTGGTTATATATTTTTTTAGTACAGTATTCACCTTCCAGAAAACCTGAGGTGCCGCCTACGGAGAATGATACACGCAGCGCACCCAAGTTAATTTCGGGGGGGGGGGGATGCTTCAGCACTCCAAGCACCCCGCTTCACAGACAAGGTGAAAGACAAGGTTTGGCTTTCATGGGGAAAAATCTTCATTACAGAGTGTATAGGCCTACAGGACAGAAACTCATTATCATCAAATCTACGCTTTTACAAAATTAATACATTCAAATATTCACTTTTCTACGTATATACTGTCTTGCTTACTTTAAACTGTTTATGCATTAATAAAGGATGGGCTCATGATTGGTGATATTACAAAACATTATACCATTAGAAAAATATACTATGAAAAAGGCGAACAAAAGTGTATCTCGGCCAATAAATTCTGCTCCGTTTCCCCTTTTGACTTGCAAGCTCGAGTAAATTAAATTTCATGCCGTTTCAAATGGCATGAAATTGAATACACTCGATCATAAACCATTTGCTTGCTCTTGATTTCTTTACCTTTTCACTTAAAGAAAATTATATTAAAAAGGGGGCGATTAAAATGGTCATTCAAAAATATTACTGAAAACCTATTTCCCCATGGGATATGAAACATTAAGTAGAATGAATAGAATGAAAATCTATGATTTAGATTTTCTTCCTAGAATATCTTTCCTGGCCAGATCTATATTTTGTCAACGTAAATAATATCGTTACATAAAAAAATTATGCAAGATGATCTGTCGCTTTCTGTGAGCCCATGAAATGATATAAGGTCATCTCCTAAAGATTTATTCAATTAAAAAATATAAATAATAAGAATTATCATATGCCACATAATATTCTTTCAAAAAATTCTTTATACATATATGAATTAAATTTGTTATTGGATAGGAAGATTACATGCAGATATAATTATTAATTTACTCTCACACTTAAATAATAACGAGTCTGACGACGACAACCATGATGACGTCGATGATGCTATATAGTCTGATGGTGATAATGATGAATGATGATTCAAAATGATGATAGTGATGATGAGGAGGAGGAAGAGGTGGCAATTGGCTTTGGTGACGATGATGATCACGAATACGATGACACAAACGCGCGATGGTAGCAGTGATGATGACGTTGGTGATGAAAATTATGTTTATCATGAAGATTGCTTTCATTTCAATAATATGCAGTACTGTCGATTAACATCTTATATAATCAAGGGACTTCCTTGATATATATATAATGTATCGAGTATAATTATTATTTCTGATATTGATAAAGCATTATTTATGAAAAACAGGTAATCCTCATAGATCTTATTCGAACAGCATTAAAGGTCTACTACTTTGAAGACTCGAAACTAAAACGGGGGTGGGGGCAAATGACCTATCAATTTGAAGCTTAGAATCTCCTCTTTCATCTGATATTACTTAGATTATTCCTCATTCACGCATGAGTGAGGAAAATAATTTGAAGAAAGGTTACCAAAAACTCATTTGGCGGGGGTGTCTCTGAATTTCAAAATAAAAATCACATGCCTAAAAATGTCAATATCTGCTCTTTTATTTGATACCTTAATCACAAAAAAATGGTCAAGAAGTAAGAAAGTTATGGTCCCTCGAAACAATGCTTGTATTTCCATAATTTCATTAAATAAACGTGTTTTCACCGGTTTCCCACAGAAGCTATCGCGCGGTTTTCGGAGACTTAATGCATGGCTGATCGTCAACAAAACGGAGTGTCGAGTGAGTTTGAACGCTAGCCTGTAAAACCTCTTCATTTTATGAAATTAATGAAATTCAAGCCTTATTTCAAATAACCAGAACTTTGTTATTTCTTGACCATTTTCTAAAATTGAGCTATCAAATTAAAGAGCAGATATTGAACTTGTTAAAAATGTGGTTTTCTTTTTGAAACCCAGATACAGCCCGCCAAATGAATTTTTGGTATCCCTCTTCAAATTGTTTTTGCTCACTCATGCGTGAATGAGAAATAATCTAAGTATTTTCAGATGAAAGAGGAGATTCTAAGCTTTACAATGGTAGATCATTTGTCTATTGTATTTGTGATTGAGTTATGATAAATTATCGATAAATCTCGGTTTTTGTGGGACGCACTGTATTGCGAGCTTAAATTTTTTTATATCCAGCACTTTCGTTTTATCATGAAAATAATCATGATGTGTACGCATACGATTTCGCTAGTGTTTTATTAGGTGAAAATTGCACATTTTCTAATATTCATTTTATTATATTTTACTTGCCTTGAATTCTACTCTGATTTCCTTGAATAGGGCAAATTCCTTGACTTTTTTTATTTTTCCTTGCAATTCCTTGAATTTTCATAATTCCTCAAAAATTCCCTAGAATTCCCCAATATATGTGAGCTGGCCAGATTCCCATATGGAACTCGAACCCGGGACTCGTGCTCAGCCAAAGGCAACTTGAAAGCATAGCAGGTACTAACTAGGTTTGATATCTTATTCTTATTCAGCTTCGGGTTATTCTCTTAGTCGTTTTATTTGGCAATAATTTAGAGCTGATTATTTTCATTTTCTTTTTGAGTTTTTTTAATTTAGGGGGGGCTAAAGATACGCACTTTGTTTACAAACGATAAAACTATGCCAATTTTAATATTTGAACAAATTATCTTTCACTAATGTGGTAAATATTCTAGAGATCCTTAACCAAGAAGATAAATCGCAAAACTCACTAAATACGAAAACCCCCGTGTTTTCGGCCGGGGGGGGGGGGGGGGTACTCGAGTGTATAACGCATACGGGAATGTGCCGCTCCAGTGGGTCTTTTTTTGCAAAAAAAAACCTAGACATGGGTCTTGCTATTGCAAGGAAACCTTAGCCATGGGTCCTATTTTTCAACTGAATAATCCTTAGACATGGGTCCGTTTCTGAAAAAAAATTCAAATACTTAGTTAAGAATCCCCAGGACAAGCCCCCGGAAAAGCCCCCGGAAAAGCCCCGGAATTGTCTATGTTAGTCCTGGTCGAGAATACGAATAGCCGCGCCGGGACCCTGTAGTATTTCCACATCTTAGTAAGATAGTAGTTTGTTACTGTCGATTAACAGAGTCAAATGACCCTTAGAAATGGGTAAGGGTTTCAAGCCCTGAGCATCACACCCCCAGCCCCCTCCCATCTGTATGCCATTGCTTATCTACCCCACTCACATGACAAAACAAACTTAAGGCACGAAGGATTATTCTTACAACTTGGGTTTTCCTTCATAACTACTAACAGTAACCTATAAAAATGAGAATATTGCTTTCTTGTTACAAAGGGGCACTCGTTAACACATAAAACGGGTCCTTCTCATGTGAAAGGGCACAGAAAACGTTCGCGAGGAGCACTTTTCTTAAGTAAAAAGGGGCACTGATTTGAGAAAGGGCACCTACGAAAAGGCAAGGGGCACTTGCTAACACCTAAAACCAGGGGTCCTCCTCAGGTGAAAGGGGCATAGCACACGTTCGTGTGGGGGCATTTTTCTTGCATAACGAGGACACTTTTCTTGCGTAAAAAAAGGCACTTTTTCAGTGCTTAAAAATGGGGGAGGGGCACTGTGCACCGGCCCCCCAGGATCGCCGCCCCTGGCTAAACTAGCTACTGAATAAATGATTTCCAGTTCCACAATTCGCATTATTTTAAGATTTTTGAAAACGTACTTTACATAATTATGCAGGCCATCATGAGACAAGTCACAAGATGGCGCCCATCTATTCCGGACATCAGCTGCACTGTCTGCAGCGTTTGTAAACCCACTTATAGGCTTACATGGCGTGTCGAAAATGCGGGAAAGTTCGTTGTTTAGAACCACTGACCAGGGTATTATTACTTTCCTTTAATCCAACGATGTTGTAGCCTGTTCATCGATCAAAGTAGAGATGTCCATTGCTGCTTTTCTTCAGACTTGTGTTGGCCAGGGCCATGGGAACGACTTTCTTCAGTGGGGACGCTGAAGTAAATTTGAAAAGAAAAGAAAAAAAGGTTTTCACTACACAAGGGAGATAAAATTGGTCCCGAGAAATTTTTAAAGCAAAAAGCAAAAAGATTTTTTTTACTACGAGATGCTTCGATCAGCAATCCAAGCACCCCGCTTCACAGACAAGGTGAAAGACAAGGTTTGGCTTTCATTGGAAAAAAATCTTCATTACAGAGTGTAGGCCTATACAGGGCAGAAACTCTATCATCAAATCTAGGCTTAAAAAAATTAGTACATTCAAATATTCTCTTTTCTACGTATATACTGTCTTACTTTTAACTGTTAATGCATTAATAAAGGATGGGCTCATGATTGGTGATATTACAAAACATTATACCATTAGAAAAATATACTATGAAAAAGGCGAACAAAAGTGTATCTCGGCCAATAAATTCTGCTCCGTTTCCCCTTTTGACTTGCAAGCATGGGTGTCGATCACGGGGGGGGGGGGGATGGGGGGATATATCCCCCCAATATTTCAAGTGGGGGGGGGGTGGCCTGTTTTATCATTCCCCCCCCCCCCCAATAATTTAGGGTAGAAAAATTATAATAATGATGATGAAAAAATGAAAAGTTTGATCATGATGATTATAGTGATGATTATAGTATGCCATCAATCAGTTTGTTTCCCTCGCAATTTGTGTATATTGTTATTAAATGAAAACATTCTTTTTCAGGACTATTAAACAGATGGGTGGAAGTTCAAGATGAAAAAGAATGAAATGTTTATGTATATGATATTTTTTAACACATGACATAAAAGGACCCCAACGAAAAACAACTTTTGTTGATAGGGTGTTCCATCCCACCAGTGGTGAATGAATTAATTTTAATAAATCAATTAATTCAAAAGGGTGGAAAAACAAACGGGAGTAAAAGGGTGGCAGGATAAATCGTCTAAGGAATGACCATATAGCTATTAGAGTAATAGCCCCACCAATGAAAATATTTGGGGGGAACATATCGTTTTGCCCCCCTCCCAATAATTCCGCATGTGCAACTAAAAATAAAATAAGATTGTAATGCTACACTGAAACCAGCAAGCGAGATTAAGATACCAACTCGATTTTGATCTAAAATCGTGCTCCAAATGTCTGCTTTTCAGATCGGAATATAAAAATTTTCAGCTCGCGCTTCGCGCTCGCATCATTTCTGTACCAAAACCCCATACTTTTCATGATTAAATAGGTGAATAGAATGTCCCGTTTTCAGTTCTATACCTCAAAAGAACTCCCGCTTCGATTTGCAATAATCTTTTGTTGGATATATATCTTGTTCTGTATTAAAAGCGTCCATTAAATTGTCTTTTTGTCCAGATCGAAATATTAAAATTTTCAGCTGACGCTTTGCGCTCGCATCTATTGTTCTTCTAGATACCCATCTTAATCATTGGTACCAAAAGTGCTTAGAATATCAAGCTTTCACGTCAGAATATAAAGAAATTTTAGCTCGCTCTCTAGTGAGATACATGTATCTATGCTCCTCATGAGTTACTACAAGCAAACCTAAACAGGTACATTTTTCCTGTTTTCATGTCATACTAAAAATTTTCAGCTCGCGCTTCGCGCTCGCATTGTTGGTGAGGTTGAGATATGTGTCTCTTTCTCATGATTCATATATATATATATATATATATATATATAAAATATAGGCCTATGTGTGGGGTGTAGGGGTGTGTGGGTGAGTTTGTTCGTTTTATATGATCGAGCGTCTTTGGAACGTTGATTCATGATTTTGCCCCCCCCCCCCCCATCTGAAAAATGGATCGATGCCCCTGTGTATACATCATGCTCAATCAACAGATCACTATGTACATGTTCCAGAAAATTTTTGTCATTTTTTCTTTCGTATGAGTTTAGAATAGGCTTACTTGTAACACAAATTGAATTTAAAAAAAAATTATGTAAGTACAGTACACTACAACAATGAAGGAATTTCCAAGAACACCATGCATATCAATCACTCCCAAATGTCATAACTTGTGATTTTAGTGGGGGTAATGTTGAAAGATCCCCATCCACAAGAACTTTTGTGTCATCATCCCCCCCAACCAAGAATACTGATCGACACCCATGCTTGCAAGCTCGAGTAAATTAAATTTCATGCCGTTTCAAATGGCATGAAATTGAATACACTCGATCATAAACCATTTGCTTGCTCTTGATTTCTTTACCTTTTCACTTAAAGAAAATTATATAAAAAAGGGGGCGATTAAAAGGGTCATTCAAACATAATACTGAAAACCTATTTCCACATGGGATATGAAACATTAAGTAGAATGAATAGAATGAAAATCTATGACCTAGATTTTCTTCCTAGAATCTCTTTCCTGGCCAGATCTATATTTTGTCAAAGTAAATAATATCGTTACATAAATTATGCAAGGTGATCTGTCGCTTTCTGTAAGCCCATGAAATGATATATGGTCACCTGCTGTAGATTTATTCAATTAAAAAATATAAATAATAAGAATTATCATATGCCACATATTATTCTTGAACATTTTTCTTTATACATATATGAAATAATTTTGTTCTTGGATAGGATGATTAAATGCAGATATAATTATTAATTTACTTTCACACTTAAACGACAGGGGCCGCGGAACGGTTTTCAAAGTGGGGGGGGGGGGGGCTGAGCCAAAAGTGGGGGGGGGCTGACCATGCTAAAAAACACAATCATATGGTAATTTTTACATTTTTGTACACGGTTCCGCGGCCCCTGAACGAGTGCTGACAACGACGACCATGATGACGTCGATGATGCTATATAGTCTGATGGTGATAATGATGAATGATGATTCAAAATGATGACAGTGATGATGAGGAGGAGGAAGAGGAAGAGGTGCATGGCAATTGGCTTTGGTGACGATGATGATCACGAATACGATGACACAAACGCGCGATGGTAGCAGTGATGATGACGTTGGTGATGAAAATTATGTTTATCATGCAGATTGCTTTAATTTCAATAATATGCAGTACTGTCGATTCACGTCTTATACTGCATAATCAAGGGACTTCCTTGATATATAATGTATCGATGCGAGTATAATCATAATTACTGATATTGATAAAGTATTATTTACGAAAAACAGGTAATCCTCATAAATCTTATTCGAACAGTATTATCATTAAAGGTCTACTACATTGAAGACTCGGAACTAAAACGGGGGTGGGGGCTATTTTGGAAATTATGATTTTTTTTACTAATTAGTATCGAAAATTCAATCGGAAAACCTAAATCATCTAGACACCCTTCTTCCAACATGTCCCATCTTCGTAATACGAGATGACGCTTTTGTGTGGTTTCATATATCTTCATCTTCTCAAAATTGTAAAAAGACCTCCTATTTTATTTACAACCAACTTTAATGGTGAGTGTTCCATCAATTCATCGAGGGCAATATTTGCCGACTTATCAAATGTTTGCTGATATCTCATTCCATATTTACATTTCTCTGCCGCTGGCGATGATAATGTGAAATAAATTGAATTTTCTCTCACCTATTCAGACAGTAGGCAGGTCCCCAATTAAAAAGTGACTTCTTTCATCCAAGTGATATTCATGACGAGAGGTTTTGCATATTTAATGAGCTTGATGCGGAACAAAACACCTCTTTTAATTCAGTCATTTCTGCTCTGAAAATACATCAAATTTCATGATTTTTGTATCATTGTAAAGAAGAAGAATCATTCTTTCAGATCATGTGTTTGAATTTATTTAAAGATTATTTTAATGTAGGTGAATCTTTTGATCTAAAATGTTATGCAACCAAATAATTATTTTTACCTTACAAAATTTGTTATTTTTCACTTGATTTTGTTTGAGCCCAAGTAATTTTAAAAACTTGATAAAGCTGCATATATGCTTTAAAATGATAGTTTCAAAACAAGAATTCGTTTAATCGTGTCAAGATCACACTTTTCACTGGCCAAGTACATTGAGCAGCTTGAAAATAAGAATACTCCACACTGATTGGTCAAAGAGACACACATCCAAATTCCAACGGATCCAGTGCGTGGTTCACGGCACGATCACACTCCCCATGTGGTAATCTCATCAAGTTACCCGCGCTTGCAGTTTTGAAGCTTTATCCAGCCAATCAAAACTCTAGATTTCATGCTACTCCAAAATTTTAGAAATCTCGTCTTGTACCTTGGTGGGAAAAGTGTGATCTTGACCCAAATAAAAGGTGCCGCATATTATGAGTTACATTGTGAGAAAGTACAGAAATTCAGCTATGTGGTGATATAGATATCTTCGAGGCTCAAAATAAAAAGTTTTGCGCAATATTATTTGCAGAAGAAAACAGAGGAAGAAAATTCAGTTTTCAAACCTTTGATGCACATTTTCAGGCCTGAAATTCACTGATTCATTAAAAGATTTTACACAAAATGAATGACCAATATGAGAAAGAAACATTTACTATGTCCAATTGTGCAAATATATTTAATTTGACTTGAGGATAAAGTAGGTAAATTCTTAGAGAAAGAAAATCTCACGATACACGAGATTTTGTAGGGAGGAGGATTCAGCCACGAGAGGATTTGGATTGAATCTGGCCTATTTGCTCTTTAGCAAGGGACCTGCGGTCCGAGTAGAATGCCATTACAATATAATGTGATCTATCTTATCATGTCTCGATTCTGCCAAAAAAAAGATTCCTTAGTCTGATTAGAACTATTGGAAACTGACTTTTGAAGTGATTATTTTTCTTCTCGACTTTCCGTTTCGTATAATCTCTTCAAGAGGGGGAGGCAAAGAGAAATAGATGACCGCGTTTCACTTTTCTCCTGTTCCAGGGGGAATGTGACTCTGCACATAAAAATACCCATTTCGGTTCCATATTAAGACAGTGCACAACCACATCCATCCTGAAAAAATACCTTGTAAAAAAAAATCCCCAAAGCATAACTGTTCTTCTAAATACTGTATAGAAGCAAATCTTTTGGAGTAGTGCGTTGACTTTCATTCGTAGTAATATAGTAATAACGCACACCAGTTTTAGTGAAAATGGCAGTATTTCGTCATCATCCCTTTCACGTGCTAGGAATGTAGGAGAGAGAGAATTTTGTTTAAACATGTCCAATTCTGTCTCGGAGACACACCTGCAACTACAGGAGACATCTTTGAGGTCTCCGCGACTTCCAATCAATTTGACGTCTGGTTTGGAGATTAAGTTCTGATTATAGTCTCTTGGAATTTGCGCCTAAAGGCCCTATCTCTGCAATCCATCAGAGACTACACTCGCGAAGACGTCTCCAACATAAAAAAAAAAATTTATAAGTTTCTTTGGTATAACCAAGGAGACATGCATCAGCGACATTTAGAGACATATCAGCGACGTATCCAGACAACGTGACAAGCGGTTTGTCCGACAGTCGCCGTGATGTTGCTGCAAAATCTCCAAGTAGTCTCGACGACGTCTCGAGTCGAGACTCTTGACGGATACTATAAGCAAAGTTCCCAATAATTAGCCAAGTTGCGAGTTGTGGTGAGTTATCGCGAGGTGCCAAAAGTAGACACTCGCGATAACTTGCGTATAGCTCTTCGTGTACGTAACTCGGGATAACTCGGAATGGCTCGGCGGAACTCGTTTAAACTCGCACAACTCTCCGAGAAGTCGTGGGCAGTTCCAGTTGTTTTTAACAAGTTCAAAATTTTCACTAGCTCGTTGTACCTCGTGCTGATCTCGCCTTAACTCGTTAGATACTCGCAACAAACTCGCCACCTTCAGGTAAACGCGAGTGCTGCACTGCTGTTCGAGTTTACAAGAGCGAGATACGAGCACTACGAGTGTGTTGCAAGTCAAGCAGAGGTGCCCACGAGATTATAGCGCGAGTTTAGATCGAGTTAACAACGAGTTTCGTATAATAATAGCTTATTCAGAATGCATTGCAAGCGCATCGTGATACGTCAGCTATGCAGTGATATAAGTAAACATATAACTTAAACATATAACTTAAACATATAACATGACGTGCTATTTAAATTCTTTTTTTTTTAATAAAATATTTTTCTTATTAAAGGCGGTATGACATGTGACTAATGATATATCCACTATACAAATAGAATCACTCTTATTTCTTTGAGAAAATGACATTTTGTGAATTTATATCACATAATATAGAGGAACTGGATATCTGTGACGTCACAAAATCAAAACGCTGAAAATTCACAACTCTGTTGTCCTTTGACAAATTTTCATTAACCTTCACCAATATTTTTCTTCATTTTTTCTGCTCTTATTAAAACCAAGTTATTGTCAGGTGAACTTCCACTTTAAGGTCTGATAAATGTGCTTAGTCAATTACTCTGTGACAATAAAATAGCGAAAAACCTGAAAAATACACTAATGTCTTTTTATTTTCGATTCCAATGCAATATGTTGACTGGTATACTATGCTATTCATTTGAATAATTCCAATTCCTGAGTCAACTTTATTTTGAAAGTTTGGGGAATTTCATGAAAAACACCAGCACTGCTATGAATAGATTCAGCGAAATTCTTGGTTTTTATTGGCACTGTTGAAGCACTATAGTGTATTTAAAAACAAATCTAGAAAAGTACATCACCTCATAAATACTATGATCAGTCTGGGGATTCATTGCAGAAAATAGCAAAATTCAAAACATGTTGTAAAAAAAATAAAATTAATGGTTACTTTGAGAAACACCCAGAGAAAACATTTTACCATTTTACCATGTAGCTATCATTCATGTAAACTTTAATGCAAATGGAACGAGATTTCAAGTATATGTTCAATAATCAAGTCCAATATGATTATCCACTTTTCAAGGAATAAAATATCTGATATTGATAATATATATTATACATACACTTGTACATAGAAAAAAAATTTAAACATGCAAAATGATTTTTTTTATTAAAATGTGTAAATAAAGATTTAAAGATTGACTTTATAATTAGAGGGTTGTGCAAATAATCATGGAACAATTTAAATCATTACTAGAGTGATTTTTTTAGAAGACAAGACTTAGCCCAATAATAATAAACACTGGAAATTAATTTGAAACCATGAATGCTCCATAATATCAATTGATAATATTAATTTTGCATAGTCTGACTAATATACAAGTGGAAGTATATATTTGACATAGTATTAAATTCAAACTTAACTACACATTAGAGTTGTACATAACAAAATTAATCAGATCTAAATTTGCTCAGAGCACATTCAAATCAGCCTTTTAGTAAAGCAGCTATGTCAATTACAATTTATCAAGATGACTTGACAATTATCATGATTATACATTTTTGTGTTTTATTCAAAATACATGCACATAAAAATTTCACCTGCCCAGGTTCGTGTCCTGAATTTCATATTTGAAAAAAAATATATATAGATTGACTTTCCCTCTCAACTTATGAACATTTTGGCACTATCTAATAATTATTTTCAACTACGATTTTATTTTACAATTATTGAACAATATATTAACCATTCTACATATAACAGGTGTCGCGGAACGGTTTTTAAAGTGTGTGTGTGTGGGCGGGGGGCTGAGCCAACAATGGGGAGAGGCTGACCATGAAAACTCACAATAACATGGCATTTTTTACGTTTTTGTACACGGTTTTGTAAAAAAAAAGTGTGAGGCTGAAGCACATCCAGCCCCCCCCCCCATTTCCACGGCCATTTGTAAATTTTCATTTCATATGATTCCACTGTTACAATGAGTAAAATCAAATCGCACTACCACTTCTTTTCTCTCAAATGGGTAGGTGTGTTGATGAACGTTGGTGCATTGTAGCCTTACAGGACGGTGGTTAAAACAAGCCTTCAAAATTCCTCCCCTGCAAGTGGAGAATGTGAATGCGCTTTTGTCTCTTCCTGATAATCTCTTTTATGCGGAGCTTCCTTGACAACATGGTTGCACCAATTGTGCAGAAGATCAAGGTCTCTTCTCCATCAAGCAGAGCGAAAATGCGTTCGGCTTTAATTTTTCGCCCTCTCGAGCGCATGAAGCTCAGATCTTGATGACTCGTTGAGATCGGTTTAAATCGTATACAGCTCGCTGCAAGTCCTTCTGAGCACGGTATGACTCGTAGCGTGCTTGGTTTACTCGTGCAGCAATCGTAGTAAACTCGACGTTGCGTTTCGGAAAAAAAAGTAAATTTCGCGCGAGTTAAGGAGAGTTCAAACTCACACAGCTCGCGCTTGGCTCGCTACTCCATCTCGGCTAAGTGGGAACCTTGCTTTGTTGCATTAACGTCTCAAAGATGTTTTCGAGACGTCGCAGCGTCTATTTAAATTAAGTAGGGTAAGTGGAAGCATTGAGAAGCAATTATTGCCCACATTGAATGTTAAAAATGTAATTATGACTAATAATGGCAAGCACAAAATGGAAGCTCGATACGATACTCTGACATTAGTAATTAGAAAGAGGAAATTTAGTTGCGTGATTTGAAGAGGAAGCATCGGGTGAGCCCCCCCCCCCCTTACAGGCGCCTTTTCACGAATACCGAATCAGTATTTGCGAAGATATCATAACGGTGGAAGATTCTTGAACAAACTTGTACGATGAACTCGATAAATCCGAATAATGTTTTGCAGTTTTGCATTTCTGTCGGCGGGGGGGGGGGGGGGGGGGGATCATGAGCTTGTGTTACTATATATAATGACTTAAATGCGAACGATAAAGTGACTCTTGATCGAAACAGAAACCCTCTAAAAAGATGAGATTATGACAAAACAAATACCAAAATCGTAAATATTTCAGAATCAAAGAAAACGGATACAAATATGTGTTCGCCAAGGATTTTATACAAATTGTGTTTATTTGTCAGGGCACACGAGTTAAATAGCTTTACATGAGTATATTTGAAGATTGAAATGAGTATAGGAGTCGAGTCCTTTCTATGGTCTCACGGGCTTGTATCCTGCAAAGCATAGGGGTCTCTCATAAGGTATTAGCGCGTTTTCGCCCAGCGTCGTACGACGCTATCTACGACGTAGAACGATCTCTTGGTTCGTGCGTCCGTCGCGCTCAACTCTCGCTTGTAAGCAGTTTCGCAAATCGCTGAACGGATCCGGATCGACCGGAAGTACGTAGACTGCATGACGTCACCACTACTAGGGAAAATCCCGCGCCCGCGCTCTATGAACTGGCTGTCGGCGCGGCTCAGCTCAGCTTGCTCGCTCTACAAGCGATCTGATTGGCTGTTGACGGCTGTTGACAAATCCTACGTTCTAATGCGGACGCCCGCTAATTTGCGGAAGAACCGTCCGTGATTTGAGCTCAAGAACGCTCGGGCCTCTGTTTCCATGGAAGTTGGCGATTTTTGCACACGACCCTTACGTTCTACGTCGTACGACGCTGGGCGAAAACGCGCTAAAGAATCCCTACCAACGTAAAGAAATGTAAATACAATCCTATATTGACAGAAATAAAACTTAAAAGGGTGGCGATGTTAAGATTGACGATTGGGGCTATTTGTCGGATCAGCTTCTGTAACTACAGTAAAATTAAGCCAATCACAAGGATCGTGAAGGATAAGCTCAAAAGGTTTTTGAAATATCATCCAATCAATAAATTTCACACCTGGGTGCAGAAGTGCAAAATCTGGATTGACGCCTTGCCCATCAGGGACCTATAGTCCCAAGGTGAGATTCGAAACACGACGCTCCGATTGAAAGGTGAGAGTCAGAACCACTACATCACAATGCTTGTATGATATCAATAGATCTTTTGTTATTCTGTAGAATTTAGTTTTACCTTCTTGCACTCACATCGATCCCACACATTACCAGAGAGCACCCTCACCCACACCCACACCCACTCCTAGTCATATCTTGCAAGAAGAAGGAAGGGGAAATGGAAAAGAACACGACAGAAATATCTGGAATCAAAGGTGATATTTAACATGTTTAAAGCAAATATTGTGAGATACATTGACTTTGTGATATCACCAAAGGATGAAAGCAAACGAAGACATAAAACTTGCTTTTACAAGACCTACAGCTCTGCAAGACTGCAATAATTAAGTCAATCCTAGAGTATATTTTGATTTCATAGATCCATCAGCCAATCAGAACATGTCGTTTATTTGGTGTATAGTGTGCGTACTGGAAGCGCTGGCGTGCATGACTGTGTGTGAGCTCATCTCAAAGCTTGGTATATCATCATTGCCATTTCATTTAAATCTCACCATTTTGCAACAATTTTGCCAATATCATCACAGCTATTACCATCGTTACCACTTCATCAGATCGAGCCCAGAATTTCTGGCTGGAATTAGACGTTTCAATCTATCTTTGGCAGAAAAAAATAATCTCGACGTGTTGACTAGCTTTCGTTTGAAATGCCTACACTGGTTTAAAACTTGGGCATTTTTGTGAAAAAAAATTATTAATTAAAGACGATAATAGAAGAATGACGAGTTTTATATTACCAAGATTATGAACCAGTTTAAAATGGGCTGTGGGGTTTTGTTGAGGTGTTTCCTGGTTTCATTTGTGTTTTTGTTTCAAGGAGGACCTGTTTTGGGTAAGTCTGCTGCTTCTTGATAACAACTTTGTAAAGAATTTACGTTCGCTCAGAATACGGGCCGATATTTTTGCAGACACAAGTTGTTAGTTTCGTCATTAAGTACTATGACTTCTTTATGAATGTCATGTACATAATCATAAATATATTTCTAAAAACTCTTCCAATATACTCATGATAATCCAGCAAAGTAGGCCTATATATTGTTTATCTTCGTTTACAACCATGAAAACAATGACAAATCAAATTTCCCTAATATCTAGCATCCATATTCATATTTTAAAACCAAACTCTGCTGTTAAAAGTACTATTACACTCCGTAAGCAGCACAAAGGGCGTTGGTTTTCCTCCAATTTGATTGTCACATTTTGGGAAGAAATAGGCAATTACAGTGTTTCACGTAGATGAAATCTATATCTTTGCCTACTTGTTTTTATTGATCCTAGTTTTGAGAGGTTTTTAATTCATAATCCTTTCATGAAACTAAATTAGGGATATAGATGTGGTCTGAATTGGGAGACTGTTATTACAGTAATTCTTTATCAAGTTTCAGTTATGTTTTAAGGAATTTCTTGATGTGTATTATGTTTATTTTTACTATCATTAAACTGCACATACATCAGAAGCTCGTTATCCAATTGTCCTGTCTCTCTAATACAATTTGTACTAACACCACTGTCAAACGCAACTGTTGACTTTTTAATCGTGTTGTATAGTACAACGAGACGTTGTTTAAATTGCAAGTCAAATAATCATATCGTATGGTTAAGGTGTGCGTACTTTTTCATTGATTGTTTGTAATAGTGTTAAACCAGAGAAAATCTGATCAAATATTGTTTGAATTTTCTTCCATGAATCACGTCAAGTCAATAATTGTCATGACACCTATACGGGTCTATGCTCTGCCCAAGTGGCAAATCAAATATGTAAGATTTCCTCTGGTAGTCTCAAGTCAATCACTATTGTACAAACTTATTGGTATTTAAGACGTTTGAAATTACGATTGACGGGAATGTGAAATGGGAACTGTGTTTTTCCATTGTCATCGAAATGACCCTCTGCCTTAGTCAAAATTAAGTGTCTAACTCTATGTCAATGAATTGCAATCGTAATTGATTGATTAATTTTATTTGTCAGGTAACTATGAACAAGTACAAGAAAATATGAACAGAAGTGTATACCTTGACAGGATAACCCATGAAAGCCGAGATGGCTTATTTCCAATGGGGTCCTTAATTACAACTAACAACTCTGATTCCGTTTAGTTTGGAGATTTTATACTGAGAATATTTAGAGATCACGCCATGTGCTCATAACGTATTTTTTTACGATTACCGATTTTCGTATTCTAAGATATAATTTTTATGAGTTCGAAGTTTCTTTCTGACAACTTCAAAAATGTGAGATTTTATACTGAGAATATTTAGAGATCACGCCATGTGCTCATAACGTATTTTTTTACGATTACCGATTTTCGTATTCTAAGACATAATTTTTATGAGTTCGAAGTTTCTTTCTGACAACTTCAAAAATTGATCAAGGCCTGTCTCTGTTGTCTGGCATGGCAGCTTATTGTAAGCACAACATATGTTGACTGACCGTTTATAAAAACTACGAAAGAGAAGATAAATCTATTCGTTTGGACCTACTTTAATAAAACGGAGAACAGTTTCACGTCCGATTCGGGGCGCTTCTTCACTCGTCTGAAGATTTATATTCTCTTTCGTAATTTGACTTTCTTCCTTGATGAATCAAAACTAAATCAGTTAACCGATTATAAGTATTTTGTAAAAATAACGAATGATTAGAACCGCAGTAAATATCATCTACCCTATTAATTCACTTTTCAGTCTTGACAAATGATTGGTCAATGTTTCATTCCATGGGTCGTGATGTTCATTCAAATACGAAGCCTTTGGATGGATGGATGGATGAATGAATGAATCAAGATATAAAAAAGTGAATAGGCGAATACAAACTTTGAAAAGAATAAGTAGATGAATAAAGTATATAATTGAATAACTATGCAAACAGATAAAATCAGCATGCATGCAAGCTACTGTACAAAGTTAATATTCTGTTGACAGTGCTTCTTGTATCAGGGTCCCGTAACACAAAGGTGAGCGATTGATCGTAGAACATATTTCTACGATTGATTCCATTGAATGCAATGTACAATCAATCGTAAAAATCAAGCGTCCGATCAATCGACATCCTTTGTGTTACGGGACCCAGATAAGATTTTTACAGTAAAAATTATAAATCCTAGTTTCCTGATGATAATTCCAAACATAGTATATATTTTGTAATTCCAGGAGCGGAAATGCTTTATCTCTAGATTTCCCTATTCTGACCACGATCACAGTCAGGTAATCGTATATTTTGAAACATGTTAAGGTCTATGTTTTCATTTAATGAGAAAGCAATCTCTCACCACGTTATATTAATGTAAATTGCTGCTGCATCACATGTTTAGAACTTTGGCAGTAATTATGGAGACAAATTAGTGAGCATTATTGTACTGGAAGCTGAGTTGTTTTACAATCAGGATATGCCGAACTGTCTCATTTTGGCTAAAACACGGTTGCTTTGTTTTCCCAAAGTTGTGTGTGTGAGGATGTGTGTGTGTGTTGTAAACAAGTGATATGATATTTCAAATTGTGAGGCATAAGGTCCTCCACTTTTGTTTTCATAGAGATTTAAGCTTTTGGTCACACATTCTATCAATTGCTTCATTTTTCGGAGAGGACACTTTGGACAGAAATGGATTTTTGACAAAATTGTAACGTGAACTGTCTGAAAAATAAGAGGACGCGGCAAAGTGAACATTCTCTGTTTGTTGCATGTTCTTGTACACACCCAAAAAACATTCATTATTAATCCAGTAATGTCTGTGCGTAAAAAACACAGAATTTGGAAAGGACATTTTAAGTAACATTCGTAATTCCGAAGGTTCGTTTATTCCGGAGATTCGAATATTCCGAAGGTTTGTTAGTCCGAAAACACAGTAAGATTCGTAATTTCGAAGGTTTGTTAGTCCGAAAACGAAGTAAGGTTCGTTAATTCGAAGGTTCGTTAGTCCGAAAACGAAATAAGGTTCGTTAATCCGAACGTTCGTTAGTCCGAAAACGAAATAAGGTTCGTTAATCCGAACGTTCGTTATATAGTCCGAAAACGAAATAAGGTTCGTTTTTCCGACAATGAAATTAATTCATTTTAGGAACAATAACGGTGTTGTAATTAAAAAATAAGAGGATATTATGCAGTAATAGTTTCAACGCAGGACTTGTGTAGGATGTGGTCAAAGCATAATTTTGCGTTAATTTGCATCAATAATTGGCGCTTGGATCAAACATCTTTTGAGCAATTGCTGCCTGATTGAGCGAATGGATTAATAATTTTGGGGACTATGTGTTGGTCACATGTGAATAACCTCCAGGTAAGGGGATTTTTTTAGGGGAGGGTGTCATTTTTTACAGCTTCTGCTGATAACGATTTAAGAAAAATCCCCGTATAGGAAAAAATTCTTTTTTTTTAATGAAATGCGCCCTTTTTCGAAATTAAATACTTTTTTTGAAGTACAACATAATACATTTTAGATTAGAAAATCACAATTTTTTGGGCTCGCGCTTCGCGTTCGCCTCAGTTATTATGTAGTTAGGTACTCACCCTTTTTTCTGGTTATAACAATGCTTAGAATGTCCAGTTTTCAGGTTGGAATATCATGAATTTTCAGCTCACGCTTCGTGCTTGCGTTGATTCTTTAGTTAGATACACATCTTTTTCATGATTACGAGAACTGCTCGGGATGTTTACTTTTAATTTCTTATTGATATGTCCTGAAGTTTGAGCTTGCGATAAGCGCTCTCAACATTTTAACAGTATGGCCTAATAGCCCCATAATTGACCAAAAAGAAATCACTTCAAAAAGGCTTTGCCCAACTCAATTACTACAAAACACACGACGACATCACACAGATGATAATATCATGGTGAAAATATCACCAAAAGGCCAATTTTTACATATAAGTGCCCCTTTTGGGCTTTGCCCCCCAAGGAAAATACGTTCCACCGCGCCCCTGCCTTCCCATCCTCATCGCAATTGAACATGAAACGGTGATTCCCCCCCCCCCCCCCCTCCACCACGCTTGCCGGTTTTCCCGGCTTCGACACAGATTATTTCATTTTTCGGATTAACGAACTAGCTTCGGAAAAACGAACCTTATTTCATTTTCGGAATAACGAACCTTATTTCGTTTTCGGAATAAAGAACCCTATTTAGTTTCGGAATAACGAACCTTCGGACTAACGCCACAAATTGTTCGGATTAACGCACCCTTTTCCGTTTTCGGATTAACGAACATCGAGGTATAGACAATTTACGTGTTTCTGAATTATGAACCTTCGGAATAACGAACCTTCGGAATTACGAATCTTCGGAATTACGAAGTGTACCCGACATTTTTTTACACAGAATTGGCACCCCATATTATAATAAATGTTGTAAAAATCTAATTATCTGTAGCTTTAAACCATGACTCGCTAACAAATATTTCGTAATGCATCATCAGGGGCCTGCTGCAGAAACAGTTGCGTTTAAATGCAAGTCAAAATATCAAACGCAAGTCCCGAATACGGGCGCTGAAAATCAAGTTGCGCAAGATTTTTTGAGTTGCGTTTGATCGCAACTCTTTCTGCAACGGGCCCCTGATCAGTCTGTATAATCACTGGCGTAAATCCCGGGGAAGGGGATGGGGGGATATATCCCCCCACTTTTCGAGGAGGGGGGATGGCCTGTACAAACATCCCCCACTTTTTACGAAAGAAATGAAAAAAATCACAATAGATAATTGTTTTATTGGTGAAAATTTTTCCAAAAATACCGCTTAACAAATAAAATAATTTGTTATTATTGAATCATAAAATGCAAATAAAGAGCCAGTTCACCATTTCCAAACGAAATACTTATGTCCTTATTATAATATTGAAGAGAAACCCCCGTTTCTTCCAATTCATCAATGTTGGGGTCTTTGGGAAGGGATTAAGATGGAATGTCAAAAAATTTTGAATGTAATCTTTAATAAAACCATTAAACCATCATGGGGTAAAAAAGATAATAATATTGGAGGGGTATTTGCCATATGGACATACAGTGGCGTAACTACGGGGGACATGGGGGGCACATCCCCCCCCCCCCCCCCATCGGCTGACCAAAAAAAAAACGGGGAAAGGGGGAAAAGGAGAAAAGAGGGAGAAAGGAAGAGAAACGTAGTGGGAAAGAAGAAAATATTATTAATTATAATGTTATATTATATTATAATTATGTTAAGTTACATTACATAAGAAACATTTTTATCATAACTTTATGAAACATAATTTGCCCAGGGCCTACGTCTTCATTGTTCCTGGTGCTCGCATTGTCTGTTTGACGAGATATATAATCCTGTTGTACTAAAACATCCCGTTTTCAAGTCAATATAAACCAAATATATTTCCTAGCACTTGAGTTATCATTCTTTTATGTAGTGACATAATTTTTATGCTTCTTTTTCATGACTCAAAAGTGATTGCCCCAAGTTAAGGTGTATGTATATATGAAACATTTCCTGTCCGTGATTACGTTCGCATTAGTGGATTGGTGAGATATGTCTGCTCTTCATGAATTCCTAAAATCAGTCCTTAAAATGTCCCTTCTTCTGATCTGAATATCAAAAATTTTCAGCTCGCGCTTCGCGCTCGCATCATTTGGTTAATGAAATACGTATGGTCCTAGTTAATTCCTACAAAGAAACCTTAGAACGCCCCACTTCAGGTCTGAATTATCTAAGTTTTCAGCTCGCGCTTCGCGCTCGCATTGTTAAGCGAGACAGGTACCTATCATGATTACACAAATTTTATTATAATGTCCCTTTTTGTGTGAATATAAAAAAATTTAAGCTCGCACTTCGCGCTCGCATTATGTGATCAGTGAGATACATATCCGTTTAATGACATTGTCCTTAAAATGTCTCTATTAGGTCACTCACTCAGTCATTCAAAAATTTTGCTGGTGCCCCCCCCCCCCAATGCCGTGACCCACGGTACGCCACTGTGGACATATCAATGACAATTCCTTGCATATCTAAAAACATAATTGCAAAAAAATGCCAAAATATTTCAGTCATCCCCCCACCCATCAACACGGATTTACGCCAGTGCTGTATATTCAGCTTTAAATAATTGCATTTCAATAATCGATTCTGATTGGTAAAACATTGCATGAACAAAGCATTTAATGTACAATGTTCTTTTATCCTGCTTTAAAATAGATGGAAATGCTATAAGCATTATATTGGTAACTTGGTGTGCACTTGTTTGAAAAAAAAAAAAACATAGCCCAATGATTACTGAAGATAAAATGATTCGAGGCTTGGCTATAAAAAACGAAATGCGTCAGTAATTTTGGCTATATAATATATATATATATATATATATACATATATATCTAAGAAGTAGAGGTGTATTTCAATAATAAAAGTTTTCTTGCAGTGCCCAACAGCTTGCCATCATAGATTTGATAGTTCAGTATTCATATTTCTTTTTATGATGCGCATACATGTATAGGAGGCAAGTTTTTGAAGGCATACCCTGATTGGAAAACATCCAGCTGCAAGCTCGCGTCGTACAGGCAAAGAAAAAAAAAGGTTTCATCAAGTGTCTTTTAAGGGGGGGGGGGTGACCCGACATTTGCTCCTGCGCTCAGAGGGTATAGTGTTAGGGTTAGGATTGTAATAGAGTTTTTGGTTCAGAATAATTTAAAGATAAGGATTAGGATTCAGTTTTCTTAGTTATAGGTTTCATGCTTGGCTCAACGATTTTCGATCGGAGAAAATGTCGCCGGAGCAAATGTCATGGAACCTTTCATGGTGCTTATTGCCAAAATTAAGGGTGACTACGAATCCCTTAAATATGTCTGTCATCATCAGTTTAACAGTTTCACGGTAACTTTCAGAAAGGTTATATGCTGATGCCTTTCAAATTTCTAACCAAAGCCATTCCCACAAGAGTGGTATTAGCACCCTAAAATTGTCACACCGGTGGATGATTATTATATTGAGGAGGGGGGGGGTAAACTCCAATGGTAATTATTAACTTTAGAATTTTCATGGAATTATACTTTACCTCTGTTAGATTTGACGTTTTACACAGTAGAGAATTAAAAAAAAAGGAAAGAGAGAGAGAGAGATTAAAGTCTTCGGTATTGTCCAACCATTTTCACTTTTCTTTCTGGATTGGAAAATTGTTCTTTTTACACAGTAGAAGTTATGTAATATCGCTTGTACTTCGTTAAATGTATTGTTTAACTGTGTGAGCAGCCGGTTTGAGAATTTTTTAAATTTGTTAAAAGTTCATGTATTAGAACTAATAAACCCTGAAAACAACCATTATTGAGAATGAAAAGCTAGAACTACAAGGCAAACCCCGATTTTGTAAATAGGCGTCTTATAGACGCCTAAATAGTACACATAAGTATATGGGATGAAATTAAGATGGTGTTTTCGGTCACTTTATATTTCAATTTTTGAAGCACTAAATAATTATTTTCGAACGCAATTTTTTCTGGGCTTCATTTTTGTAACATATCACAGACACAGGTGACAAGTGTGACCTTCTAGCTCAGATTTTTTAAAAGTCAAGCCAATGTTAACCAATCACTTTGAATAAAGGAAGAATGAAAAATTATTCCATGACTCCGCAGGACCTAAGTGTGCAAGCCATTACCGAATCAATTTCATCATTAAACGGAGAGTAACTTATACCGCCTCTGTATGTGTGGTTATTCAATACTTTCGACCGTTAGATTAGATGACACAATTCAAAGAAATTTCAGAAAGAATTTTCAGAAATTGCCACTAAAATCACTTCAACAATTACCAATGATCGCACACACCTGGTGGGTGTTTCATAAAGCTGTTTGTAAGATACAAATTACTTTACGCACTGGTGATCCTTTCTTATGCTATTTGATATCCCTATGTAAGTGATTTATGACCTAAGAACATGTTCCAGTCGTGCGTAAAGTCGTGTGTAACTTTACGAACAGCTTTATGAAACACCCACCAGGTAAATTTGTTAAGTCAGATTAGAAAATGCGACATGAAAAAAGGCAATGGGTAATCTTGATTTGTGTAATGTGTAAAAGAGAAAAAGTGGGATATTATAATTGACCTGCCTATATATATCATTGCATTTCATTTAAAATCGCAAAACGCTGTAGGAAATTTTAAAATATATCCTTTGAATGTAGGATAAGATGATATATCCTTTTTAATGATTGGCTTATTAAACAGTTAAATAATTTTCCATTTGTTCTCGAGTCATTTTCAATCACATCAAAATAATGTAAAGGTTTACTTTCTTTTTACATGTAGGTAAAAAATGAATCAAACACCGACAGATAAATAAATATATATGTATATATATATAATACATGTATAAACATGTATATCAGTTTTAATACCAATAGAGATGATTCAAACTTTATAGCTTCCTAGTACCGGGTATTCTTCATTTTCAGCAAAATCTGTAGATCCATGTACTTTCATTCTAAAGAGGTTCCATCAATGTTTTCAACTTATTTGCTCTACCTTTTTAGTAGAATTAATGAAATATAAGAAAATATATGAAAAATGAAAAGAAAATATAAATGTATAGATTGGTGTTATCAAGGGTTACGCTCTAGAAATTGAGAAAAGGGAGAAAAAAGCGATTATCAAGAAAGCAAATGGATTGTACTTCTTTATTGAGCGGAGGGATACTGATCAATCGAGAGGATCGGAGTGGTTGTGAAATCGGAGGAGAAACAAACGCTTTACACTTTGTATCAGGTAACAAATTCAATAAATTTTCAAAGTTGAAAGTAATATGCAATAGAGAGAACGCGTTTGGACAGAGGGAGTGGGAAATAGAATGAAATACAAAGAGAGAGAATAAAGATGGCGGGGAAACCAATCAAATATGAAAATTGGCTCGTGACTCCGTTACAAAAAACATTATTTAATACAATAATTACTCAGGAAGTGTAGAGGTTATGCAGTGTCAACACCTCTCGACTCTAGGCTCTCCAATCTTTTCACACTTTGTTTGAGATCATGTGAGAATGGCAAACAATCTCGCTCTAACTTCTGCATTTTGACAATTTTGATCCTTTTTCTCTCTTATTTTGATGTTACACCCCTCTTTTTTAGAGAGAGTGAGGGGGATTAAAGCAAACTTGATTAAGAAATCCTTGACGCCAGTGATTTGAGAAGTGCAAAACTAATTAAGGCTCCGGGGAAAAATTGAAGGTGCGATGTCGGAAAAGTGGTGCATTCGCGAAACTCATGCGATTGATCATAATATAAAGCTCAAAGAAGGTCGTGCCAGCTTGACAAATTATCAGAAGTTTTTTTTTTAAGTCTCGCATCCCTAATTCTTAACATAAAGTATATTTCCTTGATCCGGAAGTTTATTTAAATGATCAGCGCATTTCCACTTCCGGTATACTAGCATTTAAATCCTAACATAGCCTCATCTATATCCCTCTGGTAATTTTCTTTTAAAGATAATTTATATATACAGTATATATATATATATATATATATATATATATATATTTAAAATAAATAAAAGAGAATTACCAGAGGCTATGCTAGGATTTAAATGCTAGTAAACCGGAAGTGGAAATGCGCTCATAGGTATATATATATATATATATATATGATGATAGATAATGATATAACATGACAAAGAAACAAAGAAAACATAATGGTGCATTAAGAATGTCTTGATGTCGCCAAAATTATTTTAAAAAAAGTAGTATGTTTTTTTTATAAAAGAAACAAAAATAGGGAAAAATTGAAAAATGGGTGAGAGGTTAAAACCTTGTTTTTAAAGCATTAACAAAATACAAGACATACGTCATTCACATAGCACAGCCTCCTTTCCGTGCTTGTAGTTTACGTCCAGATATTACGGAAAGTGTGGTTTTGATCCTGCCCATGGCAAATTGTGTTTTATGGAAGATCAGACATGATTAAGTTATCAAATTCTATCAAGAATGTCATCAAATAGCTTTCTATTTTCACTGTTCGGTGAAGTAAATACCAGGAGATATCGAAAGAGAATATTTATTTGTACACTTTATCTTCCGAGCATTGAACTGTCAGATCGTGATGACTTTTAATGAATGAATGAAGGTGTCTTTGAAGAAAGAGGTAGGACAGTCATAGGTGACCCGAATCACTTGTCGCTTTCAGAATAATAGGGAGTTTTCGTTCCACGACACACGACGTATTTAACAACATAGATAATGTATTGTCAAATGCCCTTCATGATAAAGAACGACCAAGAAGTCTTTGTCGAAAATCGGTGAATCAAAACAGCAGTTTCGTCCTGAGCTCTGGACAAACGACATTCCTATCGTCAGCTCCAAAACTTAGGTACGAAACTGCTGTTTCGGTTAACCAATTTTCGACAAAGACCTACTAGAAGTTTTCTTTTTTGTCATTGGACGGGCATTTTCAATATATTTACTGTGTCTTTGAATCCGTCGTGCATCGCAGAACGAAACTCCCTAGCGGTTATAACGACGAAGAAAATCCCAGAAGAGAGTAGGTTGTCACCTACTTTCCAAATGGAATTTCAGACTGTTATTAGTCTAAAGATATTCATGAACACTTCTTACTAATGTCTATTACAGCAACCTTAGAATTTCATTTCATTGCTGATCTTTATCTTCCCCCTTTTAACATGACATGTGTTTGCTCACGATTTTGGATAAAGCATGATTTTTAATTACATGTACATGTATTTCTAAATGCTTGAAAGTACTATAAACCACTATACATCATGGCTCAAAAATCACACATATCTTGACTTTCAGCTTTATGACTTTATCACAAATGATTCTAAATGGTGAGTCGTGGGGTCGAGAGAGGGATGTTTCAGAAAAAGTATAAAGTTTGACTTCGACGTTTCGTAAAGCTGTTTGTTCGTAAGCTTTGGGCGACTTCATGAACGGCAGATGATCGTTTCTTTTATGTTATATGGACTGAATATTTAACGGTGTTGATTTTGCTTCCAAAAAAGGATCACTGGTCGTTCGTGAAGTCGCTCGATCATAACTTACAAATAGCTGTGTGAAACACAGTTGCGTGCTGGATGGTACATCAGCGTATTTTAGCATGCACTTCGCAGACGCTTTCTGCAACGTTCAGAATCTATTGAAAATGCCCGTCAAATCACAATGACCAGATTAGAGTTCATTGTCGAAAGATGGTGGACCTTGCACTCACCTGGGACCGGGACAGCGCATCGCCTTAAACCCCCCCCCATCACATTTATTCGGAATCAGCAGGAATCAAGCAGAAGCTGGAACGAAAAAAATATTCAAAAATCTAGACATTTTTAGGAGGAACTTATGAATTCACCAAACTGGAGTTCAAATTCAGTAAATTGACCAGGTGAATCATCATACACTAGTCAAAATGAGCCGCAATGGAGTCAGACTGATAATTCGTGCTACATTCTTGGACATTCTAGGCGCATTCTAAATATTCTGACTGCATTCTGGGTGCATTCGAAATATTTTTGTCATTTCTTTTGGCCGTCCCGAAGGTTTTGGTCATGTTCAAAACATTCGAGGGGTATTTTCGAACGGTGTTCGAAGTAGATTTAAATGACCAACTGGTGGTCAAACAATAGTCCTTTCATTCAGGCCAATTCTGCTTGATTCGGAATAAGTGTGATGGGGGCTTAAGATTCAGACAGGACAAGTCCAACACGACACTGGTGTTTTGAGTCACCGATTTTCGACAAAGGCTGCTTTGTTATGAAGGGCTTTTGACAAAATATTATCTGCGTTATAGAAGGCGCCTGCGAAGTGATTGCTAAAATTCCCTATTACAGCCTTAGTAAGGGACGCCATCCTTATGCATCCACGTTGCATGGCACTTAAGCATGGCTTTCAGTCATACTTAATTCTTAGTGCGACGTTTCCTTTGATCAGGAAACCCGATGCTGCGCAGTCCCTTGTTGGATGCAATTGCCTTGTTTTCCATCAATTCAATCTTGTCTATGGTGGGTGTGTAATCGGTTGACATCGGGATCTACATTCGTCTGGCATCATGATTCTCGATGCTTATTAGGGTGATAAAATTTGACAGATAGACCTGTCGATACTAATTACCCCGCAAACATTACTCTACCAGACGCCGAAATTGATGTCGGAGTTGAACCAGCAAAAGAGCACGTTCCCTTAAAAGCGCCTAGAAATACATAAGTTTTATGATCTGAGTGCCTGGTAAAAAAAACAGGTTCGATGGACACCCCGATCATCATGATCACAGACTCGATATATTGCAGGATAATTCAGTGCAGCAACAAATCATGATCATTAATTTATGAACTATGCCATCAAAACAATTACTATCATGATTTTCTGAATACTGTAAAGCACACCATTGATTTACTGTGTGATTTTCATACCAAAATATTTTCGACCACAAGTCTCAGATTACTGAACATAAGGCTTTCCCCATCTGGTAGGCCTATTTTTAAGATTCCACGTTCTCTATATTCGAACTTGTGATGGTAAAAAAATAAAAAATTATTATATTCTATAAATAAAGTTGAACGAAAGCTATGTCTGAAAGTTTTTCTAAAATTCCAATCGATTATTTTGGAGGAGTTCACAAGTGAATATGTCCTGAAACATGATAATTTTTTGATTTGCCATTGTAAACGGGCTGCCCCATTGTTAAACGTGATCCAAATTATATATTTTGTTTTGCATAGATCTTATGAATGCAAAGGACGGTCTAATAAAAAAACATAGTCTACAATGAGAAATTAATTGTCATTATAATACCGTAGTAATAGTCAGACACTTCTCAACCAATCGAAACCGATGATAGTTGCCAGATCTGACGACTTGTCGGACGACAAAACTTGGTGAACTGATGACATCTATTTAATTGTCTTGTACTGTCTCTGTTTGTTTGTAATGCATACAGGATCCACCGAGAGAGTACTAAACCTATCCGCATCCGACAGGGTCGTCATAGACTATCCTGAAACGCCTGGATCTTATGGTGACAACCTGAAGATCACTTGGTTGATACACGTCCCTGATAACAAGAGTGCACTCCTTGAATTCACACGTTTCGGCCTCGAGCGCGGCTTCGATTTTCTTCACGTTGGCTTCGGAAGTGAGCCCGGATTGGAGGAGACGAGATTGATCACATTGAGCGGTGAAGAACGACCGACGGCTGGAGTATGGGAGGAAAGTAAATCAAAAGCAATAGGCACCGATGGGATCAGAACGAGACATCAAACATCGTGGCTGCTCTTCACTACAGATTCATTCACACCGACAGACGTAGAGGGCAATCATGGGTTCAATGTCACCGTCAGCGTAATCGGTATAAAACTGATTTTGACCAGTTTTGACTGTGGGGGCCGGAACGTTCTGGATCGCGTACCATAACGCTTACCTTGGTCACATTATTTTGCTCTACGGCGGCCGTACGGCGAGTCGAAAACAGCCGTTTTAACATTTTTTTGTACCAACTACATGTAGGTGGTTTGAATCAAAATTAATAAAACGGCTGTTTTCGACTCGCCGTAAGGCTGCCGTAGAGCAAATGTGACCAAGGTATAGCGATTGACCATAGGTCTGATTTCTGCAGTTGATTGCATTCTATGATCAGTCGTAAAAAAAATCAGCCCAGTGAATAATCGCTAATAGATTTATGTTACGAGACCCTGATAATGATTACAGGAGGCGAACTTGTCCTTGTCCATTCCACATACGATTGGGAATCGGGGATATGAGGCAGTTGAACTACAATGGTAAAACCTCTGTCACATTTGCTTTACGGTGGGCGTACGGCGGCCGTAAATACTTGTAGCATACTGACCGCACAGAAAAGTTGTTAGCGCTAACAATGCGCTAAGTAACAGAGCCCTGTTACGACAGGTATACAAATGTGGCAGCGATGCCTAACTATTATGGTTACAACAATACATTATATTGAAATAAATGTTTTGACTTCACGATCCGAAAGATGTGACTGAGCTTACTGTTGGCGCTCTGTTATGCTAACAATAGCCATCTTTCGCAAACCTCAGGGACGGTAACATTAGGGTCCCCTAACACACAAATTAGCGATTAATCGTACATTCGATTTTCACGATCAATTGTACATTATAATCAATGGAATCAATCATAGAAAACTGTTCTACATTCATTGCTAAGCTTTGTGATACAGGCCCTATAGATCTGCTTTTCGTGTGCAAAATTCTTTCACGCGACACCCGCACCATGCTGCGAGATTAAATCCCGTTTCCATGAATGTACGTCTGGTCATCGTCGTATATGCCCCCTTAGCCGACGGCGAGCCTACTATGACAGCTGGCTGGAGATATTTGAAATGCAGGGCCCACAATAGATTATGACATGGATAAAAAAGTGGTTTTCCAAACAAATCGAGTACATATTGAGTGAGGAAAAACTTACTGAATTAAGGCTTAGATATAGATCATTACAGTCCATCGAATCCGTCGATATTGCATTTAATGTGGATTATTGGTGGAACACTGGCAATTGATTCCATGGGTCAGATCACCTCTCCAGCCGAAACCATTTCGCATGCGTTGATATGTACACAGCATATCCAATAGGCCTATTCGTCTGAACTTCAGCCGAATTTGCGGGTTTTTTTTCTTTTGTTTAATCCTTCTACACAAACAATATGCCTCTAGCACACAATGTAATGGGCATTATGTTTTAATTTCCCCAGAAATGGGGGATTAGATTCAAATTCCCGGGGGGACCACTTCCATTGATGAGTGGATACCAGGCACGACCATCACCCTAAACAAGGGAAGCAAGTCTTTTCCAGATTATGAAAATGCATCTCTTAACAAGTATTTGGCTTGTGGAACTCTACAAGTATTGGAAATATATCCCTTTTTTCAGTATTTTACACCCTTATAACGTTACATAGGCCTATACGTAATGTACTTGCCCACTTTGTCCCCTTTTACGCGTGGTCGCGCCTGGTATCCACTCGTCAATGGAAGTGGGCCCCCGGGCGGCCTCTCGAGCTCTGGGAGGAACCAAATGTGGCTCTGGAAAGTCGTCCTATCGGATATATCGCTGTTACCATAGTAGCAACCAGAATTTTGCACACGAAACGCATATTGAATGTTTCCGTTGCAGATGCGAAACGAAAAAAAAAATCTCATGTCACACATTTTGCATTGCAGGACAGAGTTTTACGACCATGACGACGGGCCCAAAAGTCTCTTCCAAAATCAACTACCGTCGTAAATAAGCATTCGCATTCTCCAACGAAAGGCGGGACTGTTTCTGTGCGGCCGGCACTAAATTCGAGA
Organism: Lytechinus pictus; assembly: GCF_037042905.1. Classification (NCBI taxonomy): domain Eukaryota; kingdom Metazoa; phylum Echinodermata; class Echinoidea; order Temnopleuroida; family Toxopneustidae; genus Lytechinus; species Lytechinus pictus. The sequence continues at coordinate 18,206,462 of NC_087262.1, read as the reverse complement.
GATTTATGCGGCGGCCGCAGAAAATCTATGGCAGTCGCAGGGACCGCGGAACGGTTTTGAAAGTGGGGGGGGGGGGGCTGACCATGTAAAAAATCATAATAAATGTGATCAGGACAATGTCAGGATATTTGACGTGGGAGGGGTGAAAATTTGACCTTTTTCTTCATAAAATGGTAAATAAATTTTAGAACAACTTTATTCTTGGAGGGAGGGGGTTGTTAAATTTCTCGGGACCAAAATGTCTCTCATTTTGTATTGAAACCATTTTTTTTTGCTTGTCAAATTTAAACCAGCACCCCCTGTTAAAAAAAAACGATCCCAGGGCCCTGTTCCTATATGACTGTTGGTGAATTTGAATATTAATGAATATAGGTTGCAAATAATATACCATTCTTTCTTTTTCTACAATTCTATATATATATTATACTCCTTAAAGACGAAGGTGTGGACTATGAACCGAAGGTCGATTTCTTCGGTGATAATGGGAAAGTACATCTTCCAAACTATGCGTCTGGATCAGAGGTTAAATATTTTAAATCGAATACCCTGGTATCTTACGTGTTTCAAGCAGAAGAAGGCGCTTGTCTGGGGATGTACCTGAAAGAATTCAGAACTACTGACAGGTGAGTAGTTCATTCACTTGCAGATTAAAAAATTCAAATTAAATGAGAATAATTTTTCTTTAAAAAGTTCAAATTTATAATAGTTAGATGTTAATTCTTAAACTTCCTGCATAAGAATACTCCTCCGTAATGAGCTAAATTCTTCATCTCTGCTTACATAATTTAGCCTACCTTCTGCATTGATCATGTTTGAAGGTGAGCAATTTCAAACAAACCAATTACATCTGTGATGAGTTTTGGATCGGATGAAAGTCAGATATTAAAGGGATGGTCGAGGCTGGAGATATTTATTTCTCACTAAATAGAGTAAAATTCACAAAGCGAAATGCTGAAAATTCGATCAAAATCGGATAACAAAGAAGAAAGTTATTGAATTTTAAAGATTTGCATTATTCCGGTGAAACAGTTCTAGGCATGTCTTTATGAATATTCATTAGGTGGGCTGATGATGTCATATCTCCACGTGTTCTTTTGTATTGTATTATATGAAATTAGGTTTATTCAAAAATTTTCTACCAAGAACTAAAACAATTGGATTGACAACTGATTAAATGCATTTGTTATTTATTGCCGCAATTTATTTCATCATAATGGAGAAACACCATTTATGTATGAAAAAAATGAAACATTGATGATTTCATTTATTAATATAAGAAAAAGAAAAGTGGGGATGTGACATCATCAGCCCACCCAATGAATATTCATGACGATGTGCATATAACTGTTTAAAAAAATATTGATAAACTTTAAAATTCAATATATTCGCTATTTGTTATCCGGTTTTGATGAATTTTTCAGCATTTTGCTTTGTGAATTTTACTCTATTTATTTAGCTATAAATATTTTCAGCCCGGACCATCCCTTTAAGGAAATCGATTTTAAAAATACAAAACGAAAATATAGTATGTTGCAAAATCATATTGTGAATATATGCATTGCTAGGGATAACAGCCCACTTCTCATAGCCCCCCCCCCCCAAAAAAAAATAAAAAAAACCGCGCCAAACAAAGACCATTATGCCAGTGATGAAAACGTTCCAAGCTGGCCAAGATAAACCTAATTTTTAACGACTTGGGGGAACTTCTCATTTGACCAGGAGTGCCATACTATACATTGGAGATGGCAAGGACGTTGGGAATAGAGATACAGTAATACATCGTCTGGTTGATACAACTACCCAGTTTGATGCATTCCCTGTTGAAAGCACAGGGAGGTGGATGTGGCTCATGTTTACCAATAGCTACAAAAGCAACGAAGAGCAGAGTGGCTTCAAATTACGAATCACAGAAATAAAACGTAAGTTTTTATTTAATCTTTTATTCATATATCTTTCTAATATACAACTCCCAAGAACGTTCTGTAATCTGATTGGTCCAAATAGGATCACATGATATTCAGCGAATTGCACTATTGCATCCTTACTATCCTGCACTCTGACGTCATTCCAAAAGTACTATCCTGCACTCTGACGTCAGAGTGCAGGATATTGCGAGGTCTGGTATTATCTAGAAATATCTAGAATTCAGATTAAATGTAGCATTCGGGACAACTCAGTAACATGGGGAAGGAGGGGGTTGTATAAAACAAACAATTCACGCATTCTTGTGCATAGAGGACCTAAATAATGAACTCTGTGCTCGACTCGCCAAATGGATATACCGCACTAGGTCCTGTGGACCTCGGGGCGGTATATCCATTGGCTCTTCTCGCTCACCGTTCATTATATGGCCCTGCTTGCACGCGCTTACGTGCATTATTTGTATACTGAATAACAATGTAATGTGGTAACACGGAATTAATATGACAAAGAAATTTTGACAATAAATCAGATTACTATACATCATTGAACAGAATATCATTTGCGGAAGACGGATTGATAATGTAAGCAACTATATATGCTTGAGAATAATGACAAACAAAATATATTGAATACATAATCATATTGAATGAGCAGAATGGATGAAAAAGAATGATTAATATTTTAACTTCAAAACAAGAACAGTAGAACAGGTGCAATTACATAGATAACCATGATGAAATACGACGATGACGACGATGATGATGATGTTGATTTTGACTTCCTCGACCATCAAAAAACAGTAACTGAAAGTATAATGCAACATAATGTTCGATTCTAAGCCATGGCGTGCTTTCCTTCAGCAAGAAATTTACCAACATTGTGCTGCACTCAACCCAGGTGAGGCAAATGGTTACCGGCAGGAAGTGATTTCTCAAAGAGCTGTGAGCACCGAAATCGGAGCGCCTTGTGCACCTTACAACGTGGATAAGAGCGCTATCCAAATCCTATATTATCATTATTATCAACATGAACATGATTGTAAAATTCGAAATGTATAAAATAATTGGCAAAGGGTCAATGCATTCTAAATGAATTAGACCAATATTTCAAATTATTTTGGCTATATAAAACAAAAAAACTGCTAGTAGTTTTATTTCTACTCTTCTTAAATATCTCTTGAATACAACCGCGTAGCCAGGATTTAATTTTGGAGGGGGCGGTAAGTGCCAAGTGCGCGCGAAACGTGCCAACACTTACAGAGCGCGCTCCCTAGGGGGGAGGGTGCAGGGAGGGGGGAGTCCCCCCCCCCCCCCGCGGAGCGCGAAGTTTTTTATATCTCATCAAATTCAAATCAAAAGAAGGCGTCTCTTGCGTCTCTAGTACCCTTATCAACTCGAATATTGATTTGCTGTGATTAAAAAATTGTTTTCGAAAGAAATTATGAGCACCCCCCAAAATGGGAAAAGATTGGAGAGTTTGTAACAATTCCTCTTTCCGTGCGAAGCTTAAAACATTTTATAAAATAGAGAACAGACATTATACCATTATGCCTATCTTGGTCACATCAGATTTGAGTGTAAAAAGTTTATCCACATTAAATTTCGTTAACTCAAGTCGCAAAACAGAATAGAAATGGGTTTCTACAGAAGAAAATAGGCCCTATTCCTTCCCGCGAATGGCGTTGAAGCTTTGATTTTTAGGAATTTATCTGAAACTTTAACCTGTTCTAATTTGGATATTTCTTATATTATATGTAGCTCAATTAAGAAGAAAAACGAGCTCAAAATGTAAAAGGGGTGATGCAAGCTAGAAGAGGGACTTTTCCTTTCCCATGCTCGCGAAGCACGGAAACCTCTGTGATTTATTTTGGAAGAAAAAAAATCGCTCATGTTAAGCGCCTCCTTTTTTATTAAGAAAGTTCAGTGATATTAAAAATTTCAAATCAATGACGCAAAACAAGACAGGAGATGGCTGTGCAGCGATATAGAATAACGTTTAATGTCGTACATACTATTGCAACTAGCATGGCACGAATTTATTTCCTCCCCCTTTGAGCAGACACTTTGCCAAAAATTACTTGCTGAAAAGCGGAAGAAAAAAGCATTTGGGGACTCGGGAGTGACGGTAATGTGTACCCGCTCCGAACAGAAGAGTCAAAATTTTGTATCAATGCAAAAAAAAAAAATACTTTTCATAGTTTTTACACCCATGTATACTTTATAATTTCTGGCGAGAATATACAATTCCCACGGCCGGGAAGGGGAAAACGGAGTAGAAAAAAGGTGTGGGGGAAACAAAAGGGAATGGCAATTTTGATATTTTTCCCGCGCGGAGCGCGGAAGAAAATTTATAGCATGAAGAGAACGTCTCGTTTAGGTTGTTATTCTTTTGACCAAAAAAGAAGGAATAAACAACAAAAGCTATACCTTTCTTCCCTCTTCTCCTTTCGCTTTTTCTTTTTCTCCTTTTCCTCTTCTTTTTTTTTTCTTTTTGGGAGCGTTTTTTTTTTTTGGGGGGGGGGGCGATCGCCCCCCTGGCTACGCGCCTGCTTGAATAACATATAACGCCAATCGATTGAAAATGACGATTTATTTTTATTTTATTTTATTTTATTTATTTATTTTTAGCTAGCATCACCCTGACACCAGGGATCCCATATAACTTCTCCTACGATGGGTCTGCAGAACCGATCTCCAATGTGTACACCGCGACTTGGACCTTTGGCGCGCCTCCTGGAACAAACATCCGTCTAAAATTTCTGAAACTGGAAATGGAGTAAGTTGTTTAAGTACACGGTTGTCGACCTTGTAATGATAGTGCCCTTGGGCTCCTAGTACCTCATTAAAAAAAACCAGAACACCGCATAATACCACAGTCTCTTCATCTAGACACGAAATGATTATATCCAAAAGGGATTAATCCTCTTTTATCAATTATGAGATGGCTAAAAGTAGATCTAACCCCTTTAGGAAATAAACTAACATGGACCTATCCACTTTTAGAAATTAAGTACATTTTCTTGGCCCTTTTTTAAATGATTTTTCATGGGAATTTCAACTTTTCCTTTGCTTTTTCTTGTAGAGATTAGATTTTCTTGTATAGATTGTGGACAAATAACTTAAATTTAATGAAAAATGGACCTAACACCTTTTCGAAACAAGCTTCTCAAATACACACCTAACCTAATCGTATACATATTTTGTTAATTGTGTTAATTCTGTATTAAAAATGACACAGATATAAGTGATTTTTAATTATGACATTTTTTTCCTAATTATCATTTGTTTACAGTGTTAATCTAAATTTTTTCATGATCGCTGATGGTTGGACTTACCTACGATACGAGCAGTACAGGTATGCCGTCTCTTCAGGAACGTGCCAAAGTGATACTTCCGGGCCACTCCCTCTAGATGACGTCATCATCAATCTATCACGAGTTTTCATTGGTTTCTATGGATACAACAAAGGCGAGGACAACATTATTGAGGTGGAGCTTAGTGTGGTGGAGAAAGATGGTAGGTATATTATTTTTTTATGTGTCATTGTTGGATATCCCATCTGATTTTATTTAAATCAGTCGGTAATTCATGAATGAGAATATTCATATTTCTATTATCTCTTTATTTATCCATTGCAACAATGACAGATAAAAGAATAATGGGGCAAACAAAAACCTGCTTTGGTCATTTGATATTTTTTACCCAATGACACTTAACAAAAATAATACTATGTTTGTATCCCCCTTCAGATCAAGACTACCCTACTGGCGACCTTTTACCAGGAGATGTCATACCGGTTTCACCACATAATGAAACGATATTGAAATCACCAAATCACCCAGGAGAATATCCCCATTCTAGTATCATGACATGGATCTTTCGCGTTCCTCCACTATACCATTTCAATGTTAACTTCAAAGACTTTCAAATTGCTGAGGGTCTGGATAAGTTAAGCATCGGAAATGGAACCGCTCCCTTTTCGAGTGTATACGAAGTGTTTTCCGGCGGCGAATCGAAAATTGACGAACAATTGACGGCGCTTGATGATCTTCAAATCACCAAACAGTACATGTGGATTAAATTAGAAAGCTTCCAACTTGCAAAAAATGGGAGATTTGTATTTAATATCACCGCCGAGATTGGTGAGTGGACAATGATAACTAGAGCATTGTTATTTGAATGGTCATCCTTTCCCACGAAATGTCCCACGATTCGAAGATCAATAATAGTCGTTTTCTTTCTCTTCCTTTGCTCGATATTCCAATAGGGCTGTTTAATATCTTTAGAATCCTATTCATTTTAAACAAATACATACGAATGGTCTCATTTGATTCTTTAAAATTGTACTATTAGGTATCATGATATCGAAATTCAGATAGATTGGTTATTGACTACCCGAAGTGTAAATGTCTGCACCATATCACCATAACGCCATTTTTTGTGATGACATCTGTGACTATTGCGACTACCTTACCTAATTAGACCATCGTCATTACTACATGCATTCATGAGCCTAGTGTATTCATTAATTCTATCAGTGGTTATTTTTCATAAATACAGATACTACAAGGTCAACTATTTCTCTACTATCGTTTTAAAGTTACCTTTATCAGTATCTTTACTATTGAGAATCGGTAATATGATAATGTAATTGAGTTTTCAAGTGGAATTCGATCTCAAGATGTTCGTTTAAAATCTCCACCCCTTCCCCTCCTACTTTAGATAAAATTGTCCTGGCCAGTGATGGGTCTAAGCTGCTTATGTCGCCGTATTACCCTCTCCATTATGAGAACGAGGCATACGTTGAATGGAAAGTAGGGGTGCCATCGGGATATGGTGTAATGGTGCATTTCATTGAGTTTCATCTCATAGATGATGGAGACACTCTTACCGTAGAGGGCGCTCTCCCGGGTGCTGAGGACAGTATCCCAGCGATTTTCACAGGAGTTGACATGCCGTCTGACTTCGTCCTTTGGTCTACTGAAGCTCGAATACGCTTCGAAACGAATTCGGAAGGCGTCGGTGCGGGTTTCAAAATCAAAGTTCAGCCTATGTTTGGAGAAGGTATGTTAATGAATCTCAACAGGAATCATCAATTATCAGTGGATTATCAAAAAATACATTTGCTACAATTCTACCGCCCCATCACACTATCAAACAAAAATGGATAATATTTAGTTTCTTAAAGACTTACCTCCATTGAGGTGTTCTTAAACAACGAGTAACCGATGAAAAGTATATTTATAAATATATATATATATATTATATATATATATATATATATATATATATATATATATAATTGTGATGAGCAAGGACCTAAACATTGCGTGGGTGCTTCAGTGAGTAATATATTGGCGAAGAAGCTCAAATATATATATATATATATATATATATATATATATATATATATATATATTAATGTTATTAATATTTACATAACGAATTGGAAAAGGTGACTGAACGTGTCAACCTTGTAGATTATTGAAATATATCACATTATCAAACAAGGTCGGTTTTTTCCACTCTACACTTGATATAGGTCATTGCCTTAGCCCATTAGGGTTAGAAGGGGGTTGGATTCCCGATGATAGTCTGTATTCTTCTACCCTGATTGACCAACACCACGCCGCAACTCACGCCAGGCTTAATGGCCCCTCAGCATGGGTTCCAGAACCGAACGATCCAGCACCAGAGCTCACGGTAATACCATTCATGGGTGGATCTAGGATTTTATTTGGATGAATAGGGACACAAAATATCCTCATACCCCCCCCCCCCCCAAAAAAAAAAAAAAAAAACCTCCTGACATTCCCCGAAATAGGTTCTCATTTTTAAAAAGTGGGTTAGTCATCTTTCAGAAAAAGAATTCACGAGTGACATTATTTTCGGACAACGGGAAGGGGGCTCGTTCCCATGAAAAATAAACTTGAAATAATTTGTCTCCATTTTTTTAGTTCAGTAATTATTGGATCTCTTTCAACATATTTCGTATTTTCAAAAGAGTAGCAACATTAGTCGTTTTTATTTTATTTTTTTTTGCTGTGTGGGTCTAGTGTAGGACTAAAATACTGTAACACATTGCAGTTACGATTCGTCTCTTCTACAGGTTCGACTCAAGACAATGTCTTATGTAACCGGTGTGGTCGTTCAAAGTGGTCCTGACAGCATCGGCAACTGGGTAGACTCTTTCACATTTGAATTTCCTCCCAGTGATGAAAATAAGGTTTGTTGAAAAAATTCATATTAACTTATCTGTTTCAATATTTAAAAGAATCATGTTAACATGGTTAACGCGATAGCTCAGTCGGTAGAGCGGGGGTCTCGTGTTCCGATGACCAGGATTCAGTTCCCAATTGGTGCGCTAGTGCTCTTTGGTAAGGCATTTAAATCCGCATTACTTAAGCCATCGGTCCTTTGGTTGCTTGCTTAAAAACATTCATGCTTTCTTAGCAATCATGTAATAAAATATTTTCCATTTTCAATACCAAAGAATCATTAATTACATAAATTTAGATAGGACACGCGGGGACGTTTTCCTTTATAATTTGTTTGTTTGAATAAGACGAGAATCGAGAGCAACGAGACTGAAACATGACAGTTTGAGAAATCATGCATAGAAAAAACGAACGTGTGACCAAAAAAAAAAAAACGCCTTTACAATGATTAGAAACCTGTGACGATCATGCGAGCTTTCTTTCTACCGATTTGCCCTTTAAAGCACTTTCCCCACAAAGTCGGAACAAGTGTTTGAGTTCATATATAGAAGCAAAATTATTTTTGAATGTGATATTATGCATATTTTTCTTGACCATGGCAGGGGAAAGGACTTTGGAGGACGACCCTATATAGTGGCTATTGTTTAAACTTCATATTTGCCCTCTCTTTTTCCGAGCGCCGCACATAGTCCAACAAATATATGATCAAGTGACAACCATGATACATCTTTAAATGTAGGCGCGGATCCAAGATTTCGTGGGGAGGGGGGCCCAAATTTGACCTGATTTTTGGCGCCCATGTGTACTTTTCGAAAAATGGCGCCCCTTCGATCCCTCCCGGCCAGGCTAACTTAAATGTAACTTAAAAGCCTTAAATGTATTTTGAATTATCTTATTACATAATCACATTTTTTTAAAAGGCAATTAAAGACCACTTTTTTAATGTGTTCTTGAAAAAAAATCCATGAATATATAATGTAATATCAATGGGAGCGCGAAGTGCGAGCGATTTTTGGGGGTCCCAATTTGGGTTAACTTTTCACCAGAGTAGGCCCTACTAGAATATTGTGTGAACGGGAGCTGTAGTTTCGTTACTAGTTGTTTAGAATAGCCTTCAATAATATCAATGATAACCTCTTGGGAATAATGCAATCTCGAAGCAATCGACTCAATCTCCTCATCAGTGGTGAAGCTGTGATTTATTCAGCAGGGTTGCACGGGGGGGGGGGGGGCTTGTTGAACTTTTGTAGAGGGCACCAAGATTTAAAAAAAAAAAATGGGGGGGGGTAGAAGTTAAAGAAATTCCGAAATTTTATTCTTAAAAACACATTGAGGAATCTCACAAGGCCTAAATAAATAATGATAACGCGAAGCGCGATATATTTGACATAATATTTGGAAAATAACATTATATTTCACCATAATCCCTTTCCTTTTCTCTCTTTTTTTTCTTGGTCATGATTTTTATTTATTTTTATTTATTTATTTTTTTTTTTTGGGGGGGGGGGGGCAAAACGCCCATGTCCTAACAGTCATTTCCTAGCTTTACTTTATAAACAACATTAATGTGCAATAATCTCATAAGCCCTATGCGAGATAAAAAAATAATTAAATTTCATGTATTTTGACCTGAAAATTGAACATTCTGGGCAATGTTTGTGAACCTGAACAAGATGCATATGTAATTAGATAATTACTACGAGCGCGAAGCGCGAGCAGAAATGTTTAATGTGCGTTCTGGCCTGGTCGAAAAGGGACCTGTTAAGGACGTTTTGAATTAAGACGATGCATATTTCAACGATTAAATAATGTGAGCGCGAAGCGCGAGCTGAACATTTTTGATATTCCAACCTACAAAATTAGATTTCAAATCCCCAACGGGACACTCGATTCATGTTTTGTCACTCATGAAAAATGATGGGTAGTTTTTTGTATCTTCCTACATTAATAATGCGAGCAGAAAATGTTTGATATTCTGATCTGAAACTTGATAATTTTAGCACGTTTTTAATAAGATCAAGATGCGTATCTCAATAAACATGCGTGCACGTGTTTTAGAGTTAGACAGAATCTGGGCATTCTGAATACATATAATTTTTCATCATAAAAATCAAAATGCGAGCGCGGATCGCGAGCTGGAAATAATATTTGAAATTCCGATATGAAATGGGTCAATTTAAGCAATATTTAAAGCACTGTGTATATAGGGGAATTGTGAAGTGGATGTGGAAAGCACTTAATAAATGATGCGAGCGAAGCGCGAGCTGATATTTTATTATTATTTTAAACTAGGATCGAGACATTTTAGGCCTAAGGACATTTTGTCATTATATACAAATGATGCCTATCTTCCATTCCTCTTCCTAAAACTTGTCGATATATTTTTCTGAAAAAGGGACAATTTAGTTATGAATTCATAAAAAATTTTATTTCATATTTATTAATCTAATAAGCCTAATGAGTGCGTGAAATTTGTTGACAGTGCATGAGGCCTGAAAAACTGGATATTTTATATTTTTATGTAATCATGAACAGCATTCATGGGTTGATACATTTATAGCAAATAACGCGAGCGCAAATCGCGATCCGAAATTTTTAAATGATGGGAATTCAAGTAGTTTGTTATAGAATATATAGGTACAGTGGCGTACCGTGCTCAGTTGCCAGGTATGCTGACCTAATAGAGAAATTTTAAGGACATGTAATGCCATTAAACGGATAAGTATCTCACTGATTAAATAATGCGAGCGCGAAGCGTGAGCTGAAAATTTTTGATATTCAGACCTAAAAGGAACATTATAAGCAAATTTTTTTGTAATCGTGATACGTACCTGTCTCGCTAAACAAACAATGCGAGCGCGAAGCGCGAGCTGAAATTTTTGTATATATTGACCCCAAACAGGGACATTTTAAGGACTATATTTTAGGTATCCATTAAGAGTATAAATATCTCAGCATAGTCATCTAATGATAGTGGCATCCTTTGCTGATTTTGTTAGAATTACATAACATATGAAGCACTTTTTGTAGTCATTGTAATCATGATTATCATACTCATCTCACTAATCAAATACTGCGAGCGCGAGCTGGAAATTTATGAAATTCAGACCTGAAGAGGGGCATTCTAAGGCTTGTTTGTAGGAATTCACTAAGTCCTTACGTATTTCACTAACCAAATGATGCGAAGCGCAAGCTAAAATTTTTGATATTCAGATCAGAAAAATTGACATTTTAAGGACTGATTTTAGGAATTCATGAAGAGCAGACATCTCACCAATCAACTAATGCGAACGTTAGCACGGACAGGAAATGTTTTATATTAAGACCTTAAAATTGGGCAATCACTTTAAAGGGGAATGAAACCTTTGGAATAAGTAGGCTTGTGTCGAAACATAAAAATCAAAGAATAAGAACAAAGAAAGTTTGAGAAAAATCGGATTAATAATAAGAAAGTTATGAGCATTTGAATATTGCAATCACTAGTGCTATGGAAATCCTCCAATTGGCAATGCGACAAGGATGTGTGATGTCACAAGTGAACAACTTTCCCTTTGATGGACTATAAAATACCCTCAAAATATCTTTTTCTGTTTTTTCTTGTAGTGATACAAACTTTTAACCATGATGTATTCTTTAAAAATCTGTATTACATGCCCTCCTATAGAAAGAATACATGATCTACTGATAGATGTGATAAAAGCGGCAATTTAAGTGAACTATATACTAAAGAAATGGGGAGAGTTGTTCACAAGTGACATCACACATCTTTGTCGCATTGCTAATCTGAGGATCTCCATAGCATTAGTGATCACAATATTCAAATGCTCATAACTTTCTCATTATTTGTCTGATTTTTCAGATTTTTCTGTTTTCACACAAGCTATCTTGTTCCAAAGTTTTCATTCTCCTTTAAGTAGTCATGAAAAAGAAGCAAATGTCATTACATAAAACAATAATAACTCGAATTGCGAGGAAATATATTTGGTGTATATTGATTCGAAAACGTGAGGTTTTAGTACAACAGGATTATACATCTCGTTAAACAGTCTATGCGAGCACCAGGAACAATGAAGACATAGGCCCTGAGCAAACTGTTTCATAAAGTCATGAAAAAAAATGCTTCTTATTTAACATGATTATGATATAATATAACATTATAATAAACAATAATTTCTTCTTTCCCCATTACGTTTCTTTTCTCCTTTCTCCCTCTTTTTCTCCTTTTCCCCGGTTTTTTTTTTTTTTTTTTTTTTTTTTTTTTTTTTTTTTTGGGGGGGGGGGGGGGCAGCCGATTGGGGGGGGGGCACGTGCCCACCATGCCCCCTGGTAGTTACGCCACTGTATAGCTATACAGAACTCACCAATCAAAATGCGAGCGCACAGCGCTAGCTCATAGGCCTTCATTTTTGACAATCGAGACACCTGAACAAGAATATTTTGAGAATCTTATATGAAATACACAAAGATAATAGGTAGGCCTAAAACATTTCAAAGTTTCGCTTAATTTCACAAACCAGTTATATTCACACCCTTGTCGGTATGCAAATGAGGAGACTGATGACATCACTTACTCACTACTTCATTTTGTATTTTAGTATATGAAATATTCAATTTTTCTCCGTTGTCGTGTGAAACAACGATTAATTCCTCCCTGAAGTTCCTGAACATGAGCAATTAGCATTGTTTAATACTAAATGGTTCAATCAAGTTGGTCCATATTGTAAAATCTGTAAAAAATGAAATATTGTATAATTCTAACAATAAAAAACAAAGGAATTAGTCAGGGACATCATCGACTGTCTCATTTGCATGTCACTGAGTTGTGCATATCACTGTTTTTTGAAAAATAAGCAATTTTTTTGTTAATGTCATAATTTTTTTTTTACATCCGATTTTGATGAAATTTTCAGCATAATGCTTGTTTGATTTTTCTTTATTTATTTAAATCAACATTTTTTGGGGGGATGGACTTGTCCTTTAAGAAATGAATGCGAGCGCGAAGCGCTAGCTGAAAACTTTTGTAATGATGAAATGAAAAGGACATTTTCAGTTGTTGGATTAGAATATAAAATATTTTCAGCTTGTGCTTCTCGTTCGCATAAAAAAAACTGTGAGGTCGGGATGCGTATATAACTAAACAGTGATGCGAGCGCGAAGCGCGAGCTCAATTTTTTTATATACTGACTTAAGAAGGACTCTTTTAAGGTATTATTCCTATTCTAAAAGTTTTTCCTTTTTCTCTTCGTCTTTTTTTTCTTTTTCTTTCCTTTTTTTTGCGCCACCATGGGGGGGGGGGGGCAAAAACTTTGCCCCCCTGGATCGGCCTATGTATATTGACTTGAAAAACACTAACATTTTAAGGACTTATGTACATGTGATCGATGGAGAGGATACACACCTGGCGTAGCGCCAGCTGAATTTGATATTAACCCCTTTTCTGACCCTGAACAGGATACCTATCTCGCCAAACAAACTTCTAACTCGAGCACATTGATTTTTGTCTATTATCGTAAAAACGGGATATTTTAAATCAGCCGCATTAATGTAACCTTTTTGGGCAGGAAATAAATTTCACTATAAACAGGCAATACGAGCAATGTTGCGCCCCCCGTCGAACATGAATTTGCATGGAGCCCCCTAAGTTCAAGGTCAATTTGGCGCCCTCGGTTGAACATGAATTTGGCGCCATGTGAAATATCACTTTGCCCTCCCCCTTCTGAAACATGTATTTGTCGCCTTATGGTCAAACATCAAATTAGCGCTCCCCTAGTTCGAACATCAATTTGGCGCCCCTCCCAGTTCAAACATCAATTTGGCGCCCCCATCTAGTTCGAAAATTAATTCGCCCCCTCCCCCTTGTTCAAACATCAATTCGGTGCCCCAAAGTTCGAACGTCATTTTGGCGCCGCCTAGTTCTAACATCAATTTGGCGCCCCCTCGTTCGAACATCAATTTTTGGCGCCCCTAGTTCGAACATTCAATCGGCGCCCCCGATGTCGAACATAAATTTTGCGCCCCTACGTCGAACATCTATTTGGCATCCCTAGGTCGAACATCAATTTGGCGCCCCCAGTTGGAACATCAAATTGGTGCCCCTAGTTCGAATATCAATTTGGCGCCCCCTAGTTCAAACACCAATGTGGTGCCCCTAGTTCGAACATCAATTCGGCGCCCCCCTAGTTCGAGTATCAATGCGGCGCCCCTACATGTAGGTCGATCATCAATTCGCCCCCCCCCCGTTCGAACATCAATTCGACCCCCAGTTCGAACATTTTGGCATCCCTTCGAACTCAATTTGGCTTCCCTAGTTCGAATATCATTTCGCCCCCCCCCCCAGCTCGAGTATCAGTTTGGCGCCCCCCTAGCTCGAACATCGATTCGCCCCCCCCCCCCTAGTTCGAGTATCAATTTGGCGCCCCCAGTTCGAACATCATTTTAACATCCCTTCGAACATCATTTTGGCGCCCTCCTAGATCGAATATCAATTCGGCGCCCCTACATGTAGGTCCAACATCAATTTGGCGCCCCCTAGTTCCAACAACAATTCTGAGCCCCCCTAGTTCGAGTATCAATTTGGCGCCCCCCTAGTTCGAACATCGATTCGGCCCCCTCCCCCCCCCCTAGTTCGAGTATCAATCTGGTGCCCCTAGTTCGAACACCATTTCGGCGCCCTCCTAGTTCGAATATCAATTCGGCGCCCCTACATGTAGGTCCAACATCAATTTGGCGCCCCTAGTTCGAATATCATTTCGGCCCCCCTAGCTCGAGTATAAATTTGGCGCCCCCTAGTTCCAACATCACTAATTTGGCGCCCCCTAGTTCCAACATCTATTTGGCATCCCTAGGTCGAACATCAATTTGGCGCCCCCAGTTGGAACATCAAATTGGTGCCCCTAGTTCGAATATCAATTTGGCGCCCCCTAGTTCAAACACCAATGTGGTGCCCCTAGTTCGAACATCAATTCGGCGCCCCCCTAGTTCGAGTATCAATTCGGCGCCCCTACATGTAGGTCGATCATCAATTCGCCCCCCCCCCCGTTCGAACATCAATTCGACCCCCAGTTCGAACATTTTGGCATCCCTTCGAACTCGATTTGGCTTCCCTAGTTCGAATATCATTTCGCCCCCCAGCTCGAGTATCAATTTGGCGCCCCCCTAGTTCGAATATCTATTCGGCGCTCCCTAGTTTGAGTATCAGTTTGGCGCCCCCCTAGCTCGAACATCGATTCGCCCCCCCCCCCTAGTTCGAGTATCAATTTGGCGCCCCCAGTTCGAACATCATTTTAACATCCCTTCGAACATCATTTTGGCGCCCTCCTAGATCGAATATCAATTCGGCGCCCCTACATGTAGGTCCAACATCAATTTGGCGCCCCATAGTTCGAGTATCAATTTGGCGCCCCCTAGTTCCAACAACAATTCTGAGCCCCCCTAGTTCGAGTATCAATTTGGCGCCCCCCTAGTTCGAACATCGATTCGGCCCCCCCCCCCTAGTTCGAGTATCAATCTGGCGCCCCCAGTTCGAACACCATTTCGGCGCCCTCCTAGTTCGAATATCAATTCGGCGCCCCTACATGTAGGTCCAACATCAATTTGGCGCCCCCTAGTTCCAACATCAATTTGGCGCCTCTACGTCGAACATCAATTCGCCCCCCCCCTCCCCCCGTTCGAACATCAATTCGGCCCCCAGTTCGAACATCATTTCGGCGCCCTTTTAGTTCGAACATCTTTTCCTTTCCCCCTCTTCCTCCCCCCCCCCCTCTTCCTCTTTTTTATCTTTCTTTCCCCTCTTCTCCTTTTTTTTCTTTTCTTTCCCCTCTTCTTTTTTTTCCCTATGGATCCGCGCCTGGGGCCGCCCGAAAACGGTGCATTCAATAGTTCATTCAAAATTGTCCGTTTCAAATTTTACAGACTTTATAACAGCAAGAAAGGTATTCAAATATATTTTATTTTCTTGAACTTGATCACTTGATACGTAGGTCATAGAAGGGAAGTGGGAATCGAAGAAAGTTTACCGGCTCCTGTTTGTCAAATATTACCAGACTAAAGTCATAAGGGTTAAACCTAGGACTAGGTCGGCATCGATCTTTTCTCTGCGTCTTGAAATCCTCGGTTGCCGTACTGGTAAGTATCGTACATTTCAAGATTTTCTCCCCCGTTTTATCTTAACTTTCAATAAATCCAGATTTCCAATAGACACTCTTTCTACCCATTTTCATTTATCAACATTTCTTACCTTTCTGTCCTTTCCTCAGGGCATTTTCATCACACCTCTCCTATTCCTCGTTTTCCATGATAATATCCAACTTCAAACATAATATCTTTAATTTTATGATTGCTAATTGTTTTTATTATCATATAATTATTATATTAGGCCTATCATATATTTACAACTGTATGATACGTAAAGCCCCCCCCCCCCCACAGAAAAATATATGGACAAAACTATTCTGCACAACAAGTAGAACTTGCACTACATGTACTCTAAAAGACCAAGGTCAAATATACCGTAAGTAATTCCTGTTTATCACTGACCCTATGAAGGGCTTTATAGGGTAGAGATTAAGTTGCCATAAAATGAGGTAAAGGAAAAGTTTGTATAGTTGATTTCGTGTTTAACTGTTGAAATAATAACGATGAGTTTTTCTAACTCATCGAATGATTACTTTGTAGATTGTTTTTTCGATCTGGGCCTCTCATCCGGTTATTTGCCCGATCACAATATCAAGATTTACCGTGGAGGAGACATTGCCTCGGAAGCCTCGGACACTGTTCGGATGCTTCCCGCTCATATGTTCCCACTGGACGGGCTATCATCGGGTGGACCTGATGACAGTCTCGCTGTCCGCATCGATTTCGATACCACGACCCTTGTCAAGGCTATCATTGTCCAGAGATGTGGAGACACGAATCTCAAGAAATTTCGTTTCCAATACGACAATCATTCTGAGATGGAGTTCGTAAGTTCCGATACTACACTTCTCTATTTAAGACTCGAAGATATATGTAATATAGACTCTCTTGAGTCATCCTTTAGGGGGAGGTCAGGTGTCCGATGCTCGTGAATGAGACATCGAATTTTCTTGGACGACATGATGTAAGGACAAAATGTCATTTTTTTATGATTTACGTGAAGAATATGAGTGTTTATATGAATGAATGATTAAATGGCCTTTCTAATACTTTATTCAGGATAATCCGTACACTATTGCAATCTGATCCCATTTTCGTAATTATTATAATTATTGCGATTATTTTGGGAAGAGGGTTGGGGAGACATGTGGAGGAAGGTCCGTATACATGTATATGTCAAAATAATGTCGTCCAATTGTAGGGTATATCCTTTCAAAGCGTGACCATTGGACACAAAGATTTAATTCTAAACACCTGACAAGTTAATCTTTGCATATATTCATACATGGATCCCATTTTATACATACCTGCATTGGTCTTGTTGATTTTGGCCAGGACATTTCTGAGTGTGATCAAAGACTATGTAAGGTGGTGATCAAGGAGCCGCTAGCTGCAACGTCAGTGACCATCGGTAACTTAGAATGGAGTCCTTCGCTGCCACACTTTATGCGTTTTGAAATTCTGGGCTGCATCAAAGTAGGTAAGGATCAACGCCAAGGAGCGATCAAGGGAACATTCCGTGAAATATATTAGTAAAGCATTTTCACTGACTTCTGTTATAAACAACTGAAATAATTGCATCTGATTGGCATAGAGCAAATTATTCGATGGAAGTCACTGAGTGTTTGTTTTATGATATACTCCCCAGAAATCGACCTGAGTAGATATGAATATGACTTGATCACATATGATAATAAAATGAATATTAATGATCACAAACCTCACAATAATATGAAATACGTGCATATATTAAGGTCCTGTTATAGACTATCTTGGTTTCCTTCTTCTTTGATGGGATGCAGAGTGAATTGGCTGGATTGAATTTACAAAGTGTCTCCATCGAAATGATGGTGTTCAATTTAATGACGTCACAGATAACACATTCAATTAGTGGCCATGTTGATATTCCTGTCTCTTCACAGATTGCATACAACCTTATTGCACGGATGATTGCGACTTGACGATGCTTAGATCTGAAAATGCCCTGGAGATTGCCAAGTCACACACTGCTTTGATGCCGGCTAGGTCAATCTGCGAGCTTGATATCCCAGAAAAGGACGATATGTTCATCACTTTTATATTACTTGGGTTTAATGTAAGGGCCAATTGTATAGTGTGGTATGCAGGGGCGGATCCATAATTTTCCAAAAGGGGGGCACATTTTCCGGACGAAAATTTGACAAGCAAAACAATTGCATATTTACATGAAAAATTTTGATTATGACTCTCAAATGCGGGGGGGGGGGGGGGGAGGAGCCGGATGTGCCCCACCCCCTCCCCTGGATCTGCCAGTGGTGGTATGTATTATTGTAACGTATCTTTTTGTATGGAAAGTAATACAAAGAGCGGTATTATTAAGTAGGTCTATGGTATATACTTAAATCATTTGAAATCATTTTGAGCAAGAAGAAAAGACCTACTTGACGAAGAGAGGGTGATATCGGTAGGAGAGACCTACTGGTCATAGTAATTCAGTTCGCTTTTCGCCTCCTAGGCACAGGTGACGCCAAAGAAATACAAAAATAATATTCTGAAGAGACATTTTCCGCCACAGTTTTTCAGCAGATTGCACACAAACCTTATGTTGAAGAATTGCGGAGTTTCCCAAGTTGGGAATGCGAAACTAGCCATATTATTCTTTGTTGGTCGTTGAAATTTTATGCTTATTCATCTCACTATGAGAAACAATTAAGTAATGATGCTCATTAGCCACCTTGGTCGAGAACTGAAAATAGGTGAGCTCCTTGACCCATACAGCACAATCTTTCCATGGAAATGGCTCATTTTCAGGTTTCCAAATGTCACCTTTCGTTAGTACATGTATATCAATGGAGGTTATGATTATTAAAATCATTCAAAGATGCAGACTCTCCCGGGAATGTAAGCATTTGAACGTCTCGCAGAAATATGAATCTTCTTAAGAATGAATGTTTAAAATCATTAACTATCAATTAATAACAATCACATAAAGTTTTTTTCCGGGTTTTGTCCTCTTGATACATCCATTTGCCATAGTCTGAGGTACAAATCGCAGATGGTGGACTACTTGAAATCAACGAACCTGAGAATTTAAAGGAATTCCCCCTTGGCTCTGAAATCCCACCAGTGTTTGTCTCATCGTCTTCTACAGTATATTTCCGTATCCTGACAGGCATCAGCACCGACTATCCCAACGTAACAGTAACCTATGGTTATACAGGTCTGTATGACACTTAACCCTTCTTCCTATGATAAAAATAAGAGGGGAATAATGAAGTCAATCATTAATTGATTACAATTCTTCCACTGTAACAGCAAGATGGGTTTTTTTATATAGAATAAGTCAAGCAAGAATAGCACTCGAAATTACCATCGAATTCGGATTTTATATTTCAAAGGTTTACTTCTTTTCACTGAACAGTCATACTCAACATGGGTGATTCTCAAACAAAAGAACAGAATGATGCCACAGACTCAAATTTTCTTCTGGAATCTACACTATAAATGAAATATTCAATTTTAGTAGTTTTGAGGATAAGAATACTTTTTGATCAAAGCATCATGGCCATGTGCACAGGGAAAAAATCAAGCAATTTTAACATTATTTGAGAAAGCTCATGTTTTATAACGATGGACCAAGCTTTAAATAGGGGTGGTGACATCTTCAATTCCCCCTTCCCATGATCATATCGCGTGGTGAACTAACATTAACCAAGTCAATGTTTTCAGAATAAATTGGTCTAATTTCAGTCAAATTTTGTATTGTATGAAGATAAACCGGGTTGTCACCATAGCTACAACGACGAGAAAGATACAAAATGTAAAACTTCCAGTGGCATCATCATGTCTCAGAACTACTTCAATGGCTATCCAGACGACGTTCACCATACCTGGACCATCATCACCCGACTTTGGACCAGGGTTATCCTGTCCTTCATTGAAATCGACGCGTATTCCGCCGATGGTGACTGCCTGGAGGACGATTACGTCAATGTGTCCGTTACTGACCAAATCACCGTCTTGTGCGAGGTTCCAGGGAAGTCTGCAGTTGTGGAGTCATCCGGAAACTGGATGACTGTCACATTCCACTCTGACCCGCAGGATAATGGGCAGCAAACCGGGTTCCTTGCAGAGTACAGAACAGAACTTCTCAAGCCCGAATACTCCAAGTCTGTTGATAACGAAAGTAAGTAACACTGATTGGGTAAATACTATTGTAATTGTTGACCAGGTGGGAATGGTATGCTAGCACTTAAGTGGATCTAGGAATAAAAATACAGTTTGGTTTCAATGGGTTTCAGTAAGAAAGCACTTAGTATTTTATCTTTAATTTTTCCGATTTCCTGCATTTCAAAGCATTTGGAAGGCCTATTCATTTCGAATTTCCATTGCTTCACCCAAAGGCTTTATACCTCTTTCTAAAATTACCTTAACAACTTTCCATCTGCTTTCTCAATTCATGCTAGTTCTTTGACGGATTGCATATCTCACAGAGGGTGAAATCAGGTCTGTAAAGAGGATTCTCGCTTAATAACATGATTTGATTTGCAACCTCCCGCCCCCATAATAATAATAATATAGTAATAATGAATAAACAAATAAATACATTATAATGAATAAATGAAATAAATAAGATAAATAAATCTTAATTGTTGACTACCACTTATTTTTCATGGTTTTTCCCAGCATAAATCCCTCTGTTTTTTATTGTGAACCGGGCGCAATTTTTTTTCTTCTAATTTTCAGGTTTCAGATGTGAAGATGAGTGGGAAATATTTCAAGGTTCGTGTTACAATCTGTTTCGCAACTCTGAAGACATAACATGGACAGATGCAGAAGCGAAATGCAAGAACGAGCAAGGCCATCTAGTTAGCATCAGGGACGAGGATGAGATGACCTTTATTCACTTTATGATATCCTCCACCGAGTTGAATTCCACCGAAATAAATGCATATATAGGTAAACTATTCCGGGGGGCCGTTTCACAAAGCTGTTCGTAGTTAAGAGCGACTTTAAGAACGACTGGTGAACCCTTCTTACGCGCTAAACCATTGCCAATTCAATATACCCTTTACCACAAGAAAGGATCACCAGTCGTACTTAAAGTCGCTCTTAACTTACGAACAGCTTTACGAAAACACCCACCGGGAAAGTACGATTCTAGACCACGTACTAATAACTTGTTACTAGTTAGCCTTAGATTGAAGATTGATAACTGGATTCTCAACTGGCTTCACTGGTCACAACCGGCCCCAATTGTCTTTTAATGTTATTGGAACTATTTGTGAATAATTTGTGATTGTGGAGACTTCCAGTCGTAAAAATTAAAAACAAGTATTGCACAAGGGAGTTCAAGGCATTAAGTCTTTATCGTCATGATCAGGAAAAAGTTATGTTACGATACCAGTAAACCTGAATGGTGACACGACATTTGCTACGGCGACAATTGTTCTGGGACTTTATTTCATCTAAGATATTGGGTTAGGGTTGGTGATTTGGTGGTGATTTGTTTTACCTCAATGCTAAGAAAGCATGAATGCTTGTAAGCAAGCAACCAGAGGACAAACAGCTTAAAGGTCTTCTCCGAGGGACCTGGTAATGAGGATTAATGCCTTACCAAAGGGCACTAACGCACCAAGTGGGAATCGTACCCGGGTCACAGGAATCCGAAACCTCCGCTCTACCGACTGAACTATCGTTAGGGTTGCAATGTGGTTTTATTTTATATAGGTTTAGGATTGGGTATAGTGTTAAACCCAGGGTTGAAGTTGGCCATTCCATTAATGTGTGGAATTCGCAGCGGAGCAATTGTCGCCGGAGCAAATGTCATGGAACCGTTTGAATAAGTAGAAGCGTGAAACAAATAATAGAAATTCAATATTCTCTTTTTTGATAACTAAGTGTGTCATAATACGATAAAATAAAGGTATGGTTTACTTACATTTACACTCTTAATGTGTATGAGAATACACAAAATATGAAAAGAAAAATCAACAGATGGATGTTATTTATAATCCAATGCCGTTTTCTTGGCTTTCTTATCTTCCAGGTCTCGGAAACAGAGAAGTGTATGGAGTCTTCAGATGGACGGATGGAACTCCAATGTCATATACAGCTTGGGCGAAAATAAATGAGTAACTATGTAGACATTCTTAAGTGCATTTTTTCAGTTTAATGCATACATTTCGCCCATTTGCTTTTCTTTGACATATTCGTGTAGCATTTCTATATTTAAAAATTAATTCATATTCATTTCATAATTTCACATGAAAGCTATATAATTAATCTTGGTGCCATACTGAAAAAAATGTCAAAATAAGTGATGTGTTTACGAATATCAATCCGGAAAACAAACAGTCAAAATCAATGGAAAATGTGGATTATTTTAACCAGAAAAATGCTCAGTCTTGACCAATATTAGGGCCCATACCCGTCTGTCATTGTTATGAAGAAGCGAGCCCCTGGATCTTGCATTCGTATGATATACTTTCGATTCATACTTTGTGTCCCAATCAGAGATAGACCTAAGAATAATGTTAAACTCTGTTGCAAATTTGCATCAAATAACCAACATTTCCATAGCACAAAAGAATGAGAAATTGCCCTGTCGACTCCCAATTTATTCAAGGGGATCTATTTAATAAACGAGCTATAAACATCTAGCAATTTCTCTTTTAAGTACACCTCATTATGTGGTGTTTTTCACCTAATTTTGTATATCTCATTATTGAAAATCCGAAATGAATTGAATTTTTACCAACCAATCAACCACCCACCCACTCAATAAATTACTAAAAATCACTCACTCAAACACCAACTGAATAAAATACTCAATCACTCACCCACTCATTATAATAATTACTCACTCCACCACTCAATATAATAAACACTAACTCCCCACCTACAAACTCACTCGACCACTCATTCAATCAAGTCATTTAATCATTCTATCACTCAATCCATCAGTCAATCAGTTTCGTACTCACACACCTACCCACTCACTCACACAATCAATCATTCAAACAATAAATCCATTCAATCACTCACACACCCACTCACCCACTCTTCCACACACTCAAGCAATCAATCCACCATTCAGTCACTCACACACTCAATCTTTCAATCGATCCATCACTTTAATCAGTCATTCACTCACTCACACACTCAATCACCCACCCTTCCGCTCACACACTCAATCACCCACCCTTCCACTCACACACTCAATCAATCACTCGTACACCCACCCACTCAATCAATCAAGAAACTCTTTTTTTTCAGTCAAGAACCGACAGGCACAACAGATAAACAACCAGATGGAGCTTCTCTAGAAGGCTGTGTCAAGTTGGTTCTCAATACGGACTTACTAACCGACCTATCCCTTGATCTATGGCATGATGTTGCGTGTGCAGCCAAGGACACCAATGAATTCATTTGTGAACGGGCTGCTGAGAGAATTGGGGGTAATGCACGTTTTTTTATTTAAAGAAACTCTCATTCCGATTAAGGGCCATCGTTGTATGAAAAAAGAAGATAGATAGAAGATATAAATTAGAATCTTCTGGTTTGGTACAAATCGGACTCACTACGCATGCGCGAGGTAGTCCATCCCGCGTCGCACTTAATGTTACAGCCGTTCTCCAGCAGTTTGAAGTCCCCCCCCCCCCTATTCGCGGCGTGACAAGTTTGACGGAGTTGCTGTGTTTTGCAAGTGCTCTGTCAAGATGCGTTCGTCGCATAAGATAAAAAGCAAGATTACCTGTGCAGAATAAGGATGGGAATGCAACATTAGGGGAGATAAGAGTCTACTTTATAATATTGGCTACGTCGTGAAATCTAAAGTTCCTAATAAGAGGCAGATAATACTGAGAGATAATGAAAAGTGAAGGAAAATTCTACGTAGGAACTATGTAAGGAGTACATTTATATTAGAATAGGTTACGTCTTTTGAGGATGGGGAGGGGGCTTGACAGGCCTGAGGCATTTACAAATTTATGAGAAATAAACAGCTTTATGAATTTCATCCTTTTTTACCGTGGTGGCCGACAAATAAACTGTCTTGTTTACCTGTTTGGAAGTAAAGTATATACATACATGTTATTGTTCTGGATTACCTGCAAGTAAGTTTGATGCTTTTTATTAAAATAAAAGTGATATAGCAGATAATTCAGTGTGTAAAATATCATTTTATATATTTTTACAGGTTCACCCGTCGATGTCCAACTTCCTGTTTACATTCCAGGTGAGGAAAATACCACAAAACAAAATCTGTTACTTAATTACTTTAAAACATTGTGTGGCGAAAAAAAATGAAGATGATGATAATTCTCAAGTAATATTTTGCCAAGTATTGTATATGACCATGATTAAATTGAAACTAAAGATCGTCATTAATAAACATCTCTTGTGAAATCAATTTTCGTCACTACTGTAGCAAAACAACTGTGTAAGCATGTTCCTGTGCAACTTGTAAATTTTGCTTTGCCTCCTGTCCATATTTGGCCGGTTTTTCCAAGATTTCCTCAATGGTTCTTCATGTTCTTGCAAACACCTGCAAACATTCTCTTTCATGCTACATTCGTTTACCACCAAACAATATAAAAGATGTATGCGTGTTTAGAGAAAGTTTAAGAAATAAAGAACTAATGTTTTTCATCAAAATATACAGACACAGAACACGATCGATGTGGGTCTGGGTTATTCCATTGTTTCTCTGGGGAATGCATAAGTGAGGTTTTCATCTGTGACGGCAAAGATGATTGCATCGACGGCAGCGATGAGAACAATTGCCCAGAAGGTAAATCTACTCACTTTTAATTTCGAAGACCTTATAATATATTTCTAAAAAATGATTAGATAAAGGGAATATGAATGAAATGTTAATGTCAATAAGGCTTTAAGCTAGGCGCCAGAAAAAAAATTATCTTCTTAATGAAGTTTTGATGATTTATTGTTTTTGCTTTTTAACCACTTTCTACATGTCGACATACTAAACTTCAATTTTTTTCTGTGCAAGTAGTAACCCTACATGTATTTCAATCGTTTGTTTATATTGATGTTTAAACTTAACGATATGCCTAATTTTCAGAGTGTCTCTATTTAATCCCATGTATGTCATGAATTCTGTAAATATGGCAAATTAATGGACAAAAATATGGGAATTCAATCTTTATCAATATACAAGATCTGTCATTTGCAATCATTCAGTCATACCTAATAGCTGACAAATTAGCGTAATTATTTCATTTCCCTTCTCACATTTCAGATGATAAATGTTTAGACAATCAGTTCCAGTGCACAGACGGTGTGTGTATAGCGTCTGCGTTCTTTTGTGATACTATTCCTCATTGTCTTGATAACTCTGACGAAACGGCTTGCAGTAAGTTTTAATAGTTCAAACCCTTTTGTTTTATAATGGACACTCCACTATACTGGCATCGCACTAGACTGATAGCTAGCTCATGCGCAGTTTAGATACATGCATCACTATGGTGGCTCTGAAGTACGGTCGAACACACGTGACTTCAGTCGCAAAGTTCGCAACTTCCGTTGCAAACTTCGCAATTGTAGTCGCAAAGTAATTTGGAGCCATCATACATCACGCCGCATCAAAGGTGGTATTTCATGGTAATGCCTTCCTTGAAATGTACAACTCATAGGGATAAAGTTGGTTCATAACATAAGTTTTCAGTTTGTCCCGTGAACCTCGATGAGGCTGAGATGCTCAGAATTATATTTGCACCGCCCATATCCGTGATATTTGCATGATGGACGGTGACGAGAAGATGACGAGACACGATCTCCCAACTCAAAACTCGGGAGGGGGCAATCCCGGCAATGGTGGTTGGGGGCATTAAATTCTAATTTTGTACATCAGTCAAAGGGAGAGGGTCGTTTCGCCTTCCTAAAGAGATTTATTTTATCATGAATTAAATCTCAAGAAAAAGTCATGCATGATCATCGAACATGTGCTTCTCTCGTTTCCCATAGCAAGAAACAAGACTGATTTCATCGTGATAATGATATAACATGTAACTGTCTCCTGTTAATGTGTGTCATCTGAATGTTGTCTTACTACTGAATGATGTGTATCAATGTAAGTAGAGTATGAACATTTTAATTCGAGCCATCTTCCTATTTAGAACCTGACTAATTGTTGCTTTCAGATTATCCCGAATGTGAAGAAAATGAATTCACGTGTGTCAGCAAGCAATGTATTCAAGACTCAAAGAGATGTGATTTCATCCGTCAATGCCATGATGGTTCAGATGAAATAGGATGTGGTGAGTGAATGCTTCCCAGGGAGTGGAGCAAGTGCATACAAAATGTATATACCAGTAACCTGCTTCGTCGCGACGCGTCGTTATGACGTATAAAGTGCTATATGTATACATTTATATATGCCTAAAAGCGGAACATTATTACTATAATTAAAACATGTTTTAGTTCGGTTTTTTAAGAGTATCTACCCTTTTATATTTTTACATAATGTTAACTTGGTAGATAGGCCTATGTTCATATTAGATTTTGGGGGATTATTATGATGCATGATAATCTTAAAAATATTTTATCCCTTCCCCCAGACTTAAGTGCTCAGGTGTTGTTGATCTGTTAAAAGATATTTACTAGAATTACAAACAATAAGTACTACCATTAGACATGTTAGATCAAATAATAATACATTCTTAATTGATATTTTCCTTCGCAAAAGATAAAGAGGACTATAATGTCGATGTATTCCAGTGTTATGATGGAACGCTGCTACCAAAAGAGGTTCACTGTGATGGCATGATAGATTGTATTGGAAATACACACGAAGATGAACGGAATTGTCGTAAGTAGACCCCATTGTTCCTTTTATAATACAAAGGTAGTTTATCTGAATATACATGTAGTAGAAGTAGTAGTAGTAGTAGAAAAATTACAAGAAGTCGTAGTTAGTAGTAGTAGTAGTAGTAGTAGTTGTAATAGTAGTAGTAGTAGTAGTAGTAGTAGTAGTAGTAGTAGTAGTAGTAGTAGTAGAAGTAGTAGTAGTAGTAGTAGTAGTAGTAGTAGTAGTAGCAATATTTCCGTTTCCATATTGAAATCATTGAGCGAATTTAATTATATGTTAGATATTCAAATACGCTCGATTGCCCAGATTCAGCTCGACTGGCACAGCTATGCTGGTCTACGTGGGGTACAAATCCAGTGAAGACCTTTCGTTGAAAAGGAGTGGGCGCTTCCTGCAGTCGGGCGACTGTGGCCTGGCGGTGATGGGGGTGAATATATTGGTGCCAGTCCGCCCCCCGCCTCCCAATTATCCAAGTTCAGTATCTAGCAGAACGTCACGCGTCTAAAGGATCCCTTTAATAATCAGATATAGTTCATCTTTTCTTTAAAGGACTTGAAGCAGATGTTAACAGAATCAAATTGTCATTGTTCATATGCCATCCTGTTGTAAATCCGAAACTGGGCTGCACAAGATAGATGTGCACGCTAGAGAACAAGAAGTCTATTGATGATGTGCCGTTCAAAATAATGTATTATTTCAGTATTTCCGGCTTTATGAAGAAATGTTAGTTAAATCAGAAAAAGTATTAATATGGTAAAATTGATAGCATTTTTTCTTGACATTCTTTTTGCTTTAATCAGCAAACCTAGATGAATTAGAAGAGCGGGAATTCTACTGTCCCAGTGGCGACCTTGACGGTGTACCATTCAAATGCATGTATGACTTTAATTCGTATGGCTTGATCAAAGGATGTCGAAATGTTGACCATTTGAAAGACTGCGGAAACGGTGAGTGAGATTTAGCTAGCCTGTATCTTTAAAGCTGAATAATTTTACGATTTCATTTTTCTGGTGATATAAGCACAGGCCCTTATCTTTCATACTGATGTTGTCAGTTAGGATTTACTATAGCTGATAGAAAATACTGTGAAAGCTATTGCAACTTCTGATTTAAAACCTTTGTTTTAAAAGAATAATGGTGTAAGAAAAATCTCAACTTCTAAGACCAGTGGCGTACCCAGGATTTTCCAAAGGGGGGGGGGGGCAAATTCGTTTGTCAAAAAAATTGACAAGCAAAGAAAAAAAAGGTCTTCAACCAAAAATAAAGGATTTTGTACCAGAAAAAAAAAAGGTCTTCAACCAAAAATAAAGGATTTTGTACCAGAAAAAAAAAGGTCTTCAACCAAAAATAAAGGATTTCGTACCAGAAAAAAAAATTGACAAGCAAAAAAAAAAAAAAAAAAGGTCTTCAAGTTCTAAAGAAGGGGCCACTTGTGCCTCGTCAGGGGGGGGGGCAGGGGTACGTCCCTTGCATGTGTTGTGGCTCGTCAGGGGGGGCAGTCTGCCCCCCTGCCCCCCCCCCTTAGGTACGCTAGTGTCTAAGACTTTGGAACTCCTCGATTAAATATTCATCCACCGTGGTATTCCATTTATGGTTAACTATGAGGGTGTGGGCATTTGTTCGAGGTGTGAAGATATGAGTGAACGGTGAGTGTGTGCGTTAGTGTGTGTTTAAGAGAGAGGATGAGGGTGTGTGTTCGTGTGCAAGAGTATGGATGAGAGTGTTTGTGTGTGCGTGTGGGGTGAGTGTGTGTGTGAGGGTTAGATATTGCGTGTTGGTAGTTGATTTTTGTGTGTGTGTTTCCTGCTCTAGCCAATCTATGTAACAGAAAAGTGCATTATTTTTAGGTGAAGTCGATGTGTTTCACATGTACTGCAGATATCTTATTCATTTGCAGTCATGATGATTAACACGTCAACATTCATTATACATCTCTCATTGCGTTTGATAATGATAATAGATATGCACGTCTTAATTGAGGAGTGCATGTGTGTGTGTGTGTACATATTAAGAGGTGAGGGAGGGTATGCGTAGGTGTGTGAGGGAGTGTTATTCAAAACAAAACAAAAAGTCAGGGAGTGGAGGTGCCGTGGCCGAGTGGTCTAAGGCGCCTGGCTATACTTAAAAAGTTCGGGGTTCGATCCCCGGCCGCGGCACCTATGCCTGTGAGCAAGGCATTTAATCTACAATGCTCTTTTATCCTGCTTTCAAATAAATGGAAATGCTATATAGACAAGACCAATATGGGGAGAACTTGAGTTCAAGGAGCATTTTGGGGTAAAAGTTGGGAACCGGTCTATTTCACCTAATTTGAATGTGCTGAATCTGATAAGACCGGTTCCCAAGCCAATTTTTCATGTTTTGACCACCTAATTTGCATAAACAAAATGGCTGCCAAATTGATAATTTATAATCTTATTTCTACACTATTCTTTTATAAGAATCGCTTTCACCGATATGGATACTGCAAAATCCTGCATACTGAACATGTACCATTCGGGAAAATTTGTTATTTCTGTTTCCAGCTAATTATTTATTCAAATTTATGCATATTTTGCAATATTATGCTATAATTTGATAATTACACTTAATTTTTTTATAGTTTTGTGTACAAATAGCATTTGTATCATTGTGATAATTGTTTGGCCCTTAAATATATAATACTCAGTCAATTTTATATGTATTTTATTGTTCTTTGATATTTCTTTTGTGTTCTTGTATTTTCTGCCATTTGCTTTGTATATGTTTGATATGAGATCTTTAAAAAATAACATCAATGGCAGACAAATTTTAAGCTTCAATGATAGAATCATTTGATAAACTTCTTTTGCCACAACTGTTAATTGTACTCAGGAACAAATACACACACATGCTCACACACCCACACCTGTATATAGAAAGTAATATACTTGCAAGGTATATTAGACATGCCCAATATAAAAACATTGATGCTGATCCTAGATCCTAGATAATCATAACAATTACCAAATTCAATGAACCCGTAAGAAAAGAAGAGTTAGAAGTTGGAAAACCTGTAATCATGCTGAACTTAAATTTCTTGAAATTTAAGTTATTTAGTTTTTTATAACAGATCTAATAATCAATTTAACGTATGATTTACGCAGTGCAGTTTATTAATCGGATATAAGTAGCAGTACATCCTTGTAGCAAAATTATATCTTTGATTCAGCTCCATCAGAACTGCAACTATGGCAGTTAATCAAAGAACAATTTGTAATAAATGCAAAGGGTCTGTATTACTGGATAGCTTACAAATGTTTTTGGTCATTACTGATTTATTTGTTTATTTATTTGGCAACGATACATTTCCCCCCAGTCAACCATCAAAGTGATAACTGAAAACCACAGCTTCTAACCAGTCCTTGCCTTGGAAGATTCTTTGACGAACGATACTGAATACAGAAGAGGAAATGATAAAAAAAACATGGGGCTAAACACAGATTCCATGGTAAAAACATGGGAAAAACAAGGTTTCCAGCCCAGTCCCTGCCCAATGCAGAACAAATTTTCACAGTGTGTCCTATGGTTAAAAAGTGCTAGAAATGCCTGTTGAAGGTAAACCAACATGGAGACAGTTGCAGAAGTCCGGTCTAGAGGTTATCCGGTCATGGATGATATTTTCCGCACCACCGCATGTAAGACAATGTCTGATCTCAGCAATTCTGTGGAGGAGGTAAATATGCAGATTGGCAGACATGTGATGTGTGTTTCTTCATGCTCATTGTTCTATCAAAGACTACGCCAAGAGATCTAGCCTTGCATACTAAG
Source organism: Lytechinus pictus (assembly GCF_037042905.1). NCBI lineage: Eukaryota > Metazoa > Echinodermata > Echinoidea > Temnopleuroida > Toxopneustidae > Lytechinus > Lytechinus pictus. Next base: position 18,175,590 of record NC_087262.1, on the reverse strand, counting down.
ATATGTAGCTTCCTCGCCTATTAATACTGGAGTTGTAGTCATAATAATTACGCATATATGGAGCTGACAAAACAAGATACTTCGCTTTTTACTGTTAAGCTCCAGGAAGTTGACCTTCATCCAACATCGAATCCTCAATGGCAGCACCAACAACAGCAGCTGCACGAACCTCTGTATCTTTAACTTTTAGATCAAAAGTGAGGTATACAGCTGGATGCCATCAGCATAGAAGTGTATACCAAGACCATGTTGCCACATTATAGAGCCAAGAGGAGTGATGTACAGTTTGAAGAACAAGGGACAAGGACAGACTCCCAAGGAACTCCATATCAAAGGGTAGTCACAGGAGACTGCATGCCAGTGATGAATACAGCTTCATACAGCTCTATTGGCAAGGTAAGAGGAAACCTGCAATTGGAGTGCAGAATCATCAATTCCAAAACAGACTGTCAGTCTCCCAAGAAGAATGACATATTCACTGGTATCAAAACCGGTTGACAAGTCAAACATATTAACTTAGGCAACTGCTTTCCTCATAGAAAGAGAAATCCTGGCTCTACAATCGAAGAAATTCTCGACCTAGACTTTGATGGTGATATCTCAGACTCGCATGCAGCCTATCAGAGCTGTGTAAGCTATTGGATACTGTTGGATTTAATACCGATCAAGGGAAGTGGATTAATAATCACCTGAAGGAACGCCAAACATGCCAGGAACCCACCATCCTCTGAAATATATCTTCGCTATCAATTTGAAATAGTCTATCTTATGAAGATATGAAGATGTGTGAATATTAGAAGTTCGATAAATGGACTAGAAGACATTAGGCAATTCACTGCGGTATTGAAAAGGTGCACTTCGAGCATTTTAACACCTGGAACAACATCTGGTTAGACAGCAGATTCTCTCTCAAGACAAAAATTTAGGTTTTGTTTATGGATTTGTGACATGAGAATCGGACATATCTCATGAACACAAACACGATGACTTCGATACGAACTGCCTCCGCAGAATACTTGTACTAAATTGGTTTGATTTCAACAATTAGAGATGACTTTTATAATATGAGGCTGCCCTATCAATCAAGCCATCCAATGGAACACCAAATCGATGATAACTGACATTGATCATTCAACACCCGCCGCCGAAGGTAAAGGTGTATATCAAGCTGGGGGGAGGCTGGATGCCTCTAAGTTGGATGAAGCGGCAATCCTAGATAGGTAAGGTGCAGTACTGCATTGGAAAAGATATATTATGGAGATGCACATGTAATCCGTTAATGAAGTCCAATGATAGAAAAATTGTTATTAAAAGGATATCCACTGACTTATTCGTTGTGGAACTTTAGAACATCACAGTATGGCTTTTATAACACGGAAAACGGTCTAATTGGTAGGCAAAATGAAAAATTAGATGAATTATATGTGGGTTCAGTTCTGATTTTTTTTCAAAATTGGGACAATTTGACAAGCGTAATGGAGAGAAACACAGGACATCTCATTTTCAACAGACTGTTTTCACTTCATTTTGCTGAAGAAAAACACTAAATATATATACATGTATGTGTGATCAGATTCTGTTGGTCAGGAACATAACTACTCCAAAGGATATTAAATGCAACTGATTGACTATTAGAAGTTGAGAATTACAGTACTGTTATGATTCAAATTTAATAATTCATCATCTAAAATTGTAAATATACGTGCAGGAGTTTACCTTTGTATGCAGATGTGGGTTTGGGAGTGGGTGCATCTGTTTATGCCCATGGATATATACGAATAAAAAATTTAGAAGTTAATTAAAAATTAAAAGTGATTACATAATTAAATCATTGAAGATTATTATTTTCTGCCATTGATAATCAATAATTTGGCAGATCCCATAACAAAACATGTACAAAACAAAAGGTACAAAATACAAAGAAATACATAAGAAATTCAAAAACAATAAAATACATTATTATTCACTGTGATATCATATTCTAAGGGCCGTACAATTATTTATAATGATTTAAATCTCTATTTGTACCAAAAATATAAAAATTCGAGCTGAAATTATCAAATTATAGCATAATGATCCAAAATATGCATAAATTTGCATAATTAATTAGCCGCAAACAAAAATAACAAGTTTTCCCGAAAGGTACACGTGCGTATGCAGGATTTTGCAGTATTCATGTCTGTGAAAGCGAATATAATTAAAGAACATTGTCGAAATAATATTCTGAATTGTCAATTTGGCAGCCATTTTGTTTATGCAAATTAGGTGGTCAAAACATGAGAAATTAGTTTGGGAACCGATCTTATCAGATTCAGCATATATGAATTGTGTGAAATAGTCCAGTTCCCAACTTTTACCCCAAAATGCTTCTTAAAATTTATATAGGCCTCTTTTTCCAGAATGGGTCTAGTCTAATAGGCGTTTTTGGTAAATTGGTGTGCACTTGGTTAAAAAAAAAAGTGTGGAGGTGCCGTGGCTAAGTGGTCTAAGGCGCCTGGCTATACATGGAAAGTCCGGGGTTCGATCCGCGGCACCTATTCCCGTGAGCAAAGCATTTAATCGGCAGTGCTCTTTTATCCTGCAATCAAATAAATGGAAATGCTATGCGCATTCTTGGTAACTAGGTGTGCACTTGTGTTAAATTTTATTTAAAAGTATGGGTGGGTTTGCGTGCTGTGTGTATGACGATGAGAGGTTGCGTATCTGTGCTTGAAGTTTGTGTGCTTTTTGTTCCCATCAATCTGAGTAATAAAACGTGTATTTTGTAAATAACGTTTTGTGTTTTCACATCTTCCGAAGATATCTAATTTAATATCTACTGTTATTTTATTGTTTGACTCAATATTCCTCAGTATGCTTTAAACTGATAGACACACACATGCCATGATTATTGCATGATGTATGGGTGTATGCATATTTGCGTGCGTGTGGGTGTGTGTGTTTGTGTGTGGGTGTTTCGACGAGGATGTACGAGCGTGTATGTATGGGGTTAATGTTTGAAGGTTGCGTGTGCCTATTTGATGCTTTGTTTTCATTTTTGAGTAGGCCATTAATAGATGTGTATTAGGCCTATATTTATTGCAAGAACTTATTTTGTGTTTTCACATCTACTCAAGATAAGGGGAGCATTTCATGAAAGGACCATAGTAACAGTGCTTCTCAGCGAATCAAAATCAGCGGAATTTTGTCAGATCTGACAACTTGTCGGACAGAGTTGTTGATGAAGCGCTCGCCTGTTGTCAATCCAATTAATTATATTAACACAATTTAACTTCTCTCTCATTATTGTTTGAAAACTGATAGAGACATGTCCTGAGAATTCGATGAGGTGCCCTGGCTCTTATTGCATCCCGCTAAGATACCGATGTGATAATAAGAAAGACTGTCTCTACGGAGAGGACGAGGATGAGTGTGGTAAGGAGCTTCTTGGTTTGTTCATAATTCCTATGACAAAGTCAGTTTTGATTTCTATGCAGTTATCATGTTTATCGAAATTCAAACTTAATTAGTAAAAAAATCGCATTCGTTTCAATATTTGTCGGTGCAGTTTGAAAACATCTGAAGCCCAAAGTGTGAATAAAGTCTGGCGAAGATAAATAAATGTGCGTAATAGATTAGCGAAGGAATTGTTATAGGTCTAATGTAAAGAATAAAGTTAAATTAAAATATTAAAATTGCAATGATTGTTTACATACACGTGAATAAATTTTTCAATAGGTCTCATATTTGTAGGGGCGTCGTGGTCTAGTGGTTACGACTCCAATCAGAGGCACGTGGGTTCGAGTCCCAGCCATGGCGTGTTTTCCTTCAGCAAGAAATTTACCCACATTTTGCTGCACTCGACCCATGTGAGGTGAATGGGTACCCGGTAGGATTTATTCCTTGGATACTTTAACTACAGCTACAGCCGGGGCAATAATATGATACCAAGTATCAAGCGCAGTAGAGTATACGCAATTATAGTAGCTTTGCTATATAAATGGAACATATTATTATTATTATATCTACTGGCGGAGGCAGACTCAATTGAAGAATCAGAGGAAGAAAAGAAGAAAAAATATGCGAGTCTGCACTTAAATTGATCTATTTGGAAGGCTCGTTTTTAATGCTCTTCTTAATGATTACTTATTCTAACACAATATGTGTTCTACTTTCTTTTGACCATAAAGATGACTTCGTCTGCCCACCTGGGACCTATCGTTGCAATAGCAAATCAGGCAAGGGTCTTTGTATCAGCCCTGATCACGTGTGTGATGACGTCATAGACTGTCCCGACAGAGATGATGAACTATTGTGCTGTGAGTATTTAAACCTATCGAAATAACCACACTCTTATCGTGACAACTACGCACACATCAAACACACACACACACAAAATCAAATATATGGATGTCGCTGAATTGGGATGTCAGAATATATATATTTTTTGTTCCATTTTTGGTTATCCTCTGTTCTTTATTCACAATATTTCCATTGTTTCATATTTTGGTACCGCACTACCTAACTCATCTCCCTTTCTCTCCTTTCTTCTCTCTCCTGATCCTCACACTTTCCCCTTACATTACCCCCCCCCCCCTCCTCCGACACCCCCCTCTCTCTCTCTCTTTCTCTCTCTCACTTGCTCCTCATAATCACAATTTTCCCTTTTATTTTTCACTCTGTTCTCTCCTCCGACCCCTCTCTCTCTCTCCCTGTCTCTCCTGCTCCTCACACTTTTCCCTTTCACTCCCTTCTCTCCTCCCTCCTCTCTCTTTCTCCATCTCTCTCTTTATCTTCAGATGAATGCCCTGATGGATGTGACTGTAAGGATCTCTCTTATTCTTGTAACCTAACTGTTGACGTCAGCCTCCGGTTACCAGGACAGCTCAGAAAACTGTATGCCAAAATTTCTACCTACCCCATCCCCAATCGCTGAAGAAAAAAAAATTATCAAAGCATTATAGAAATGATAACGATAAGTTTATCGTTATCATTTCTATAATGCTAATTGCATATTTCATGAATTTTGCATATGATCGATAATTTTGCATTAAGCCGAGATTCTTTAAATCGGCTATGGGTTAAGTAAGCTTTGAGATGTAGGTTTAAAGCATGTATGCCCAATTCATAACAAAAATATATTTCAGATGGTGATTAATAGGCGTTGTATTTGCTATAGGGTCAATCAGTTTCATATCCCATGTTAATTTTCTTGAAGTTTCTAATTTCATTAATCGGTCAAGATTAAATTGAAACGTCTTTACCGTTAGTATCTATAATTCTCAATGTTTTCAAAAATGTGGCACTGGGCTTGAAAGTTCATTCGAAATATGTTTATCCTCGTTATAAATTTAAATAAATATTTTGATTTATTGATGGGTTTGTCATGAAGTATTTTAAAGTTCTCACCATGAACTTGACAGAAAGCAGTCCTTCTGTTGGCTGATGTGATTATTATATTTAGTCCTTTTCGGTTTAGCTATTGATTTTGATTCTCATTAAATTTCAATCAGGTCTCTGATGTTACTTAATGAAACGACTGAGAATAGCACTAGAGTTCTGCGACCTCTTGATAATGACCCGGAAGGGATTGATTTCATCCCGTCCATGTGGCCAAATCTGATCTACTTGTAAGTATATAAATTCACTGTCAAGATAAACGAGAAGAAAAATATATCATTTTGTAGCAGAGTCATTCTAACTTTTTTTTATCAAAGAAACATGTTTCTTGTTAGACACAGATGTATTTAAATTAGTTGCGAAGCAATATTTTTTATTTTTCTTTCAAATTGATAAATTGTCGAACCCTGTAGCGTATCTTATTTCAATCGTGTCGTTGCTTATTATTTTATTTCATTTTATTTTTATTTTTACATCCGATTTTGATGAAATTTCAACATTATTGTTTGATTTTTCTTTATTAATTTAAATTAAAAATTTTCTTGGGTGGACTTGACCTTTAAGGAAAGTACTCAAATTGATAGATATATCTGTTATATTCAAAACAAATAAATACAGGGAAATTAGCCACTCCGAGATTTCCGAGGTAAAACCGGACGCATTTGCTAACAACAAGAATGTTCGACATATGTAAGTATTGTTATTTTACTCATTTCTATATCGAGTATCAATAGTTAAAAAGTTAAAACACAGCATGGATTAATGACATATAACATATTCTATGTGTTTGATATCTATTTCGAAAGGAAATGTTGTGTATTACTTACATTTTCATGACTAGCATGTAACGTATTCCGCGACTCCACACTGTCTCTATTATCATCGAATATGTAAAGTTATCTTAAACTTTGACCTTGGAGAAGCTTAAACATTCATTCAGAGTATGGATCCAAATTATTGAAATGACTTTGAATTGATACTATTATAAGATTAATTTATCCAGATTTCAGGTTAACTGTTCTTTTTTTCATCCATTGCTTTCATAATAAAGTTAAATAAAATTACATTGGTTACATGAAAAATATGAAAGTAGATACGTTTTGTATGGCATAACGATTAATACAACTGCATCTCTCTGCATAATATCACCCCGGCTTTTACACTACCTGGGGTCCGTTGCAGAAAGAGTTGCGTTTAAACGCAAGTCAAAAAATCAATCGCAAGTCCAAAATGCGCGCTGTTGATTGGTTGAAAATCAAGTTGCGCATGATTTTTAGAGTTGCGTTTGATTGCAACTCTTTCTGCAACGGGCCCCTGAATAATTATATTGTAATCAGGAACATGAAAATAGAACGCTTCACACATTCAATGTATATTTCTCATCCTAAAGACACTATGTATGTTTAATATATTTTATAGAGATTTCATTTAATTGTCAATTATTTTCTTTTCTGTATCTTACAGTAAACTGCATAACAACAAACTTCGTGAGCTCCACGAAGGTTCTTTTACAGGCCTTGAACAACTTCGCTTCATGTGAGTTGAATATGATATATTTAGTCAAGTAGAACCCCAACAACTTGACGGTCATGCAATATTTTTTGTCATATCTACTCGATTAATTCCTCACCAGAGAAAGCTTGTGTATTTGATAATCTTCAATGATGTTAAAGTTACCCTGGATCATGAACACATCTTTTATGCCGTCTTATTTTAACCAAACCTACTTGAACTCTGTTTGTATTTTATATTAGGAATTTATCTGGGAACAACTTACGTGAAATCCACAGTGGAACGTTTAGTAACCTCGATAAGCTCCAAGAACTGTAAGTTTTCATTTGAATATGATGCTAAACAAAATAATTGTCTAGAAATGTGATGCTTTCTCCAGTTTGTTTACTGTCTCATCGCATACAAAAAATGTTTGGATACTATTTACAGTTTTATATATTCCGTTTATTTTGAAATAAGATTGACTGTGGTCACTACAGTGACGACAGCTCTGTTATATTAACTTTTCGTCATCTCTTGTTAACAGGGATATTCGTGGCAATGAAGATATCGCTTACGCTGAAGAGAGTCAACGTGCTATATTTGCTGGCCTTGAAAATTTCAAATTGTGAGTATATACAATTAATCGTAAAGAATAACTTACCAGAAGTCAGACAGCAAATAGTGTGGAATGTATAATTATTTATCTTGAAGAAAAAATATCAAAATGAATATACTGAAATCAACCACTATGACCCAAAGAGTCAGATCCTTGTACATTTTCGTCAACTACATGTATGATCCGGACTGTTAACATGCAATACCCCCGTTCTTTTTCCACAATTATATCACGCATGTCTTACCATTCTTACTTCAAACATCGATAACTATGGTATCCTGAGAGTATCTTCTACAATGATGTTATGTCGGAGGTGATAACAAAATGCCCTTCACTATTTTACTGGAGAGTAATCCTGGAATTCATATATACTGATAAACTAAACATTTTAAAGCTGGCTTAACATTTTTCTTGAAACCGTAGGTACACTGACAAGTACATCTTCTGCTGCATGGCGAAAATTGATGATGCCAACTGCGACGCCCCTCGAGATCAGTTCTCATCTTGCACTGACCTCATGGAGAACATCATTCTCCGAGCCTTGATCTGGATTCTAGGTTTCAGTGCGTTCATCGGTAACGTCTTCGTCATAGGGTACAGATTGATCGTGGGTAGGAAGGAACGCAAAAAGAACAACGTCCAGGCTAGTCTGATCACCAACTTGGCTATATCTGATTTCTTGATGGGAGTTTACATGCTGACCATAGCCAGTGCTGACGTCAACTTTCGTGGGACGTACATCTACCAGGCAGATTACTGGACCTCGAGTACCCTGTGCCAACTCACGGGTATGGTCTCTGTCATCTCCAGCGAGGCATCTGTGTTCTTGGTGATGATGATTAGCTTGGACCGTTGCTTTCACGTGGTGGCGCCCTTTAAGAGAGGTCTCCACATGTCGCAACGATCTAGTCATATCATCGAGACGGCCATCTGGGCTTTGTCGTTCCTGCTTGGCCTGCTCCCGATCGTTATTCCGTCGTACTTCAAAGACGAGTTCTATGGAGCTTCTGGTGTCTGTCTGGCCCTTCCTCTAACGACCGACCGTCCTGCAGGATGGCATTACTCCATCTCCATCTTCATCGGCGCCAACTTCATGTGCTTCTTGGTCACCTTCCTGTGCTATGTGGCCATCTTCATGTCCGTGAAGACATCACAGCGGCAAGTTGCTAAAAGTAGTGCCGCCGTTGGTCGGGAGGACAAGAGACTCAAGGAAGAGATCAAGCTTGCCACCAAGATGGCTCTCATTGTAGGCACAGATCTTATTTGTTGGATGCCTATCATTATCATGGGGCTGCTTTCAGCAGGTGGCACGTCTCTGCCTGCTCAGGTTTGTTTCTTTAACTTCTGAGTGCTTTTGAGTCCATTATCAATGTAGGTATATGGTTATTTCTACAGTGCGTCCCAAAAAAAACTATACACTTTTGAAATGGCTTCCAAATAAAAAAATATATGACTTTGGGGGAAAACACTTACATACATGGAAGCCTATAAAGTCAACTTTAAAATGACACCAAAAAGTTGGAAAACTTTTCATGCTTGAGCGAGCACTGCCCACTAAAACAAAGGGTATGGAAATTAGGGTGGGCAGGAATTAGCCTTCCAATTTCTTTCAGTTTTTGAGATGCGAGTCCCTTGGAACTTGCAAAGTTGAGGATGTTTTGATAAATCAATGATCAAGCATTATCAATTTAGGTTTTTAGAGCAAATTTTAAGAATTATTAAATTGAAATTTAATGTATGAGTGAACATGAAATACAATTTTTCACTTTTTAAGTGGATCTCAGCAATGTGTTCATGGAAGTCAGAATAGGGATAGGACTTAGGTGGGGGAAGTAGGTTGACGGGATATGGGTCAACAGAACACTTAACCCCCCCCCCCTCTCTCTCGCTACCCTTTCACCCCTCCTGAGAGACTAGCCTTTGCTAGGGTGAGCAGGAATTAGCCTTAATTCCATTTTTTTTTTAGGTGAGTCCTTTGGAACTTGCAAAGTTAAGGGTGTTATGCTAAATTACTGATAAATGGAGATCCGTTTTGGTTTCTTAAGCAAATTTCACGAGTTACTAAATTGAAATGTAATGCATGAGTAAACAGGAATTGTAATTTTAGTGTAGCATTTTTTTGTTTATTATGTGGATCTTAGCAAGTGTGCTTGTGAGAGTCAGAGTAATGTGATGGTACCTGTTACATGCAAGGGGATGAGATAGGGTAAGACTGGGTTAAAGGGGCATTCTTCTTTGTGTTCTCTTACAAATTACATGTCATGTACTCACCCCGCCCTCCACCCCTTTCTTTCTCTTGGTTGGTATTTAAAACTTAAAATACCAAGTGACTGATGGTTGATGTGTCTTTCTTTTCCATTGAATGATTTATTAAGAACTTGACTAATTATGATAATTTATGAAATCATTTATTGAAAAAGCTGAATGTTTGATTGATAATTTATTGAAAAAGGTGAATATTTGATTGATGACATTGATTGAGTTTATTTACTAACAGATTGTTGATTGAATGATTGATAGATAAAAGTTGATGATCTAATGTTCAGAATTTATTATCAAATTGACAGTCCGCTTTGCACTTAATGCGTACATGTAATAGCAATCAGTCTCAATCTCAACAGGAGGGGGGAGGGACGGACCTGTAGGAGGGAGGCTAAACGTTCTGTTGACCATTTTCCCACCAGCTTACTTCATACACTGAAGTCATTTCTTACCCCTATTCTCCTGACTCCAATGAACACACTGCTGAGACCCACATTGTAAGTTAAAATGCTTCACTAAAGATTGCAATTCATGCTCACTCATGCATGGAATTTCAATTTGATAATTCATGAAATTTGCTCTAACAATTTAAATTGATAATGAATGACCATCAATTCATCAGAACACCCTCAAGTTTGCAAGTTCCAAGGGACTCGCCTCTCAAAAACTGAAAGAAACCGAAAGGCTAATTCCTGCCCACCCTAATTTTCATACCCTTTGTTTAAGCGGGTAGTGCTCACTCAAGCATGAATAGTTTTCCAACATTTTGCTGTCATTTGAAAGATGACTTTATCGGCTTTACATATGTATAAGTTTTTCCCCCCAAAGTGATATACTTTTTATTTGGCAGCCATTTCAAAAGTGTATAGTTTTTTTTGGGACGCACTGTATATGATGTCTTGAAATAGGATTGTGTGTTCATGTAGTTCAATCTGAAAACTTAGTCATAAAAAGTAGGCCTATAACTAGAGGGATTTTGGCCTGTCATTCACTGTCTGTTAGCAGTTAATGTATACCCACTTTCATGACATTGGCACACCGTCACAAAGGCAGATTCAAGGACTTGCAGGTCAAACTTGCGTTATTTTCAATGCTTCTTGATACGTCTCCAGATATCTTTTACCAAAATTTAACATCCAATCCCTTGTACGTCATCATGGTTTATTATTTCCTTCATCCCTAACTATAATACCTGCACTACTGTACATGTTAATTCGTACCATTTTGAAATTTACAAACTTGGATCTTACTCAATCTTTAAGAAAATGTCACGAGGTCAGAGTTTAATTACCATACTCGCCAATCGAAATATTTTATGATCTTGATATACATTATATATATTGTATATGTGTATGCGTGTATGTGTGTATGTATGTGTGTGTAAGGGTGCGTGTGTACGTGTGTATTTGCATGTGTATATATGTATGTATGCGTGTGTGTATGTGTATGTATATATGTTTATGCATATACATGTATAAATATATGTGTATGTATGTGTAGACATATATATGCAGCAGATTAGCTTTGCATCCCTCTCCCTATCTCTATCTTTCTTTCTATATTCTAGGCAGTTGTCATCGTATTGTCCACCTCATGTACTTGTGTTGTGTTGTGTCGTGTTATTGTCCTTGTCTCTGAATTTCAAAATTATGTACATAAGATTTTTGTTTTTGTTTTTTTTTTCCCCCTTTTCGTTACTTATTTTCATGTACTCCTTTACGTATATTTCAATATTCCTTGTATCTAAGTTTTTGAGGGGTCCACATTCTACAAGCTTTGCTTTTTAGTGGACCCCTCCATTCTTCTCATTGATATATACTTATATTGATTTTAATTATATTTAATTATATTGATTATATTGATTTAAAATTGATATACACGTTAATCTATATTTGAATTACTTATTGAATGTTGAATCTTGTTCATGCTTTTGTTTAAATTGAATCAATTATCTTGTACATATTTATATTATGTTGAAGAATGAAAAATAAATTTGAATTGAATTGAATTGAATTGAATTGAATTGAAAACAAAGCTTTACTGTCATTTATTACATTCTGTTTCCTTTAAGTGCCTTATAATCGTATTCCTAATTGTACCTCGTCCCTCTTTGTATATTCAGTTCTAAGACATAAATCTATCATTTTTGTTTTTTTAACTTTTCCGCCTTTTTTTAGGTGTATGCCTGGACAGCAGTGATTATCCTACCTATCAATTCCTCTCTGAATCCCTACCTCTATACCATCTCAACCGTTCACTCGCAACACCTTAACAAACTCAGACTCAAACAGGAGGCTGCTGACACAAAAACAAGAGGTATGGCGAACTTTGGTTGACCAAAAACGTGACATGACTATTAACTCATTGTTCTCTCTTAGGTATCGTACTTTTCCCATTCATTTTTTCTCCATTTTATTATTAGTTATTGTACTCACCGGTTTGTAATGTACAGGTTTCCCGTTGTTATGTCCTCCATTGTGACATCATCTGAAACTACTCTATATTTGGGACCTTGATTCCTGCTGGTGATTTGTCGCTGTGTTCTAGTTCATAAAAGGATGTAATGCTATAGCAGATCATGAAGTGATGTAAGAGAGGGGAAAATGAGGTCGGATGTACAGTTTGGTGATATTTCAGAATTGTCAATGTTTGTAGTTATTTTTTACTCAAGTTTATTAATAATATTTCTTAGATATATGTATCAAATCTCTTATTTTTATATGTATCACATCTCTTATTTTTCTTGCAAAATTTGATTTGGCTGTGACAACTTATTGATTGTATAATAAGTCAGTTTGACTATATGTCTCTGTATTAGGAATTATGTATATACCATGTTTATTTACTGTTGTCTGAAAAAATTGTAAATGTTTATACAGTGTAATTATGCTTTTTGAAAAAAAAACCTGTGGAAGGGGAAAAATTAAAAAAAAGTTTATTAATAATGTGATCCCAATCCACTTAGCCAAGTGTCACCAATAGTCGGGTCAATTCAATCTCTGTTCACTCACTATTGATTCATATTCCAGAGAGTGTTAATTTTGAACTCACCACGTCACTCATCACACCCTTCACGTCACTACCCAGTCCCCTTCCCCAACGCATGCGCACTTGGCTCAAACGCTTCTCACGGGACTTGACCAAAGAAGAATTGGAAACTATTGAGCGTGACGTCGTCGAGGCAGTGTCCTCCATGAGGTCAGAAGGGGTCAAAGTTGACGAATTTCTGCATGTGGATAACTTGGCAATCCAAACTGTAAGTTATTTTATCAAAAGTGTAATGGTTATGAGGGACAGAACTCAACTTGTAATTCGAGATAAATTTTTGGTGGAAATCATTGTATTATATTAGCCCTCTCTCCATCCTAAAACATAAATCCTAGCCATAACTTATAATCAATAGTGATCCGAACCAGGGGTAGCCTCTTGTCGAGTCCCTGGTGGCTGCTTCCCGAGCGAAGCGAGTGCTAGGCCTAATTCGCTTCGCGAATAAGGATATCCCTCGCTTCGCTCGGGAAGCAGCCGCCAGGCCCTCGACAAGAGGCTAAACCAGGGGCGCTAAAGGGGAAGCGAGTCCCCTATGATAAGATGAAAGAACAAAAAACGGAGGGTAGAAATAAGAGGAATGGAAAGGAAGAAAATTGACTACTAGAAAGAGTTTCTGGGTTGTGTAAGTCTTCTTTACTTCTGTTGTTTAATTGAGAGAAGAGGATATAATTTTCAGGTAATCCTGCGCAACCCCCCCCCCCCTTCCCATCAGAATATCCTGGCGAGAACCTTGATTCAAAACCCTAAATTTTATGACTTTGGCAAGTACTTCAGAATGTTAAATTTGAGCCGAATACCGTTCATTTCATGTTACTTTCCCTTCTCGTTATCAACAATGTCTACTCTTGTATTCATTCTCCCTCCAATTTATTCTCCTCATTTTGTTTTTATCTCAAGAACAATGCTGGGAAAATCTCACAGGCATTTATTGTCCTCGACGCCCCTCTCCCCCTCGCCAACGGAAAGAGCAAGCTTATCGATGATGACGACAAACCGGAAGCGAACAGCCCGATGACTAGGAATCTAGTCAAACTCCAGACTATGTTTGACCGAGTCGCTATTCGTAAAACCACAAATAAACTGTAGAAGATAGAAACGATCTGTCATTGAATGTTGTAGTAAATATTGAAAAATTATGAGGGATTGATTGAGTTATAGATACATATACTTAATTTCATGATTCAATTACTATGATTACAAAGCAAAATATAATAAAATAAAAAAGCATGTTTACTGTAAAGCATGTATTGTTTATGCAGGTTCCTTGTGACATAGTATTAATCTGCGTCATTAGTTAATTAGACTGTCTTTGAATAACATACGAAAAAAACTAAGACAATAGTTGTATTCAGCTGTCTTACGATCTCAGGTCTGAATAAATGGTAAGAACCGGTTTGAGATCTCAGATGGAGTAGAGCCCAAAGGAAAATACAAGTGAGGAATGGAGCATGAGAATAGCTTGTGATAAATACGCAATTAAAGATAATTGCAAACTAAAGCTGTGTGTTATGATGTAATATTTAGAGGTCACATCCATCCAAACAACAAGAAGAAATGAATGAAAAGTGAAGGATCAAACAAACTGCATATTCCATCTAAATTCGGCTGTAAAATGAAAAAATTCTGATATTCAAATTTTCCTAATTTCACAGAAGAGTCACACGCACAACATTGTTAATATGAATTTAAGAGAGTTAATGGCACATGCTCATTTTTTTTAGTTTACCTCATGAAATATTTTATTCTTGCAGATTTCATGATAAAGCAGGTCTTTAATTAACTCAACAAAACAACATGTTATAATAATGACGCGAGATTTAAAACGTTAGTTTTGATATTTTCAGCGTTATGATAGATTGATTTATCTTATTCATTCAAAGCATCTTGAGGTGGACTTAGCCTGCAAGAATATAAGATTCAACTAACCTGGACTTTGTTTGGTGAAACTTTTCTTAAGTTTAAATCTGGGAACCTTATACCTTGAATCATTATTGTTTATAATCATGGCCATGGGAAGTGGGGTGCTGAAGAACCCCCTAGATTTAGCTGTGAGATCTTGTAGGTATGGTAAACAACAGAAATGCAAATAATCTAATATCGGAACTCGTTTATTTGGGTAAAATCACCTTCATTTTGTCGCGAAACCATTTTTCTCCTTGTCAAATTTCTCGTGACGAAAATGACCTTTATTTTGCAGTGAAACCTTTTTTTTTGCTCGTCAAATTCAAACCTGCACCCAGTGTTCAAAAGTCGTTCCCATGGCCTTGTTTATGATGCAGTTTAACCTAATTAGAGACGCAATAAATATTGTATCATTCTGTTAACAAATACTGATTACCATAAAATTCACACACTTGATTACCGCGACAATACAAAACTGCGGTCATAGCATTACTCCACTACTTCATATAATGATTGTATCCTTGTGGTGTATTTTGTTCTTCTTTTTTTGCTTTAAAAAGTATATCTGTTTATAGTGCAATGTTGATATGAATGATATATCTTAGGATATATACATTTTTTTAGATTTCACCTAAAAAATGAATTCAAACTTTGAAAATGGATGATATTTACAATTATCAAAACTTATCAAATTACTAAATTTTGGTTGGTAAATCATGTCTTTATTCTTTATTTATTTTATTTTTATTGTTTATTGAAATATATTTATTCAGGAAAAAACACAAGATCAGTATAAAAACACTGTTTTACATCAAGGTCCTGAAAGGGTTAAAAAAATTACATCAAAATTCTAAGCTGATATAAGAATACGACCAGCTGCATATGATAAGCTAAAAAAATAAGAATGACAGTGGCAGTTCGTATTACACAATTTATTGAGAATCAGTATTTACAAGTTAAAATGAAAAAGAGAAGAGGAACCAGGAACCATTTGCAAACCTCGTGACCCATTTGAAGAGTACACACCACGCATCCATCCATCCACCCCATCACCCAACACACATTCACCCACAATCAATCACAATCAGTCAACCCAACCCAGATTCATTCATAAACTATCAGTAAACAATCACAGTAGACAGATCACCCTGCAACAACACGTGAATAAAAACAATCCACACACGACTCATTCACTAATGTGCAAGGATAAAAAATTACTATTGTAAAAAGGAAACGAAGCTTGCAACGTCCAGGTCCCCACTCAATACAACATATTGCACGAAAGGTTTAAAAGAGACTAAAATAATGCAGCTGGACGTTTACATTGGTAAAAATACATATAAGTCAACACTTAGTTTAAAAATGCTTTCTTATACAAATGCTTAAAAGATAGTACAGATGTTGAATTTTTAGTAGCGTATGGCAAGGTGTTCCAAAGCTTACCTCCCGCATACATAAAACCATGTTTGAAACATTCTAGATTAGGTTTTGGCAAGATTACATTAAGAGAATCGGCAGATCTTGTATTCAAACCATGTCTATCAAAGTTCATTTCTATATTATTGCACATTCTAGTGGGAGCAAATCCATGAATACATTTATACATCAGTAATGCTAAGAAATAATCCCTTCTTTGTTCAAATGTTTGCCATTTCAATGACTTAATTAAATCAAGGCCATTTGTATTTTCATAATCAAAATTTCTTGATACGATCCTTGCAGCTCTTTTTTGTAACCGTGTAAGTATCTGTTTATTTTTTGCTGAGCAATTACCCCATACCGAGCAAGAATAGTCAAAATTGGGTTGAATGATTGTTTTATATATTAGATTCAAACCATTTAAATCCAGATAAAAGCTCATTTTTCGCAGAGCAAAAAGTTTTTTGGCAAGTAACTTGGCAAGATTTTGAACATGAAAATTCCAATTTAACTTACTATCGATCGTTACTCCAAGATATCGAATATTATTCACCTGTTCTATTTTCTTATTATCTATAAATATATTCATATGATAAGAAGATCTTGGACTTAACGACATTACTTTGGTCTTATCAATATTTATACATAATTTATTATTATGGTACCAAGAGGTAAGTGAGATTAAATCATTTTGTAGTGTATTTATGGCTTTGTCAACACTATTGTGCGAGAAGTATATGACAACATCATCAGCAAAAATATTACATGAACAATATTTCAAACAATCTGTAATATCATTAATAAATAATAAAAATAAAATGGGGCCAAGGACACTACCTTGGGGCACACCTGTAATTACATCTCCTGGTTTAGAGAACTGACCATGACAATAAACGATTTGTGTTCGTTGAGATAAGTAACTTTTAAACCATTCTATTTCTAGCCCTTTAATCCCATAACATTTCAGTTTTTTTAATAATAATTCATGATTGATAGAATCAAAGCATTTTGAAATATCAAGAAAGCAAGCTGTGACAACTTCTTTATTATTAAAAGATTCCAACCAGTCATCAACTACTTTATGTAGGCAAGTAGTTGTTGAGTGGTTGGGTAAAAAGGCAAACTGATCAATGTTTATCAAGTCATTTTTACGAAGATAGTATAATAATTGATTTTGTATTTCTTTTTCAAAGAGTTTTGAGATATGGCAGGCAACAGAAATCGGTCGATAATTTGACGGGTCACCTTTGTCTCCCTTGCCTTTGTATACAGGGGTTGTTTTAGTACGTTTCCAATCAAGCGGAACAGTGCCTTCTTCCAAACTTTCATTGAATAAATAACAAAGAGAATTTGCGATACACGGAGCCGCTATGCATAAGAGTTTCGAATCCATATTGAGTATATCGTTGTTACTCTCAGTGCCAAGATTTAAAAGGCATTTTAAAATTTTGTTTTCATCAATATTTTCAAATTTAAATTCATAAATACAATCAGGATGCTTCCATAAAAATTGACCAGTTTGATCATTAACCAAATTCTTACCAATATTAATGAAAAAATTGTTAAGAAAATCTGCGTCAATATTACAAGGAATAGTATCCTGTCGTTTACCTCTGCCTGTAATTCTGTTTAGTTCACGCCAGATCTTCTTAGAGTCGTGATTATGTTCACTGACAATTTGACTAAAGTAATCCTTCTTACGTTTACGGATTAGTTTCGTAATGTGATTTCGAATCTTACGGAAATCTTTCTTTAAATTGTGATCGGACTTACTCTTATCCTTTAGATAATCTCTTTTATACATGAGTTTAACAATATCACTAGTAATCCATGGGCAACACCTCTGTTTAACCCTTCTTTGTTTTATGGGGGCATATTTATTACAAATAGACAGAAATTTTAATTTCCAAAAGCGCCACGCCTTTTCAATGTCATTACATTTTTTTAAAGTATGTATAGAGGAAAATTCAGTCTGTAAGTCAGTTACAAAAGCAGACTGATCAAAGTTTTTAAAGTCACGGTAAGTAACTGTTTTATGTTTCGACTTTATTTCATCTTTAATACTAATACAGGTATATACAAGATAGTGGTCACTAATAGCTATTTTTGCAACCTTACATACCGAATGTTTATCAGGACAACTAGTCAATATATGATCTAGGCATTTTTCTGAGTTTTCTGTCACCCTAGTAAATTGTGTAACAATTTGTTTTAATGAGAATAAGTTTTCCAACATAAAAATAGGGTTACAGCTTAAGTCATTATTAGTATTATAATCATAATTCAAGTCACCTAATATAACAAGTTCTTTATTTTCAGTTGTAACTTTCTCAAGCGTTTCGGTAAGATAGTCTAAGTATTTTTTATCAGAATTTGGTGGTCTGTAAACACAACCTATAATAATTCTATCATTTCTATTAAGTGAAAGTTCAATCCATATTGCTTCAAGAAAATCTGTTAAAAGATCATTCCTCTGAGTAAAAGATAAATTGTGGCGGATATAAAAACAGACGCCACCTCCACGTCGAGAGCCGGGTCTGTCCTTCCTGACCAATACATAATCATCAATTAGAACATTAGAATCATCTATTAAATTATGGAGCCAGCTTTCAGAAATACAGAATATATCGAAAGGAACATTATTAAGCAAAAAAACGGATTTCATCAATTTTATCAATCAAACTACGAACATTGAGATGGCCTATTTTTAGACCATGTTGCTCTGATAGACAGATTGCACATTTTTTAAACTCATTAGAATAGGTAGGAGGTGGAACAGACGTGACGTTTATTCATTTAAAAAATGCATACATAATGGAGTCATGACCAGGTCCATGTTCTTTACCCGACATCATGACATTTCGCACAACATATAAATAAATACAAAACACAATATCAGCAATGTGATAATCTAATTGTCATGGAAAGTTAAGACTTAATCATAACAACGGTTTACAAAGCAGAATTAAGGAAGGGAATGATAAGAATCGAGAACCTTATAAAATGTAAGAGTGTATGTAACTCATGGAGCTACAAACTAACAGCCTCATTTGCAAAGTGATGTGCACTATATTATCTCATTGAGAGAAAATGCATCATTATCTGCATACATAATAATTGAACTCCCATCTGAATATCAGAGGGGCAATAAAGTCTCATTTAAAAATTCATGAAATGTATTGTAGACGCAGATAACTAGATTTCGCATTTTCACAATTATTTATATATATGTTTATGATGTATTGTGTTATATAATCAGTGTATGATACGAAGACCACGATGGATGTCAATCCAAACTTTACATATTAATTTGAAAGATTGAGCATTAACATTATTGAAAAACTACAATTCAATTCATATTGATTTGACAGAATAAAAGGATTGCTTATTTACATAAATTGTTTAGTAACGTCATAACGGTCTATTAAGCGCTCTGTGAAATTTTATTATTACCTCATACAGTCTGGTTGTAAAACTGTAATGATTTGTGCTTACATAGTAGCTTCACTCAGCATGCATTATTGATTTGATAGATTTTTTAATTATGTAAATATAAATGATTTTTACATCAATAAAATAGAGAATATTTTGTGCATCATCTACGACGGAAATTGTCTTATTTACTAAAATTTTCAAACAACTGCATTTGGAAATGAATGTATAGGGGAGTACCGCAATTACACTGTAA
Organism: Lytechinus pictus; assembly: GCF_037042905.1. Classification (NCBI taxonomy): domain Eukaryota; kingdom Metazoa; phylum Echinodermata; class Echinoidea; order Temnopleuroida; family Toxopneustidae; genus Lytechinus; species Lytechinus pictus. The sequence goes on along the minus strand of NC_087262.1, from coordinate 18,155,782 downwards.
AAAAATTGTGTTGATATTAACACATTTCAATTTCCCCGAAAGCACTTCACTCTTGTGTGTTAAAATACATGGAATATGAAAATAACAGCGAAAAAGTTATAAAAGGAGTGTGTATGGATTTCAACACTGTTGTAAAATTATTGTAGTGGCAGAGGTGCGTGTGTGTGTGTGTGTTTCTATATATTTCGCTTAAGTTGGCGTATTTCAATGAAAGTGACCTCCTTTTCAGTTCGTCACAAAAAATGTGCCAGAGAAAATGGACCATTTGCCTATCCCCCCAAAAAATAAAAAATTGAAGCTTAGATCTACCCTCCTTATACTTGTATTCATCGGCATATGCGTTTGATTATTAAAGAAAAGGGAAGCTATGGACTTCAAAGTCCCAAAATGTTTGCTATTTAAGGCAGTCATCTGTCTTGTTTGTCATAAATTTATCATCATGTCATCATCATCATCATGGACCCCTCTGTGACTAAAGAGGGCCATCCAGCCCAAGAGTGGAGAATAAATAAATATATCATGACCATAATACAGTTAGACTCGTAAGATTCCAGTTTGAAGTAACAAGATGGGGTACTTTAATGGTACCACTATCAACTTCGGGTATTTCATGGAGAAAATATCCTATGCCTTGATTTCGTCTGTCATTCACTTAATATCAGAGTACACTTCCATAATATTGTCCTAAAAAAATAATTCAATGGAAAACATGCGTGTTCATCACATTAAAAAAAAATTAAAACCTTGTATTATATTTCTCTTCATCGACGAATCAACAAGAAACAACTTTTTTCTATTCATTCGATAAACGCGAGAAAATGTAATGGATTTTGGTATAGCAAACCAGGGCCCTGGGAATGATGTTTTTACTGGGGGTGCTGACGTTAATTTCAATAGCAAAAAAAATATTTAAAAAATACAATAAATACAAAATGGAGACCACATTGGTGCCGATAAATTTGAAGAGAAGAAAAAAAAAAGGGTTTCACTAGAAAATGAAGGTGATTTTGGTTGCATTTTTCAATTTGTACACATCTTCCAGAATGCCTATGGAGAATAATACACGCTGCTCCCCTAAGGAATCTGTCTTTAAAAGACAGATTCAATAACATATATAGCCGTCCATTAAAACGAAGAACAACACACGAAAATATAGCTCGTCTGGGTGCTAGTTTAGACGATGTTGATTGGTCTTGTGTCTTTGATAATAATGACGTTAACTTGTCCTTGGAAAATTTTATGAACATTTTTAATTTACACTTTGACACTCATATTCCAAAACTTAGAGATAAGACATCTAACTACAAAAAATCACCGAAGCTCCCATGGATTTCTAAATCGCTCTTGCGTTCGATAAATAGGAAGAATAATTTATATTATAAATACAAAATGAAACGCTCTGAGCAATCCAAACTTAAATATACTTGTTACAAAAATACATTGACAAAAATTATACGTTTAGAAAAGAAAAGATATTTTACTAATCAGTTACAACTTTACAAGCGTGATATGCAAAATACATGGAAAGTTTTAAAACAAGCAATGAATATATCAAACAACAAATCTAATATTACAAAAATTAGATCTGGCGATGTTATTTTTGAAGATTCTCACCAAATTTGTAGTATCCTGAATAATCACTTTTCTTCGATTGGGGAAAATCTTGCAAGTAATATTCCTCCCGCAACAAAACACTTTTCTGAATTTTTAGGCCCACCAAATTCTAGTTCAATTTTTCTCGCTCCAACTTATTATCAGGAGATAATTAATATTGTTTCTGATTTTAGTTCTAAAAAAAGTACAGGACATGATGACATCAATAATTTTCTTCTTAAGGGGGTAATATCGTCAATTGCGGATCCCCTAACTCATATATTCAATCTGTCACTTATTAACGGCATTGTCCCCGAGAGCATGAACATTGCAAAAGTCATTCCCTTGTTTAAAAAGGGTGATAAATTAGATGTTAATAATTACCGGCCAATTTCTTTGTTATCTACATTGTCGAAAATACTTGAAAAGATTATTTATAAAAGAACTGTAATTTTTTTCAAATCAAATAATATTCTTTCAAATTCCCAATTTGGATTTAGGGAAAAGCATAGCACCACACATGCTTTATTGAGTTTCATTGAAAAGGCGGCACATTCAATCGATAAATCTTCTCATTTAATTGGTTTGTTCCTGGACTTCTCCAAGGCCTTCGACACCATTAATCATGATATTTTACTTAACAAATTACATCATTATGGAGTGCGTGGGAAGGCCTTGGAGTGGTTCAGGAGCTACCTCTTGAATAGGAAGCAATATGTCTTTTTAAACGGTTGCAATTCTCAAATGAAAAAAAATAATTGTGGAGTTCCCCAGGGTAGTCTTTTAGGCCCGATTTTGTTCATAGTTTATATTAATGATTTTTGTAGATCATCAGATGTTCTTTCTTTCATTCTCTTTGCGGCCGACTTTAACTTATTTTTTTCACATAAAAATCCTCTTCACCTTGCTAATATAATCAACTCTGAACTAGAAAATGTCACCGAATGGATAAGAGCAAATAAATTGTCACTAAATCTTCAAAAAACAAAATATATGTTGTTTAACAACTCTATAAATACACTTCCTGTTGATATTATTTTAGATGGAACTCCCTTGGAAAATGTATCCCATATTAAGTTTCTTGGAATAACAGTCGATAATAAGCTCTCATGGAAATTTCACATAGATAACATATGTAAAACTATTTCACGCAACATTGGTATAATTAACAAGCTTAAATTTTGTTTACCATTATCGTCCCTGCTTACATTATATTCATCCCTTATATTGCCTTATTTAAATTATGGAATTTTAGCGTGGGGTAACACACAACAAACACTCTTAGACAAATTGCTCCTATTACAAAAGAAGTCTCTACGTATTATATGTCACACGGTATATTTGTCTCATACTGACCCATTATTTTTTAAACATAAAATATTGAAAATTAAAGACTTATATTTGTTTAATCTCGGTCAGTTTATGTATAACTATGACAACAACAACCTCCCAAATGTATTTAATTCAATGTTTCCAAAAAATCAATCCATTCACAACTATCCAACAAGGCGATTGGGTGAATTTCATTTACCACATTTAAGAACTTTGCGGGCTCAGAACACATTTATATATGATGGACCGAAGTTATGGAACTCACTTCATAATGATATAACAAATGCAAAATCTTTGAACTCTTTTAAGACTAAATTAAAATTATCTCTATTAAAACCTTATAATATACTCCCAAGTTAAGTTCAATTCATCATCTCTGTCAAGTCATCATTATTACTTTAAAGACTACAATTAAAACATAAAATAATTATTATCCTTTTTTTATAAAAAATAAATAAAAATCTGACACAAGTCCTTCTCAGATGTGCTCATTATTGAACCTCATACATTATTGTGTCTATCCTCTCTATTTTCTCCTCTCCTGTCCGCTTATCCGCCTTCCTACCGGTTATTTGTTCACGGCATCAATCACATTTTTCGTGCATTATATTCTTTCCAGGTTATTTTAAATTTTTCTCTTTTTATACACATCGTTGAATCCAGTTTGCTTGAGTCCACGACGGCATGTGTTCTATCTACGTACAGCAACACCCATCCATCTTCTCGGGGCATTCTCCCCTTTTTTCTTCTCTTTATTTGGGGGGGGGGGTGGGGTGTGGAAGGGTGGATATTTATAGGACAGGTTGTTTTGTCCTTTATCAAACTATATATTTCTGATAACTTTTTATTTATTTTGTATTTCCCTCTCATGTATTTATTTTTTTCTCATTTGATTATCTGTATTTATACTTTGTTATTTTGTTATTTGTTGTGTTATCTATTTTTTGAGGGGCCCACATTGTACAAGCATTGCTTTTTAGTGGGTCCCCCCATTTCCATCTTAATTTAATTTCTATTGAATAATTAGTATACATATTTAAAACCTACAATGTGTTGCCGAAATTGTCTAAGTGTTTTTTCACAACATATGTATCATTAATTTTGTTTGCAACGGATACAAATATTTATGTTTATATATGGTATACAATTTGTTTTTGATTGATGGAAGTGAAATAAATAAATTTGAATTTGAATTTAAGGAAATTTTGGGGGATGCTTCAGCACCCCCCTCTTCCCGGGCCATGTAGCAAACAAATCTGAGCTGACATAAATGAAAAGTAAATTAATTACTTGGCAATCATAAACAAGTCTTTATTTTGCATCAAATGAAAATTTGTACTGTTTAACATATCATTGCAGCACTATGTATTTGAAATATACACAATAACAATCTTACATCACGAATTAACGAGGTTGGTGACCCTTCAATTACGTATAACGTCTGAGCAGGTATTAGTGAGAAGTAGGGTATAAAAAGAAAATGTACAAAAAGCATATAAGTGAATAGAATACAGTAATAACGTAAAAATAAACAACTTACATTTATCCCCTACACACCACTGTTATATGATTCTGATTCTCTCTTAGCAGTTTTTTTCTTTTGAATTATTTGCCGACGACACAAACATATTTTATTCTGTGTAAAAATAAACAATAAACAACTTACATTTACCCTGTAGATCTTGTCCCATATACAAAATGTAATATGATTGTGATTTTTTGGCAAGGTCAGCCCCCCCCCCTTCCAAAAACTAATGCGCGGCCCCTACACAACCACTGTGATATGATTCTGATTCTATCTGCTGTGTTCCTTAAGGTTCAATTTTAGGCCCACTTTTATTTTTACTCTATATTAATGACATAAAAACCTCCTCAGTTTTGTCCTATGTCTTATTTGCCGACGACACAAACATATTTTATTCTAACAAAGACCTTAATTCATTAAATAATATAGTTAATCGTGAAATCAACAAAGTATCAAAGTGGTTCAAAGCCAATAAACTATCCCTTGATACAAGAAAAGATACACTTTATGTATATTAGACATCATTCCCATAATGATAACACACCGATTTACATTAATATTGACGGCACGCCATTAGAACAGAAAAATAACTCAAAATTTGTAGGTGTAATCATAGATGAATTTTTGACCTGGCATCAACACATAGATCATGTTACAATGTGCGTTTCAAAAGTTATTGGCATAATTTCCAAGTTACAATTTCTTCCTCCCCTTGAAACATTCTTATTGTACAATTCTTTAGTCCTTCCCTATACAACATACTGTAATGCCGTTTTGGCTAATTGTGGTTTTTGTCTCACCTGCGAAGTATGACTATAGGCGCCGCTTTTCCGACGGCGATGGCAGCGGCGGCGTCAACACCAAATCTTAACCGAAGGTTACTTTTTTTTAATGGCAGCATAACTTAGAAAGTATATAGACCTAGTTCATGAAACTTGGCCATAAAGTTAATCAAGTATTACTAAATATCCTGCCTGAGTTTCAGGTCACATGACCAACATCAAAGGTCATTTAGGGTCAATGAACTTAGACCATGTTGGGGGAATCAACATCAAAATCTTAACCTAAGGTTAAGTTTTTGAAATGTCATCATAACTTAAAAATTATATGGACCTAGTTCATGAAACTTGGACATAAAATTAATCAAGTATTGTTAAAAACATCCTGCATGAGTTTCAAGTCACATGACCAAGGTCAAAGGTCATTTAGGGTCAATGAACTTTGGCCAAGTTGGGGGTATCTGTTAAATTACCATCATAACTTTGAAATTTTATGGATCTGATTTATGAAACTTGAACATAAGAGTAATCAAGTAACACTAAACATCCTGTGCGAGTTTCAGGTCACATGATCAAGGTCAAAGGTCATTTAAGGTCAATGAACTTTGGTCATGTTGGGCGTATTTGTTGAATTACCATCATAACTTTATAAGTTTATTGGTCTAGTTCATAAAACCTGGATATAAGAGTAATCAAGTATCACTGAACATCCTGTGCAAATTTCAGGTCACATGACCAAGGTCAAAGGTCATTTAGGGTCAATGAATTTTGGTCATGTTGGGGGTATTTGTTGAATTACCATCATAACTCTGTAAATGTATTGGTCTAGTTCATAAAACTTGGACATAGGAGTAATCAAGTATCACTAAACATCCTGTGTGAGTTTCAGGTTACATGACCGAAGTAAAAGGTCATTAAGGTCATTGAACTTTGGCCATTTTGGAGGTAATTATTAGATTGCTGTCATAACTTTCAAAGTTTATTGATATAGTTTATAAAATGTTGATATAGGGGTAATCAAGTAACACTGACACGTCTCAGGTCGCATGATCAAGGTCAAATGTCATTTATTGTCAATGAACGTAGTTTGTATCATGATATGAATGGTGATTTTTGTGAATAATTATTTTATAGTAGTTTTCAAAGTCAGCACTGCTGCTATATTGAATCGCGTGATGCAGGTGAGACTGCCAGAGGCGCTCCACTTGTTTAAACTCAATTCTATATCTTCAAACTACAAAAGAGAGCCATCCGTATGTGTACAGGGTCACATTACTTAGCTCACACTGGCCCCCTGTTTCATAAACTTAAAAAATAAAAAAAATTGATATAAACACTTTTAAGTAGCAATCTTTATGTTCAAGTATATCAATAATCAACTCCCTCCATCCTTTGATAACATGTTTAGGTTGAACAGGGCTGACCACTTTTACCCAACCTGCATATCAGGAAACATCCATAGACCCAAAGTTATCAATAACCCATAGATCCATTCGACATTATGGTCCCGATATTTGGAACAATTTTCCAAGCAATACTAAATCATGCTCAACTATATACTCCTTGAAAGCTAATCCTAAAAGAAACACCATAAACATATATCAACTGTTCCCTACTACTGCACCTACACCTGTACCTGCATTGCACCCACTCTTGATCAATGGAGAAATACATGCACCTTTTTATGAGACCACCATCATTATCAAGTCTAATCGCTCACGATGGTAGAGGCTGTTCTCACTACGTTCCTAAAACTAGTTTACTGGAAACTAGTTTAGTGGAAACTAGTTTAACGCGTAGTGAGAACGGTCAAAGCGGTCTTAGAAGCGATCTTCCAAACCAGTTTGGAAAACCACCTCGCGATGTAGTTTTCAAGATCGCTTTGCCTCGTTAAACTGGTTTTAGCGTAAGTGAGGACACAACCGTTCTTCGGGAAGCGATCTTCGTACATTTTGAGCGCGCTACTCCACACGACAGGTGTAGAATGCCTATGCTGCGGTTTCGAATTTCGCGCGAAACGTGTCACCCCACTGAGAGCGTTTCCATAGCAACAAGAGCGCTTTACGTGAAGTGATTTTGAAAACCACTTTCGTGTGATCAAGTGAGAACGCTAGCAAAGCGATCTTCCAAACTGGCTTTCTGAACCGGTTCCCAGTAAACTAGTTTTAGGAACGTAGAGGCTGTTCTCACTACGTTCCTAAAACTAGTTTACTGGGAACCGGTTCAGAAAGCCAGTTTGGAAGATCGCTTTGCTAGCGTTCTCACTTGATCACACGAAAGTGGTTTTCAAAATCACTTCACGTATAGCGCTCTTGTTGCTATGGAAACGCTCTCAGTGGGGAGACACGTTTCGCGCGAAATTCGAAACCGCAGCATAGGCATTCTACACCTGTCGTGTGGAGTAGCGCGCTCAAAATGTGCGAAGATCGCTTCCCGAAGAACGGTTGTGTCCTCACTTACGCTAAAACCACTTTTCCGATGCGAAGCGATCTTGAAAACTACATCGCGAGGTGGTCTTCCAAACTGGTTTGGAAGAGCGCTTCCAAGAGCGCTTCGACCGTTCTCACTTAGCGTTAAACTAGTTTCCACTAAACTAGTTTCCACTAAACTAGTTTAAGGAACTGAGTGAGAACAGCCTCACTGTGAGAACAGCCTCGTAGTCTCCTCCATTCTTTAAAATTGTCTTTTTGTTTACTGAGTAATACATTTGTTTAATCATCATTGATCCAAAACTTATACTTCAACAATATTATTATATTTTGTTATATTATATACATTTGTACATATCACTTCTTGAACTTATATCTGATGCAATGAATGCAGAAATAAAAGCAATCAAATCAAATCAAATATGCAAAAGAAAGAGTTCATGTACTACGCACTATTCCATTTTCATCTCTTTTATTTTTTGTTGGGGATGACTTCCCTTTATTAGATAATCTTCACAAGACTTTGCAAAACATAAGCTGATGCAATGCTTTTTTTCATCCGTCGGCAAACACTGCTGTAAAGATGGTGGAATTGGGGGACTCTTGCCTCCCCCCCCCCCTCACACCCACAAAAAACGAAAATTCAAGACCAAGAGAATAGAAAAGGAAAGGGATAGGGGTGAAATATGATGTCAGTTTTTTAATATATGCCAAAATCTATCACAAACTTTAATTTTTCAATGAAAATGTCGAAACTTTTGCTCGCTCTCAACCTTTTATCAATTTTCACGATACGCCGTATCAAGTCCCTCATTTTTTTTTGGGGGGGGTGGGGTGGGGGGCTCATTACGCCACTGTCGGTTTATTGTATTCTGCTCGAATTCATTTCAGGGGTAGCACCACAATAAAAAGGACGGCAGCCCCTTCCTATGATTTTATGAAAGAAAACAGATAAAGAGAAAAGGGAGGAAACGGAAAATCATGATTGTTAACATTTATGTTCAATAACGATTATTCATGTAGTGCCCCTTTGTTCATAATTTTTTTCTTTTAAATAATAGTCATAATAATGTATCTCTCGTTAACTCAGTACATTGAAAAAAAATCGTTTTAGATCCCACAAAAAAATCCAAATTATGATTTATGTCATACTGTTTTTATGATAAAAGGGTTTAGTTTTTCTTTAAAAATTTATTCATATGTTATTTCTCAATTACTTTGATCAACAGGTTTACAATTGATTTTTGTTTGTTACACATGTTAACATTTTCTTATTTCGTTCCATATTGTAATATACGGGATCTACCGCTCCGGCAGGGAAGACGTGCAGAAGGTATGATATGGAATTGTCATCTTCTTGTCTCAAATATTTCGTCGTCGAGATCGGCTTACTTACCATCTTCTCTGTAATAGTCTCAAACTCTCATTATAATATATCTGAAGACGACTGATTTGGCCGACGGTCTTCAGATACTTCTTCGTATTCCGACTCCAGTGGCACGTAAGATGAACCTTCACTATCCTCTATGCTTGAATCTGTTCTAAGATGAGCCATTGATGCACTGTCTGGGTCCTGGAAAGGATTATGAAGAAAAATTAGAATGATTAGAATGGTGGAATGATTATGGCTATGAAACCGCTTGTTTTCCTTCCTTTTATCTCGTTTCCATTTTGCGTATGTTTCCAACACATGTATATACAGTGCGTCCCAGAAAAAACGAAACCGAGATTTAGCGATAATTTATCATAACTTAATCACAAATAAAATAGACAAATGACCTACCAATGTAAAGCTTAGAATCTCCTCTTTCATCTGATATTAGATTATTTCTCCTTCACGCATGAGTGAGCAAAAACAATTTGAAGAGGGGATACCAAAAAGTCATTTGGCGGGTTGTATCTGGCTTTCAAAAGGAAAATCACATTTTTCAAAAGTTCAATATCTGCTCTTTAATTTGATACCTCAATTACAGAAAATGGTCAAGAAATAACAAAGTTCTGGTTATTTTAAATAAGGCTTGAATTTCAATAATTTCATAAAATGAAGAAGTTTTACAGGCTAGCGTTCATACTTACTCGCCACTCCGTTTTGTTGACGATCAGCCATGCATTGAGTCTTTTGTTAACCATGCGATAGCTTCTGTGGGAAACCGGTGATAACAGTTTATTTAATGAAATTATGGAAATTCAAGCCTTATTTCAAATAACCAGAACTTTGTTATTTCTTGACCATTTTCGGTAATTGAGGTATCAAATTAAAGAGCAGATATTGAACTTTTAAGACTTGTGATTTTCTTTTGGAAATTCAGATACCCCCCGCCAAATGAGTTTTTGGTATCCTTTCTTCAAATTGTTTTTGCTCACTCATGCGTGAATAAGGAATAATCTAAGTAATATCAGATGAAAGAGGAGATTCTAAGCTTTACATTGGTAGGTCATTTGTCTATTTCATTTGTGATTAAGTTATGATAAATCATCGCTAAATCTCGGTTTCGTTTTTTCTGGGACGCACTGTATATTTAAACTTTACACCATTTGGAAGAAGAAACTAGTGCTTCAGTAAACAAGCAAAAGTTTTAACCATCCCCTTATTCCCCTCCATACCCAACGTGTTTCTAAAGATACCATTATACAGTGCATTACAGAAAAAAACGAAATTGAGAATAACCATATTTTATCGTAAATATCAAACTCAGAAATATATTAATAGACAAAGGGCGTATCATTGTTTTTCATTTCATTTCGTTTATTTCCATTTCCAACGATTTACAATACATGTATAATGTTTGGTTACGTACATTTTGATATAAGCAATAAAACATTAAAGAAATTAGTACAATACGTGGCCAGTAGATTATCATACAAACAGGTTGGGAATGGAGGAGGCTGCAAAAAAAAACACCTGGAGCTTGTAGAATGCATCCTTCTATTAGAATAGCCGTCAATTACTATAGATTTTATTCCTTTTTAAACTTGGATTTTGCAGAAATGGCACCAAAAATATAATTCGATGTAATGACCCCACAATTTTGAGGGGGCCAAACATGGCCCAAGTGGGGCCTCGTCCTGTTGACGCGCGTGCGATGGAAAATCAAGATCGTATTCTATAAAAAATAATATTGATTGATGTCATCTCAACTACTTACAATCTGTGAACGGCGGTGACCGGTAATGTTCGCTCCAAAGTACGTAGATTTATCGGGACGCCTTCCCCATGGCGTCCATGGCGGGGCTGTATTTGCCCTTCTCATGCCTGTAGCTCCTTGACCACTTTGTTCGTCCTCACCCAGAGCTTCCTTGACTTTACTTAAAAATTCATACATGGCGTGCCTGTAATCAATATTGACGATCATTTTATCGATAATGAGGACAATATACATTTTATCAATGAAATGTGAATCTCTCATTTCTATTGAGGTTGGGGTCGTCATCTTCGCTAGTGCAAGTTTTCACCAATGTAGGCCTAGTCTATCGAATCGTTGGTACCAAATATGACAAAAAGGTCAATTTAGAAGCGATTAAAAGGACAAATTCACACCCATGTTATAATACAAAACTTTCAGCTTTACCAATTGTGTTCGCACGTGTTTTATATTGCGAGACATTTAGGTAGCATCCCCTTGGAAATCAGGTTGGTAGGTATGATAAAATATAATAATTTTTTTTGCACCTACTCATCGAAAATCATTCCGAGGTCCCTGATGCGAGAAATAAAAATAATTAGTTACAAACGCTTGTATCGTATTGCATTTTCGCAAGCCATAGGGACGCCGGGATTCTACAACACATAAACATCTATTGCCAAAAATTATTCATGATAAAGCAGTCTTTATCGAAAATCGGTGAATCAAAACAGCAGTTTCGTCCTGGACTCTGGACAAACGACATGTTTGCAATTTTTCGTCACATCCGAATCTTCAGACGATCAGCTGTCCCGGTTCACCAATTTTCGACCTTTCAGTTGTTTATTGTGATTCGACGGACATTTTCAATAGATTTTCTATGTTGTAGAATCTGTCCCCGACGCGATTGCGAAAACTAATCTACCAGTCAGGGACAGGGCGCCATCCTAGCTGGAAAGATAACAAGTTTTCAAGTTCATGAAGTGTGAAGAACACATATACATAGTCGAAGTATGAGGTATTGTGTGAGATGGGTGTTGTGATTCGGCCGGCAGTAGCCCCTAAAGCTATGAATTAAAGTGAAAAAAACCCAGTAAGATCAGCTTGAAAAGCAACCCTTATATCTGGGGTGCGGAACGGGGGCTGAGGAGCTTCAGTTCTCCCCTGTGGAGCCGTGTTATGTGCAAACGCCGGGATATGTGCAAACAACGGTATACATGTTTATGTGCAAAATTTCGCCGGGATTTGTGCAAATAACGCCGGGAAATTTATCAACGGTGTTAACACCGATAATGTCGCAGCAACGCATAATGTCACACCAACGCATAATGTCACAGATTGCGACATTATGCCAAGAGCACTGGCGTAAATCCCGGGGGGGATGGGGGGATATATCCCCCCACTTTTCGAGGAGGGGGGGATGGCCTGTACAAACATCCCCCCCACTTTTTACGAAAGAAATGAAAAAAAATCACAAGAGATAATTGTTTTATTGGTAAAAATTCTTCCAAAAATACCGCTTAACAAATAAAATAATATTATTGAATCATAAAATGCAAATAAATAGCCAGTTCACCATTTCCAAACGAAATACTTTTTTTTTTTTTTTTTTTTTTTAAACCCTTCCACAGGGGTCCTTTATTGAAATCACTATAATACATATTTTTTGACAATACATGATTAAATAATTAACACAGTATATGACACACAAGTTGAATATGTACAATACAATATTCCATGAAATTGTCGTAACATTTGTATACAAAAAGCAAAATCAAAGTGCAAAGGAAAGAAAAAATCCATACAAAATATATATATATATATATATATATATATATGTGTGTGTATTTTAGAATGATATCTGATATACTTAATGTAATAAAGTAAAAGATGACCACCTTTTTATGAATTTCTTCTCTTTCAGATTTGTTTTATATATATACTTTTCCATACCATAATAAGATTTTATTTCAGACAAAATATGGTCGAAAACTGGAAGACAGTGTTTGCATTTTGCTGCAAAAATTTCTTTTCTAACGATTATAAAAATATAATTAAGAGCACCATTGTTGTTTCCGTAAAAACCGAATAGTTTATTCTGGTTTGAAATTTTGATATTCAAATTGTTACGAGAAAACCAAATTTCGAGTTGAGACCATATTTCGTTTGTGTGGGCACAAGAACAAAAAATATGCATAATAGTTTCTTCATAATTATAACAAAAGGTACATAAGTTATCTGTAACAAATTTAAATCGTAACAAAGCATCTTTCATATAAATAATTCTATTCACTATTTTGAACTGAAACCATCTCATGTTGACATCTGCAGTTGAATAAAAAGGTATTTGATAGTAAAACCTCCATATCGTGTTGTCAAAGTCAAACGTCTGTTTCCATTTGATGAGACTTTTACAATCTTTCAACTTATACTTCAAAAAAATATTGTAAATGTGAGCACAACCTTTTTTTACTTTAATTATCAAAAATAATGCTTCTGGAATAATAGGTTCGAAATACTTGTGTCCTTATTATAACATTGAAGAGAAACCCCCGTTTCTTCCAATTCATCAATGTTGGGGTCTTTGGGAAGGGATTAAGATGGAATGTCAAAAATTTGTTGAATGTTATCTCTAATAAAACCATTAAACCATCATGGGGTAAAAAAAGATAATAATATTGGAGGGGTATTTGCCATATGGACATACAGTGGCGTAACTACGGGGGACATGGGGGGCACATCCCCCCCCCCCCCCCATCGGCTGACCAAAAAAAAAAAAAAAACGGGGAAAGGGAGAAAAGAGGGAGAAAGGAAGAGAAGCGTATAGTGGGAAAGAAGAAAATATTATTCATTATAATGTTATATTATAATAAGTGGCGTAGACAGGTTCGTACACCTGGGGGGGATGACTGGGCTGCCAACGCTAGTGAGGGCGCGAAGCGCCCGAGCGAGGGAGCGAAGCGACCGAGCGGGGGGAGGGTGTGGGAGGGGGGTGTCCCCCCTCCCACGGTAGGGAGCTTTTGCAATTTTGAACTTGAAATCGTGCAATCTGATGCATACTTAATGAGGTAAAATAACACACACAAGCGCGCACGCACACACACACATACTCACACACACTTTTTTTTTTTTTTCTTTTTTTTTTCAATATGTTTTTATTAAGGATTTCATTCAAATGAATTACATAAACTGCAGATAAATACAAAACAAAATACAAATCTTCATTTCATATCAACAAGGATATGCAAAAAAGTACATATATATTTACCAAGAACTGAAGCAAATAAGGACGGAATGAAACTCCTTAAAATTATACTTTTATATCTGAAAAAAATAACTCAACTGAGTTCCCAACCCTCTATGTATTTCAATAATAATTAATGTTAAATGGCTATATAAATGATTTGCAGGAAAACAGAAATCAACCTAAATGTATTATCATTGCATCCCATTTTAAATCAAGCTTCAACATAACTTTACATAATTATACACACATACACACACCCACCCAAACACCCATACACACATGCACATACCACGCATACGTAAACAAACATAATATATACAAATCTGCATAATGAACGTTTAACATTTTGGCGCAATAGGATACAGAAAGAAAAAATAACCCTGCAAATCATATTGATACAAGAGAAGGGGAAATTGAAAAGAACTAGTAAAAAGAAAAAAAAAACATCAACATACACACCAGGATTCACACTCGCACCACACTAGACACATCCCACCTGTTCACATTCAAATCCCTTTTCACCTTCAGTTCATCCCATTTCTGCAAATGTAAACTTAACTTGCCTGACTTCGTTGCCAGGCGTCTTTCTTCTTCTATACAACCCGTTATATATTTGTGTATTTTAATAAATGACGGTACCCGGCCTTCAGCTCTGGATTTAAAAATTGCATAGTTAATAAAAAGAATAACAGAATTGACACATTTAATTCTACAAGAATTTCCAGGTAACCCTAAGAATATTTCCCTCCAATTCAAAATTCTTAATTCAGCTAAACAAAAATGATCAATACAAAATTGCCAAAGAGGTTTAACTTTTATGCAATCCATGAGTATATGAAAGTACGATTCAGTTTTTGTACAACCAAACGAACAATAATTATCTCCCACGAAACCAAATCTCATCAAATGCTCTTTTGTATATATTACTCCATGTAAAAGCATAAACTGAAATTCCCTTTGTTTTCTTATAAGAGTTGTACTCCTGATATATTCAAATAATTTACAAATTTCTACATCAGTAAAATCAAAATCACTGTGACCATCCTTAAGTGTTAACTTGTATAGCTCTTGTAGCTTAGTTATAAACAAGTTATAAATTGTTTTTGATTTAATTTAACACACACACACACACACACACCCTCACACATAGTACGGGTGCGCGCATAACACACATACTACGCCTTGAATGGACAGACATACATCGACAAGATCTACACACCGTGGCATACGAATACAGAATGGACTGACACATAGTATTGCATATTGAACCACACTACGTATTTATTTATCTCTGTGAATTTTGCTGTTACACCTCTTCAGAAAAAAAAACCAATGTCAACTGTGTACACGCAGGTATAGTCTTTGTTGTCATGATATGGGTATGTGGTTATGAATGAAAACAGCCTCTGTGGCCATTTGTGAATCTTAGAGGTATCTTGTGGTTATCTTGTGGTTTGCCCCATTTGAACACGCAAAACTCGTGGTTATCTTTTCGTTTCCACACCACGAGATTGCGCGCACTGCAAAATATGCGCGATTAATCTTGTGGTTATCTTGTGGTTTCCAAACCACAAGATAACCACAAAATACTTGTAAGATTTTCTTTTTTTTACCGTCTGAATTGGCTTTCACCGTGTGAATGCGGCTAATAACAATAAACACAATTACAATAATGATGAGGATTATTATTATCATCATCATAATTATTATTATTATTAATATTATAATTGTTATCATTATTATTATTACTATTATTATCATCATTATGACTTATCAAGTAACCAAATATCATTCCCCAAAACCTGGGGGGATGATTGTACATGCCATCCCCCCCACCTTGTGAGGTGGGGGGGATGCATCCCCCTCATCCCCCCCGTTGTCTACGCCCCTGATTATTATAATTATGTTATGTTACATTACATAAGAAACATTTTTATCATAACTTCATGAAACATAATTTGCCCAGGGCCTACGTATTCATTGTTCCTGGTGCTTGCATTGTCTGTTAACGAGATATATAATCCTGTTGTACTAAAACATCCCGTTTTCAAGTCAATATAAACCAAATATATTTCCTAGCACTTGAGTTATCATTGTTTTATGTAGTGACATATGGTTCTTTTTCATGACTCAAAAAGTGATTGCCCCATGTTAAGGTCTTCGTATATATGAACAATTTCCTGTCCGTGATTACGTTCGCATTAGTGGATTGGTGAGATATGTATGCTCTTCATGAATTCCTAAAATCAGTCCTTAAAATGTCCCTTCTTCTGATCTGAATATCAAAAATTTTCAGCTCGCGCTTCGCGCTCGCATCATTTGGTTAATGAAATACGTATGGTCCTAGTTAATTCCTACAAAGAAACCTTAGAATGCCCCACTTCAGGTCTGAATTATCTAAGTTTTCAGCTCGCGCTTCGCGCTCGCATTGTTAAGCGAGACAGGTACCTATCATGATTACACAAATTTGATTATAATGTCCCTTTTTAGGTGTGAATATAAACAAATTTCAGCTCGCGCTTCGCGCTCGCATTATTTGATCAGTGAGATACATATCCGTTTAATGACATTGTCCTTAAAATGTCTCTATTAGGTCACTCACTCAGTCATTCAAAAATTTTGCTGGTGCCCCCCCCCCATGCCGTGACCCACGTTCGCCACTGTGGACATATCAATGACAATTCCTTGCATATCTAAAAACATGATTGCAAAAAAATGCCAAAATATTTCAGTCATCCCCCCCACCCATCAACACGGATTTACGCCAGTGGCCAAGAGCGTCCAACGCATAATGTTGCAGTCAACGCATAATGTCGTAACTTCTCTAACGCAAAACGTCACTTGTCGCAACGCGCCGTCGCAGCAAATTTCTAACGCATAACGTCACACGTCGCAACGCATAATGTCGCAGCGGTATTTTCTTCAGGACTCGAGTTAAAGATAAGATATAACATATGCTTTCACTAAGTATTTTGAGACACGACAAAGAGAATTAAGTGATTTGGAAATCAGGATTACTCTTTGTATGGATATTTATCGGTTTATTGCCATTTCGTCTACTGCCATTTTGCCCACTATCACAATGGCCTAATATCATTTTGTCTACCATTAGTTAGTCAACTATCAACATAGTCCAATAACCATTTCGTCTAATTACCATCTCGTTTAATAGCCAGTTGGTCTAATAGCCAATTTGTTTATCATTTGGTCTAACTGTATTTTTGTCAATTGGTCCAATATTCACTTTGTCCAATATCATTACGTCCTATTACCTTTTGGTCTAATAGCCAATTGGTCTAATAACCACTTGGTCTACTTTCGTTTCGTCCATGTTCCATTTGGTCTAACTGCAGTTGGTCCACTACACTTTGTCTAAACCCATTTCGGCTAATAATCATTTGGTATCATTGCCATTTGTCCAATCACCAATAGGTCCAATCACCATCTCGTCCAATCATCATTTCGTCCAATAAGCATATTCATTTCATCTTATAACCATAATGGTCTACTGGCA
The DNA here is from genome assembly GCF_037042905.1 of Lytechinus pictus. NCBI lineage: Eukaryota > Metazoa > Echinodermata > Echinoidea > Temnopleuroida > Toxopneustidae > Lytechinus > Lytechinus pictus. The sequence continues at coordinate 18,138,241 of NC_087262.1, read as the reverse complement.
CTAGACCTCTACGGTGACTCTATGTATCATTACCGATATGTTGTAGTACTACTCCTGATTTGTGGTTCAGATCAGCTCGCGTGCAAAAAACCCTCTACCATCCGCCGACAGGGCATAGGCGGTTCCAGGGAAAGGCCCGCCCCCTCCCCTCCCCTTACTGGCGGATAAAAAAAGGGGGAAGAAAGAAAAAGGAAAAGAATGGGAAAGAGAGGAGGAAAACAGAAGAGGAAGAATAAGAGGAGACAGACGAGTGAATAAAATAAGACTTGGAAAATAATTTTTGTAAATCTTTCATGTCACAAGGAGGTGCGATAGCTCAGTCGGTAGAGCGGGGATTTCTGATTCCGGTGACCCGGGTTCGATTTCTAATTGGTCCATTAGCGCCCTTTGGTAAGGCATTTTAATAGTCATTACACCTACCAGGTCCTTAAAGGAGAATGAAACCTTTGGAACAAGATAGCTTGTGTGAAAACAGAAAAATCAAAGAAACAGATCAATGAGAGTTTGAGAAAAATCGGACAAATAATGAGAAATTTATGAGCATTTGAATATTGCGATCACTAATGCTATGGAGATCCTCACATCATTTGGCAATGCGACAAAGATGTGTGATGTCACTTGTGAACAACTCTCCCATCACTTTATTATAAATTTCACTTAAACTGCCTCTTTTATCTATCTATCAGTCTATCAGGAGATCATGTATTCTTTCTATAGGAGGGCATGTAATACAGATTTCTAAAGAATACATCATGGATAAAAAGTTTGTGTCACCGTAAGAAAAAGCAAAAAAAGACATTTTGGGGTATTTTATAGTCCATCAAAGGGAAAGTTGTTCACATGTGACATCACAAGATATCTGAATTGTGACATTGCTAAGGAGCCACCCACTTGCCAAACAAAACGATTGTTGAACTTAGTAGAAGAATACAATTTAAAACAATTTGTTGATAAGCCAACGAGGATAACGCAAACATCTGCAACACTTATTGATGTTATATATTCCTCAAATCATAACAAAATAACTTGTTGTGATGTCATTCCACTAGGCATGATCGATCACTATATGGTGATCTGCTCATTAGGAAAGCACAAATCTCCATCTGTGTGTCATAAATATGTGTATTCAAGGAATCTAAAGAAAATGAATATCAGCGATTTTAAGAACGATTTAAGCAATGTATGTTGGCAAGATGTTCTCTCTGAAACAGACGCTAATATTGCCTATGAAATTTGGTCCAGTAAATCTTGTTCAGTTTTGAATAAACACGTACCTCTTAGGAAAAAAAGAGTGCGACAAAAAGAAACTCCATGGATAAATAGTGACATATTGACCAAGATAAAGGAAAGGAATGAAATAAAAAACCGTGCTAAATCTTCGAAATCTGACAGTGACTGGACATTATACAGAAGACTCAGAAATACTGTTACAGATATGATACGTAAGGCAAAAAAACAATATATTTCAGAGATAATCTTGAACAACAAAGGGAATTGTTCTGCTATGTGGAAATCTTTACGATGTATGCTTCCTAATAAAAAACACAAGAAGTTAATTCAAAAACTGTCTTTTAATGGTAAAGATATTTTGGGATTTAAGGAAATTGCCACACGCTTAAATGATCACTTCGTTGACCTGGCAGCTAAACGCAAAGAAAGGTTTACCTTTGAAGACAATATGGATCAATACTTAAACAAAGTATCAACCACTTTCAGTTTTAAGCCGATCTCAAGTCGAGATGTTAAAAAACACATCAATGAAATTGCAAGTAATAAGGCCACTGGCCTGGATCAAATTCCAGCACATGTAATTAAAGAAGTTATTGACTACATCATTACGCCATTGACACATATTGTCAATACTTCACTGTCCACAGGGAGGATTCCTGATGCATGGAAAAGGGCTCGTGTAACGCCAATCTTCAAAAGTGGTGACAATACTAATCCGTCAAACTATAGACCAATCTCAGTACTCCCGGTTTTGTCTAAAGTCTTAGAAAAGATTGTGTTTAATCAAGTGTATAACTACCTGTCAAACAATAGTTTGATTGATCCATGCCAGCATGATTTTCGTCCAGGCCACTCAACAACCACTGCCTTGTTAAATATTACTGATGATTTTGCTAACAAAATTGATCAAGGTTACGTTATTGGTATGGTCACTATAGACCTGGAGAAGGCATTTGATTTAATATCGTCTGAATTATTGTTAAAGAAATTATCTTACTTTGGATTTGATCAGGATGCAGTAAAATGGTTTCGCAATTATTTCTATGGTAGGCAGCAATCAACGGTTGTCAATGGTAATATGTCAGGTTTTCGTACTGTTGAAAGTGGAGTGCCTCAGGGGAGTATACTAGGCCCCCTCCTCTTTATAATCACTTTAAATGATTTGGTCAGATCTGTAGAAAAATGCTCCCTCTCTTTATATGCAGACGATACATGCATTTACTTTGCATCTAAAGAGCCCAAAAATTTAGAAATGACTATTAACAGAGATTTAAAGTTAATTTGTAGATGGTTTTCTAATAATGAACTATTAATCAACATCGATAAGTGCCAATTTATGTTATTAGGATCTAAAGCAAAGCTCCGTCTATTTGATAATATAAAAATACAAATGCAAAATTATGAATTGCAAAGGGTAAGCCAATGTAAATATCTTGGTGTAATAATAGACAGCTCCCTAACCTGGACCCCCCAAATTGATAGTGTTCGGAAAAAAGTTTTACAGACATTTTATTCTTTAAAACGCATTCGATGTTATATACCAAAAAACACAGCTCTTATGTTGTATAAGGCTTTAATCCAACCGATATTTGACTATTGTTGTACAATCTGGAGAAATGGCAATAAAAGCCAACTAAATCGTCTCCAAGTTCTACAAAACAGGGCACTGAAATCTGTCTTAGAAGTAAACAGCAGATTTAGTACAGCGAATATATATGCCATTTTAAAGGTTGATTAACTCAACAAGAGATGGAACAATCAGTCAATTTTTACCATTTTTAAATTGGTCAATAATCTAGCTCCATCTGTCCTTTGTACTCGAATCACACTTAAATCACGAGAATATCTTCTAAGAAACATAGACCGACAAATTCAATTGCCGAAGCCTCATTCTAATTATCTAAAAAACAGTCCCCTTTATTCAGCATCTAAATTAGTCAATAACCTACCCGCAACAACCCGATTAGAAAAAAACCCGACTACATTTGCACGTCTCATATCACTTTCTTAATTTAATTCTCCACCCAGATCACCCTTGATACCGCATTTTATACCTCCATTTTTTAAATGTTTAATGTTGACTTAACTTTGTATATTATTTTCTTCTATTTATTTTTGTTTACTCCAATTTTACTTTTGCCAATTGTATTTTACCCATGCTTTGATATATTTTGTTTTCCGTTCTTATTTTTGTATGCTTATTTTGTGTTGATATTATTTGTTATTATCATTTGTCCACGGCCTTGCTGAAAAGCAGCTTCTAGCTGAAAGCAGGCTTTTTAACCGTGATTAAATAAATAAAATACAAATACAAAAATACACATCCTTGTTGCATTGCCAATGGGAGGATCTCCATGGCATTAGTGATTGCAATATTCAAATGCTCATAACTTTCTCATTATTTGTCCAATTTTTCTCGAACTTTCTTTGTTATTACTCTTTGATTTTTCTGTTTTGACAAAAGCCTACTTATTCCAAAGGTTTCATTCCCCTTTAAGGACCTTAAGCCGTCGTTCCTCTGGTTGCTTGCTTACAAGCATTCATGCTTTCTTAGCAATCGGGTAAAATATCACCATGTACCATGCACTATATTGGCTAAAATTTTCGCTCGTGCTTCGCGCTCACATCCACATCTACTTCACAATTTTCATACATAGTGCTTGAAAAAGTGTTTCAATTTACCACTTTTCTGACTGGAATATCAAGTATATTTAGCTCGCGCTTCCCTCTCGCTTTATATGATTCATGCTTTTTCAGTAATGATTGTTTTGCAAGGTGTATACATCGATAATTATTACTATTATTATTATTACTATTACGAAGTTATATTTATGCAAGTGTTTGAAATAAGGTAATGAAACTAGGTTTAGGAGCTGGCCTCTCATTTTAATTCAAGCTTTGCTTTTTTTCGGCAAGCTCCCTCCGTTTTACTATAAAATAAAAAAAATCACTTAAGGCAGCTTAATGTTATTAACTGTTTATCAAATATATAGGCCTAATTATGTTTTATATAATATCATGTTTTGTTATATTCTTTATTTTTACGCTATGTTTATTATATTATATACAACATTGTGAAATGGAAAACGGTTAATAAAATGAAATGATCAAAACATGTATTTAAAATGCCTAAAATCTAGGTCTAAATCTAAAAAAAAACGCGCACGCAAGTTTATTGAGATACACAGCTTTTTCTATATTTATAACGTGCTTAGATTATCAAGTTTCAGATCACAAATATCGAAAAAACTTCTGCTCGCATTATTAACATTAATGTAGGAAGATACCCAGTAAAGCCCCTTTCACAATTGACGTACGACCATTTGCGACCTTTTGGTCGTGCGACAGGCTGCAACAGGCATCAATCGCCAGTCATCTCATAATATCGCACAGAGGCTTTCACAGTTGCAACAGCTGTCGTACAACAAAAACAACCAGTGAAACCCGTTGCACGAGTAAGTCGCTTATGATCCTATTGTGCTCGTGCGATCACATGCGAGTGTTGCACGAGGGATTGCGAGGGGAACGGTCGCACACAACGGTAGTGCAATGTTGTAAGCCGTTGCGATCGGTCTTGCAATAGTCTTATGGCCCATCATATTATTGCACCCAGTCGCAAGACAGGTCTCTGTACATGTAGGTCGCTAGCACATGTACAAGTGTTGTACGACCTCCAGTCGAGTAAATGCGACTACTTAGTTGTGCCACCTCTCGCACCAAGTCGTGCAACGTTGAACAACACTCCCATGATGATCGCCCGACCGATGGTACGACCCCGGATACGAGCTGATGCGAGTGAATCGGTCGTATTTGATCGCATTCGGATTTTGAACATGTTCAAAGTTCAGATGTGACCAGTCACGACCACCTCGAGTTCGTGCGACCGTCTACAACGACTGCGAGTGCTCGCAAGTCACCAAGAGATCGATCGTGCAACAGCAGGAAAAAACTGTTGCAGGTGGTCGTAAACTGGTCGGATGTCAATTGTGAAAGGGGCTGTACGGTCGCATACATGCGAATGCGACGGTAGTGGAATGTTGTAAGCCGTAATTTTGATCGGTCTTGCAACAGTCTTATATTATCGCAACCAGTCGCAAGACTGGTCTCTGTAGGTATCTAGCGCATGTGCAAGTGTTGTACGACCTCCAGTCGACTAAATGCGACTATACGTAGTTGTGTCACCTCTCGCGCCAAGTCGTACAACGTTGAACAACACTCACACGATGATCGCCCGACCGATGGTACGACCTGATGCGAGTAAATCAATCGTATTTGATCGCGTTTGGATTTTGAACATGTTCAAATTCAGATGCGACCAGTCACGACCACCTCCGACCACCTCAAATTCGTGCGTTCGTCTACAACCACTGCGAGTGCTCGCAAGACACCAAGAGATCGATCGTGCAACAACAAGAAAAAACTGTTGCAGGCGGTCGTAAACAGGTCGTACGTCAATTGTGAAAGGGGCTTTACCCATCCTTTTCATGATTTACAAAACATTAATTGAGTGTCCTGTTCATAATGCCACCGCACACCTTACGACTGTTCGCGATCCGATTTTGGAACAAATCGCATTTTGCAAATTTTCTGAAAATGTGAATGGAACATATCGTTTTATTTGAGGTTTAAATTAATTGAAATAATACTAATATAACAATTTTGAAAGACTGCAAGCCTTTATTTTGGAGTAAAGGCCAAATTAGTTTCAAATCGTAGCCAATCGTACGACTGCTATGACGTCATTATGACTAGGTATTAAATTTGCTTTTATTCTAAGAAGATGATAGCATAGTCACAGATTTGAACATAGGTATTCGTACGATGATTTGGAACATTACACAGTAAGATATTCCAAGTCTCTATATTAGCATCAGATTCTACTACGTTTTATTAAAAAATTGAGTCGCAGACCAATCGTAAGGTGTGCGGTCGCCTTTAGAAATTTATTTTTTCGCCGTCAATTGTTTAGTTATATACCTATTCCGGTGGTTCATGTTTTCTGTACAAAAGTGCTTAGAATGTCTATTTTTTCAGGTCTAAATGTCATTTACCAAGGTTAATAAGTGTTACTCCCCTCTGGTAGAAGTATCCTGTGGGGTACCCCAGGGTACCAAGTTAGGTCCCGTTTTATTTCTTATTCTTGTAAATGATGCTGTATACGAGTGGGATTCCTGATGGAAGTACGTTGACGATTTGACATTGGGAGAAATAGTTAAACGTAACGGAAATCCCTCTTTACAATCGTCACTTGATTGTCTCTCAAAATGGTGTACTGATAATGATGTCCTCCCCAAACCATCTAAATGTAACCTTATGCCAATATCCTTCCTCAGAAATTTTGTACCCCGTATTGATTTCCACCTTAACTTAACCCCACACAATGTTGTCGAAAGTATCAAACTTCTAGGAGTTACACTTCAAAACGATCTCAAATGGAACCTACACATTGAAGAAATCGTTTCCAAAGCATCACGTAGGTTGTACACCCTCTGTATTCTAAGGAGATCGAAGGCAAGTTTGGCTGATATGGTGACTGTATACACTACATATATTAGGCCAATTCTCGAATATGCTTCCCCTGTCTGGCACACTTCTATCACAATCAAAGAATCTGATAAACTGGAATTTGTTCAAAAGCGGGCACTCAAAATAATTGTAGGATTTGACATTCATTACTCTGATGCTCTGGTAATTAGCAAACTCACTTCACTATCTTCCAGAAAGGATTCACTTTTATTAAACTTTGGACAGAAATTGATGAACTCTGATCATCATAAACACCTACTTTCAACACCAAGGTCCGTTTCTTGTACTAGACAATTACGCAACATGACTGGTTTCCCGAAAATCAAATGCAATACTGAAAGATACCGTAAATCCACCATTCCTCACCTTGCAAAGAAGTAGTTTTCCGCAATTCCTGTTTGTTTATTATAAAGCCATTCCTTGTCACCATGTCAACCCACAATCCTTCTGTCTCCTTTTTTGTTAGTGTTGTTACAATGCAAACTTACTCTCTTACCTTATTTTTTTATCCCTCTTTCCACTTTCTTTCCCTTTCCTATAGTACTATTCTCTTTACCTATTTGAGTCCTATCCCTTACACTTTTCTCTTTTTATTTTCTTGTCTGTCCCTCTTTCTTTCTTTACATCCTTTCTTTAGCTTTCTATCGGTTTTTGTAGGTTAGGCCTACGTACATGGAAAATTTGAAATGATTACAGTTATTGTCTTGCTAAAATGTATTATACTACTTGTTCTTATGTTGAATCTATTTATATATATATAAATCATTTTGTATCTCATATAGGATATTCATATCTTTATGTAGTGTCAATCATAATTGACAGTATTTTGGCTTCTATGTTCTCCATGTCACTCTCCACTTCTTCACCACTTTCTGTTTTTCTCTCTACCTCACTCAATTTTCTCTTTCTATTTGGAGGACATACCCCCTCTCTCCCTCTCTTTCTTTCCATTACTGTCATTTCTCTCTCTCTCTCTCTCTCTCTCTCTCTCCCTCTCTCTTTCTCTCTTTGCCTTTCTCTTTCTCCATTTCTCCCTTCTTCGGATTTTCGCAGTTTGTGCAGCAATGTTTGTTTATTTTTACTCTGTTGTTTTGTGTGTCTTATTTTTTGTTGTTGTTGTTGTTTTTTTGTTTTGTTGTGTCTTCGTGTCTTTTTTTGTTGTCTCTGCTCACCTTTTAATATTAATTTCCTTTATTATAATTTTTTTTAAATATCTTTATTTCATTATCTATTTTGTATTGCTGCTTGCTTTTGGCCCATATAGATTTAAGTGTTATACTTTTTTTTCTTCTTGAGTGGTCCACACTTTACAAGCTTTGCTTTTTAGTGGGCCACTTTATTTTTCCAACATATCTTGCATATTGTTATTATCAAATTGGAAATATCATCTTCTGTATCAGGTGTATATTCTTTATATTTTTTTTTTAATATTTATGTCATTTATATTTTCTGATGTTATGTTTTATTTATTGTAATTATTGCATTATAAATTTTGTTGGAAAATGAATGAATAAATAAATGAATTAATTTATTAATTAACAGTGATATAATGAAACATTTCATGAGAAATAGCCTTAATATCGATAAAAACAGGGATTTGACACATGTCCCGGCGTGGCGTTTGCACAAATACCGTACTTTGCACAAATCCCGGCGAAATTTTTCACATATACCTACCGTTGTTTGCACATATCCCGGCGTTTGCACATAACACGGCTCCACATCGTAGTATAAGAATAGGAAATGCAAAACGGCTTAATTTAAACTGGGGGGGGGGGTCAATTTCTCAGTTAGGTCTGAGTGTCCATTTAAGGCCTATTGTAGGCCCCTAATGCAATATTAACCCTTATCAAACTGGGGGTCAATTTGAGCCCCCTGGACAAATTTCATCACTACGCCGTCGCGCAAATTTTTTTGCCCGCCCGCTGACTTTTTACTTTCAAATCTTGCACATCTTTTAAAACCAAATTTGCGACGCCCGGGTAGGCGGTTATGAAACTACGCAACATTTTGTAAGTGCATGTCACACCCAAAATTGCTCAAAAACGTGATTCCGCGTACAAAGTCAATGCAAATTGTTCTTTTCAACCAAAAATAATAAATGTATGATTATTTTTACTTGGTTGGTTTAAATGGATTTATTTCATGCTATTTATGATCGCAAATGGGTCCCCGACAAAGTTCATTGGAAAAAACAATAAAAAACAAAGGTTTGAAAAAACATAGAAATACATAAGAATTAAAAAAAATATATAATACATAAGAAATTAATAATGTTTTTTGCATTTTTGTAGATATTTGTTGGAAATGTAATAATTGATACTCCCACCAAAAATTAGCATTCTATTAGCTATATGAATTGAGTTAAAGGCAAAAACATACACAAATAAATAAATTTAGGGCAAATTTCATACGCTTATTTGCATGATTAATTAAAAAATATAAACAATTGATGTTTTGAAAATTTTATCATACATTCTTGTAGTTTACATCCGGCTCTATGCGCGTGCAAATTTTCGCGGCGATCGCGCGATCAGCGGCCGAGATCTGAAGGGGGGTCAAATTGACCCCCCCCCCCCCCGTATATACTGATCTAAAATAGCCTAGTTAGGGTTAAGTGGTGGAAAGAACAACCCGTCACTGACAACTGCATGGTATGCTAAGCCTAGGCTAAGCCTGTAACAAATCTCCCCTTGAAAACTGGTACACATGTACTTACTGACTTTTAATGAGTCCAACATACTGAAGCCCCTCTGGATCCTTTGTTTGTAAGCAAAGGTGATTTACATCATTAGCTCCATCACTGGTAGAAAATCCACGAGGATCTAAGTCCACAGTTACTTTGTGCAAAGTCCATTGGTTGCTGGGTTTTTGACGGCTGGAAGCTCCCTGTGGTCTCGAGGTGTATATCAATAGATAAATTATTTTATCTAAAGTTGCGAGGTAGGCGTGTCGTGGTTTCCATTCATAGGGCTGAATAAATTGCAAAGACAAAAGTTGAAAAAAATTAAGCACATGTAAAGGTGACTTTTAGTCATTTACACGCATGAAAGGTTGATGATTTTTACAGGATTTTAAACAAAACGTTAAATTTATCATTTTGTATCAAATCATTTCAGGGGATTTCAAATATTCTACAGCAATTTGACATTTTACACCACATCCTGTTATATTCCTCTGATAACTACCCTCTCTATACCATACCTCTTCGACCAGATTCTCAGAGGATCCCCCTTCACCGACAATCTCAACTACATGCCTCTGCCAGATCTGTGTTACTTCGATTCACACTTGCAGTATGAACTATATATGAAATACACCATGGCGGATCCAGATGGGGGGGGGCACACCGGGCACGTGCCCCCCCCCTTTGAGATGCAAAATTAAAATTTGTAATGTAAAAATGCCATTAAAACAGAGGTGTGCCCCCTCTTTTGAAATTGAGGACCATTTTTTTTGCTTGTCAAATTTTTCGGGTACTAAATATCCTTAATTTGTGGTTGATCCCCCCCCCCCCTTTGGAAAATCCTGGATCCGCCCCTGGAAATACATGATTCGACGGCTGACCAGCAACTACATTAATCCTTAAAAGAGATAGAACAGGGTGACGCTGACTTGTATCGACAAGGAAGTTCTTTTAATTCCTTGGGAACAACCACTGTGTCATGAGCAAGTACGGGTGTGCCCTATGTCCTGTTTCATGTACTATCAGCTATCTTCTGAAGATGTAATGGCAGTAGAAGCATGTATAATTTTCTCTGACGACACTGACATTTCTGTTCTACCAGTGTTATCATTTTGGGTTTACAAGTCTTTTGCATACTGATGATAAAGTAATTGACATTAAAGGTATGGCATTGAAGTTTGGAGAAAAGTGCTAGCTTTGCACAGATAATTCCCCAGGTTGTGATACCATGTTGTGTCAATTTGGCAAGGGGAAGTTTTCCACTCTAAACTTGCTGCTCGAATAAGATCTTAATTTATAGAGTCCGATGCTGAAGAAGTGGACTGGGTCAATTAAAGGTGTACTATTTATACTTTTCATCTTTCTCAACTAATATAAAAAAATGTAATGGTCTCTCTAAAATTACTTAGTACTACTTCACATTATTTAGCAAGAAGACAGATGCATCAAAGTTCATGAGCCTATACCACCAACTGACACGTCAGCAAAAGAGCATGATTATCAAAGTTGCTCTTCCTCAGGAGCTTGATCTGGAGATCAACTGATCAGAATGAATAACCTGCAACTTGCCTCCCATATATGGATGGGAATTATAAGTTAGGAGGGCACTCCTGTAGCTGTTCATAGCACAAGTCCCAAGGAATAATTATCAGAACTTGTCCTATGTGGATTGAAAAAGGAGCCACCATGCTCTAGGGTAAGCATTTACCACTTATCGCGTATCGTATGTTAATAAAATTGTGCCATTCTAAATACAAGGAAAACTGAACATGCAGTTGAGACTAAAGGGGGAAATTAGTCTGGAAGATGAATGAGAGAACAAAATGTAGTGGAGCTAGGATGACGTGAAATGTCAAATTTGTCTAATTGGATACTTGTCTAATAATGTGCATTTGTGTTGTAGAAATCATTTGCTTAGGTGGCTCCAACATGATTGATCTTAAACTGAAATTTGTGTGTAATACTGTGTATGACTCTGTCCTTGATTATAATTAATATGTTTTTAAAGAAAACTTTAAAAAGCACTGTGCAATTTTATTTCATGTAGGAAAATGGGTGATATGATACTAAGCTTATGTTACATGTTTTTATTAAAGTCTTGTTACATTGCCTGACATCATTTTGACCTACCATTAACATTACTGCACTTTATTATCTCGTCATGTATTCTCTTGTAATTTTTATAAGTGCATTTTACTTGCCACAAGGTTAAATTAGTTACCAAACATGATAGGTTTATTCTATAGGCCAAAAGTTTCACATTCTGTCATAATTATTTATAGGTCATATATATGTGAAAAAGTGGGCGTGGTTCGGAAAGTCAGAAAATAGAAATTGCCAAAGGGTGAGGAGGTAGAACGGGTCACATCCTTAATATACACACCCTCAACCAAAAATGAGATATTCTACATTATATATTGCATTAATTACATTTGTGGCCCAGTTTGACCTTTTGTAACCTTAAAATGACCTTTTATTGTCCTGGAAAAGTTTTAAATGCCTCGTGATTCATATATGTGTATTTTATTTTTAATTTGATTTAATTCGATATCAACATGAAATGTTTATTCCACTAAATATGTAAGAGGAATGTAAGAAAGCTGGTGTGGTTTATGACGTCACAAAAATATAATTTCTCAAGATGCCAAAGTAGCCAAAGAAGGTCGGATTCTTGATCTGCACACCCTCAGCTAAACCTTTGCCAATAAATTCACATAATGTCCAACTTGTGTGTATTTAAAACATGATGTGTTCCCCATATTATGTATTGCTTACATATGCAAGGCAATTTGACCTTTTATGACCTTAAATGACTTTTCACTGACCTATGTGTGATTTAAATGTCCAGTGATCCACAAATTTACATTTGATTTTTCATTAGCTTTAATTTGATACCAAACATGACATGTTTAGTTTCTTAAAATATGAAATTCATATTCAAGAGGTATGTGAAAAAGTGGGTGTGGCATATGAGGTCAATAACAAAAATGCCCAAGGGCAGGGTGCCCAGGTGGCACCCGTCGGATTCTTGGAGAAGACACCCCATACTACAACTTCCAGCAAAAAAAAATCGCAGTCATACCCAACTTGACGGTCATGCAATAATTTTGGTCATATCTACCCGACTATAACCATTTTTTTTCTTGAACTGGTGGGTGTTTCATAAAGCTGTTCGTAAAGTTACGCAAGACGTTATGCACGACTCGTGACCTTTCCTGTGCCACACTATCCCTATGTAGCTCATTTAGCACCTAAGATCATGTTCCAGTCGTACGTAAAGTTGTGCGTAACTTTACGAACAGCTTTATAAAACACCCACCAGGAGTCTTATTTAGGTGTAATTGAACAAATAATAATGATAATGTGAGAGTAAATAAAAAGTATCATTTTGGGGAACGTTTATAGTTTCTCTGAACAAATAATGCAATCGAGAAGCCTCAACAGAAATATTTATACTTTATACAGGGACAAAATTACGCTCTTTTTGTTGTCTTGAAAATGATGCGTATAAAAGAGATACTCCAGCTAAGAAAATAATATGATTTTAAAAGAGCAAGTGCCTAGTTTTATCCATAGGCGGTGGAAACGGGGTACGGGAGAACACGCCCCCTCCCCTCCCTAAATTTCCGGTGAAGAGACAGGTCCCCCCCCCCTAAAACAGAGGGAAAGCAAGAAAAAGAAAGAAAGAAAAATATCTGGTATACTCAAACTAGAAATATCAAAACCTATATAGAATAGCCAAAAAAGCAGTTTGTACTAAGGAAAATACACACAAATTTAAAGGGGAATCCAGCCTTGGTCATAAAATGTGTTGGAAAGGAAAAAAAAACAGAATTGTGAAAATTTGAAAGAAATTGGACAGGTAATAAGAAAGATATGGCTGCTTTAAAATTGAGATCCCTATAGACTAAGTAGGTTTCAAATTGGTAAGGGTAAGTAAATTATGACAAGGGGCAAGTGTAGTGTCTTGCGATGTCTATATTTAATGGACACATAATTTAGTCAGGTTCACTATGTTCATATTTTAGCTTTCGCCGGATTTTTTTGGGAGAAATAGAAAACTATACATTTTTGGAAAGGTAATTGTATAGGATTCAGATGTAGGTAAAGTTAAAACCGACGACCGAAGTTCGTGACATATATCGCTGTACTTTTTCAATTCAGAGAATACTTGCCAAGGGTATCGTTTTGCTTCCAATACTTGTTAAGGGTAGGGTTTCACACGCCAATACTTGTTAAGGGGTGCATTTTCAGAATATGGAAAATACATGTTTATGGTGCTTTTCGGTCGCGCATGGTATCCACTCGACAAATGAAGTGCCCCCCCCCCCCCGGAGTGTCGTTCGGATGTCTATATTTACTGGACACGTATTGACAGAATCAGTCTGTGTTACACGATTTATTCGTCATCATCGGTATCTCTTGTTGCTAAGCACATATCTCTCGCCACTAAAGGGCTGCAGAAAATTTTCAAGATTGACTACATTCAAGATACTACAGTAATGTGGGCCGAAACTCTAGCAAGATGTTCGGTGATACACCATTGTCCTAACCTTAATTTTGATGTTGATCCCCCCATCCACTGACCCTAAATGATCTTTGACTTTAGTCATGTGACCTGAAACTGAGGCAGGATGTTGAGTAATAGTTGAATACCCTTATGTTCAAGTTTCATAAACTAAGTCGATATGCTTTCTAATTCATGATGACATTTAAAAAAAAAATACCTTTGTTAAAGGAGAATGAAACTCTTGGAGCAAGTTAGCTTTTGTGAAAGCAGAAAAATCAAAGAATAAGATCAACAAAACTTTGAGTAAAATAGGACTAGCAAATAAAAGAGTTATGAGCATTTGAATGTCGAGATCACTAATGCTATGGAGATCCTCCCATTGGCAATGCGACCAAGATCTGTGATGTCACACACGTACAACTCTCCCATTTGGACACTGAAAATATACCCCAAAACATCTCTTTTTGCTCATTCTAATCATATGACAAACGATTCATCAATGATATAATGTTGTGAAACCTCTGTACTTGTCATCTCATAAAGAGAACACCTCACCTTGTGATAGACTCTATAAAAGTGAGAATATAAGTGAAATAAGTACTAAAGTAATGAGGGGGTTGTACGTGTGTGATATCACAGATCTTGGTCGCATTGCCGTTGGGAGGATCTACATGGCACTAGTGATCTCAATATTCGAATGCTCATAACTTTCTTATTATTCATTCAATCTTCCTCAAACTTTCAACAATATGTTTCTTTGATTTTTCTCTTTGATATGGATTCAGCTGGTTTCAAGGGTTTCATTCTCCTTTAAGATTTCATGATAACGAAGCAGCCGCCGGCGGAAAAGCGGCGCCTACAGTCTCGCTCTGCTATGCAGGCGAGACAACAACCGCTTAGAGGAGGAGATATGTATAAGACAAAACATGATTTAGATAAGAAAGCATAAAGGAGAGAAAAAATTAAGGTAGGGGAAAATTGTAACTTTTCCCCTCTCCTTTCATTTAAATTTATTTTGCCTTTCCTCTTTTTTTTCTCATATTCTTTTCCTTTTCTTATCTCATGTTTCCCCCGTCCGTCTTTCCCCACCCCACTTCCACCATTTAGCGCCCCCCCCCCCCCTGACAGGAACTTGCCTTTTTCTCATCTTGAACACACAGCAGACCTTCCCAGAAGCATTTCCCTGCGCTGTGTATCTTCTCAGGCTTTGGGCGAGTGGTCGAAGCCATGTCAATCCTTTAAGACAAAGATGTTGGAAAATACACATTTAAATGACGTCACACAAGAGCCAATTTAACCTTAACCTGTTATCTTTATCTTGGATCAAAATGTGCAGGACACTTCAGCTGCAGTTTCGGCATTTCTTTAGACAATAGTAATAGCAACACGCAGCAATCATTATTCCGTATTGAGCCGTCTCACGTTGGAATGATTTGAAACCATCATTTCAAATATGCTTACATCGTTCTATCAAAACTTTACAAAAACATCTGTTAGAGGTATTGAATAGTTGGCATATCATTTTCACGATGCACATGTATTATTTTAAATCAGTGATAAAATGGGCGAGGAGTAACGCCGGTGATAGAAAAACGAAAGTATATAGGAGCTTCAGTTGGGGCATTTGATTTTCAGCTAAAAAATCTAATTAAGAAAATAAAAACGCCCGACCATAATTATTTGGGTTACATTCGTGATTCCGAAGGTTCGTTATTCCGAAGATTCGAATATTCCTAATGTTCGATATTCCGAAGGTTCGTAATTTCGAGGGTTCGTAATTCAGAAGGTTCGTTAATCCGAAAACGAAATAAGGTTCGTTAGTCCGAAAACGAAATAAGGTTAGTTAGTCCGAAAACGAAATAAGGTTCGTTAATCCGAAGGTTCGTTAGTCCGAAAACGAAATAAGGTTAGTCAATCCGAAGGTTCGTTAGTCCGAAAACGAAATAAGGTTTGTTAATTCGATGGTTCGTTAGTCCGAAAACGAAATAAGGTTCGTTAATTCGAAGGTTCGTTAGTCCGAAAACGAAATAAGGTTCGTTAATCCGAAGGTTCGTCAGTCAGAAAATCAAATAAGGTTCGTTTTTCCGAAAATGAAAATTAATTCATTTCAGTAACAAAAAACGGTGTTGTAATTCAAAAATAAAGGGATATTATGCAATGATAGTTTCAACGCAAGATGATACATGTGTATGTTGTGGCCAAAACATGTACATGTATTGCATCAAGAATTGGCTCTTGGATCAAGCATCTTAATTTTTATTTTCTTTGAGCAATTGCTGCCTGAGGGAATAGATTAAGAATGATGGGGACTGTGTGTTGGTCACATGTGAATAATCTCCAGAAAATGATTTTTAGGGGAGGGGTGTCACTTTTAACATCTTCTGCTCGTTATGATAAAAAATATCCCCGCACAAAAATGTCTTTTTTTTCAAAAGGAAAAGGGCCCTTTTTTTTCAACAAAAAGATTTCGACATTAAATACTCTTTTTGAAGAATAACATAATACAATTTAGGTAAGAAAATCACAATTTTCTGGCTCGCGCTTCGCGCTCGCCTCAGTTGATATGTAGTAAGGTACTCATCTTGTTTCTGGTTATAAAAATGCTTAAAATGTCCAATTTTCAAGTTGATATATCATACATTTACAGCACGCGCTGTGTGCTAGCATTATTCGATTGGTTAAATATGTTTCCTATTCATGAGTCATGAAGAAATTTTGTTTCTGGTCAGTATATTTAAAATTTCATCTTTTTCATGTTTACAAAAACTGCTTGGAATGTTTAATTTTCATTTCTTACTCAAATGTCGAAATGTTTGAGCTTGCGATTAGCACTCGCAACATTTCGCGAGGATGCATGCCCTTTTAAAAGTATGGCCTAATTAGCCCCATAATTGACCAAAAAGCAAGTTTTAGAACTTCAGATTTGAACATTTTTTCAAACCTAAGCCTAAATATACAGTAGGGCCCTATATCTTATAATAAAAATAATAGTAATAATAATAATAATAATGAAAATAATAATAATCAGAAATCACTTCAAAAACGCTTTGCATTACTTAATTACTACAAAACACACAACGACAACACAGAGATGATAATCTCGTGGTGAAAATATCACCAAAAGACCAATTTTAACATATAAGTGCCTCTTTTTGGCTTTGCCCCCCAACGAAATTACGTTTGGCCCCTTCCCATCCTCATAACAATTGAAAATGAAATGGTGTTTCTAACCCCCCCCCCCCTCCACAAACGCTTGCCCTTCCTGTTTTTCCGGTTTCGCAACAGATCATTTCATTTTCGGATTAACGAACCTTATTTCATTTTCGGATTGACGAGCCTTCGGAATAACGCCACAAATGTTCGGACTAACGAACCTCTTATCGTTTTCGGATTAACGTACATCGAGGTATAGGCACTTAACGTGTTTTGGAATTACGAACCTTCAGAATAGTAAAACTTCGGAATAACGAAGTGTCACCAATTATTTCCCCCTCTTTCACGGCATGGACCTATTGGTTGTACGTCCATGGTCACAGCAAAGCAACGCTTTTGAGGCCTCATCTCTGTATAAGCCGACTGACTTACTTTCATATAACCGAGTGGTCCTATCTGTACATCAATCAGAGCATCAAAATGAAATCCTCCTCACACAGTAGGTTTTTAATTATTTTTCCGACACCAAATTATGTCAAAATAAATAGTCCCATCCAAGCTAAAATTGAAGATAATACATCCAATCAAGTTGAGAATCAAATTCAAACCAGAAACTTTAAGCGTCCTTTCTAGCTTTTCACAGTAATTGTTATTGTCTTCTATTTCTTCACGCCTACGTGTTGCCGGAATTTCCCATTTTAATTCCTTTACTATGTTGTAATGACAATAATATGATATTCAGAAAATGAAAGCAAACATATTAGTCTTACTGCAAAGCAAGTGCATTTTCATAAAACAAAAATCTTTGAGCAATAATGTGGAGTGGTACCATTCAATGTGCATTAATCGGATTTGAAGACTAGCTAAACCTTTCGCATTAAGCAGCGAATTGATGGGTGTCTGTCACAGATGATATTAATCTAGATAGTTAAGATATGAATGGATCTTCAAAGCGACTGATCATGATGATGTTGCTTTGTTTCAAACTCGAAGAAAAGCTCTCACGGATATCGTCAATCTGCTTGGCCAAACTATGTTGTTGATGGCGTAGCTACATGAACGCACACCCACGCCCCGCACACTCACACAATGTAAAATAGAGAGGTACCCTCACCTCTCTGCATAATTATTCACAACTTTCAGACTCAGCGATTAACTACTTGATTCAAGAGTTCAGAAAATATTCACTGTTTCAGGACACTTCATACACAAATGTTTCAAAGCTAATGTATATATACTTTTCACCTGAGCAATATTGTATAGGCCAAATGCTGGATTTCTGTAAGCTTCAATGGATTTTCCAAAAATCTGCAAATGGTATTTGATTATTGGAGACCCTTTTTTCATGGCTCCCGAGTTGGCATCGGTTAGTACTATGACATTCGAACTAGAAGCAGTAAAATTCTTCCTCACTATTTACAATAAGCCTATTCAAGAAAAGATAATTACAATAATAACAATACTACTGCACTACTGATATTTCAACTACTAAAAGTGATACGAATAATCACAGTGATAAATTAACTGTAGAGGCGGTAACGAAAGCAACGATATTTATATTGAGAATTATGGTCCGTCAAACACAACACTACAGGTACGAAACGGATTCCTATTTTTATCTTTTAGCCCTTTTTAGTTGAACTGTCAAGCATGACAGTCACAATGTAATGGAATGTATTGATCATTTTGATATCATGCTTTTGTCATGTAATCTGAGCTCTAGAAGTTTACTACTTCATTGCTTTTTCTTTATCTCTGGATTTGGAATTATTATAGTAATATTTATTTTTCTTTACCCAGGACAGCCATAACGCTACTCTCCTCTCCAGCCACAATGTTCGGTATTAAGAATAATAGATGAACAATCAGTTTTGGGGGGAATTTTGTCACTTAGAGAGGTTCCAGACGAGCGCAGAATGCGTCATTAATGCTGAATGACGTTAAAATTATCTTTCGTTCACACGACTAAGGAAAGTTCGCGAATTTCGGCGGTTTTTCGTTTGCAACGATAAGAAAGACATAAAACGGGTCCTTCTCAGGTGAAAGGAGCACAGAACGTGTTCATGAGGGGCACCTTTCTTGGGTATAAAGGGGCACTGTGCCGCACTGATTCGAGAAAGGGCCCTTACAAGAAGGCAAGGGGGCACCTGCTCACATATAAAACCGGTCCTTCTCAGGTGAAAGGGGCACAGAAAGCATTCACCAGGGGGCATTTTTCAGTAAAAATTGGCAAAGATTCTAGAAATGGCACTTTCTAACACATAAAATTGGGGCCTTCTCAGGTGAAAGGGCCACAGAACACGATTGAGAAGGGGGTATTTTTGCTCTTTAAAAAGCGAGAAAGGGCACTTGGTAACACCTAAAACGGGTCCTCCTCATGTGAAAGGGGCACAGTACACGTACGTTCGTGAGGGGTATAGGATTAGGGTCTTGCGTAAAAAAGGGCACTTTTCAGTGCTTCAAAAAGTGGGGGCACTGTGCCCCCCGCCCCTCCCCCCACCGGTTCGCCGCCCCTGTTAGCAAGATTTATTCAAGTCCTCCCGTGGCATAATTCATATCCCTGCAAAATCTCGCGAATTTTGAGACTTTCTTTCTCAAAGAATTTAATCACTTTCGCCTCAAGTAAAATTGATTATTTTTGTACGATAGGAAATAATAAATGTTTTTTTTTTATATTGGTAATTTCTATTGAATCAAATTGATAAAATAAGTGAATTTCAGGCCTGAAAAGATGCCTCAAACTGAATTTTCTTGCTCTATTTTTCTCTCGCAAATTGTGCTAAACATTTTGTTTCGGGCACAAATCAGAGAGCTCAAACTCTATACTTTCTTACAATGTCAATCTTGATTTGTGGCACCTTGTAGATGCGTCAGCAGCCAGCTTTTCTCATCAAGATACAAGACGAGATTTTGGTTGTGCGTGCGTGTCTATATGTGTGTGTGTGGATGTGAGGGTGCGTGTATGTGCGGGTTCCTGATTGTGAGGGTGTGTGGGTGTGCTTGTGTGTGTGTCACGCTTTATGATATCAAGATCGCTTCCCCTTCATTTTTTCTTCTTCGAAACATAATCTTTCATAGCAAGTGTATTGATATTTATGTTGACATGGAAATTACGAAACGAAGTCCTACCAAACTTTTTACAAAACTAAAAATAGCGACACAATATAAAAGGTCAATGATTTCGTGTTTTCAGTGTGTTAGTGTACATTTATTGCCACAGCAATGGCCCAACATAAAATATGACGTAATGCAATTTATTGCACAAACAAACATAAATACTGACATGTTCATTGCATATTTTAAAAGCACGGAGAAAATATAATCAATAGCAAATATATTTACAAAATATGTTTTCACAGCATGAAATAAAATATAGGCCTTATGTAATGAGGCTCCAGATTGGACGGAATCATTCTAAAGTTCTGTAAACATAATAGCTACCCACGTGCCTCTTAGAGAGCATTGTAAATATGATTTAATCACAAATACGTAAATGAATGGAAATGATGAAATAAATATGATCAACGTAACTGATAAACTACGTAAATGGTGGTTTGTTTGAAAGAAATAGAATGTACGGTGTAAATAAAACCTTAGGTGTTAAAACGAACACAAGTCGATGTTGCGAGCGGATCTTATCGAGCAGGTGTTAAACATACACCATGGAGTTTGAATATAACACCAACCCATGTTGATATAACCAATACAATGTGCTAAAATAACACCAATAGGTATTTAACTAATTCAAAGAATTAAACACCGGTGTAGAATACTTGGTGCACTATCCTCTCTCAACATCTTAACATCTTAATTCTCACCAATTTGAAATCGATGAAATTAGAAGAGAGCAAAGGTATGCGGCAAAAACATGGCAGAAAGTTTAACCAAGTAAACAATATTATTAACCAAACTGACGAACGCATACACATGGATTAATTTAACTCAAAACAATCATAACGTAAAACAACATTTTCCATATATATATATGATTAGGCGATTTCTTGCGGATTTTTTTATTCAATTTTCAACCATACTTATGAATATTTACCTGTTATCCGTTTATTACAACTTCCGATACATTCAAAGCATTTAGCGACTGATTGCGTTGCGATACTTTGACGACATTTCTATATGTCTATCGGTGTGATATATTTTCTTTCATTTTACTGATAATAATACTTTCATTGTATCAGCTGCGACAACCAGTTAATCACAAAAACTCAGCATGGCAACATTCTTTGGAAGACAAAATTCACACACAGTTTACATTATGGATGCGTATTCAGACATACACACTTCAAAAGCAGCAGCAAACATTTTGCAAACATTCTGGAAAAATATATTTTTCATTCTTCAACAGCAAGAAATGCACTGTGCATAAATTTGATAGCATTGTTTTAAGAGTTTCAAGTAAATAATAAAAAAACATTGGCCCCTTTTTGCTCATTTCTACAGACATCATCGTATATTTCCAAAGAATTCCACCATTTTTAGTGAAAATGACGACATAATTCTTTTTTGTTTCTCACTCATGACCTATTTCTCTTTCGTAATTATGGTAATACGTTATGAATCATCATAGTGCGTCAATATATATAGTACTACACAATCGGCGCCTCATAGATGCTTTATGTTATTATTATAATAATTATCATCATTATTATCATTATTATTACTACATCTATTAATATTATAACTATCATCATCGTCGTCGTCATTTATAACGAGACTTTCCTTTTCGTAAAGGATAGGGCTAATGTCTTTTACTTTTTGTTATCCATGTATGGTTGCTTAGCGACTTGATTCTCATTCTGCTTCTTCCTCAACCTCATGTCCCTCTTCCTCTTCTTCTGGATATTCGGACCCCACCCCTTCTATACCCCCGTAGGGCCCTTCGTCCAATCTTAGGGTCGTACAGTAATACTGCGACCTCGACACATCGAGAAGAGTCAGCGCGGCGCTTTCGAACCCGCATGCGATGAGGCGATTGCAGAGCGCGCCCTTCGATGAAATTACCCGTCGATCGCGGCAAAGGACAAGGGCTCGGGAGAGCTGCTCCTGCGGGTCGCGATATTCGCGTTTGATCTGGGCGACGGTCCGGTCATCGAGACCGTCGATTAGCTGGGATGGGATGTTCTGGACGATCGAAGGCCACTCGTGAGCTCGACTGACGTGAACCCACGAGCCGACATACCGTAGACAGAATTCACTCATTGCTCCTGGAAGTTAAATGGAGGAGAACAAGAGAGATACGGGTGAAAAGGGAACCTTGATGATTTATAATCACCAAACTTTTATCCAAGATCGTGACCGTTGTCCACATCATTGTCATTGAAAATTACCTAGATCATCATCATATTCACCATCACCTCTATAGGGGTGATGCCATTACCAATTCGTCGTAGTCACGGCATTCATCACATCGGTCATCATTTCCGTAATCGTCATTATCACAGTCAATATCGTCACATCATCATCAATACCACCATCATCATCACAATCAATTTACCTTTTGAAATATCTACAGATCCCAAGCGATCGATGACGTCGACAGCGGATCCAAGCTCCGCCTTGTCGAGTGCGCTGATGAGCTCTGTGTGTGACGCGTACTTCCCGCGGGTTTCTTTCCAGCGCGAGAGCAGACGATAACCCAGAAGTGCAGATTCCTTTCCCGCGGGAATCTTCATTGGGGCCGTATCGACATGCAGTTCGTCAGCCAACGCTTGCATGCTATCGGTAGGGATGAGTGTTGCTATGTGCCGTAGACCTAAAGACGGAATTAATAGGGAAAATTATTAGCACGTTTCAAATGATACTTCTCTAAAAACACAACGACGTTCCAATGTTTTGTATCTAATCTTAACCGTTCTCTCCTGACAAATTAAATTCGATGATTTAGTGTAGTTTAGTTTTAATTTTAGAAAAACAAAAACATATCCAATATCGACGAATACCTATCTTTTATTTGCGTCGATCATCGTACGATCGACTGACGACTTTACGATTAGGCTGCGGGCTATATACGATTGGTATGTTTCATCATTTCCGACAATTGAAAGATTCCATGTGTTGACATACAGGGCTAAATGAAAAAAAAAGGTATATGGCTACAGCAGAAGCCGTACAGGAATAGTGCAGATATCGTACGAAGCCCTTGCGCGCTGATCGTACAATACCCGTACATCGATCGTAAAATGACCCTGTGCTGATCGTATCACAATGTTTGTACATTGAACGATGTCCCACATCTTGGGATGCCCCACTTGCTGATCGAACGATACCCGTACAATGTACAATGCCTCTTTGCTGGTCGTAAGATACCCGTACCTTGTATGATGTCCCAGCGCTGAACTTACAATGCCCATAACCCATGCGATGCCCGTGCGCCGATCTTACGATAGTACGATACCCGTTTATTATTCTATGTTCCAAAAATTTGATAGATGGTGATAAAAATGAAGAAGCTGCAGAAATTTCAAATTGCAGATTTAATAAAATAGAAGTATTTTACTATACCTATACTTACGTTTATCATCAATTAAGACCTCATCAAGGATGGCTGGGTTCTGTTCAAAACCTAGATCTTCCATGTGGGCCATCAGATTCTCATAGGAGGCCCTCGAGTCCTCATCGCCACCCTTCTCCTTCCACTTGACAAGGGCATTGAGCAGGTAGAGACGCTTGTTGAAATCGAGGCCGTACTCCCGCGTGATCTCCCGTTTTTCGTCGTCAGTGAGACCGAAACGGTCGACGAGAGCGCAGATTTTCTCTCTGCTCATGTCTTTGGTGACTGTTCGTAGCATGACGACTAGGGGGTGATAGAAACATGAAGTGCTTATTGACGGTCCTTGGTACCGTTTCATAAAGAATTGTTGTAATAGAAAATACACATTTTTTTATCAAAAAGTGTAGTATCAGCTAATCAAATTGAAAGATTTCACCCCTCACGTTTGTCATTGATCAATATTGTGCATTCCTTCATTTCTTTTTCACTATAAAATATATATCCCTCTCTATTTAATCAAATCATCCTTTGTATATTTTACCTGTAAATTTTGACCCGATTATCTTATATATCCTTCACATTCTTTTGTTTTTTATTCAAACCTCCAGGTCGTTCATTTTACTTGTAATTTGCGCCATGTAATAGAGCTAAATTAAAAATTTCAAAATTAACAAAATCTCAGGGTTTATTTCGTCTCATTCAATCTGTCAATATTTTTGCTTATTCCTAAAATGTCTATATACACGCCCCTATCCAATTTTATAGCCCACCCCACACCTTTTTATATTTTTTGTCAAATGATTACTTACTATCTCTCACGTCGACTGACGTCATATCAGTGACCTCCTCGGCAACCTGTGGAAGGCTGATGTACCGCAGTGCCCTCAACAGTAAGGAATGGTTAGCTCGACCTCGAAGCTTCTTATGTGTGTCTTCTCGCCATCGCCATATGATCTAGAACAAATTGATTTTTCAATTCAATTTATTTTTCATTCTTCAACATAATACTAATAAGTACAAGATAAATTGATTCAATTTAAACAAAAGCATGAACAAAATTCAACATTGAATAAATGATATACATATTCAATAAGTGATTCAAATATAAATTAACATGCATGTCAAGTTTAAATCAATATAATCAATATAATTAAATATAATTAAATCAACATAATTATATATCATGAGAAGAATGGAGGGGTCCACTGAAAAGCAAAGCTTGTAGAATGTGGACCCCTCAAAAAGTTAGATACAAAGAACATTGAAATATACGTAAAGGAATACATGAAGATAACGAAAAGGGCAAAAAAATCTTATATACAGGTTTGTGAAATTGAGAGACAAATGTCAAAATTCGTGGTAGATAATTGAGAGATAGATCTAAGAGGCCTATTCCATTCCTCGTCATTATGAAATTGATGAAATTATGTGAAAAGACCAAACAAACCTATAAGTAAATTATGATCATTATGGCTAGGTTTGACACTAATTGCCTTTAAATTCATTTTCCCCATATCATTTTGATTGTTCAACTATTCTTAGTTTTTTGTAAGGAATGTTGTCGTTCATTTTTCCTCTTCAATCATTAATAAGCATCCGCATAAACATAAGAATAAACTTGATTAAAATCATACCTGGAATTTAAACTCGGCCATTTCGGTATAGAATTTTTCCTTGACCTCATCTAAGTTGACTTTCATAGCATCAGCAAGGGGTTGGCAGTCTCCAGGCAGATGTTTGGCTACTCTTCGAAGACCTAATCAGGAATAAGATAAACAAATATTACGACTTTTAATTTAAGAAAAACAACCTGTCAGGCAGACAGAGAAAAAATATCAGCACAAAATTTCCAGGCGTATCATGTATCACTAACCATGTCCTATCTTTATCATATCCAATATTATCTTACTTTAATCGAAATCTTAAATTTTTTATCCTATGTTATCTTACCCCATCTTCCCTTCTTTTATCATCATGAAATCATATATTATTTTTCTCATTAGATATCTTTTACTGTCATCTCATCTCATCTTATCTAATAGTATCTTATCTTGCCTTAGAGTGACTTTTTATATTTTATCTTAGCTTTTTTCTTAGCTCAGCTTATCTTATGTTATCGCATGTAATGATATATTATCTAATCTCAAGTCTCATGTTACGCCTTGTCGATGCCATAAAGGGGATACACCGAACGCTACGCCACCTTGAGCTACCATTTTAACTTACGTCCTTCCGTTAGTAGGTTTCTATTGAGAGTAGCTGCTGCTGATTTCATCTTGACGGCCTGGAAGGCTTCAATAAGCTTCCGAAACGTAGCATTGTCCCCCTGCTCCCCCTTCCACTTATCGAGGACACCGTACCGTTGTTCGTCGAAGTCGCGATGATGAGGGAGCATGCCGAGGTTGAGGACCTCGACTTCGCTTAGACCGAAGAGATGCATGCAGAGGGGCGTGACGAAATCCTTAGGGATGTTCTTAGAGATGGTGCGCAGAACGACATCTGAAAAAAGGAGAGTGAAAGTCGTATAGATAGTGGAATAGTGGCGAACTCTTCAAGCTAAATATTTTTATGTTTTGGCCCCTGCCACAACTGTGGCTTTAAAGGTCAAGTCCACCTCATAAAAATGTTGATTTTAATCAATAGAGAAAAACCATGCAGACAAGCATATGCTCAAAACTTCATGAAAATCGGATGTAAAATAAGAAAGTTATGACATTTTAAAGTTTCGATTATTTTTCACAAAATAGTTTTATGCACAATTTAGTCACATGCAACCGAGATAATCGATGATGTCCCTTACTCACTATTTCTTTTGTTTTTTTATTGTTCAAATTATACATTATTTCAATTTTTGCAGATTTAACAATAAGGACCAACTTGACTCAACCATAAAATGTTAAGCAATGGTAATTCAACATATTCAGGGAGAAATAAAACTGTTTCACATGACAATGAGGAGAAAATTAGAATATTTTATATTTCATATAATAAAATACAAAAGAAAGAGTGAGTGAGTGATGTCATCAGTTCCCTCATTTGCATACCGACCGGGATGTGCATATAACTGTTTTCTGAAATTAACCGAAACTTAAAATGTCATAACTTTATTATACATCCGATTTCGAAGAAATTTTAATTGTTATGCTTGTTGGATTTTTTCTCTTTTTATTCAAATCAAATTTTTGTTGGAGTGGACTTGTCCTTTAAAGGGTAAACTAAACATGTTGTGTGATGCTTAATGCATTATATTATGTTATATTTTATTGTATTTTATTCTATGGTTTAACAAATTGACATCGACCACGATATCCATAATAAAAAGGTGATGGTGGTTGTTGCTTTTTTGGAGAAAGAGGAGTATAGGAGGTGAAACTGATGAAAAAGAGGAGGAAAGGAAGGGGGAGGTTGACGATGACTATACACAAGATGAGAAAGAGAAGTATGCAGAGGAAAAGGACAGGAGGAAGAGGGGAAGATAAATATGATAACCTTCAAAATAAAAGTATTAAAAAATTCAATGGGGGTTTAAAAGGCAATAAGATATTCCTATTATGTGATTATGGGAAAGAATGTTTTCGAATTTTGATATTTTAACAGGAGACATAAAATGTCGCGAACTGAGGCAATAAGGAGTTCCAACTATATACGCAAGATGAAAAGTGATGGTGGTAGTGGTAGCGATAATGACGAGATTATTGTGGTGTTGTGATTGTGATGGTGACGACGATGATGATGGTAATGACGACATCGGTAATGATGTTGATGGCGATAGTGAAGATGAAAAGATAATGATGTTGATAGTAACAATGATTTTGATCGATCAATTAAGACATTACAGTATCAAGCTTCTGGATGACTCTAGAGAGATTCTTTTTTGGGGGGATGTACAAGTACAGAGGAGATCATGAGGTTTTTACCTTTCGTCAGACTATCGTCATCATAAGTTTCTTGGACGTCAGGGGGCGCTGGTACATCTCTGTCCTGGAAAGCAATAAGGTACAGTGTCCCAAATGGATTAATAAGCATCGACAACCAAATAGATATATTGATTGAAGAAAATAATTATTTTATTTCATCAACTGTTTCATGGATCTTGAATGCATAGATAAGCAGGCCGCCATGTTTTATTTGACGATTTGAAAATTTATAATTACTTGTCTTATCAAAATATGCTTTGGTTAAATTCAGAAACAATGGTATCCGAACATTGCCCTTCCATCATTATGCTTATCGACACACCTTCCCATTATGTTCATTTATTTTAGATTGAGATCTTGTTCTACCCCCCCCCCCCGTCTGTCTCTCTCTCTCCCTCCCTCCCTCCCTCCCTCCCTCACTCACCCGCTCTAAATATATTTCTCTCCATCTCTCCCCTCTCTCTTTATTCCTCAAACTCTCGTCTCCCTTAATTATCTATCCTATACTTTCGTCGTTCCACTTCACTCTTCTCTCTTCTACCACTACCCCCGCCCATCTCCTCCCACACTTTTTTCTTCACCCCGTCTTTCTGCCCTCCACCCAGTTTACCCAAATATTATGCCCCCAGTTTCTTGTTAAACAAATCATCCCTTTATTTGTCATTTCATCAGATTTTACTTTCTCGTATTGTCTCTGAAGAGGTACTGATTTCAATTTCGTTTTCCCACTTTCTGACGATGAACTTACCTTAAAAAGAACCAATTTGCTTGACGATGCTATGTTACCAAGGACGCTCTCGAGGTTATTCATGATGAACTGGCGACCGCTTCCCTTATTGGTCGTTCCTGCGTTAAGCGTAACGCGGTGAAGCAGGACCTTACCGGCATACTCCGGTTGATATCTACCGCGGTAAACTCCGGTAATGAAGAAATCCTTGCGGTTGGGACGGTTGCGTATATACCGCACGAGGAAACGATCTTTCCGGTAGCTGTTGTCAGTGAAAGTGTTGACCTTGATGTCACCTTGAAAAGTAGATTGAACGGAAACAAATTTGAGCATTAAAGTAGTCTCGTGGTGAAGTTTTAGTACGCACAAGACTTTAATAAAGGAGGACATACTAATCATTCGCTGAAGAAGACTTATAGAGCAGACATTCAATATCAAGTAATGAACAATGCTCACCTTTTAGAACATTTCAATATAGGCCTTATGAGAAAAAAAAGGATAAAAATCATATCATAAATTTGATATAAATTTGTAGATCAAATAACTAATCAATATTTATCGAGTCATTTAGAGGTAAACGTAGATGTCTAGTTGCGCTACAATGTAAAAAAAAACATGACCCCTATATATATATACAAAAACAGCATTGACTAATCGAGTGTTCCGTTACACAAGTGGTAAATAAATGAATAAAAATAAAAATAAACTTGAAAGTCATTGGGTAATATATATATTTTGATTTTAATGTCTTGTTGATATCTAGATATTTTACCTGTATAAGTTGTGCCTTGGTCTATATTGAGGTGTACATCTTTGATTTATTTTATTTTTGTTTGTTTCTTTTATAATCTGAGATTTGGTTTCTTATTCATTGATTGGTTTCACTGATTATACTTTTGTTCTTACAATCCCTTCAATTAATTATTAATCAGAAAATTGAGCACTTAGAAACATCTGTATTAAGCGCCTTGTAAATTGTATTGTTATTATTATTATTGTTGTTGTTGTTGTTATTATTATTATTATTATCATTATTTTCATTTGATAATGTTCTGTTGATTCAATAGAACAGTTTTGAAAGTTATCAGTTATAATTATATGCAATATTTCCGTATATTCTCCTATTCGTATTGTTTGCTTTTTTTGTTTGTTTGTTTGTTTAATTCAATTTCATGATGATGAAACTCTTACCAACAAGTCGTATGTAGAAGGCTTCCCCCGTCATCGCACGTACGGGAGCGCTCCTATTCGACTCGCACATCGAGTACCCATTCTCTTTCATCTGTTCGCACACCTTATCGCAGTCCTCGCCGTCCTTAACGAGATGGGCGACGATCTCGGTGGGGTCGTTGTCGCGCTGGTGCACGACGAACCGAATCATATCACGCTTGGGCTTCGGCATGGTTGATGTGATTACATACGGAGACGATGTCGATCAAAATGATTTCTGTTGTGAGACTGTTGTTGAAACAGACACATCACCTGGTATGAAAGAATGATATATTAGTTAGGGATAAGGGGAACCTGTTCATTATAGTTATGGTACCACCAGTCCATAACATTTTGTTCGTGGGTGCCTAACACTTAAGAATATATACAGTATAAAAACGCTTATTGAGTAACCAACAATTTTACAGTTTCAGCCGAGGATAAATACTTTTGACAAAAGAAAAGATAGAATTGAATGCCCTGGCAAGTTCTGTCTTGAAAAATATATTTTAAATGTACTAGTACAATCCTTTTCACAACTGAATCAATAAATACATGGAATGAAATGAAGTATTATTGCTATGCATTTATACGTTATTGTATTATATTTTGAATAATTTCATACGGTACATGCATAAATGAAGCTATTAGTATTAAATTGAAAAATGTGAAGAAACATGAACAAAGCACATAATAGGCCTACTGATCATATGTGAATTTGTAGAACATTTTTTGTTGTGACAAGTACTAAAAGAAATGAAGTCAAACGAAATAAATTAATGTGAATATGACTCTGAAAAGAGAGGGGACATCTCGCATAATCATGTTAGGTTTGATAGGTGAGGACGGCCGCCGCGAATATATTATTTTCTTCAGTATATAATACATCCCTCCAAAATCCCCCCCCCCCCAAAAAAAAAAAAAAAAAATGAGGATAGCAGTGGCATAGGGTTTCTGTGTTTGATAAACCATTGAATTTTCTTAACGTTCAATGCACTGCAATGCTTCAAATTAAATTCTACAGTAGTTTGTAAAGCTGATGTATCAATAAGGTCACAATAGAAGCTCTTCCAACAATGGTCTCCAAATAAATACGTGGGTCTCTGATATAAATACGTTTGCCCCAGTGGCTTTGCAAACTTTAGTAAACATCGATGCATTGCCTTGTTATGGTTTAGTTATACATGTATGTCTTTTAGTTTTCACTGAATAATTTCTAGTACCACTACTTCAGGTCTTTTTGGTCTCTGCACGTTCCAAGTCAGTGTATTTATTGTTCATTAACGGTTTATACATGCAAGAATCTTCAGCAGAAAACAGATTGTTTCTGAGAAGACGAATGGTATACAACGGATGCCCGGATGTTCAAAACCACCGTCATAACTTCAGTTATATCCCAGATATATACTCAAGAGGATTACTTTGACCAATCCTTTTTAAGAGTGTAATACAAAATGATGGAACATGGAAGATTAGTGCATGGATGCGATCCACAACTCCGGATATTTGCTTTACTCACAGGCTTCATAACCATTTCATTGTCACTTTAAAAATGATTTTAAAAATTTTCACCACGTTGTTTATAAACCCGTCACGCTAACAACAAGTTGTTTAAACTAAAAAATATGTGTTTACAACTTTAAACACCTTGTTTAAAACTTTAAGCAATTATAGTAATGGGCTTAAACTACGTGTTTTTATGTTGTTTAAGCTTTACACGGCGTTTTTACATGAATTTTCTTTCAGAGTACGCATACCAATTAAAATATTGTTATTTTGGTCTTTGATGAAAAAGTACTATTCATGAATAATGTTTATCGATATCTAAGCAGTGAGCGAGGTTTTAAACAGACCTACAAAAAAAATCAGTTTAAAATATTTACTACTCAACCACCGTCCAAAATTTGCATCTTCTAATGTTTGCAATGGATATAATTGAAATACAAAATAGACTTGTTATCAAATCATATTTCTGGACGTTCTTTTTACGCAAACCCTTGATCAAGATATACCACGAACATATATGTTTAGTGATGGATGAAATGTACGTGGAAGTGGTGGAACCCAGTTTGAAAGAATAACCTGTTGTTAGCTGCAAACCTGTTGTAAATAATACATTTGTGAATAATACCCATTCTTTAAAGGTGTGAAATTTGGTGGAGTACATTCGGATATGTCAGTAAAGAGGTCTGTTGTCAGATGTAAGCAAGCTTCGATCAAAACACTTTTACTTTCAATCGTTCTCTCTGACTGACCTTTCATCCTGCCGAATCATGTAAATCGTATTTTCAAGATCACTTCACTAAATACTTTTCCTTTCCTCAAACACTTACCCGTCAGAAGATGTCTTCCTCGATTTCACCCTTCTTCACGGAAAAGAAGAAGTATTCCAATCCAAATGGGGGATAAAATCCTCAATGTTTACCTCTTCCGTGCCACTACCGGCGACCCGTTGGTTGACAAGCTACTATAAAAATCGAAACGTGAATGTGTCTGGTGTGTGCAGGAGGTCCCGGTGCGAAAGCGTGACCTGCTGCCTAGTTACCAACACGACCTTTTCATTCTGCATGGAAGAATGCCCCCTCACAATGCCCCCCCCCCCCCCTCCTCCTTCGGTCGGTTCCATCTCCGTCTCGTCAGTTTGTCTCTTGTCTCCTCCCCTCTCTCTTTCATTTATTCTTTCTCACTCTCTCTTTTCTTCTCTTCTGTTCTCTTCTCTTTCTCTTCTTTCCCTCTCACTCTATCTTTCTCACTCGATCCCCTCCCAACCTCTCTCCATCCCTCTGAAAGAATCACAATCATTTCTTCCCTAACCCCTCTTTTTTGTGTTTGTTATTATGTTCGATATGTTCTATTTCGCAAATATTTGCATCTCCTTAAGATCTCTAAATTCTCTTTTTATAGCTTTTCATCGTCATCCCTTTCCTTCTCTCCATCTCCTGACCATACATGCCCATTCAACCCCCTCTCTCCGTCTCTCTCTCTCTCTTCTTCTTCTTCTTCTTCTCCCTTCTCTCCTTCTCACTCACTATCATTGGTAGATTCGGTATTCAATTCATTCACAAATTGCCATCGATCGGTGCGACAGATCTTTATAACCGAAGGGTGAACAATCTTCTTAACATGGTGATAATAAAGACGAAATCGATTGTTGAAAATCAACCAAGCATTGGTAGATATGAATGGAAAAGAATAACACCTTCTGGACAAAGTACTTCTGAAAAAGAAAACTGTCATCTTCCCCATCCCCGTCTCTCTCTCTCCCTCTCTCTTTGCTTCTTCCATCATCATATTACTCCTTTACAAATTGCCAATTTGTCTACTGCCAACTCGTCTACTCACCAAATAGTCAATTTTCATTTAGTCTAATGCCATTCCGCCCATTAACATTTCGTCTAACAACCATTTGGTCCAATCATCACTTCGTCTTATAACCATTTCGTTTATGACCATTTTGTCTCAATAACCAGTTGGTCTAATATTCATTTCATTTTCATTCATTTTGCAAAATTACCACTTAGTCCAATTGGACCAAATGGTGTATGGACTAAATGGCTATTGGACCAACTGGTTATTAGACGAAATGGTGATTGGACGAAATGGCAGTTAGACAATGTGGATAGTGGACGAACTGATGGGAGACCAAATGATAGTAGACGAGTTGGCAATTGGACGAAGTGAAATAAGACGAATTGGAAATAAACCCTTTGAAATACATTACCCATTTCCCCTGCTTGCCAACATACACCCAATTTTCTTTCAAAAATAAAATATCCTCCCTTGCTCTGCTCCATTTGTAGAATTATTTCATCCCTTTTCCTTCCTCCTTCCCAATGTCCTCCTCCTTTTCTTCTTCATCTCCTTCTTCTTCCTCCCCACTTTTCTGCTTCTTCTTCATATTCCTCTTCCTCTTTTTTCCTTCTTCTTCTTCCTACTCCTCTGCTTTTTCCTACTCCTCTTCTTCTTCCCCCTCATCATCATTTCCTTTCATCCTCTTACTTTTCTTTTAAATCTTACTTTGTATTTATTCTCTCCCTTCTCCCCTCTATGTAACTCATCATCCACTTCACTTTTACACCAACCGAAGAATCACAAAAAACACTGAACGAAAATTCATAAAACCACATTCATGTATATAAAAAGCGTCACCGCCTGATTGTAATTCTTCTCTACTGCCTCTGCTCAAACCACATTAGTGTCAATAATTATAACAATGATACTATATCTTTTACAAATATTCTCCCACCTATTTCATCTAAATCCATTGCCTTTATATAAAAGATTACTGTAAGATGTCATACAGTTTCCCCAAATTACAATGACTATATTATTATATAATTTTATACATATCTACAGGTGAATAATTACAAATCAATGTTACATTGATAAGTGTGATATAGAATTCCCAAGCATCCTCATCTGATACATATCTAAAATGCATTAGTAATCAATTAACTTATTTTACCAGTTATGGATAAGTTACTGTTTGAAGCTGCTATTCTAAAAGCACTTAATGGGTCGAGTTCATCTCCTCAATGCAAGAATATATTTAACTCTTTGGATTCCCACATCATCAAATGCAATGAGCGATTATGATTGATGCTTAAGGCAATGACCCAACGATATACACTGATACACATTTGCAATACTTACAGGGATGATATATGTGCTATATATAATTAAAAAAACACTGAAGACAATATTCTCAACCATTTTTCCTTCACTAAAGTATGACGTTGAATCATTTTATGCTTTCTGTGGTTGTCTTTTTCAGGATTTAACCACAAGGATCTACAATTCGCAGGAAGAGTAGCTTAATTTTGTTTGAAGACGCTTTGCATACTAAACACAGAAGAAAATGCATATCACTATGGGAGAAAGTGTAATATATCCCACTATTGCTACATGTACATATTAGCATTAAAATGTATGAAATATTAATCATTCATACAGTGTTATGAGAAAAATCCTTGATCCCATATATATTTGGTCACATCAAATATAACAAGGGTAAGAAACCAACAACTTTAGCACCAGAATGATGTATAGTAGGTGCTCCTACATACATATGTACATGAACATGTATTCAAAGAGGTATAGTTTTAAAATGGTTTGAATTTGACTTGCATAACTTCTAAATCAAAGATCTTTTGTTTAAGAGTTGTATCCGTTTTCCTTCCATAATTACACTGTACGCTATTGGAAATGTTTTTTAATGTGAGCCATTGTTAAAGTCAGATGTAATTATTAAGAAACTGCAAGACACCATTTCAAAATAAATAACAAAAGTTAATCATAAGATGATCCAAAGTAACCATGGGCCAAAAGTAATTAGTGAATTTGTGCATCCCACAATGCATTTGCCCACCAACATTCATTACGTTGAAAGGCCCACTAGGTTGACAACTTTTTTTAAACCATGAGTGAGAATCAAAAAATTAAGCGCATGTCAAACTGAACGATGTATTCCAAGCACCGAGAAAGAATAGTGAGGAATACTGTGGTATGAAACAGATAATATCCAACTTGTTACATGTAGATGCTCAAGGCTCTCCTATTTCTATTAGGTTTGTGACTAACAATTTTACGACACAATTTAAAGAGAAATGCCAGTAGTTGCAGTAAACACTGATTTCATGAGAAAGTCTGTAAATCAGGCTTAATTGTCAGTATATCATCGAGGATC
Source organism: Lytechinus pictus (assembly GCF_037042905.1). NCBI lineage: Eukaryota > Metazoa > Echinodermata > Echinoidea > Temnopleuroida > Toxopneustidae > Lytechinus > Lytechinus pictus. The sequence continues at coordinate 18,103,092 of NC_087262.1, read as the reverse complement.
TAGATCTGGTACAGTTACATAAACTGAACTTTGTGAAATCTTGAAATCTACGCTGAAAAATGTTCACACTGAAGATCACCAACACAGATAAGCGCATGTGGGACAGTATATTGTATTATTATTGCCTTGAATGTCGGCTCGACGCTTGACCCGAATCCTGTGCTTATTTGCTGATTTCTCAGCAATTACACAATTTCTTCCAGAATTCTTTGGCACATATGTTTTATTTATACAAACAGACACTTTGGTGGTCATTTCATTGGATTATGTACGAACTCATTTTGATATCGTTACCACAACTGGCATTTACCTTTAAACACAGGAATTTGATTACAGTCAATGTTCTTTTAATAATTTCTGAACATCAACTCATTGTTCAAAAATAAATTAATAAGAAAATCATAAGTATCTCAAAAAAGCTGCTATGCTTCCTCTTCAAATGAAGTATTTTTAAATCAATGTTAAGGACAAAAGGATGCACACATCATGTACAGTGGTGTTCAAAAATTAATTAACCCAAGCAGAAAATGAACATATTTACAGAGTTCAAGTTCCACCATGTATTAGATATTAATTGTGAAGTCAGGTGATAAAATATTACATTCAATGTTTCTCTGGGCTAGCAGGACATTATAGTGTTGTTATCTACATGCACCCAGCATGATATAGTACATTTTGTGGTGGGGCTCACTAACTTTTGAGCACGACTGTGTTTGCATGAAAAGCTGCGACAGCTTGTAAAAGACTGTAGTGGGAACAACTTTATCAATCACTATATATCTTTCACCATGAGTTAAAAAGACACAAGGCATTTCGATGCACTTTCCCTTTGTGCTGTAGTTAAGTTTGACATTTGCATTCAAAAATGCATATTCATATGAGATCTACATAATTAATTTACACACATACACACACATGTAAAGTACATGCAAACAAATGTTTCAAGGATTAAATCCCAGTATATACCCTGTTCATGTATGCCAAGCTTTAAAAAAAAAAAATCTAGAACCAATCACTTGTACTTATCCCATTGTATCAGGGATACAAATTTGTACCAGTTTATCAAACACTTTCTTTATCCCTTCACACGTTTTATTTGTATGATTGATATCAATAAACACAAAATTCTACAATTTCATGCTGATATTACTAATACGCATTGCTAATAAAGCAAGACCCCCCTCCTTTCATATATGGCTCAATACTCAGTACTGTGCAGGTGTACATGTACAGGGGTCATTAAGTGATCTCCATGTAAACAGCCTATGCTTGTTATCTAACAATAGCAGGTCTACTGTATGTTAGAAAGTTTCTGATTTCATTAAAATTGCACACATAATTAGTGAGAGAGCATATACAGTATCAACTAAAAATCTGGAACATTTTACAGATTTTTGCCGAGAAAAATGCAGTCAATAACTTTGCTTTGTGAAATTTCATGGTAATACAGTTATCAAAGTATTCTGTCTCAGGCCTATCCAAAAAATAAGCATCAAACAAGAGGAAGCAAATACTATTAAATTTATTGACCTCCTTGAGTGAAAGAAACAAATCTGCAACATTTGGTGGGGGGGGGGGGGGTAGGAAAGCTGGCACATGAGCGGGGCAATAGTATAAACTATATATGTAGTTTAGTTATAACCAACATTCTCCCTGCAGGAGCACATGAAGATAGTAAAAATAACCATCATATAAATACACAAAGCATAAATCACAGTGTGAGAATAAGACAACTTAATATTAAAAGTCCACTCTGATAACAAGGGGATTGGATAGGCATGATCTTTGCGTGACAATTTACCAAGGCTGTTTTTAGCAGAGTGATGTTTACGTCATAAAATAAGTAAATTTTGCTATCATTAATTTGATCCCAAATTGAAATAATTTAGATATTATCTATATACTGTATATCATAGTAATTTAACGTTTGAGTACCAAATTTTCATCAACCCCTGATGTTACCATATTGCTGCATTTCACAACTACAACCTTTCTTCGCTTCTCACCAGAGATGGCGCTATATTTCTAGTGGTCCAGCAGAGAAATTAGGTGTTGTAAACAAATAGAATAAATGTGGCCATGCACATACATACCTGTAATGCAACAATATCATAACCTTACATACATGCTGAAAATTTCAAGCAAGAAATTGAGAAATCCCATCAGTAATTACATCTCTGTATATCCATTTGTTTGATTAAAGGTTTGAAATTTAATATCATGTGAGAGAATTAATAAGGAATAAGGAAATTTAGTTCTTAAACAGGTAGTGGTAACTTTACAATCTTTGGTAACACATTTCTTATGTATGTCGCCAGTCTATTAGAAAAAAAAATTCATGACTTTATATAGGCCTATTAAAAAGAAAATGTTTCAACTGCATATAAACCTAATATATTCCTTTCGTCCCTTGGCACTTCAGGATGGACATATGAGCGTAAACACTGACACCTAAACAACATAGATCATCAACATCACCATATGTGACAGTTATGAAGTGTTTCAATGTATTGCTTCAGCATCTTCAAACCAAAGATATAATTCTCATCTCGAGTCGTTGTTTCAATTGCATGAGCAAAGTCTATCATGCGAATCTCGACGTGATGCGGCGAGTGGTCGTTGGCCCCATCATGAGGCAAGTCAGAGTCCTTGCGAGAGGTTTCCCTCACGTTGCTCTGGTCTATCCTGTGGTTTGCATGTGCTGGCATGTCAAGTTGGTGCGTGGAATGGTTTGGAGTTGGAACGTGGCAGTTGTGATGATTGTTACGCGTAAGCTCGGGTCCAAAGACTGTTCCTCCTAAAGAAGCAGAAGGTCTTAGGTTTTCTCTGACATGGTTCACACCTGCCTTAATCTCATGTCTATCAATGACTGTATTATGCGTCACCTCTACTCCTACCCTATCATTAGCTTTAGAGCTACTCAATGGAACACTCGTCCTTGATTCACAACCATCGTCAACGGTTCTAACCCCATTCTCCCGCTGGTTCTTGCTCCCTCTGTTGAGTCCAGAACAATCATCTCCATCAACAATGCTATCATTACAATCCGATGATTTCTTTCTCTTCAAGGGATAAGTGTCCGGTTTCACTGAGAAGATATCGTCCGCATGACCGTTGACTGCTCCATCGGAATGTTGGGAAAGGTTGATAGGTTTCTTGACAGCATCGTCACCTGGAGAGATAGTGCCCTCGTAGATAAAGAGCAAAGAGCTAGAGTAAAAGTGGTACCTGGCCTGGACCTGGAACCAGTCTAGGATCTGCTGCAGACGGACCAGGAAGGAGTACATCACGTCCGTTCGGATCGTCTCGTCCACGTTGAAGAATTTGGCGAGACCTGGAGAATTGTGAAGATGAGATGTAAAGAGAATCAGCTGTTGTATCAGTTTACAGACATTGCTTGGGTGAGAATTCCAATATAATGATCAAGGAGGGCGGTTGGAGAAAGCATTCTGTTTTTCAGTGCAACTAAAAATATCATATACAAATCTAAAATGCACACTTCCTATTGGTTGCAAATCCAGTTGTGTATTTTTGCAATGGCACAAAAAGATGCTTTTTCAAGCAACTTGACAATCAGAGTGTGCACAACATGTCTTCTTTTTTTTTTATATATTCATGCCATCATTCTATAATAATCACTTGCAGGGTGTACATGTATTTTAATTTTATGTATGAAACACATATGCCCCAGGGGAAAAATTACCGGTTCACAGGTGCTTGGGGCGAATTCATCCCTGAAATTCCCACAGGGCTCACTATAAACTGCAATACAATGTAGCAAAATTGGGCTGGTGAGATGAAAAGTAGCCCAAACAAGAATTTTTTTCCTGATAAGCCCACTCTGGCCTATTCAAATGAATTCATGGGCTTGCTTTACTTCACGAGCTCTGTGCCTGCCAAGAGAAGTGAGTGAATGTGCTCAGACAAACGCCATGCCTCACTTTATTATTGAAATCAAGTGAAGGATTGCAATCAATTTAAGCATGCGATCAATTGCAATCAATTTAATTTTTTCAAACAATTGTGTTTTTGAAATTAATTCTTTGCAATTTAAACAATTGTGTTATTGCAACTAATGTTATTAATATAATTTTCTTCTTGCAATTTTCATCAGAACCATAAGGTTTTCCACTCTGAAAAATTCTTGTTTGTCTTTCAAACAAGTTTTACAAGTTATTTCCTGTAAATTACAGCTACATGTATATGGAGGGATGTCAAACATTTACTTGTCCTTTTTTCTATTATATTCCACCATGTATTGCTGATTTTCTGTTTAGTTATCTACCAGCAACTCTCTCAAATTGAAGACTGGGGGTCAGCTTCTGACCTAGCAGCATAAACATATTATATCAGTCTGTACACAAATAACACATATGATATCTACCGTATATGATGGTCAGAAGTGGGGAATTATCTCTTTGAATATCTTAAAATATTTGGTCGGGTAGAATGAAATTGTCGACAGAATTTGAACTTTTTGATGAATTATGTAATTTCAAGGACTGTATGAAATTTGAACATTACATTTGAAGATATTTAGTGCCCTCTCTCACAGTAATGCTTAGCTTGTAGTGGACCCCATTATTTCCATATATGCTCTATTTTATAATGTTTTTCCTTCAAATCCTTATATTTGTATCTGATTTATATTACTTTTTATTATGTTTGAATGGAAATGAAACAAATAATTTAAGTTATTTGAAATGTTGATTTTGTTTGCTTTGTTTTACATACTTTGAATGGTGACATAAAAGGTTGGTTCCAAACACACATTTTAAAAGGCCCTTTAAACACAAATGTGACAAATCTAGTGATTGCAAATAAGAAAGTTTCAAACAAAGATTATAATATATCCTGAAATTTTCAGCCCATTCCATACTTGAGCATGATCGGTTCATCACAGACGGACATTTGATAGATTTTGAAAATTTTGAAGGCTTGTAACAAATTAGGAATAAGATGAACAAGGTTCCTTTGTGTTTTATAGTGAAGGGTAGGACAAAGTATGCTGAATGATGAAAAAAGTTTGTTGCCATGGTTACCTACAAACATAGGTATCCACTAAATGTGCCATATCACAGACGGACATGATAGAAATGGGGTTTTCAGAATTTTGTACATTTTTATTGTTTCTATCTAAACAGCTTTAATAACATTGACCAATTATTGTTAAGGCAAATAACACTCAGGTATGTTAGCTTCTATGTTCGGCATATTGAATTCTTAACCAATATCAAACTTCTGAGAGAATTGCAAATTATATTTTCCATCACGGACGGACACAATTAAAATGCATTGGAAGTACATTGTAAGAAGTTCTTATTACTTTTTAGGGGGAACAAATGCTATTGCATTTATGAATTGTAAAATTTTTAATATAATTAAACAGTATTAGTTGCACAGTCAAGTTGCTGCAACTTCAATCAAGTTGCTACAACTTGATTTAAGTGGTCGCAACTTGATTTCTATGCTAGACGCACAGTATAATCTAGAAATATGATTGCTTTTATAAACACAGTTCTTGTCAAAATCAAATGTAAAGAATGTCCTAATGCACATTGTCTTCTTTTCAAATTATAGAATACTAGTAGAGTGTACTAAATCAACATCTAGTTGATCAATGATCATGTTGATACAACTATTTTCATTATCATGATGATACATGTACATGTTAATACAGTTTTAGGCATTAATTTGCTATGTCCATTGACCCAAAGAGCAAAGAAGTTTTTTTTAGGTCCATTAACTAAATCCAAAAGATTCACAGGTTGCTGATCCTAATGCTTGTTTGGTGGATCAAGTAATGTATGACCACAACTCTTGTCAGAGGCTCTCTTCAAATTCATTTTTTGCCCATATTAAAATGGAGACAACCCAAAACATCGAACAGCCCTCATGTATTTAGGCCCTGACCGTATCCAAAATTGAAATTGATAAATCATATACCAATCAAATGCTTATTAAACTTCTAAACACTGCAGTGCAAGCTTTATAAATAGTATGCATTTTTAGTCTACAAGAAAAGCAATTTGCTTAAAATTAGCTCCAAAAAAGGTATTCTTGTACTTTTCACAAGCCTCAAGACCGTGATGTCATGTTCTGTTAGAAGCATTGTGAATCCATAGGTTTGTATAAGGAAAAATTGATGATTTTTCTGCTTATCAGATTATGCATTCTACTTTCTTCTTTTCCATCACATAAAGATATTTCTGCAAGCTTGAATTGATGAAATCTACAACTTTGGACTTGTTCTTGCCATATTTTATTTCCTGCTTTTTTGGCATAAATGTAGCTTTCCAACTCTATCTGCATTCCAATTATGTTTAACAATTTTTCCTGACAATTTAGCCCCAATAACAGCCAAGCAAAGATATCACAAAAAATTGTGAAGAGTTGTAGGTTTCTATCCATTTGAGATCTGAATAATTCTCAGTGCCACTTTTCACTGCAAATTGAAACTAAAATTAAATTCATAATCTGCTCAGCAAAGTTTCTCATTTGCATATATGGATCATTCCACAGTATTAGCAGAATAGCAGTATTTTCTTAATATATTGCTCACTTGTCTGTCCGTGATCATTTTGATTGATTGATATGCATAAAATGTATGGATTTTAGCTATGTTCAAATGATGTACAGCATCTAGTAAGATACTTTTCATTCTACACACTTTTATTTTTTAATTGAATTGAAATAAAGAATAAAAAGCTGAATCCATACATATTATACATTATAAAAAAAGATCACGGAGGGACATTAATTTCATCATGGACGGAAATTTCAAAACAAATGTTAACATCTAACAGAAAAATTTACTTTCCATATTTTTTTTCTGCTAATTTATGTTTGATGATAGATTAATGTTCAGAGTGCAAGAACATCCAAACTAAATTGGAGTAACTTTGAAAACAATAAAACTAGAGTGAATTGAATTTGAGTGAATTTACTTTGTCCGTCCGTGATGAAATTAATGTCCGTCCGTGATCATGTTGGATTGAGTTTATGATATGGATTTCAGTTATGTTCAAATAAAATGATGTACAGTGTTTAGTGAGATACCTCTACACCTTTTTATTTTTTATTTCTATTCTGATAAAGAATAAAAAAAATTTTCATCTTTTTTTTTTTTTTCTTCTTTTTCTTCTGATAAAGAATAAAAAAACTTTTCATCTTTTTTTCATCATGGACGGAAATTTCAAAATGGAAATGTTAACACCTACCAAAAAAATTTACTTCCCAATATTTTTTTTTCTACTAATTTATGTTTGATAATAGATTAATATTCAGAGTGCAAGAACATCCAAACCAAATTAGAGTAACTTTAAAAACAATAAACTAGAGTGAATTTAATTTAAGTAAAAATGTCCGTCCGTGATGAGAGGTAACATCACCCCCATGAATAAAATGGACTATTCCAGTACTTTCGGAATCATCAATCTTCATGAAACTATTCTTTGAAACCTGAGATATCAAAGATTATTTTAAAAGCAACTTTGATAGAAAAAGCTAAGAAAAAAAATTCACCTCAATGGTAACCCTTAAAGGTCCTATGACACAAAAACCATTTTATTTTGGATATATATCTATTCTTGGGTAGTTTTACTTGAAAAATATGAATTTGCCATCGGTTTCTGTGTACGACGAACCGGCGTTGAGTTATTCCATGGAAATGAACTTCAACGGGAACGCCCACTAGAATTTTCGAAAAAGTCGGCCGATCGACCTGTCAATCATCATGACGTCATCGAAAGAAAGCCTTCTCAGCTGTGCAGCCGGACCCCTAGTTATTGCACATGTTTCTCGTGTAGTTGCTGTTTCGACCGAGCTCATCCTTAACAGATTTTTAAAGATTTTTATGAGGTTTTGATCATGGCTACAGCATCGTCATCAGCTGCGTCTGATTCTTCAGACTTTGAAGATTCAGGTTCTGAATATTATTCCAGCAATTCAATTTATTTACTTTGAATTCACACGTGCAACCACAATAGGCACTTCACGCTCCAAACGTCAGCAACACTCAGCAGATTCTTGCCCTGACGTCATAATTGTCACGTGATATACGAAACCAAATCGGGCTGAATTTTTTGTGGGCGTGGCGAATTGGGCTCAATTTCCAATATAAAACTGCCTTTGAACCTGATGTGGGATGTTTTTCGGGTAAAATTTTGATGGAATCGTTATTAGTAACCACTAAGCTAACGAATAAATCAGCATCTTTGCTGTATTTCATAGGACCTTTAACCGATCAGCTTCACTTGACAAATGAGAATATACCAAGAAGAAAGTACAAGGAGTTATTATTTTGGTTGAAAGAAGGGATATGATATCATCAGCCAACCTATGTTTTCTCAAATAATTGCTAAACTTTATATAATATATAGTGCGTCCCAGAAAAAACGAAACCGAGATTAAGCGATGATTTATCATAACTTAATCACAAATACAATAGACAAATGACCTACCAATGTAAAGCTTAGAATCTCCTCTTTCATCTGATATTACTTACATGTAGATCATTCCCCATTCATGCATGAGTGAGCAAAAACAATTTGAAGAAAGGATACCAAAAACTCATTTGGCGGGGGGTATCTGAATTTCAAAACGAAAATCACATGCCTAAAAAGTTCAATATCTGCTCTTTTATTTGATACCTTAACCACAAAAAATGGTCAAGAAGTAAAAAAGTTATGTTCCCTCAAAACAATGCTTGTATTTCCATAATTTCATTAAATATACGTGTTTTCACCGGTTTCCCATAGAAGCTATCGCATGGTTAACAAAACACTTAATCCATGGCTGATCGTCAACAAAACGGAGTGTCATGTGAGTTTGAACGCGAGCCTGTAGAACCTCTCAATTTTATGAAATTATTGAAATTCAAGCCTTATTTCAAATAACCATAACTTTGTTATTTCTTGACCATTTTCTGTAATTGAGGTATCGAATTAAAGAACAGATATTGAACTTTCTAAGAATGTGGTTTTCTTTTTGAAACCAAGATACAGCCCGCCAAATGACTTTTTGGTATCCCCTTTTCAAATTGTATTTGCTCACTCATGCGTGAATGAGAAATAATCTAAGTAATTGCAGATGAAAGAGGAGATCCTAAGCTTTACAATGGTAGGTCATTTGTCTATTGTATTTGTGATTAAGTTATGATAAATCATCGATAAATTTCGGTTTCGTTTTTTGTGGGACGCACGGTATATGTACTTCACACATTAGTTAATCAGATTTTGATTAATTTGCATAATTATGTTCATTTAATTTTACTATATAATTAATCCAGGTACTATTACTTTCAGCCTGGAGTACCCCTTTGAACATGGGATAACACACAGCTTCAATGGTGACCAAAACATTATTGACATGAAACTACATGTACATTCAATGATCTAGATTAATTGTAGACAGGATATGAACAACGATTACAGGATATGCATCAAGGTAAAAGGGTTATTATTTTATGAGTGTCATTAATACTCTCATTGGCACACTATTTTGTGATCAAATGAAATGGAAAGACACTTCAGATCATTAATAAATATGAAAGGAGTTTCTCATATTCTTTTATTTAAGCTACACGTAAAAGTGATTAGCTAGATTTACAAAAATCTGGGAAAAAGATGTAAATTTTTCTTTTATTTATTATTTTTTATACTCTTTGCTTTCAGGAATCCAACTGTCTCTCACTCTCTCTCTCCCTCTCTATTCCATACTTTCCCCATCCTCTCTTTACTACTCTCTCTTCTCCTCTCTCTCTTCCTTATATCTCTCTATCAGGGCCCTGTCTTACAAAGAGTTATCATTGATCCGATCAACCTCAACTATATGGAAATCCATCAATGTCATAGTTTTTTCTAAAGGAAACTTGCACAATGTCCTTTGTAAACAAAGAGAATCACACTGAATTTTCAAGAAAATGATGAATGCATGAATATGTACATCATTTCTAGAAAATATTTTGAACAAACATGTATTTCAGATGTTGGTGTTACTGACTTTCCATAGTTGTGGTTGACTGGATCAATTGTAACTCTTTGTAAGACAAGGCCCTGATTTCACTTAATCAAAATTACCGGTAATTCTCTATTTTTTTTCCTACATTAAGTCTCCCCTTATCAATCTCTCTCTTCCTCTCTTTCTATTCTCCTTTTTTCAAAATCAATGCTCTTCTTTTCACCACAATCTTTGCACTTTCCCTTCTGCATTACTTCCCTCCGTAGTTACCTTCAATCATATTGTCAATGTTGAGTGTTTTTCCATATGTCTTGTCATAGGTTGTGTACTTCTGGCTTCGAGGATGATACACCTGTTAAAAAAAAGAAAATAAATAGTTTTATTTCAGATTTCTTTCTTCCAAGGATGTATACCTAAAATTTGGTTTGATCATGAGATCATTTGGTAGAGATCCTCTGTCAACTGAGTCAGATAATACTTAACATATCACACACCGCAAATTTAGTGAAAAAATATGTCATGAACACTTAAGCTATTAACCCCCTCCCATATAATCTGATACCATTTTTAGGTAGCATATGATTACGCTTGGATAATCATGAGGTATTCTTTGCTGTGATGTAAAATTTTGTTGTGATGTAAAATTTTATCAAGGCTGCAACAAAAGACTTTGGATGCCCATGAAGTCATAATCCTACACAAGTTAAAAACGTCATTGCAAACCTATTTTTAATCAAATTTACTTAAGAGTTGATACTAAAGAGTTTTTAATATAAAACAGATCTCAAAACAATAATTGAAAGGTATTTTGCGATGGATTTTTCTGTAACTTTTTATTAAAGGATAATGACCTCATTGACATCTGGATACTGCAGCAAAGAATACCAACTGATCATTCAAGCATATGCCTATACTACATGGGATACAATTGTTTTGGGGGAAATATTCTATCAGGATACTTTCCTACGTGTTTATGATATATTTTGTCATTTCATCAGTGATTTGTGAGGTGTAAAGTGAGCCATGCGGTACATACCGACAAATCTCTAAAAATTGATATTTCATATAATACACTGTGAGTTTGTGACATTATGAGCTCCCCTATTTGCTTACTGACCACCATGTGAACTAAAAAAAATTGGAAAATACAGTGTAAGCAAAACTCTAAAAATGAGATAAATTTTTTTAATCTCTAATTTCAATGACTTTTTCTCCATTATGATTGTTTCATAATATACATGTAGATCTGTTCAATATAAAGCAGGGAATAATTTTGCTTTACAAATTTTAATAGCATTTTTGGTCATAGGAGAAAAGCTCTCAACAATTGTAATGTACAGTCCTATGTAAAAAAAAAATGCTATACAAGAGACAATATGCAGAGCAGTCTTTCGAAAATGTGGAGCAAATTGCGATGCAATACCAGGAAAATTATTCCCTGTAAAGTGTAAATGTATATATTGGGGTTGACTTGGCCTTTATTCGATTGAAGATACAAGGGAAAGCGGCATAAATGGAAGAAGACATGTTGACCTTAAAATATTGAAGTGAAATATTAGAATCTACATAAAAAATTAATACCATATATGATTTAGGATGTACATGTACACCCCAAGTAAATATGCATGTTTGTATTAAAGGTAAGCCATACAGTTCAAGGCTGCCCTGAAAAGGCAAACAATACAGTAAAAATAACCAACAACAGGTACAGCTATTTCTATTATGAATCATTCTTGCATCCCATTTCGTTCCATCATATTTCCTCAAGGTCAATCCCTCAAAACAGTTCTAAATATAAACTTTACTTTGGACATTCTTATTGTTCCCAAGTACAAAAGTCCTGGTACAGTGTTCATAAAGCTGGTTGTAAGTTACAAGCGAATCAACAAATGACTGGTGATCCTTTTTAGATGCTAAGGGCCTAAATCGACATCAATGAAAATTTTGTGTAGGCCTACAGGTATATCTTTCACCACAAGAAAGGATCATCAGTCATTCATAAAGTTGTTCGTAACTTACAAACATCTTTAATGAAACACCATTTCATAAAGCTGTTCATAGCGTTTACGAACGACTGGAACATAAAGTCAATTACTTAGGGATTTATCATGTAGCGCAAGAAAGTGTCACGAGACGTGCATAAAATCATTGTAACTTACAGACAGTTTTATTATCCATCCATCAGAATAGTGAACAAATATCATTTCATAGACATGATCAGGAAACACTGGGCCAATGGGTAGGCCTACTTAGAACTACTCTTGTGTTTGAGCATTCACTTTCTGACTTTAGGCCAATTATGAATTTTTTAATTTTACATCTATAGGTAAATGGAGGTTCTCTAGAACTAGTGTTTTGAATTTTAAAGGGGAAGTTCACCCTGAAGAAAACTTTGTTGTAAAAATAGCAGAAAAAATAGTAAAAAATATTGGTGAAGGTTTGATGAAAATCCGTTAAAGAGTAAGAAAGTGATTAGAGTTCAAAGTTTTGGATTTGTGACGTCATAAACGAGCAGCTGCCCCATGTGTTATGTAATATAAAATGCATGAATTTCAAATTTTTCTCAAACCTTCGGCAATATTTTTTATTATTTTTTCTGCTATTTTTACAATATAAACTTTTTGTCAGGGTGAACTTCCCCTTTAAATGCCTTGAATGTACTGTACGATTCCCCTAAGTTGGGAAGTATGAAAGGTCGCTAGTGACAAACCTGTTGACTAACTTACCCTCATTCCAAGGACTTGAAAGCCCAGCTTCTCCATATCAGGGTACTTTCTCCTAGACATCTGTATTTTGGTGCTATCCCCTCCCTCTGCGTAGCCAATGCGTCCGATCTTGATATCCATGATGCATGGATGCTTGTAGCCTATCGTCATGTCCCGAAGCTTGATAAATTCAACTACAAAAAGAAATGTATACATGTAAGCATAAAGAGGATTATAGCTAGGGCTAAGACTTGTTTGGATAGTTTGCTTTCCCAATCCTGAGGCAAATTTTAGGGGGTATTTGATTAAAAAAATTATGTGTGATTTGCCCTTTGACTTTGTGTATTCAGTGGGATCTAACACCCCCTAACATTCTACCCCGTTAATGGCCGTTAGCCCAACGCCTGCAATGCTTTGCCCGTTACAAACCATTGCGTACCGTTGGCAATGTTAGACCCAAACGCCCTCCAACGTCCCAAAGATACACCATTTAGATCTAATGCCCAGATCTAACGGCCCGACAGAAAAGCGTTTGACCTAAACTCTTTTCATCTTGCCAGTTCCTTATTATTTTCTGGAAGGTCAAGTTTGGGAATCTCCGACATCGGCCATCACATTTGATATGCAAGCGTCAAGTGTCCATCGATCGACTTACAATTGCATTGGACATTGTATCATCACATTTCTGTGGTTTAATATTCAGAATTTATTATCACTCATCATCATAACTAAAATAAAATGGGAGACAAAAAAAATATCTAGACTTCCAAGTACATGTATAGGGTGTATAATAATCGAATGAAAGAAGACACGTTCGCTCAAGTATTGATCAAGACAGATCAATTTTGAAAAGAAGCTTAACACAGTGTCAATGGCCTTGCATGTACACGCAAAGTGTACCTTTAAAATTTCCTAGTCATAAGAAATTGTTGTTAGGATCAATCTAGCAACATAAAAAAGAGGACAATAGCCTATTCAAATCAAAATACACAAACAGCTGACAGCTGGCCATTCAAAAAAATCAATGATGTAAATGTAATAGTTTTACAAAAATAAATTCTACATGTAATTGCTACAATAGTACAGTATTTTCTTATATTCAAGGTCACTCTCACATCAATGGCCACTGGTACTGAATTTTTTTCAGGCCAAGTTGCCCCATAAACTTGCAATGACCATGGACCTACTACTCAGAGTAGTAGGTCCATGCGATGACTGATGCATGTTTCCTCAAATCTACATATTACGTTGGGCATTTCCATACTTTTCAATAATTTACGACCGAGGGGTCATACACATTTGACTGAATGATATCGCTATGAAGCAAGAATTCCATAATTTTCCATGTTTTTTTCCAGGACCTGTACAGACCCTGAACCCATAATAATCCTTGCCAAGTTTGAATTGCACCAACAAATTCAACTCTTGTAGAAGTAGCTATTACAGTATGTACCGGTACATATAAATCAAAATTGAAATCTGAAATAGAATTTGTGCTACCTAACTGTACTGTCTGTACATGTAAAATATTTAAGTGAGCCCATTCTACCAGAAAATAACAGTTATCAAAGGACTTGCTTCCACTTCAAAACATAAGGCCATCCAAACAGCAGCTGTACATGTACATGAAGGTCAAGTACTTTTTACAATTTGACTGTTCTTTGGTCAGTTGGTAAATGACTGATTGTCAGATTATAGTTTTCTTGAACTACATCATCTACGTGTATTTATTCTCTACTCATTTTTTTTTCTTAAAAAAAAAAAGAATAAATCGAAAAGAGAATCTTAACATTTCATTTATCAACAATAAACATGTAAGATACTGTAGGTGACCCCTGTGACCTTTAAACTCATAACCCCAGGATCTACTTAAATCATTGTTTCTTCATACTGTACATATACATGTAAAAAAAACACACATGTTTGAAGTTGATTCCTCAAATGGTTCTTCAGTTACTCTCAAGAACAAGTTATTCTGCTCACTATTTTGACCTATGGTTTGCCCATGATATACATTTACTTTGTCCTCTTTTTGTACCAATCTTCAACTAACAGCACTTCACGTAGAGGAAATCTATGCCTAGCTGTCATTGCCAGACAAAAATAATGATGACCTCTGTGATCTTTAACTTTTGACTTTCATACATGTACCTCCACGAAACTAATTAATTGTTTGCCACTCCTGCTACATGATTGATACCTCGGTCACATTTGCTCTACGGCGGCCGTACGGCAAGTTGAAAACAGCCATTTTATTCATTTTTATACAAACCACCTGTACATGTAAATGTAGCTACATGTAGTACAAAAAAATGTTAAAACGGCTGTTTTTGACTTGCAGTACGGCCGCTGTAGAGCAAATGTGACCGAGATATAAAGTTGATCTATCAACCAATTAAAGTTACCATAAGAAAGAAAAATAGGACAGGGGAATAGAAGAGCAGATCGTTGGGTAACCACCTACATGTACATGTATAGTGGCGGGTGGAGGCACAAATATTGAGACATATTGAAACACAGAAAGCATACTATTCATGTGAGCCTAACATACATTGCGTGCATAGTTGACATCAATCATATCAACATTTCTACTCGGATAGCATTTCCTGTCATTAATACTGGCTGCATTTGCAAAGCGGAATATTGCGCAACACAATATTTTTGTCTGGCAAAGTTGTCCTCACAGTCATAGCAGGAAATGAACGATATGATATCAAGCCAAGAGTTAAAAGATTGAATAGCAAATGCATTGCCCCCTTGTAATGCATTGTATCAGCTTTGTATCATGTCAGAACCTTAAGTTTATTTACAGTACATTCAAATACAGCGTATGTTTTATTTCTAAAACAAGGTGGTTTCACAAACCATGAGTCTCCCCTGATTTCCGCAATCAAATGCAATATGATCTTTTGAACCCTACATGTGTAGATGACCTTTGACCTTATCATTCAAATGTGATCGTAACTGTTGCATAAATAAAGAAATGAAAGATAGCAAGAACAAAAAACATAAAAAAGGATGGACATGACTTCATATCATTTGACCTTTTGAATCCTAGATGACCTTTGACCCCATCATCGTCATGGACACATAAAGTAAATGTATGTCGTATTACATGTAGTAACCCAAGGATCATACATGTATGTACCAACTGTGAACATACTTGGTACAGAAATTAGAAATGACAGCAAGTTGAACAAAAACTTAACATGTTTGTTACAGAAAACAGACTAACAGGAAAAGTGATCACTGTAGGTCTACTACAGCTCTGCTGAACTTTGTTCAGATGAGACAACTTTGTTCAGGTGAGACAAGAAAACTATAATAAGGCGCTCAAGGCTGACTCCAGGAGAGCGCTTCATCAACATTTTTGCCCTGGAACAAGTTGTTGGATCTGACCACTTTCCTTGATTTCAATTGGCTGAGGATAAAAGATACTTCATCTGATTGAAACATCAACAAAATCATGTCCAAAAAGTTGGTGAAGCCATAAAGGTACAGGTATGTGCATTTACTGGACTATTTATTAATTTCACTCTTCTATAATTACATACCAGGTACACTGAAGCCCTTTTGGCCTTTCAATATTGAGGATATTTTCTCTTTGAAGTGACAGTGCCATGTCATTCCAATTCAACAAAATTGTGATAGTTTTCTATTGATTGATTCTTTATGAAAATTGGATTTTACAATTCATCTCAAACATGTACACCTGTACATATCAACGCTCTCTCTCTCTTTCTCTCTCTCTCTCTGTAATGATTTTTCTCAATATCTAAAATTAACAATCTTTTGAATATTCATCTAAAATATATCAGAAAAGTACTGTATTGTTGCTTCTGTCGATTCCATACTTGCGATGCGGCTTGATCAAAAGAAGTAAAACAATAGGCGGTGCTGCACCATCCCGAGTTTGCTCAATCTCGAGATTTTAGCCCGATCAGCCCTCTTCGCGATTAATCTCGAGATTCAAGAAACCCCGTCTGCACCATCCCACGAAGAGCGATTCCTGCTCGAGCAAGGCAACAAGCCCGATATTACGAGCATGCGCACTTTCGGATCTTGGAGTTTCAACGGCCCGCGCTTTTGAATAACTTCCCGCGATATGCAAGCAATGTACTCCTTTCACTAGCACTTTCGCCGAATTCAACAATCCTCTCAGCTCAACGAGTGAAGAAGTGATGTATTCTTCGTTAAATATGATGGCGGAGTAGGAGGCAACGACAGAGGGGGAGAGAGAGGGAGAGAAGGAGGAAAGAAATGCTATTTGCTCACATTTTGCGAAGGAATAAGACAACACTGCTGTCAGTGTTATTGAATATGACCATCGTCGATGAGCGCCTCCCCCTTCGGTCTGGTCTCTCCCAAAATCCATTCACTGGTGGGACACCATCGTTGCTTATGAACGCTATTCGCATGTATAAAGTTGACTTTCGCACGTGTTTATGTTATGTTTTGACCAAGGCGGAAGTGGAACGCGAATTGCATTATGGACTGACGTCATGAATAAATTACCCCGAGTCCAATCTCGAGTGCGTCTGCACCGACGAATTAGCGGGATAATTCGTAAAATAGCGCGCTATTTTGCAAATAAACCCGAGTTGACTTGGGATTGCAATCTCGAGATTAATCCTACGAACCAGCGCGATAATTGCGTCTGCACCGCCAACTATCTCGAGATTTTTCAGATCGGGATAATTTGCCGGATCAGAAATAGCGCGCTAATTTGAAAACTCGGGATGGTGCAGACGGCCCTATTAAGTAGAAAGCCCAGCTTGAAATCTTGTGACCCTTGCCAGCATTGTAGCATGACTGTTTACTTTGCGATCTATTGAAATGTCAAACATTTTCTCTCTTTTTCATTTATCCTCTGAAAAGACAATCTAATAATCCAAGACCATGACAGGATAGTAGTTTGGATACCCTGAATCAAGAAATAATCAAATTAATGGATATTACTGTTATAAGACTCTGACAAATTGTCAATTTTCAACCGATGGTTTTAAAAACCACCTTTGTGAGTTCGGGCCAATATGTTTTTAAATCTCAAATGATATTTGACCTTGACTTGGAAACATTTGTGATATCCAGTATTCATCTCACAAAAGTTTCATTCAAAATTGCTTTTATTACAATTAACCAATATTTAACAAAATAAAGACTTGTACTTTTTAAAGGTAAAGAAGTCCATCCCAACAAAAAATTGATTTGAATAAAAAGAGAAGAATCAAACAAGCATAACTCTGAAAATTTCATCAAAATTTTTTTTCACTGTTTTGTGAAAAATAAGCGAAACTTTAAAATGTCATAACTGTCTTATTTTACATGGATCCGATATTGATGAAATTTTCAGCATTATGCTAGTTTGATTTTTCTCTACAATTTATTAAAATCAACATTTTTCTGGGGTTGACTTGACCTTTAAAAATTGTTTTGAAAATTCAAAATCGTTAAATTTTAATGTCTAATGTTGATACCAGTTTATTGATCCCAAATTACCTCCAGTGTGACCTTGGTTTAATTACAGTACCTGAAAAGTAGATTCATCTTTGTCCCAATACTTGATATTCATGTAAGTTTTACAGAATAGGGACTTATATACTCACAAATTATTGACTTGAAAATTAAAAATATTAATCTGGGTTAAGTTTTTAATCTTGAAAGTGAAACCACAACATGGTCAAAGCCCACTGATCATAATTAAATGACTCTTGACTTTGATCATGTGACCTGATTTGAACTTATTTCAGATGATCAGTAATACTTGATTATCAAATATGTCCAAGTTTTAATAGGTCAATATACTTCCAAAGTTATGGTGACATTTCAAAATCATATAAAGTATGGCTAAGAATTCAAAGTTGATGACATTGCCATCAAATTTTTGCAGGGTCTTTTTTTTTTGGGGGGGGGGTTACATTTTGACATTTTGTCTTTTATTTGTAAAATGCATCATGGGAAACAAGAAACAGAAAACAGGGGTCAAATGAAATGTTGCATTATGATAAACATTCATGAAACTAGGGTAACCTGAAAAACATTTATTACCATATCTGATCTGGAGTCCTGGGGCGGTATTCTGAAAACGTTCTTATCTTAATTTTGTTCTTATCTACGTCACGATCTCAAATTGGTATTCTGAAAACGTTCTTATCTTTTGTTCTTATCTTTTTCTTATCTTGCTAAACATCCTATGCTGAGCGCGTAAATGTATTACTCGCGCATATAATACAAAAGCGCGCTAAAAAGATAAGAACAAAATGAAGATAAGTGGTATTCTGAAAACGTTCTTATCTTTTCTCTTTCTTATCTTTCACGATATTTATGATAATATTTAAGATAGCTAGAGGGTTATCACATCTCACGATGTCCGCGTTCTTTCTTGCTTAAAATCGATGGCCACTATTAGTAACAAGTTCCCACAAGTATTCCTCCCACCCTTTCTTTCATTCACCCTTTATTTTCCCGTCTCTTTTTTCTATCCCTTTTTCTTTCTTTCTTTCTTTATTTATTTTCTCTTTTTCTTCCTTTCTATCTGTCTGTCTTTCTTCCTTTCTATGTGTTTGTCTTTCTTTCTTTCTTTCTTTAAGTTTATTCTTCATTTATATCTTTGTTTTATTCTTTTGAATCTTTTAATTTCTTTACTTTTCTTTTGCTTTGTTTCATTTATTCGTCATCTTTCTTCCTTTTTTATTTTCCCTTTTCATTTTATCCCTTTCTTTCTTTTCTTGAATAAGTCTTTATTTCTGCTTTTATTCTTTCCCCTTTTTCTCTTCCTTTCCTTTTCTTTTCTTTTCATTTTTCTTTCTTCCGTCACATTTTTGTAATCTTTTTATTTCTTCCTTATTTTTTCTTTCATTCTTTCGTCTTTATATGTGCTTTTCCTTTTTTCCCCTTTTTCTTTCTTTCTTTCTTCCCTTAATATTAATTTTTTCCCCTTATTTTTTTTTTCTTTTTCCTGTTTTTTCTTTTTCTTTTTGGTTTTTTTTTTCTTTTTTCGTTCATTCGTTTGTTCTTTCTTTCATTTTTTTTATTTCTGCTTCCTGACACTCTTGTGTCTTATTTACTTTCTTTCTTGTGTTTTATTCTTTATATCGCTCATTCTTTTTTCGTTCATTCTTTATTTACTCTCTTTCCATAATTTCCTCTCTGTGTCTTTCTTCTATCAATTAAAAAAATATATTTTTCTTTATTCTTTCCATTAATGTTTTTCTGTTTTCTTTTTTTTTATTCATTCTTCACTTTTCCTGACTTTTTTTTTTCCCTTTTCGTTCCTTTTCTTTCTTTGAATTTTCCTTTCTTTCTTTTTATCTTTCTGTAATCTTTATTTTTGCTTTAATTTTCCTTTCATTTTTTCTCTCTCATCTTTATTTCTTTGTTTCATTTTCCTTTTCCTCTCTTTTTATTATTTTTTATTTTGTCCTTTTACTTTTTTCCTTTAAGTTTCTTTCTTTTCTTTCTTCATTTTTTCTTCCTCACTGTAACATTGATAATCGTTCTATTTTTTTTCCTTATTTTATTATTTTTAAGTTCTTTGTGCTTGCTTACTTTCGTTTACTCTTTATTTCTTTCATTATTTTTTGCTTTGTTCCTTTCATCTTTTTTTATTCCTGCTTCATTCTGACACCTTTCTGTCTACTTACTTTCTTTCTTCATATTTTATTCTTTATTCGTACCTGCTTTATTTACTTTTTATCTTTACTTTCTTTCTTTCTTTATTTTGTGCACGTGTCTCGAAATAATAATCAGTCATTGCGTATAAAATTCCTATTTCGCGCAATGCGCCAGAAACAGTGTACGCACAGCGCCCATGATATTCTCTTGACATAAGGAACGCTTCTATTGGTTAAACTGCCAATATAAAGCGCATTTTGATTGGTAATATCCTAAAAATGGGCGTGTTGAAGATAAGGAGGCAGTCCTTACAAAGATAAGAACGCGTTAAGAAGATTTTCAGAATACCGATTTGCAATGATTTTAGCGTCTTCTTATCTCAATGAGATAAGATAAAAGATAAGAACAAAGATAAGAACGTTTTCAGAATACCACCCCAGTACAGGATGAGGAAATACCCATACAGTCAATCTGTTATTGGATGTTTTGGCAAGCTTTTTATCACAAAGCAAAAAAGCAAAAACAAAGCAAAGGAAGCAAAAACTGCTTATAAACTGGGCCCTACATAAAATATATATATATGTATATAAATTATTAGAATATAGTCTATACACATAGTGAAATTGTATTAATAGATACATTCAGTAAGAGGTACTGTGCACATTACAGGCTTCAATCATATCCAAAGTTACAAATGTGTGTACCATACTACTTTAAGTTATCATAGCAACACACCTGATCCATGAATGTTCTTATTTTCTCAGTGAGGAAAACCCAATTATGACTTGACAGGAGGTACATAATGTTGTGAGACTGAATAGCTGTACTGTTCAGGTGATACATGTATGTTGTGGTTTAAAGTGGATAAGTCTCTGGACTTTGTACCACAAGGTCCGGGGTTCAAATCCCACTGCAGCACTCACGTCCTTTGACCAGGCATTTATCTACACTTTCCTCTCTCCACCCAGGTGACCCCGTTGAAATTCCTTGAATGCTCAAGCGTCAGATTCGGTAGCCATGCTTAAGCTGGGGTAATTGTATGCAGCGCTTAGAAACATTTATATTAAACGCTATAAGCTGCATATTATTATTATTATTATATGTGGAAATTTAAGACTTGAAAACATTTTCAATACACTAATTTAATTTCCTCCTAATTATCAGATTAATTACTCCCTGAGTCCCTACCCAATCAAATTAAAAAGATAACAGAAAAAGATGTTTATTATTTTACCTGAAGGATCGTGTGCAGAGGCGACTGTTCCTCGAAACGGGCATACAAGACTCCGGGCATCTCGCAGGATTGGATCAGCTTGCTCTTCATCAAATATTGTTTTGTAAAACCTCTTTTCTCTTTCTCCTCGATTGTTGGTCTGTAGAAGCTTCAGGATCGATCCACTGTTGTCTTGCAGCAGACCTAAGAATAATAATAATGTAATGAGAATGATTAATATTTATTATAATAGCAGCAACAATTCAGATTAAATGATAATAATTGTAATACTATAGCAAGATTAAAATCAACAATAATTAAAAAAAATCACATCAACAATAAAACAGAAAGGCCTATGTAAAAGTAAATCATAATGATAATAATAAATGATAATAATAATGAGAATGATAATAACGATGATTATTATGCCAGTGAAATAATTATAGGCAGTTCTTTATTTAAGCCTTTACTGAGAAGACTAATGAGTAAAAATAGCTACAGCTACAGGCCCACAATGAAAAGACAATGAAAGACAAGAACATGATAGTACATGTATGATGGTGGGCCCCAAGTCTGCGCACCGGCACCTAACAATTTGAGTTAAGATTTAACATGAATTTCTTCTTATTTCACAAAATCTTTCAATTAATAATGTTCCTTACATTATTAAGAGTAAGTGTACCAAATTTCTCATTAAAAAATGAAAGAAAATATAGGATTTTCTTGAAAAAACCTCGGGCAGTCATTTTCAGATTGAAAAAAAATGATACCCCATGTCTGCGCATGCATTCACTTTGCACACGATTCGGGGATTTTGATGAGAAAGGCTGCATTTTGAGGCTGTCACATGAAATGCCCTAAATTCATTATTTTTCCACCAATTTGAGTAGGATTTTTTTATGAATACCTGTCTATGTATTGCATAAAGTTCGTGCTCGTTGCGCATCTTCTTTTATTAGAATCGCGCAAAAACGCATGTGCACAGACAAGGGGGACTGCGCAGACTTGGGGGAACTTGCCATATACTAATGATGAAACCAATGAAAGTAAAATATCTCATCTGAGTTACATATAGGAACAAAATAATTAATTTAAACTTGATTTAGAATCAGAAGTTTGTTGCATATCCCTAGCTAAGCTATAAAAGACTACGTTAAAAAAATGTAAAACACCAATGAATAATAAATTAAATGACATCAGTCTCACTAGTAGTAAATTTAACATTTGAACCTGTTCCCCAACAAAAAATTTAATTATTGGGAGATATCGGATGCAAGATTCAATTCAACTTACCTGCCCGAGTTTTACTTTTGCCGTAGATATGTCCTGCCACTTGGTGACTCAGAAGCTGGCATCCTTTTGGAATTGGAGGTGGAGTTTCATTTTCTTCACACGACATATTCAATACTAGGTTCAACTTAAACCCCGCCAATGGCAATGCAAATTTGCAATGCTGCCTGGCTGATTTGAGTACGACTACGAGATTTAATTTTATTAAATTTGAGATGAAAAAAATTATCAGTCAATGTAATTATATCCCTAGTGTTTATCCAAACATGTTCAGATTAAAATACAGTTTAACACACACATAAAAGACTATGTAAAAAAAAGTTAAAGATCAATCACTTCTTTAGACGGAATTCCCACGGCTACGCGCATAGCCCAGCCAAATGGGCGTTTGACAAGGCTCGGTCCGCTGGGCTCGTCCAGGAGGCGGTGCCGGAGGCCGGGGAGTAGCGGGAGCGGAGCTCGACCGTAGGCGGAGCAGAGGGCAGTTTCCACTTCACTGCCACTGGCATGACTGGTGCTGGCACAATTAATATAATTTTGACTGGACCACATACAGTTATGGCATGCCTTGGTTGTTATTCAGTGCACCCATTCCAATCAAACTAAGTTAGGGATTCAAAATATTCGTTGTCGTTGTCATCACGGTCGGTGGTTAGATTCACTGACTGGTTGGCTGGCTGAGTCTGAGAACTCGCTCGACGCAGAAGGATACAAGTTCAGTTAGATTTGTGTACACATAGCGCGATAAATACAAAAGTAGGTACCCTTAGTACAAATTCATTCGCGCTATGCTCGAGCTATTGCGCTATGATTTCTCAACGAGCTTATCGTAATTATCTGCGTGCGTCGAGTGAAATGAACATAGCTAAAATTAATTAACTTGTGGTATATTATGGTGTTTTCAAGATTATTTTATTTCCAATACAATAATGATGGGGGATGGTTAGTGATTAATTTTCCAATGCTGATATGTTTGGAGAAGACCCATTTGGCTTCAGGAGTGGTTATTCGTCTATGGATCACATATTTTCACTGCATGCTATTCTTGGTATTTACAGGGGGAAGAATTTATACTGCTTTTGTAAATAAAGGTCTTGTTTATGGCTTCCCGTTAATGCCCACAAATAATCATAAAATCATTATGGCAAGTCGAATAAGGAAGATCAAAAGAAGACACATGTCCTGCAATGTCCTCAGTCAGAGATCTAGTATCATCTGGCCTTTATCTGTTCACTTTCTTCTTCATTTTGTTTTTATTGTCTTTTTTATTAATGTTTCTTCAATTTTTATAAGTATTTTTTGTCTGTCGCCACTAATTGCCAACTCTTTACAGTTTACATAGTGTGTCGACATCACAGAATCCTCTGGGAGTCCGTACTATACAGTGCGTATAAAAAAAATGGGACAGTTTAGAAAAGTGTATCAAAATTGTTTCAAATTATGATGTCTATATTTTGATGTTAATATATACTTTGATGTCTTATCTTTCTAATGCTTTAAAAAAATTAGTTTCGTTCATGCTTGAGCGAACACAAGACGTTTTTGTGAGGGGTTCAAAAAAAAGGCTTGCGCCAAATGCCAGAAAATTAGAAAATATTGATCATTAGACTTCTTGCTGGTTTTTATTCAATTTGCTCTCATTTCTTTATTTCTACATCAATTTAGCTCCTACTTGGTAAATATTATAATTGGATAATTTTACATATCTGCCCATGAGGATAATGAGGTCGAAGGTCGTCTAGGGTTAAAGGTCAAATGATATGTGGTCATGTCCATCCCTTTTTTAAGTTTTTGTTCAACTTGCACTGATTTCTTTATTTCTGCATCAATCATGTTCATATACTTGGCACATAATTATGATTCTTGGGTAATACTACATGTGTATTCATGAGGATGATGGGGTCAAAGGTCGTCTAGGGGTCAAAAGATTATATTGCATATTTTAATTATCGCGAAATTAGGCGAGACTTATGGTTCGCAAACCACCTTTATTTAAATATGTTATCTTTTAACATTGAATATTCTATCATATTAGGTAAGAAAAAAATTGTCAACCTAAGCAAGGAGATATCCATTATTAATGGAAGAGCTTGTAATTTATTCATATCATTTTATTGTGTGCAACAAAGTTTAGGGTACATTTGAAAGACATTAATCCTATTGTCAAGGGGACATTGATTCGTTGAACAAGTCAAATTGTGTGCTTGACAGGACAATATTAATTCTAAAAGAAGGATTCATGTCTTTCAAAGGCACCAAAACCTTTGCAGCCCACAATAAAAGGGTTTGATAAATTTACAAGCTATCCCATTAATAATACGAATCCCCTTACTTTGGTTGACAAGTTTTTGCTTTTACTCATTAAACATTCAATGCTAAACGATACAATATTTTAAAAACACCAACAAAACAATTTAAGTAAATGAATAGATTTGTAAATAGATTATTACATCATAATTCGAAAATTATGGCAGAGATAATGAAAAGATTAAAAGGAAGTTTGCTAATTAGCAAGAAGTCTGATGATCAGTATTTTCTCATTTTCTATTGTTTGGCGCAGGCCTTTTTTGAACCCCTCACAAAAGGGCTCCGTGTTCGCTCAAGCATGAACGAAACTGATATTTTTCAGTGGCATTTGAAAGATAAGACTTCAGATCATCTATAAACAACAAAATGTAGACATCATAATTTGAAACAAAATTTTGATAGACTTTTCAAAACTGTCCCTTTTTTTTATACGCACTGTAGATAATTACGGTTAATTGAGTAATCATGGAATTTGTAGTAAATTGGCAAATATATGACAGTTAAAATCAGGTGTTTCATATTAAGATAAAGCAAGGAGAAAACATTTCTCCATTCTTATTCGCATTGGTTCTTTTTGCTTTCTCTTATGGTGATACAAACTCTTTATCCATAATGTATTCTTTAAAAATGTGTATTATACATGCCCTCCTATAGAAAGACTACAAGATGTGATAAAAGAGGCAGTTTAAGTGGATTATATACTAATTTATTGGGGAGAGTTGTTCACAAGTGACATCACACATCTTTGTCGCATTGCCAATATGAGGATCTCCGTAGTGATCGCAATAATTCAAATGCTCATAACTTTTTCATTATTTGTCCTTTAAGTTATTTTTTAAAATAATGTTTCACAGGCGGTGGAAGCGGGGGGGGGGGCACGTACGCCCCCCTAAATTTCAGTTGGAGGGAACAGTCCCCCATAAAAAACGAAACACATCTAGGTCAGAATATCAAATTTAACAAGCCAAAAAAGGCTCCTCACTTTCAAAAGGGGGGAAACAGTTGTGTTTTTTTACATTACAAATTTAATTCTGACTTTCGAGGAGGGGGGGGGGGGGCACGAGCCGGCTGACAAAAAGTCTTCTTTTCTTACTTATGAAGGAAAATTCAAAGGTAAAAGAAGTTTAAATGAAAAACAAAATAATTAAGGTAAATAAATAGATTTGTAAACGAAATTTGACAGCATAATTAGGAAATTATGGCAAAGACAATGAAAATATTAAGAGGAAGTCTGCTGATTAACCAAAAGTCTAATCATCAAATGTCTCATTTCTGCCATTTTGGCGCAAGCCTCTTTTTGAACCCCCGACAAAAACGTCCCATGTTCGCTCAAGCATGAACAAATTTTTTTTTTTAATTGCATTTCAAATATAACACCTCAGAGCATCTATTAACATCAAAATATAGATATAATAATTTGAAGAAAAAATATTACAGACTTTTCAAAACTGTCCCGTTATTTTTTATACGCAGTGTATAGTCTATTTCATTTTTTTTCATTGTACTCTGCAAAACCTGAGAGCGATCTTGAGTTTCAATAACTTCTATTAGTATTCAACTTTCTAGGCTACTTCAAGACAGCAACATTCATGTCAGTACATGGAGAAGCAGAAAAACAGGGATGGGGTAGGAAGGGTGCACGGTAAACCCTATATCCAAACAGGAAAAAAAATACTTCTAATGCTATTCTTGCAAATGAGATGATCAGTCATTATGAAACAATACACAAAGGAAGTTACGCCCCCCCCCCCCGACCCTCTTCTGTGTTTGTGCCATAATAATTTGAATAACTTCTCTTGTGGCAATCAGGAAGGTACAGGGGCGGCGATCCTGGGGGCCGGGAGGTAGAGTGCCCCCCCCATTTTGAAGCACTGAAAAAGTGCCCTTTTTTACGCAAGAAAAATGCCCCTCACGAAAGTGTTCTCTGCCCCTTTAATATACCTGAGAATGATCCGTTTTATGCCTTTTAATAGGCGCCCTTTCTCGTATCAGTGCCCCGTCACGAACGTGTTCTAGAAGTCCCCCTTTCAACTGAGAAGGGCCCGTTCTATGTGTGAGCAAGTGCGCCCTTGCCTTCTTGTAAGTTCTTTTCTCGAATCGGTGCCCTTTTTACCCAAGAAAAGTACCCCTCACAAACGTGTTCTGTACCCCTTTCACCTGAAAAGGACCCGTTTTATGTGTTAACAAGTTTCCCTTTCGAACAAGAAAAACAATATTCTAAATTTTAAAAGTTACTACTTATGAAGGAAAAACTTGTAATAATCATACGTGCCTTAAGTTTCATGAGTCATGTGAGTGGGGTAGATAAGCAGTGTGTACAGATGGAGGGGGGCTTGGGGGATCTTGCCCCCCCCCCCTAATTTTTCACGACCAAGAAAAAAAAGAGAAAGGAAAGATAAAGAAAGAGAGATGGGTGAAATATGATATTATTTTTTTTATGATGTCAAAATTAATCTATCACAAAATTGGATTTTCGTTTTAAAAAATGTCAAAATTTTCAAAATCTTATAAATTTAACGTAAGACAAATTTAACCTAAGACTACATATCTAGCCGCCTCAAAATATTTGGCTACATGCCACTGTAAATAAATCATTTGTTTTCTTTGTTTTAAGATAGTGCCTCTTCGAAAAAAAAAAAATGCACTTTTTCCCTGTACCCCCCCCCCCCCCTTTACACTTTCAAATTCGCTCCGCCGCCCCTGGGAAGGTGTAGCTCGGTGGACCTTCGCCGGAAAAGTATTACATACTTAAATTTAAAAAAAAAGTATAATAAAACTGTATGTATTTTTTTTTCAATTTCATTTTAAACTTCAGAAGTACCATCAATACCTAGAAATTTAGATAAACTCATCTTCTTCCTTCAACTTTCAGTTTGCGATGACAAATTTCGGAAAAATGTGACTAATCACTGCGGGGTATTGCGAGAATTTAGGTAATTAATTATTATCAGTTGATGATTTATAAAGTCACAATAATAACTCCCAAATTTATCAATGGAATGATTAAATATTGAATTCAATTTCGGTCTTCACGGACAGACAGTTTACAGTTGGAGAATAGCTAGATATAGTACCGGTACTTAGAATTTCTTGATCAGTCCCACTCATTGATCTCTGTGTTTGCATCTAGCTTAATTGAGTGACTTTATCTGAGAGTGAGACAAGTAAGTCTTGAGACGAGTGACTGACGGCCTCACTCACTGAGCAATAATTCAATGAACAAGGTTTTGATATAACCTTGTTCTCTGTTTCTATTCCCTGTGTGGTGAACTAAGGATGGCAATGTTTGGCTTATTTTCTCTTGTTCTAATCTAGTTTGTATAGTCACGTATTGTATTACCGGACACTATTATGATTCCGGACGCGCATATTACTGCGTTCGAAAACAATTTCGTACCGTAAGACTTCGCAATTCAATTTCACAGAGCAATACACAGAACAGGATTGCAAAAACAAGGCGAAAAAAATCAAATTTTTACCTTATTTATCTCTAAAATGACAGAAATGCTTAAAATATCAAATAACATAGTTTTGCATTAACAATTGATATATTTTCTAACGGAAATACGGGTCTGATCTGCCGAATTTCAATCTCGTCCGCTCCTTCGATCGAATGATGAGGTGTGGTGTATTGTGGGTGATCGTCGACGGCTAGTTCTCAAGGTACCCGTGCGCGAGGTTTACCGTGAGTATAGAGCCGTCGACGATCGGCAGCGCATCGATAGAACTTGATGAGCGTCACGATACGAACGAGCATAATATTGGAAAGTTCCATGAAACATGCAGCTAACAAGAAAAAATAAATAAGTTATCAAACACGAATTTATTACCAATATCTGCTCAGAATCGATATAAAAACAGGAAACAAAAACTTAGAATTTACTCTTGATATGAATGATATAAGAAGAAAAAATCACACAAATTTGTTCTTACATCATTATAATCAAGAATATCTTTACCCGTCCGGCGCGCGTCCGGAATCATGATGTAATTTGTCACGCACGAAAATAACTGTTTTTCGTGGAGGGGTATGCGGCAAGTGCGATGCAAAGAAAATGGTTGGTAAATATAAAATAATTTTACCATATTCATAATTTTCATAATATTTAGAATAGCAAGTGCGAATTTTTCTTGATTGTATTTCCTCTAGTTGTCATTTTTAAAGCACTGAAATAAAGGTGTCCGGCAATAGGATACACTGCCATACTTGTAATTGTACTTTGTAGGCACTTCACTCGCGCGAGCGATCGTGCGGACAGAGCGCAGGACGTAGATTTTTGCTTTGCAGTGAATGGCGAGCGCATTTCTAACACACACAGTTCGCTCCACTCGGCACTTTGGCCGAGTGCTGGAGTTGCATTCGGAATTGCTTGATAAAACAGAGTCAGTTTCTTTATTCCGCTGATTTTGATTGGTCAAAAATTCCTGTGGTTGCTTCGTACACCTTCGGCAAATATCGGAAATAAACAACACGGAGTTTCACTTACCATAGTGGGATGGAAGGACCTAATATTAATAGGCACTTCAGTCGGGCGGGCGATCGCGCGGACACAGCGCTAGACGTATATTTTTGCATTGCAGTGAATGGCGAGCGCCTATCTAACACACACATTTCGCTCCGCTCGGCACTTTGGCCGAGCGCTGGAGTTGCATTCGGCATTGCTCGAAAAGACAGAGTCAGTTTCTTCCTTTATTCCGCTGATTTTGATTGGTCAAAAATTCCCGCGGTTGCTTCGTACATCTTCGGTAAACATCGGAAATATACAAGACGGAGTCTTACTTACCTTCATGCGAGGGAAGGACCTAATATTCAGGTATTTATTTTTCTTTGCTTGAAATCACCTTCTTGTAATAAATCATCGGATCCCTTGTAAACTCGGTCAGTAATAAAATTGTATATTTGAGAACATTTTGTGAAATTCTAATCAAATTTGGTCCGTAGAGAGTTTGCGAATATGAGCTTCAGTTTTGAGTGTCATGAGGTGTTTGTGAATCTGACTCGGCCGATCGAGCAGGGTTGTTTTGAGCGTATACGAACAGCTGTGAGTGATGTCATCCCCACTGCGTTGGGCCTGAGATTAGTCTTGGTATTCAGACACAGTATGTTTCAGCCGTTGTATGTTTTTTTTAATTACGATTTGAGCTCTGTTAATTATGAAAATCAAATTGTTATTTTGAAAATAATTTTGTAGAATTCGTGTGAAATAAGTATTAAGAGCAAAACTGCAAGTAAACTTCAAGAATTTTGTTTGATATGTGATTTTTTGTTGGAATGCGTCTGAATGTCTAGAATATGGTATTCTTAATGAAAGTCGTATTTTTGAATGGCACAGAAAGCTCCTTGCATGAATTTAATTTAGAAATAGGTTTACATACATGAGATGTGTTTCATGAATTCGATATCTGATTTATGGACCTTTGTTCTGGTGTTAATTATTAATTTAAAGATATTATGAAAAAGTAAGAGAAGACAATAATGAGGCAATTAACAGTGATGATGAGACATTAATAATATGAGACAATAAACATTGAGACAATTATGATAATTATTATGATTATAATGATAACAATTATAATTATAATGATAATAATTATAATTGTAATAATTATTGAGACATCAATTCTAGTATTTATTGACAATAATAATTATTACAGTAATCATTATTATAATAAAATAATTGTAATGATAACAATTATAATGATGTACTTTTAATTGTAATAATTACTGAGACAATAATATTAATGAGATATCAATAATAATCATTATAATAATAATACTTATAATTAAAATAAATATAATTGTAGAAACAATTAAAATTATAGTAATTATAATTATAGGCCTTATAATTAATGAGACAATAATAACTATTATTACAATAATACTAATTATTATAAAATAATTATAATGATAACAATTATAATGAAAGTAATTATAATTGTAATAATTACTGAGACAGTAATATTGAAAGGTCAGCAATAATTATTATTATAAAAATTATTATGATTATAAAAATAATCATGATTATAATTAAAGGCCTTATAATTATTGAGACAATAACTATTATTACAATAATAATAATTATAAAATAATTATAATGATAACAATTGTAATGAAAGTAATTGTACTTGTAATAATTACTGAGACAGTAATATTGATAAGTCATCAATAATTATTATTATTATAAAAATTATTATAATTATAACTATAATCATAAAAATAATCATAATTATAATTATAGGCCTTATAATAATAATTATTATTTCAATAATAATTATTATTATGAAATAATTATAACAATAATTACTATGATAGTAATTATAATTGTAATAATTATTTAGAAAATAATATTAATGAAACAAAAATAATTATCATAATAATAATTATTATAATTATAATACTAATTGGGACAATAATGAAACGATGATGAGACAATAATAATATCAACAATTTTATTGAGACCATAATAACAAGACAATAATGAGATAATAGACAATTGAAATCAATCTGTTTTTATTTTTTTCTAGAAATCCTAAGATTATTATTTTAATTCTCTTTCTTTGATTACAAATTATATTCATTGAAAACTTAATTTCTAATGTTCAAGCAAAGAAAATCAATATCAAGTCATGTTTACCCTGTGCACAAACCTACCACAGGGCAATTACCCCCGAAATAGGGTTAGGTTAGGTGTAGATTTTTGGATAGGGGTACAGTGTAGTTGTCCGGGGGGGGGGGGGTAATTGTCCAGGGTGGGTGGGGGTGGGGGGAGGGGAATTGTCCGAGGGTGGGGGGTGGGGGGTTATCGTCCAGGGGTAGTTGCCCTTGAACCAAAGAAATCATATGCCAATATGTCAAATCAATCTGAGTACTTTAAGATTTAAATAAAAAGCTTGTACAATTCCCCATAAGCTATGTATTATAAATGTGCCATGCCCAAAACAAAGAGAATAATAAGATTTCGCAATCTTCTTTTGTCCACAAAAAGGCCTGTTTTTTCATCACAAAGATGACAATAACTCGACTTCTAGATATCGGAATTTGAAAATTCAAACAGTTTTGTGAATCGTAGATATTGAGCCTCATTGTGAGCCCATCAAATATGCTGGAACAGCCTTTCCTAATTTTCACCTGAAGTGCCTAATATTAAGGTATTAATTTTTCTTTGCTTGAAATCGCCTTCTCGTAATCTTCGGATCTTATCTAAAGACTAAACTCGGTAAGTAATAAAATTTTATTTGAGCATGTTGAGAACATTTTGTGCTAGTTGAATTGAATTTGGTTCGTAAAGAGCCAGCGGAAAGGAACTTCAATTTTGAGTGTTGTGAGGTGTTTGTGAATCTGACTCGGCCGATCGAGCAGGGTTGGTTTGAGCGTATACGAACAACTGTGAGTGACGTCATCCCCGCTGCAATGGGCTCGAGATTAGTCTCGGTATTCAGACACAGTATGTTTCTGCCGTTGTATATTTTTTTAAATTACGATTTGAGCTCTGTTACTTATGAAATTTGAATTGTTATTTTGAAAATAATTTTGTAGAATTCATGTGAAATAAGTGTTAAGAGCAAAACTGGCAGTAAACTTCAAGAATTTTGTTTGATTTGTGATTTTTTGTTAGAATGTGTCTGAATGTCTGGAATACGGTATTGTTAATGGAAGTCATATTTTTTAATGGCACCACTAGCGTACCTACGGGGGGGGGGGGGCAGAGGGGGCAGTCTGCCCCCCCTGACGAGCTTGAAAGACCTTTTTTGCCCCCCTGACGAGCTTGAAGACCTTTATTGCCCCCCCTGACGAGCTTGAAGCTCTTTTTTTATTTTTGCTTGTCAAATTTTTTTCTGGTACGAAATCCTTCATTTGTGATTGAAGACCTTTTTTTTTTTTTTTTTGCTTGTCAAATTTTTTGGCGGACGGTTTTGCCCCCCCTGTGAAAAATCCTAGGTACGCCACTGAATGGCACAAAGAGCTCCTTTCATGAATTTAATTTAGAAATAGGTTTACATGTATGAGATATGTTTCATGAATTTGATATCTGATTATGGACCTTTGTTATGGTGTTAATCATTATTTTGAAGATATTATGAAAAAATAAGATAAGACAATAATGAGGCAATAGTGATGATGAGACATTAGTAATAATGAGACAATAAATATTGAGACAATATTAAAAATAATTATTATTGCAATAATAATTATTATTACAAAGTAATTATAATGATAACAATTATAATTATAATGATATTAATTATAATTGTAATAATTATTGAGACAATAATGTTAAGAAATCAATAATTATTATGAAAATAATTATAATTATAAAAATAATTATAATTCTAGTAACTATAATTATAAACCTTATGATTATTGAGACAATAATGATTATTATTACATTAATAATTATTATTATAAAATAATTATAATGATAACAATTATAATTATAATGAGAGTAATTATAATTGTAATAATTACTGAGACAATAATATTAATGAGACATCAATAATAATTATTATTATAGAAATTCTTATAATTATAATTATAGAAATAATTATAATTATAGTAATTATAATTATAGGCCTTATAATTATTGAGACAATAATTATCATTACAATAATAATTATTATAAAATAATTATAATGAAAGTAATTATAATTGTAATAATTTCTGAGACAGTAATACTAATAAGACATAAATAATAATTATTATTACAAAAATTATTATAATTATAATTATAAAATTAATCACAATTATAGTTATTATAATTAAAGGCCTTATAATTATTGAGACAATAATAATTATTATTTCGATAATAATTATTATTATGAAATGATTATAATGATAGTAATTATAATTGTAATAATTATTTAGACAATAATATTAATGAAACAAAAATAATTATTGTTATGATAATAATAATAATTGGGACAACAATAATGAAACGGATGATGAGACAGTAATAATTTTAATAATATTATTGAGACCACAATAACAATAATGAGACGATAATGAGATAATAGACAATTGAAATCAATCTGTCTTTATTTTTTTTCTAAAAATCCTAAGATTATTATTTTAATTCTCTTTCTTTAATTTCAAATTATATTCATTGAAAATTAATTTCTAATATTCAAGCAACAAAAAATCCATATCAAGTCATGTTTACCCTGTGCACAGACCTACCACAGGACAATTACCCCCGAAATAGGGTTAGGCGTAGATTTTTGGATAGGGGTACAGTGTAGTTGTCCGGGGAGGGGGGGGGTAATTGTCCGGGAGGCAGGGGGGGTAATTGTCCAGGGGTAGTTGCCCTTGAACCAAAGAAATCATATGCCAAATCAATCTGAGTACTTTAAGATTTATATAAAAAGCTTGTACAATTCCCCATAAGCTATGTATTATAAGTGTGCCATTCCCAAAACAAAGAGAATAATAAGATTTTGCAATCGTCTTTTGTCCACAAAAAGCCCTGTTTTTGTATCACAAAGATGACAATAACTCGACTTCTAGATATCGGAATTTGAAAATTCAAACAGTTTTGTGAATCGTAGATATTGAGCCTCATTGTGGGCATATCAAACATGCTGGAAACAGCCTTTTCTAATTTTCACCTGAAGTGCCTATAGTTAGACTTGGGGACAAATGCGCCTTGTCCCTTGATTTGTTATTGTCAGTTTCCATTAACGTGAATAATCAGCATTACACACTACAGCTATTCATCATCTTGGCTCTGAAGTAAATTGAATTCTTTTAATTATTACTTATTTATGGATGCTTCTGAAGTCTGAATGTAGTCTAAGACTCTGTATTCAGCTCCAAATTCTGTCTCTTAGGCTTTAGCCTAGGTTAGCCGGATCATGTCCTGGTGCCGGGTAAGCGTCAAACTTGTACTTCACTGGTTCACATCTCCAATACTTATCCAGTCCATTCTCGAAGCTGTGGACACTGGGTGCATTTACTTAAATTCTACATTAAAAATAGAGATTGAAAAATTACAATTTTCTTTTGTTGTGACATTATGTAAATTCTACACCGTACAAAGTGAATGGAGTTGGAAAAAAATGGATGTAGCAAAATAAGCAAGCCATCATCCACTAGTTCTTCAATATTCAACAATATTCTTCTGTTTTCTCAGTCAATTTATTCATACAGGTATACTGAGAAACATAAAGGATTGGATAATACCCATTTCTGATATAGGTTCATTAGATTTCATCAGAATCGGAACTACTGTAGAACTCGGTCATTGAACTAGAACTCCTGAACAAGAAATCGTTCATTGAACTGAAGTACATTCATTGAGCTAGAACTCATCATCAATGGATAAACCAGAGGTCGATCAAGCCATTGCGTCACCTCCTGAGGAGACGGATGGTATAGAAGCGGATGCCAGAGGGTCACATAGATCACCCTTCGCGCTCCTCCATGACAACGCCAGCAGGACCAGAGAAAGATCTTCAAAGGAAGAAACCTTTAGATTCCCAGGGTATAGTTCAAGATCCTTTATTTATAGGGGCATTTTTTAATGATTCATGCTCTATCTTAAAAAACAATTTACAAAGGTATCTTAAAATATCTCCAGCAAAAAAAGTTTAATACACATATATTGTAGTGCTTAGAATTATTAAAAGATCCATCTTTAGCAGAGTGAAAAGAATATATGGGGGGTGGCAAGGGCGAAGGGCAATTCTCCCCCACATTGTTGAAAATAACAATTGGTTGGAGTCTCTGCCATGTTCCCTTATATATTTTTGGGGTTGATGATTTCAGCATACTCAGTTTTCTCACAGTTTTATTATTCCACAGCATTTGGTTATAATGTAACATAATTTAATGACATTATAGCAGTTCACTTTGATCTCAAAGAAATTCTTTCCAAATCATTGTTCAATGCATAAAATGCTAGGTTATGTCATAATTATGCCATCCGTGAAATTGAAAGCATAAAACGCATATGGCCCAATAATTTTACTTAGCCTGGAATCCAGCTTTATGTAAGTTACAACCTCTGGGTCTCCTCTTTTGGATAAAAATAAGTAAGCTTGATCCTTGGTCGTAAATAAATTTTAAAAATCAAATGTGACCTACCACCCCAAAACCACCAATAAGTCGCCAGGTAAGGTTCTCTGCAAAGAGCCAAAATAGTGATTTAGTCTAAAAAAAAAAAAAAAATTAAAAATAGCTTATCTGAAAAAGCAATTCTTCTTCTTCATACTGTGAAAATTTGAAGTGGTGGAGTTGAATACGAGAAAAGATACAAGAGTTTCTAGGACACTACTTGTTCGGAGTGCTTGGAAGTTTCACTCAGATTACATGTATGCACATCTCATGCTTGAGTGAACCCAAACTTCAAGCCTTGTTTTCTCCTTATTTTTTAAGCTCTTGCTGAATTTCCTCTGCATTCAATCAAGTACTTGTAATGGTTATTGTTGGTCAATTTTAACGTATTATATATCACTTTAAAGCTTAGGAAGTAAATTTCAAGCTCAATAAAAATCTCAATATTCATTTTGATTGACTTATTGTTGGTTTTGGGGTGGCAGGTCACAAATGTACACACACACATACCCAAGTGTCTATCGCTACATGTATTTGTATTTTTGTTTTTACATAAACAGTTTTCTGGACTCATTGACAAATGAAGACACTACCCGTCTACTCTACTACAATATGAACCACAAGAAACGTGGCATGGCCGTTATCTTTAATCATGAAAATTTTGACTGGCGTACTGGAATGAACCAGAGAGTAGGAACTAACCATGATGTTGACAATCTCAAGCTTCATCTAGGACGACTAGGATTTCAGGTCTTGGTCTTCCAAGATGCATCGGCTAAAGAGCTTCGAAGGAATCTTGAACTCGGTAAGATAATCTTCATTTTTTAAAGGAAATATAAGGGGTCAAAGATTTTTATTTGAAACTTTACTTCCTGTGAAACTTGTATCTATTATTGGTATAAGGAATCTGCCAAGACTGTTGACAATATGTTTTTACTCTTATCCACTATTTCAAAGCAATAAGAAATGATTAAATCCATTCTAGATCTTAACTCAGGGAAACTCTAAAAATTAACGGGTTTCCAGCAGAGTGTTTTGAAGACTCAAATCAATTACTCAACAGTAGTGGCATTAGTAGTAGTTGTTGGATGAACCACACTTTAATTGGTCTGTCAGAGCCGGGGGGGGGGGGGGGGGGTCACTCAAATTATTTTTTGATGGGGGTGTGCCTCACAAAACTCTGACATGGCGGAATAAGGAACTGACTAAAAGGGTAAAGTACGGGGTCTTGGGAACTAAATATATAACGCGCGGTGTGAAAAACAGGGTCTACGGACGAACGGGATCGTGGCACTGTATAGTGCTGTGCATGCGCTAGCCATGCATGGAGCGGCTACTAGTTATGTGTAGGGAGTTGCGAAGCGGCGCATGCATCCTCTCGCATACGGTGCTCGCGCTTGACAATTTTGGCAGGGCTGGGGAACTGGGATGTCTCGTAACGGGGGTCTTGCGAGCGGGGCTGTACCGCTTCTGAAGTCAACTTTTGTCATTCAGAGTATCTAGAGAACTGAAAATTGTGGTATTGATACAGTATTTTGCTCAGGCATTATTAAAGCATGTACATGTAAATGCTGTCGTTATAAATGAATATAGAGAGCTTGTACAGTATCAGATAAAAAATAAATAAATAAATAAGCAGAGAAGTTTTTTAATAAATAAAAGACGTAAGGGAGTGAATGTATTAAGTTTACATCATCAGCTTCCTCATATGTATACTGCTTGTAAATACTTGGTTTAACTTTCATAACCTCTGATATATTTTTGAGGAAGTTTTCAGCACACCATTATTTGATTTTAATGTATTCATGTAATGAATAAATATGAAAAGGTTATGAATACTCTAGTCACCAAGTTTGTTATAAACAGAATATTACTTTTCTGATTTCAACAGCCGCTAAAGAGGATCACACTGATTACGACTGTTTTATGTGCGTGTTCTTAACCCATGGAGATGACGGTATCATATACGCAAGGGACTCAACATTGGAATTACAAGAGCTCTTTGAGTTCTTCAGAGGGGAGAAATGCCCAACTCTTATAGGAAAGCCAAAGTTATTCTTAATACAGGTATGTTTATTTACAGCCCCTTTCACAATTGGTGGTGCGATTGTGGGCAAAAATTGTGATTGTGTGCAACATTGTGAAATCCCCTGAATGATTCATGGTTTAATCTAGTAAGTTGGCCATTGATTTTGAATGGATTGTTAGGTGAACAATCAAATATAATTATTGTGCTTGTGGAAAAGGCTACAAAGAAAATGGGTGAGGAAAAAAAGTAGATTGAAAAAGAAATAGTTTGTGTGAAAAGGGTTCAAGGTCTGGAAGTAGGGTGGAAGAGAAGATGGATCAGGCAGGAGCTTGTAAAGAATAAAGCGTGGTCACGACAGAAATAATGGAGAGATGGATGAACATCCCAGTGCAGAAAGCAGTGACTCGTTCTTGGTGACTTTAATATTTGATGATGTTAATTATGATGATGATGGTGGTGGTGATGATGATGATGATGGTGGTGGTGGTGGTGGTGGTGGTGATGATGATGATGATGATGATGATGATGATGATGGTGGTGGTGGTGGTGGTGGTGGTGGTGGTGGTGGTGGTGGTGGTGGTGGTGATGACAACGACGACGACGACGGTGGTGGTGGTGGTGGTGATAATATTGGAAGTGATATTGGTGATGATGATGTTGGTGGTAGTGGTGATGGTGTTGGTCAAGATGATGATGATTGGTCATGATATTGGTGATGATGATGGCTATGAAGGCGATGGTGATGGCGGTTTCAATGATGTAGAAGGTGATGATTTTTTTTATGTAGAATATACAACTTCTGGCTTTTTTATGTAGAATATTCACCTTCTTGCTCCATTGTTTTGATTGAAAAATACCATTAATATTCATTTTTTTCTGTAGGCATGTAGAGGAGAGAGACACGAGATTGGTGTAGAGCCCCCCGATGTTACAGATTCCGCTGCACCAGAGGAAGAATGGGTAACTGTAACGGATAGCGGCACCAGACCAACTATCCCCGCAGCAGCAGATATGCTCTTATCATACTCAGTCGTACAAGGTAATTAATTGATTTTAAGTTCCATAAAGAGCAACCTGATTTCCTATTGATTTGTATCATCAGGCATTTGAATAACTGTTCCCTATATCTCTTTCTCTCTCTCTCTCTCTCTCTCTTTCGCCTTTCCCTCTTAGATTTCTTAAAAGCACATTGAGAATTTTTTTCTGAAGTTGAAGCGGCACTATGAAACTATTGTTTGTTATTAATTATGTCTCCTTGCCAGTGGCCGCTAGGGATGATATTCTATTTCATGGATGGATTTAGTTGATTTCCTTCATGTCATATATCATAATTTAGATTAATAATTAGGATCTTTAGAGGTCAATATTAGCATTGTAGTAAACATAGTTTTAAAGATTCCTTCATGGGTAGATATTTTTGATATAAGGCAAGGTCTACTCATCATTTCAGCTTATACTGCAGCAAAAACCTTGTATCAAACAGTCTGTATTCTGAAATAAAATAATAATCTGCAAGGTCTAATCTTGTGTTTATTTGAGATTTCTAAAGGGGAAACTGGAGCCATTGAGGGGAAGATAAAGTTTGATAAAATGAGAGGATAGGGAGATGCCATCTTGAACAAGATAAAATAACAAGCAATTACAAAATTATTATCAAATTAAAGTTAAACCTTATAAATCATTTTACAATTTTTCATGATTCTTTAGGTTACTACTCGCATCGAGACACAGCGTACGGCTCGTGGTACATCCAAGCTCTCGCCAAGGTGCTGGCTCTTCACGGTACAACCATGGAATTCACCGAGATCCTCACTCTAGTCAATCAACTCATCTCGCAACGTGCCGTGGAACGCTGCTTAGACCAACGCATGATAGGCAAGAAACAGATGCCTTGTTACATGTCGATGCTGACAAGGAAGCTGATATTCCATCCCAAGAAATGATGTTTGCAATCCCTTATATGGTAGTGTAGCACCAGCGATATCCGCAAGCACTAGAAACTGTGCAATTCTTTTATAAACATGTTCCCCATATTGTCAAAGAATGGTTGTTGAGTTGTGACCGTTTTATTGTTTATTACAAAATTAGATTTCTAAGTTCTAGGAAGAAGCTAATGTTATTATCAACTTACTGTAGGCCCATATAAGACCCCTTACATGTATATTCTTAGTTATTACCTAAATGTGCACCATTGCCAATGAGATCACTTGATGACTATTATATTATTTATTTTTGTGGATATTCATCATTAGCATTTGTAGTCTGGTGGTTATGACTCATGCCTTTTAAAGAGAGGGTCATGGGTTCAAAACCTAGCCATAATGTCATTCAGAAGGAAATTTATTCACATTGTGCTGCACTCAACCCAGGTGAGGTAAAAGGGTAGCTGTTAGGAATATTCATTCCTGATATGTTTGTATCTGCGAAGGGTGTTGCAGTGGGGCTTCAGCCAGGCTAATGATGATGATGATAAATCATAATAGTAATGATAATTAATAGTAATAATAGAAATAATAATGATAATTAATAATAATGATAATAATATCAACGATAATTTGTGCTCTGCAGAGTGGCTACAAGGCAACTTTTTAAAGTTGCATTCATATCATTATTATGATTATCGTTATTATTACAAATTTATTACCACAATATTAAGAAAAACAAGGACATGTAGGTTACAGTACACCTTGGGGTTCTCTCTCAGGTGCATAAACATGATTAATACCCTGATCAAGCAAACACTCAAGCTGCTCTGACAGAGCTTGAAAAAACCCAAGCAAGTGCTTAAACGCACAAGCGAAATGCTCGCTTTATGCATACGCTTTTTATCAATAGCTTAACCGTCAAGGAAATGCTAGCAGTCTGTTAGCGATTGCTTGAACTTACTAGCAAAAGCATTTGCTTGCTCATTTTTATGCATACGGAATCAAGCAAAAGCCTAGCAAAAGCAATTGCTACTTTTTATGCAACTGACCCATTGTAGCCATGCTAAAGCCGGGATATCAGTATGCAGCGCTTAGAAACATTGTAGTAAGTGGTATATGTTGCATATTAATATTATTGTTGTTATTCAATATTGATTTTACATATGCTTTTCCCTTAATCGATTTTTTTTTTATTAAGTGAATTTGAATTCTAAAGACATCTACTGAATCTTAGAAATAGGCGATACAGCTTCAGGTAGAATTGGTTCAATAGACATGTAGCACTACACTGTTGCTGAAATCAGTAAAAAAAAAATATTTCAAAATGTTACTGCTTGTGAAAATTTTGAAATGCCTGTAGAGTTACTTCCATATATAGATTGTTGAAATGAAAAGCGATTACAAGTAAGGCATCAAATCTGTGCAATTTATATCTTTAAAAATGTAGTATCAAATCATTCATTCTTACCATTTCATTTTTTATGAATTTAATGAAATTCTATTCATTTCCTGCCTAATTTTTTTTTTGTTAAGGTATGTGAACATTTAGACAATTGTCAATACAATGAGTATTCACTCTCTTATGTTCTATATGTTTGTTTCATTATGAAGAGGTACATGTAATGTCAATGATTGCATTAAAATCACAAGTTTTTTGTCAAAAATAACTATTTAATCTCTTGCAAGAAAATGCTGTGAAACTCAAGTCTTGTTTGTGATGACTTCGCCAGCCAGGGTACGAGTATGAGTAGCCATTATCATTAGAAGTAATGAAGTATTAGTAGTATTTTGATTTGCAATACAAGCCACTGCCTTTTAGTTCTGTTATTTTCCTTAGTAATATAAAAGGAACGTTTATATAGAAGGGTAGAGACGTAATCGATTGTCCAACTAAGTAGCGTCCTGGATGATCGTGGTGTCTCAGCTGCAATTTGCGCTTATCAGTCCTTATCAATCACAGTTTGAATTTATTTTAATCTATTGCAGCTCTTTTTCAGACGGGTCTCGGAAGTTCTTCATCTTTTTCCTTAAAAAAAACATATTTTTAATAGCTTTCCCAAAGCTTTGAATTTGTAACCCAGTTTTCTCAAGCTCAGTTTAACTTTGATCATGGTCTCTCTCTGTGGTGAAATTATGGGAAACCAAAAAACGCACAAATGTCATCATTTTGTTTATTTACATTGTATGATCTCATGATTTCATCTTCGAGATAGGCTGTAGAGCCCTTTGAAGATTATAGCAGATGATGTTTACTGTGGTCTTTCCTCATTCTTTAATTATGGGAAGCAAAAAACATCATTCTCAGACAGTTAGGAATGATTTGGGTGTCAAGTGAGCTGATAAATTGAAACTCTGCTGTTAGAGGATTGTGTCAGAATTGGCTGTCCATAGTTAATCCACAACTTTAGACCAGAGTTTAAATTAAACCCGAGTTCTGAATACGGACCATCTTTTATCAGTACAATAGATAGTTATGGTTATAGGCTATGGCAAGCCACTCTGTCCAGTGCTGACAAAACCTGCAGAGAGCCTACAGTCCCATACACAACTGGACATGCAGGCGGGATCAAGAAATGTGTTTTGTGTTTGTGTTCCTAGATATCAGCACTTGCTAGCTTGAGAAACAAAACAAAAATGCTCCTGTGATTAATATGCATTTGGTTATAAATGTGTCCATAGAAAATAAAAAAATCAACATAATATACAGTTGTGCTCAAAAGTTTGTAAACCCCACCAGATGTACTCCTTCATGCCGAGTGTTGAATGTAAACAACAACACTACAGCGTTCGGCGGGCCCAGAGAGACAAACTTTAATTAATGTAATAGTTTATCACCTGACTTCACAATTAAATATCTAAAACATAGCAGAAGCTCGGAACACATTAAATATGTTCATTTTCTGGTGGGGTTCACGAATATTTGAGCAACACTACATCATGTACAGGTTTTTGTATTGATATAGTGCTATTTTTTTGCTGTTGCTTTCATTTTAATTCGAAATATAATTTCTTCATTGCCATGTCATCTTTTGCCTTCTCCATGTTGCGTTAAGAATGTGTGTTTGAGATTTATTTCTCTATTTAGCTTGCTCTTGTATTCAAAGTTAATATATTATTATTTCACTGTGCACGAGAATATTTTTTGCTTCCAGAAGTTTTCATAGCATCCAGTGCTTTGTATTGTAAAGGTTTCTTGTGTTTAATTCAATGAATTGTCAAAATTACATCAGTGGAAATTAATGATTTGTAATGAAAAAAATCATATTTATTTCTTTCAAGTGAAAGAATGTATGATATGAAACACAATTAATTTTTAAGTAATGTAAGATTGCCCTCTTCTTAAAGTTCTGTTTTTAAACCTTGATTTATTCCACCAAATGCAGTTAAAAACATATATTAATAGTCTTTCCTAAGTTAATAGGCACCAATGTCTATCTATTCAATGATCTTATTACTTTTGTAACATAGTGGTTTTTCAGATTCATACAATTAATTGCCAAAGGGAATGTACTCTGTAAATGCTATGATGTTTTATAAGAACAACACCGGTCAGTGTTCTAAGGGGACCACATTCTAAAAGACACCATGAACAAAACACCTAATAGTGTTAAAAGACAACAGATGGAATGTGCTATGATATACCAATGTGTGTATCTAACACCCATGAATTAACTATGGTGTGAAGTGATTGGTGTAGTTCTCTGTAGACACTGATGATGTAGATTTTAACACCACTGTTACATTACAGTGGGAGAACTTAAGGTGCTAACAAACCATCATGAAATATTGTCTTTAGATCTAATTGAGTTTACATATTACT
The DNA here is from genome assembly GCF_037042905.1 of Lytechinus pictus. Taxonomy (NCBI): domain Eukaryota; kingdom Metazoa; phylum Echinodermata; class Echinoidea; order Temnopleuroida; family Toxopneustidae; genus Lytechinus; species Lytechinus pictus. The sequence continues at coordinate 18,059,179 of NC_087262.1, read as the reverse complement.
TTTGTTTAATGTTCATCAAGGTGTAAGCTGCATCTTCCACTGTGACCAAGCCTGACTAAAGTTAAAATATGGCAAGCTGTTCCTGCCAAAATTTACTTTAAAGGGGAATCCAACCTTGGCCATAAAATGATGTGTTAGGATGGAGAAAAATAAATTAAACAGAATGGTGACAGTTTGTAAGAAATCGGACAAGCAATAAGAAAGTTATAGCTGCTTTAAAATTGAGATCACTAATACTATGTAGATTTCAAATTGGCAACTGGGTAAGTAAATTATGACAAGGGGCAAGGACAACTTTCCCATAGGCCATGTACATGTACTTTATTATCAGGGATTTGTGGTTTCTCTTAAGTACCCATTCCCCTGGGGCCGTAATCTAAATATAACCCAGGTAGTATATTGTTTTATGTCCTCATGGAAGAAAAATATAATTTGAAATAAAACTTTTGGGAAAAATGACATTTTAGCCATAATATGTATTGGAGTACATGGAAGAGTAGTCCTTGCCTTACATCACTATGACATCACATATGCGGCCAATTTGAAGTCTCCATGGGTATAGTGATTACCAATATTTACAACTTTTAAAAATTCATAACTTTCTTGTTGTTTGTCCAATATTGTTCAAACTTTCACCTATCAACTTGTCTGATTTTTCTTTTCCTTACAAAAACAAGTTTTTATTTGGGTTGGATTCCCCTTTAACACTGTTATCTAAGGTGTGTGCAAATATTCTAAAAATTACGGTTTTGAAATTTTTTATAGACAGTTGTTGGAATTTCTTATAACAGGTTTTTTTTCGGATGGTATAGAAAGCCTGGCATACTTAAGTTAATTTTTAATCACCCTTAACAGTTGTTATTTTTGCCCCCCTCCATTTTTTAGTGGCTACATGTATTTGTTTGGTCTGCCAGTTGATTATTATTGTTTCAACTCATAATTGAATATTGGTCTCTCAGTTCTCTCAGCTTTATTCATCTCGATTTATTACGCATCTATAGAGATTGATAGTGAAATGTTTTACAGAAAATGCAGAAAAGTGTAAACAAGTTGTATTTAGTTGTGATATTTGTTTCATATAATTCATTAAATGGGTCACATATTGATTAAATATCATCCAATTACATTAATCATGATTGCATTTTTTATGGAAAATGTAGGGTGTGTTCAGTGTTGATTTTCAAATTTAAACAGCAACATGAATCATGATTGAAAACTCAATTACAAAACACAGAACACAAACACGATCAGCAGTGCACTGTTAAGTATCAAAAATATAAAGCTGATATAAAGTCTTTAATTTTTCCGTTTTCGTTAGCGCAGCTTTAGTGCCTAGTGTGACTCATCACAAGAAAGATCAGTTCTGGCACCTGCTTGTGTAGGCTTCCACTGCAAGAGCAAATTTAAAGACGTTTCAAAACTCAATCATGTTCAATATCGTTTTCTCGATGGTGAAGGTCGTAAGATATGAGATGATCACGTTTACAAACGCATTTTTTTTTAAGTTTAAATTTTCCTCTGAATCATGATTTGAAAGATGTTTACGTTTAGGACCAGGAATGGAGGACATACAACACACCCTTTGTTTCTCATATCAGCGTTTTGTAATCACGTTTTCAATCATGATTCATGTTTCCATTCAAATTTGGAAACCAACATTGAACACACCCTTAAATAGTAAAAAATTGATACAATCACATTTGTGACTTTTAAAGTTTGCAACACATCAATTTATAAGTGGTGGTTTGTGCATTTACTATCTGAAAATATTTTATTTTACCTATGTTTCTCTTCCATGACAGGTATGGTACTCTGTCCTAAAATTTTATTTGTAAATATTAGTGGTTGAGATAGTAGGTTAGTTTGCCAATATATATCATGTTTGCTACTGCTCGCTTTATTTTTAGACTGCTTAATTTTAATTATCTCAGGTATGAATACAGTAGTATAATAATGGGTCACTTTGTCATTCCTTACTGACAACAACCTTTCTACCCTTCTATTTTTCAATAGCATTGTCAAAGAATTCAATCAGCAAATTTATTATATTTGTTGAATTTTGTAAAATTAGTACAATTTACTAGCAAACTTAGCTTCTTTCTTTTTTATTCTGATATTAAAATTCATAGTTAGATCACGTTCATTGTGAAGCAATGACTACTGAATTACTTAGGATGTACTGTACAAGTAATATATTATGGAATGATAAGAGTATATGTTTTTTTATGTTTTCAGTACTTGTTATATTATACAAATGACGCAATTAGTATTTGTGTATATGACATGGCATGATTAATATTGAGGTCACAAATGAGACGGAAAGGTAATATATTAAATAATTGAACAATTTAGCGGGAAAGGTAACATAATAGTGTCCTCCTTTTCTTCTCTGTTTATTTTGTTCTCTCTTTCCCCATTCCTCCATTTCTTAAGCCCCACTTCTGTCTTTTGCCACTCTCTCTCCCCCTCTCTCTCTCTCTTCTCCTTCCCTCTCCTTTATTTGCCTTGTATATTTCCATTACATAATTCGAACTACTTAACAGGTATATAGATTAGGTAAACCAAGTCAAGTTTGCATTTATTCCTCAGAGCATGCTTCATAAATAAGCGTTACTTATTTATTGATAAATGTATACTAGTATTTTCTTCTGGATCTAGTTGTGTAATTGAATTCTATACATTAGATATGTGTGTGTTTTTAAGATATTTATTTGAAGTGATTTTGTGTATTACCATAAGATTTACTTTTGAAAAATTAATAGAAAAGTTACATTTATTGTGGCCAAAAGCTTAGCCTCATGCAGGTCTTTTTTTAGGGGGGTTGAAGTAGGATTGAAACAGACACAGGACAAGTTAATAGTTTTTAATATTCCCATCATTCAAGTAAATTGTAGAATCATGGAGATATCTGATCTCCATGGTAACATCCCTGAAGTTGGAAATGTATACGCATCCTCACACTACATGTTCTTTGATATCTCCATGATATTCATCATTGGTTCGGATTACAATCATATCTTATGGCTATAGAAATAAGTTCAGCAAACTACAGTATTAGCTTTGGGGAAAACAGATACATATAGTTCTTCTGGGTTGTATTTTCTTATTCATTTATTTTTTCCGTTCCTGGTTTAATTACCCAGAGTGATCTCTTTAGTCCGTAACTGCTTTTCAACAGACCTTGTAAAAATTTAGAATAGATTATGGCATAGGTAAATGATGAAAATCACAATAAATAGTAAATAAAGAGATAGAGTGTAAGCTAATTGTTTTTTTCTAAAAATGGTCGTCAGTTTATTTAATCAGAATCGATAATGGTTATGTTTTTATGTTCTGTTGTTTGGCCAAAATTTGTAGAATATTCTGTAAGATGGAATTATTAGAATTTTTATCTCAGTGAATGGTCTGTAAGTAAGTTCATAATAAATGATTACTGTTTTACAAATAATGGAGTGTTTGTTTGTTTATTTGTTTGTTTTTTTGTTTGAAAACATCTCAGCCTTGGAGAAGTAGTGGAAATGATGAGAATGATGGGAAGATGGACAGTGAGAAGGAAAAAGAGGAGGAGAAAAGGAAGGAGGAGGAGAAGAGGAAGAAGAAGGAGGAGGAAGATGAAGAAGAGGAGGAAGAAGAAGGAGGAGAAAGATGAAGAGGAGGAGGATGAAGAAGAGGAGAAAGAAGGAGGAAGAAGAAGAAGAGGAGAAGATGAAGAAGAGAAAGAAGAAGAATACAGTAAATTTGTCAAGGGGGATGGGCAAGATGCAAACAAATTTTATAAGAAACTAAAAAGTGAGTGAGCAAAGCGATCAAGCATGTCGTGAGGGTGCTTTTGCATTTTCCAAAGTGAAATTGGAGGATGTTGTAAAATAGAAATTAGGAAACAAACTAGGGGAGCTGCCCTCTGTCCCTCCCCCCCCCCCCCCGCCAACCATTTAAGGGGAATCCAGCCTTGGCCAAAAAATGTTGTGTTGGGAAGGAGAAAAATAAATTAAACAGAATGGTGAAAGTTTGAAAGAAATCGGACAACCAACAAAAAAGTTATAGCTGCTTTAAAATTGAGATCACTAATACTATGTAGATTTCAAATTGGCAACTGGGTAAGTAAATTATGACAAGGGACAAGGACAACTTTCCCATAGGCTGTGTATTTTATTATCAGGGATTTGTGGTTTTCTCCTAAGTATCCATTCCCCTGGGGCAGTAATCTAAATATAACCCAGGTAGTATATTGTTTTATGTCCTCATGAAAGAAAAGTATAATTTGAAATAAAACTTTTGGGAAAAATGACATTTTAGCCAGAATATGTATTGGAGTACATGGAAGAGTAGTCCTTGCCTTACATCACTATGACATCCCATATGGGGCCAATTTGAAGTCTCCATGGGTAAAGTGATTACCAATATTTACAACTTTTACAAATTCATAACTTTCTTGTTGTTTGTCCAATATTGTTCAAACTTTCACCTATCATCTTGTATGATTTTTCTTTCCCTTATAAAACAAGTTTTTATTTGGGTTGGATTCCCCTTTAATGAGGAGCAAAGAACAGACAAGAGGAAGAAAAATATATAAAAGTTACGGAAAGAATGGCATTGAAAGAGAAAAAATTACATCCCATTTAAAATTAATGGTATTTTTATTTTCAATACAAATTTTTCCCAATCAACTTAGCATTTTATTAACTTTCTTTTTATTTTCATACTTATATCATAACTTAATGCATACAAAATAAAATAATGGCAAGCCAATGTTATAAACGTAGGTTTAGATGTCACCATATAATAATATTTCGTAAAGAATCCAGTCATGTGCATTACAGTAACACACCGAGTTCTGAGGGAAAATTACATGCATTCAAGATTGAGCTTACGTGAGGCCCTGTTATTACATTTTGAAAAGCACAATATTCTATAAAAATGGGCTCCTATTTTTTGTTCCTTTTCTCAGCTGTTTTCTATTCCATGCAGTTTCTTTTTGAAATAATCAAAATCACAAATGCATCAAAATGGGGGGGGGGGGGGCTGGATGGAAAAAAGGGGGATGAACAAGAATTCCAATTTTTGTCTCACCTGCATAGCAGAGTGAGACTATAGGCGCCGCTTTTCCGACGGCGGCGGCGGCGTCAACACCAAATCTTAACCGAAGGTTAAGTTTTTGAAATTACAGCATAACTTAGAAAATATATGAACCTAGTTCATGAAACTTGGACATAATAGTAATCAAGTATCACTGAACATCCTGTGCAAGTTTCAGGTCACATGATTAAGGTCAAATGTCATTTAGGGTCAATGAACTTTGGCCAAATTGGGGGTATTTGTTGAATTACCATCATAACTTTGAAAGTTTATTGGTCTAGTTCATAAAACATGGACATAAGAGTAATCAAGTATCACTGAACATCCTGTGCGAATTTCAGGTCACATGATCAACGTCAAAGGTCAATGAACTTTGGCCATAATGGGGTATCTGTTGAATTACCATCATAACTTTGAAAGTTACCATCATATCTCTGTTAGTGTATTGGTCTAGTTCATAAAACGTGGACATAAGAGTAATCAAGTACCACTGAACATCTTGTGTGAGTTTCAGGTCACATGACCAAGGTCAAAGGTCATGGATTTTGGCCATGTTGGGGGTAGTTGTTGAGTTACCATCATTACTCTGTTGTTTATTGGTCTAGTTCATAAAACGTGGACATAATAGTCATCAAGTATCACTGAACATCTCATGCGAGTTTCAGGTCAAATGACCAAAGTCAAAGGTCATTTAAAGTCATTGAACTTTGGCCATTTTAGAGGTAATTATTAGATTGCTGTCACAACTTTCAAAGTTTATAGATATAGTGTATAAAGTGTGGATATAGGGGTAATCAAGTATCACTGACAAGTTTTAGGTCACATGATCAAGGTCAAATGTCAATGAATGTAGTATTGTATCATTATATGAATGGTGTTTTTTGTGAATTATTATTTTATAGTAGTTTTCAAAGTTAGCACTGCTGCTATATTGAATCGCGTGATGTAGGTGAGACAGCCAGAGGCATTCCACTTGTTCTTTATGTATTAGGTTCCTTGAAATCAACTAACAGTATCAAAAAGAACAAGTTCAACCAAGTCTAATTATTTTTACTGCGATCTCATCTCCATCTTCATGGGCGCAAATCGAGATCTAGCAGAACGCACACAGCCTTGCAGTCTAGTTTGTGTGCACCTGTTACCCAGCGCTTTTCATCACTGCGCAGGCACCTTTCGTGGGGAGACTTGTGAGTGGTCGCTCTGCAGCATAAACTCAGCTCTCATTGGTCAGAACTTTCATCACGCTCTTTCGCATTACTGAATGTCTCCCTCTTTTGGCAGAAATGAGGAAGAATAAAACAAAAACTTCAGGGTTCAAAAAGTCACTGGCCAAATTGACTGTTCAGGTCTATGGTTCAATGAACTGAAAATGAACTGGTCAAGTCACAGTTTTACCAATCCAAACATGTGATTTTAATTCGTAATATCTCTTTCATCTTCATCCAGTAGGGAGTAGGGGCTGAGCCATTCATAATATTAAGGGGGTCACTGTCACAAGAAAATTGGTCTTCAAGAAAAATAATTTCAGTGGCGTAATGAGCCAAAACCTTTTGAGGGGGGGGGTAAACATGGTGTATGGGGCAAATGTTTTACATTTAAAAAACAACAAACACCTCTTCAATATGAAAATCTAATCAGATATAGTTTGACATATCTTCATAAAATAATATCACATTTCTCCCCCTTTCCCTTTCCCCTTTCTTTTTCTTGTTCGTGGAATCTGTTGGGGTCCACGCCCCCGCCTCCATACTGTCCGCCAGTGATGCATGTATAATTTTCAGAATAATTGAAATGGGTAAAATCGACTCAGGGGTGGGTGGGGTGGTTGAGGAAAACCAGAATCAGACAACATAACTAAAAAGATACAATTTCTTTCGTGGAAATATATGCACAGCTTAACCCCCCTCCCCCTCCCCTTGCCCCTCTTCCCCCGACGAAATATATATATCTTTTTTTTAATTAACGTGTCAATATACGCTAGTGATGAATCTGGAGATGTGGTAACTGGAGAAGGAATGACAGGAAGAATTTAAAGAAGGAAGAACTTATGATCAAAAGAAAGAAAGGACAGAAAGATAGAAGAAAGAAAGGAAGAAAGAAAGAAAGAAAGAAAGGAAGGAAGGAAGGAAGGAAGGAAGGAAGGAAGGAAGGAAGGAAGAAAGAAAGAAAGAAAGAAAGAAAGAAAGAAAGAAAGAAAGAAAGAAAGAAAGAAAGAAAGAAAGAAAGAAAGAAAGAAAGAAAGAAAGAAAGAAAGAAAGAAAGAAAGAAAGAAAGAAAGAAAGAAAGAAAGAAAGAAAGAAAGAAAGAAAGAAAGAAAGAAAGACGAAGAGGGGGATTAAGGGAAACAAAAAATGAATAAATAAAATGAGAGAGTAGGGGGAGGACAGTGTGTGAATAGAAAGAAGGTATTGATGAGATGGGAGAGAAAGATACAGAAGGGAAGACAGAATGGATGAAACACGGAGGATGAAAATGAGAGGAGAGAGACGAAGAGAGACGTACACGACAGAAATAGACTGAGGCGGCAAGGTGGGGCTATATTTGAACATGTTATTATGTCAACTCAGATCACTATTTTCCACAACATTCCAGGAAACAATGTTTCCGCATTTTAGTGTGTTTTTTGTCAAGGAGAAAAAAACCGTGAAAAGAGGGATTATCGTTTTTGCGGAAGCCAGACTCTATCCATGAACTTCAAGCACTGACCAGAAAAACAATTTGCAAATAACGAATTGATCATAACCTGACCATAGTCTTTATAATTTGCGCTATTATTTATGTTTATGATATAAAAGTACACATATTCTGTTTTACAAGAACTGAAGAAAAAAGATCACAATCAAAGCAGTAAAGAATATACCCACAAATTATTGAATGGGTGATAAGTCAACTTTAAAAGATAAAACAAGGTTGTTGTTGCTGTTTTATATGAGGAAAAATGTTGTTGGGGAAAAAAAACAAAGGAAGGCGAAAAGAGAGATTACATTTAATAAATATCTTTAATTATATGATCTATATTGTTAAATGAGACGACGGAGAATACTATGCCTATGGGAACAATAATCAAAATTGCATAATTTTGAATGGAAAATCAATTATTCAGGCCTATTCATGTCATTCGATTATTTGGTCGATTCAGAAACACAAAATAAAGTATGATTAATGTCATTTATGAATGCCTGGAGGCCTATTTGTCAATTTTCTAGATTGTAATACATGTAATATATACATAGGGATAAAATTGGGAATCTCCATGTATAATTATGTTTGTTTGTTTAACATTGACTATGAATCAATTAAATCAAATCAATAAGTTTATCTGACATAAAAAGAAAAGAATTATAGGAATAAAATACCAAAGACTCTAAAGAGGATATTGTTCTTGTTCTTGTAATGTCTGTATATAGCCGCCCCTGAGTACTTGGGATCGTGAGAAATTAATGAATAATATGGCATGACTCAAGCGAACCACCAAGTTGTTTACCCCGACCCAACAAAAGCCTCTCTTTTTTCGGGAGTTGTTTTCGTCAAAAAAAAAATCGGAGCGCGAGAGGCTTGCTATTGTGGTGCGATTATGGCGTACGGTTCAATGAGTTATGGTTAGTGCAAATAGTAAGATGGCCGACACACGGAGCACCCTTCTGGAGTGCTCCGTAAAAATCCGGCAAGGGAGAAAGGTAAGAGTTTTAAATCATCTTCTTGGATTGTTCTAAGTGATCATTACGATTGGATCTAACATTTCTCCATTTTTCTTTCCTTTCAGTGGAAAACAAGATGGTGTGTGATGTCGAGACAAAGTCCAGTTTCGGGTAAGTCCGCTTCTTTTTTCCTCTCTCCTCCGGTACTCGACTTGTTTTTCTGGTACCGGCCTTTTCAAATCTGGTCTATTATATTCATGTTTAGTACCATTCCACGATCCAATGTATATGTATGTCATCATTTCCATTACATAAGAAGACTGAACGATGTAACGTACTTTTAGTGAGACTTCATCAGAGTTATCATAATTTGAACCAGGAATTTGATTTTTTTTTGGGTCTACAAAACCCTGTTGATATCGGTCTAGCTGCCCGGTGAAACATCGGGGCATGTTGGTGGAAGCGGAGGCGCTGTTCACCTAAAAAGTTAAGTGGTAGACATACCATTTTGGCGTTTTGCCATCAAATTTTCATTGACGTCGGTGTTCATGATATGTGTAGTAAAAACAGACATGAAGAGTCAAATTTCTTTCTTTTGAAAATCAAAATGATTAGTTTGTGTTCAGTAGACCATCTACTCTGTAAATATTTTGATTTAACATATTGATTAATTGATTTTTAAATTATGAGTGTAAAGGTTCATTTACGTCACATGACTAGACAATTGATTTTTCTGGAAACAATTAGAGTAGAAGAATTATATGGTATTATCTTGACTCTTACTGCAAGTAGTATTATTAAATAATTAACCAATTTAAATAAAAAAATGTCAGTTTGGGACATACATTCAAGTGTTTCATAAGCATTGCTTTTTGTTTGTTATAGCCTATAGTTTAAGAACAATTCTATCAAAATATAGTTTTTTAAATCGGTATATTCTACATCATAGTTTGATTCAGTTGAATAAATAGTGAGTGGTCTATAATTTCATTGAAATTTTCATTTATTATTTATAAGATTGGGGTCTAAAATATAGGCCCATTCACATTAATAAATGTTCAAAGTGGAATCTCTTAGACTTGGGTATTTTCTTCATCATATATTATTGTTATACTTAGGATCTAACAAATCCACATTTAGATAGAGGGGAAAGTTGTCCAAGATTACAACACATTTTTGCAAATACACATTCCTCCTTTTGAATTGTACTTGTATTATATGTCTATATTTCTTTATATTGAATTTCTGGTAAAGGGAGACTTCTCATGCATGATTTCAACCAATTATATAAATTATCCCTCAATATGCCACAATCCTTTAATTTTCTAGAGTCTAGAAAATTATCTAGACCCTATTTTTAAATGTACATTGTAATAAGAATAATATTGAAAACAAATAAAGGTAAAGCTAAACTTTATTTCCAAATCAATTCAAAGTATTTGATAAAAAACATGTAATCACAAATCAATAGAAATGTACAATAATAGGTTAAAAAACACAGCAGAAAACATAACAAAAGTACAATTTAACACCAAAAAAATTGCAGTGTATTTGATTGATCGGAAAATGGTGTATGAGAAAGCCAAGGTATGGCTTGTATAAAATACACCAAAAGATATTAATAACCAAAGAATTGAAAACAAATAGTAATAACATTAAATGACAAATAATAGACGCAAATACGGCACGAGTGGTAAAGAGGAGTATTAAAAAGGTGAGTCTTATATTGTTTTTTAAAAGAATTATTATGTTGGAGGTTGAATGAGGTTAGGTTTAAATAATTCCATAAAAAAGGGTCAGTGTAACATTTATATAGCACTTAAATTAATACAATTTTTCTAAGTGCTGCATACTATTACCCCTGCTTGAGCACATCGTCCTTTCTTTGTATTAGATACATGCTGTATAATACTATAATGTCTTCCTTTTCATAAAATGAACCACAGAAAATAAGATATGAGAAAAGGAGGAATACAAAAGGAAATCCTTTTGAGGGATGAGTGTTAATTATCATTAAGATAGAATTGCAATATTTTTTCAACAATCAGAGGTTATTTTACTGTCGATTTCATCAGGAATGCAAAAACACTGTGTTGATTTAGCACTAAACTTGTAGCAGACCTGCAAAGAAAACCCCCAAGAAGTGTCAAAACTAACACCAGTTTCAATCAATCTGGTATTGTTTTAATACTGACTGGTGTTGTCCCATAGGCATATATATATATATATATATATATATATATATATATATATATATATATATATATATATATATATATATATATATACATATATACACAGATATCCGGCAGGTGTTAATTAACACTGGCATTTTTGTTGTGTAATAGTCCAAGAATCATTTGTAGTATTTGACCTTAAATGCCTGCCCCATGAGGCATATGATTTATTCAACAAACCAAACAAACCATTTACAAAGGTAAAGTATATGTTTGATCCACATATTTGTGGCAATATAAAACTCAATATTATGGACATTTTTAATAAACCAAGAATGACTGTGACAACAAATGCTCTACTACTAACCAGGTTTAACCTCGAGTTGGCGTCAGCATGTTCAGATTTGACTTTTGTACACACTTTTGATACCGTGAGACGTTTGTTTGCTTTCTAACTCATATGGGTATGTTTACTTGTATCATGGATCTACTTGATGAATGTTAGATTTTTGAAGGTCAAAGGTACTAGTATATCTTGCAGTACAAATTTGTAGGAGTAATGCTTAGATAATAACAGAATGTTCTATGTATGAATTTACTTTGAATATAACAACAAGAAGACAAAAATAGAAGTAGACAATGTATATGTTTGAAATTGAAATACAGTATTTATGACCCTGTTTTCAAACCATAATTTTTATGTGTTGTGAGTGACAGAAAAGTAAATGTTTTGAATAAGTGTGACCAGTTTTTTAATTTAGTCTACATGTATTTGAGTCAATAATTTTGAGAAAAATGTGTCATAACGTGCGTCCAAGTCTAATTTCATCTTCGACATGAAATTAGAAGATTACAACAGATGATGATGATGACAAAAAAAGTTTGTAAATAAAAGTTCATCTGAACTTCTTCCTGATTGAATGTTAACAAAATTAATTTGAATGTTTTTTTTTATTATTATTATTTTTACTGAAAACGGTCCCTTGGATGCCATGCATGGCTAATTTATACATGTATGTCTAGGACAGGGAGTTACATTTTAGGTCAAGAACATAATCATAATTCTTGTGATATATTTCAAGTTCGGTATTTGCATTTGTGGTTTGCCTCATGGAAACAGGTAGCATAGATTGAATTGTTGTGTTAAAAACTTACCTATCAATTACAAATTTGTAATTGAAATTCAGAATTGGTAGTGTTTTGGAGCACTATGAATTGGAAATCAATCAATAATATTCCAGTTCAAGACCTAAAATATATCCAGAATTTGATTGCAAATAAGTTTGACTTCTAAATCTATTAGTTTGAGATTTTCAAACTAATTTTTATTTTTGGATTGGTCCCTCATAATCTAATCAGACAGGAACCCTAAAAGGGATATGGATTTAATTTCTGTAAGTTAATACGAACCTGCTACAAGAGCACTCTGCTGATGGGTTAAGATGATATAAAAAAAATAATTAACCCATATTTCCTTTATTATAATGCTCTTCTTCGAGTGTGGAGAGTTCATATTCAAGCCTGATGTGCTTGTAATTCTCATTTATTGTGAACATACATGTATATAGTGAATGTTCATTTGCTCCTGCAGCCCCTGTTTTATGGAACAAACTCCCAATTCCCTGAAAATCAATTCGGTTAACAAATTCAAAACAACCTTTAAAACCTTCTCGTTTAAATTGTACCTAACCTCAACAAAGTGAACTCACCAACACATCTCATCCTCTCCTTTATTTTCTGAAGCGCATAGAGACATATGTGTTATGTGCTACACAAAAACTGACTATTATTATTATTATTATTTAGCAAGACATCCATCTTCATTTGCCTCTCTCCACCCAGGTTTTGAAGTGTGTCTAGAGAGCATTGGTTGTTGGGATAGGAGTAAAGCCAATTATGTAAAGGAATCAGTGAAAGATTTAGAGTTGGGTGTTGTCTTTTTTGTGTGGGGGGGGGGGGGAGTGGGGGCTGGTAACTTCCTCCGGCATTGTATTAAAATTCTGGGCTGGAGTCATATTGCTTTGAATACAAATGCTGTTGGAAGAATGAGTGTACATACTACATAGTGTGGCATGCAGGGTTGTAATAAAAAACGTTTTTTATTAAAAAAAACAAATAAAACGTTTTTTATTGTTTTAAAACGTTTTAAATCGTTTTTAAACGGTTTTTTTTCCAACGAATGATGCAATTTTCCGTAAATCAATTAAACTATACAGTCTGATTTAAGCTCTTGATGTTTTAAATACATTTTTGGAGTAAGTAAAGAGAAGACTACAATTTTTGTCACTGAATTTCCAACAGAAAAGTTAATATTTCCCCCCAAAATTACTAAATCATGAAAATTGAATGCCCCAAAAACCCCCACTAAGATTGCTATTTTATAAGTTTATTCCTCATACATGTACATATACATGTAGTCCCGGGGCATTTTGAGCCTTGTCAATCAAGGGGAGGGGGGGGGGCGAGAAGAAATTGCACAGTGGACGGAAATGACATACTGCAATCTATTGGGTTTCAAAGCTTAATTTCATTAAATCAAGAAATTCTTTATGTCATTTGAATCAATTATGCCAATTTTAGTTAAATCTAGCCCTTGAACTGCTTATTTTTTCATTGAGGAATTGAGATCAAATGCATATAAGAAAAAAAATTAGTATAAAAAGTTTTTTTTACTTTTTTTTTTTAAACAGAAATTATTGGCAATAATTTTAATTTTAAAAAAGTACAAATAATGATATAATAAATCACGTTTTTGAGCAATTTGCGGTCTGAGGTGCACTTGTTGTGTAATATCATAAATGCATACTCATGCATGCATCCCAAAATAGTCTTTTGTTGAATGATATGACGTGACTGTCATGTTTATAGATTTATCATATAAATTTTTGAGGGGGCCATTAAGGTCCCCTGGGATTGTTATGGTTAAGGTTTGCTAGCTGATTATCTTATACTGTTTAAAGTACTTTTCTTCATCTTTGCCAAGCGCAAAGTTTCACCTGCTTTCATGTGTACCTTAAGAGTACGATGTCAGTTTTACAGTCTATTAATTTTCGCCTTCCCGCACAAAGGCCGTTAGCGCGCTTTGCGCTTGCGCGTCGCCTTCCCGCACAAAGGTCGTTAGTGCACACTGCATGTCGTCTTCCTGCAGAAAGGCTGTTAGCGTGCAGTTAACAGTGCGCGCTAACGGCCTTCGTGTGGGAAGGCGATGCGCAGTCGCACTAATGGCCCTTATGCAGGAAGGCGGTGGTTTCTAAAATATTATTATGCTTGTGCAACACTTCCATTTCATTCAAGTTTGTATTTGAGCTTATTTTAAGTAGTGTTTCTTTCCCTGTCCAAAAAGTGAGCACAACACTCAGATGTTTTTGTTGAAATGAGAATATTCTTAATATGGATTGATGTACATAATTGAACAGGTAGGAAAGGAACATGACAAAGCAATGGAGAAGGGGAGAATAAAGGGGGGAAGAGAAAGAGGAGAAAGAGTGGTGTTGAGAAAAAGAGTGGTGTTGAGAAAGAGTTTTATTTAGTTAGAATAAAATAGTACACCACTTCAGAAAAAAAAGTATGAAAAAAAACATTCATCTAAAATCACATCCATGCAAATTTATAACACACAAGTCTATGCGGTGTTTTAAAACACGTTTTTTTTGTAAAAAAAACGGGTGTTTTAAAACGCGTTTTAAAACATGTTTTAAAACACACTGTTTAAAACGTGCCAACCCTGGTGGCATGCAACATTAAATGTACCTCTATTTGTCTTTAAAGTTGGCAGATATTGATCTTGTAAAGAATAAATAAGATTAGTAGTTTTTTTTACCAATAATGAAGGAATACATGATTAGGGACAGTGATTTTGTGTTAACTAGTAAATCAAAACAGAAAATTCATTTTGGTTCAATACTTTGCATGGGAAAATTCATTTCATTTCCCTTGGCAAAATGGAAGTCCTATGTATGCTGTGTACATTATATATGACCTATGTATGCTGTGTACATTATATATGACAGATTGGTATTTCCATTTGAGATCAAGTTTGGAACCGAATGACTGGTTTTCAGAAATGAAAGAGACCATTTTTTCAACAACAAGAAAAACACTGTCTCTCCATGATATCAGAAGAAGATATTTTACTTTTAAAAGGAAGATATATACTTAAGGAAGATATGAAATTATTAGGTAAACTGCTCCAAATGTTTGACCACTTTGAAATCATCACTATGCTGGTATTTCAGTGTCTGGATTTCTAGTTATTGAGGTGATAACTATGGCTGGTTTGCCTTGCTTCTTTCTATATAACCCCTCCATTATGACCCATCTCCAGCGTGCGACATTGTGCCATTCATGTTTCCCCAGTTATTACTCATTCCTTTTGAAGGTTGTATTAATGTCTGGATTACTTATGCTTCCATGCCTACAAATATTAACGTGTGATCTACTAGCACCATACAAGAACATGAACTCAAATATTATTCCAGCCGAATGCGCAATTGGCAAACGAAACAGGTCGTTCTTATTTTCTTGTATGCCACTGTAAAGGAGTGATAAGTTTGTAGGGCGGTATTTTTTCATTCATTCCATAGAGGTGCCAATGTGTTTGAACATACAAAACACACAAGACCTGTGGTTTTGTTGCAGCGTTCACCGTTGTGTGGGGTACCTATGGTTTTCAATCGGGGAGAGGTGAGCCGAGACGAAATTAAAAAGGAAGAGAGGGAACAAATAAAAAAAAGCTGGAGCAAATGAGAGAAAGGAGACTGGAAAAGGGAGAAAAATCCAAGTTTAAGAAGCATTTGGGGGCAATAATCCTTTTTGGGATAAAGTGGTGGAGATGGAATGTAGTATGAAAAGGGAAGAGAGTTCATAAAGAGAAGTTATGTAAAAATAAATGAAGGGATGCATATTAAATATAGTCAGATTAAAGGACATAAATGCTCAATTGTGGCATATTGTTTAAATACAGACTCGGTTGAGTACACAAGACACCCATATCATGCCATAGCTGCAAAACTCATCTCTTAAATCAAATTCCCTTCGCAATAACTGTAATTTTTTGTTAAGATTGAACAAGAAGCTGAACGACAGAAAAGATATTAAATATATTATCATATTATGATATTGCAAATTATTATAAAAATCTAAAATAAGGATCACCAATATAGTGATTATTGTTAAAACGTATGAAAATTGAGAGGAGTGTGGAGAGAGGAAAATAACTGATTTTTTTTTTGTGGGGGGTCATGCAGAGAGAGCAAAAACCTCCCTGTTTGCTAAAGAGCAATCCATTGCTTTCAACAAAAAGCCTCTCTTTTGTAATGAAGTGTATATGCCCTGGGCATAGCATTTCAAGTTATTGTTGGGGGAACAGGGAGACTTGGCAACAAAAAAGATCCTGTCTTTTTTAGACTCTCCACGCTCCTCACCCCTATTCTCTTTACAAATAAAAACCAATGTGGTATTTAGCACAAAGTAAGTTTTATACAGACGTGTATGCCAGGAGACATGCCTTCACTTTTAGCATCTAAGTCCCTTTTTACCTCCATGCTATTGGGTTGATGTGGAGTGATTCTTAAAGCCTGTCTAAAGTTTTGATTAAGGGTCAGTAATGTGAATTCTACTGGAGTATCATTGAGCCTACAATGTGACAAAAGCGTAGTAGTCATTGAATGCATTTTTTACCTGTTTGAATTCAAATATGGCATTTTTCTGGCCATTAGGGATTTAAATTCAAATCTAACGCCCTTGATGGTTAATGTTTTATTTATACATGTATTTAAAATAGCCAATTGAGCTCTTGCTTTACATACCTGTATTTAGTAATTGGATATTAGAAAGCTACTGAAAAGGGTAATATCCTGAAATTTTCTGCCCATTCTATGCTTGAGAATATAAATAAGGCAAAACTAAGTAGATATTTTATTTTCCTTAGGCATCCGATCAAATGAAATTCTGATTTAAATCATAAATTTATCCAATTTAAATCATAAATTTATCCAATAAAACAATTGTTTTGTTTATATCCATCTCTTTTGTAATGAAGTGTATATGCCCTGGGCATAGCATTTCAAGTTATTGTTGGGGGAACAGGGAGACTTGGCAACAAAAAAGATCCTGTCTTTTTTAGACTCTCCACGCTCCTCACCCCTATTCTCTTTACAAATAAAAACCAATGTGGTATTTAGCACAAAGTAAGTTTTATACAGACGTGTATGCCAGGAGACATGCCTTCACTTTTAGCATCTAAGTCCCTTTTTACCTCCATGCTATTGGGTTGATGTGGAGTGATTCTTAAAGCCTGTCTAAAGTTTTGATTAAGGGTCAGTAATGTGAATTCTACTGGAGTATCATTGAGCCTACAATGTGACAAAAGCGTAGTAGTCATTGAATGCATTTTTTACCTGTTTGAATTCAAATATGGCATTTTTCTGGCCATTAGGGATTTAAATTCAAATCTAACGCCCTTGATGGTTAATGTTTTATTTATACATGTATTTAAAATAGCCAATTGAGCTCTTGCTTTACATACCTGTATTTAGTAATTGGATATTAGAAAGCTACTGAAAAGGGTAATATCCTGAAATTTTCTGCCCATTCTATGCTTGAGAATAT
Source organism: Lytechinus pictus (assembly GCF_037042905.1). Classification (NCBI taxonomy): domain Eukaryota; kingdom Metazoa; phylum Echinodermata; class Echinoidea; order Temnopleuroida; family Toxopneustidae; genus Lytechinus; species Lytechinus pictus. The sequence goes on along the minus strand of NC_087262.1, from coordinate 18,041,679 downwards.
AAATAAGGCAAAACTAAGTAGATATTTTATTTTCCTTAGGCATCCGATCAAATGAAATTCTGATTTAAATCATAAATTTATCCAATTTAAATCATAAATTTATCCAATAAAACAATTGTTTTGTTTATATCCATCTCTTTTGTAATGAAGTGTATATGCCCTGGGCATAGCATTTCAAGTTATTGTTGGGGGAACAGGGAGACTTGGCAACAAAAAAGATCCTGTCTTTTTTAGACTCTCCACGCTCCTCACCCCTATTCTCTTTACAAATAAAAACCAATGTGGTATTTAGCACAAAGTAAGTTTTATACAGACGTGTATGCCAGGAGACATGCCTTCACTTTTAGCATCTAAGTCCCTTTTTACCTCCATGCTATTGGGTTGATGTGGAGTGATTCTTAAAGCCTGTCTAAAGTTTTGATTAAGGGTCAGTAATGTGAATTCTACTGGAGTATCATTGAGCCTACAATGTGACAAAAGCGTAGTAGTCATTGAATGCATTTTTTACCTGTTTGAATTCAAATATGGCATTTTTCTGGCCATTAGGGATTTAAATTCAAATCTAACGCCCTTGATGGTTAATGTTTTATTTATACATGTATTTAAAATAGCCAATTGAGCTCTTGCTTTACATACCTGTATTTAGTAATTGGATATTAGAAAGCTACTGAAAAGGGTAATATCCTGAAATTTTCTGCCCATTCTATGCTTGAGAATATAAATAAGGCAAAACTAAGTAGATATTTTATTTTCCTTAGGCATCCGATCAAATGAAATTCTGATTTAAATCATAAATTTATCCAATTTAAATCATAAATTTATCCAATAAAACAATTGTTTTGTTTATATCCATCACATCACAGCATAATGAAATGGAATATTGACAATTTGATATCAAGTTTTGGGGGGATTTAGCAAAAGTAAACATAGGCCTTAATTGTGTGAGCACTCTACGATATCTTGTAAAGTGCATCATGCAAGATTGTCTAATTCTCTTTGAAGCCCATTAAAAGCTTTGGTAAATAGTCAAACCCAATGTTCCTGTAATTACATAATCATAAATTACATATTTGTATCATGAATATCACATCAGATTTTTAAAGACATTCATACATTATTTATTCTGACTGTATGGGGGCTCAGTCTCATCTCATTTCAATTCACGAAACTCTTAAAATCATGGAGATTCATCGGGTGAGGATAAATTTGTCAAAGAAATTCCAGTAATTGTTAAACTGTAAAGTGATAAGAACAAATCCATCTCAGAGTATAGCAACACGTCAAGAATATTACATTCCACACCAGTGTTAAATTCAAGGTGTTATTCCAAAGCCCTTTAGTGTTATTAAGACACATTCAGTTTATTATTTTAACACCATTGGGTGTTACAACACCACAGTGTATTGTAACACCTGAAGGTGTGGTGTTCTCAGAACACCAGCTGTTTTTTCTTAACACCATAGTTCTTTTTACAAAGTATTGGACAAAAGGCTTAAATTGGACCAAGTCTTGGCTCCAAAGACAATACTGGCAGTTATTCACTCTTCTTGTATAAGGTCAAGGGTCGTAGGGTCATAGTTCCACATCTAATGTAGATCTGGAGCCCGTGACACAAAGCTTAGCAATTATCATAGAACATTTTTCTATTATTGATTGCATTGACCACAATATGCAATCAATTGTGGAAATCAAGCGTATGATTAATCATTAATCTTTGTGTTACGGGACCCTGTTTAGGTTCATCATCTGAAAATAACTTGAACCAAACTGGAGTGGGCGCAATAAGCATGAATTAGGGGAAAACACTCTGTAAAATTCAGGCGAATCAATTGTTATTAGATTCAGATCTAGGTAATTTCTTACCTTCATGTAGTTCAAACAATTCATGCATTGGGAACAATAAAATATATATCTGAAGTAGCTAGCACTTTTCTCATGTTTTAGTAGTGATAAACCTAAATTTTATCATTTCAAAATAGTTTGTAATGTTTTGAATTCCAAATTGATCATAGATATGGTTTTGGGAGATGAGTGCCACTTTTGACTACCCATAGTTAGACCTCAACTAGAGGGTAAAGTACTGATTCTTCTTTTGCCAACTCGTCCCCTCATCACATGGTCTACCTTTATTTAGTCTAATGCCATTCCATCCATCATCATTTCATATAGCAACCATTTGGTCCAATAACCATTTGGTCCAATAATCATTTTGTCTAATCACTAGTTCGTCTATGACCATTTCGTCTAATAACCAGTTGGTCAAATACCCATTTTCTTTACATTCATTTCGCCCAGTTACACTTATCCAATTAGACCAAATGATTTATGTACTTTAATGGCTATTGGACCAACTGGTTATTAGACAAAATGGTGAGTGGACAAAATGGCAAGTAGACCATGTGGTGAGTGGACGAATTGATGATCTATAGGCCAAATGATAGAAGACGAGTTGGTAATTAGACGAATTTGCATTAGACCAATTGGAAATAAACCAACCAGAGTTAAGAATATGTGCCACAGGTTTTAGATACCTTTTCTCTACCTGTTGGCCCATATGTCTCTGATACACAAATTAATTTGAATTGTACACTTAATATGAATTCTTTTTGAGTGCTTTAATAGTAGCCACTCATGGGGGTGAAAATGCATGCATGAAATATTAAATAAATTTAACCTGTTTTATTGAAATTTAAGCGTCTTTTGTGACCGAAGGGGGTGTATCTACACATACAAAGTATGAGGGGAAAAAATTGTAAAGGAGAATCCCTCAACTATTCAACAGGTATAAAGCAGTGTCAGTTTTTTCAGCCCATTAACTTTGATTAGGGTTCCCAGAGAGACTGATATGCACTGTCTCCTCTCCATTCAGAATGCCACACTCTGCAGAATTGATTTAAAGAGATTTTAAAATATTGGTTTGAATTAATGAACGGTTGAATTTTAATTGTCCTGTGGTACCACAACAAAAGCTTTTAGTTCACCGTCCTCTTTTCCTGTATTAATCTCCCCCTTTATTTTACAGTATCTTACAGTATTAACCCTCGAATCTTGTGTACGTGATTCCTGCATGCTCTTGATTGAAATATAAAAAAATTGAGAACTTATTTAGGCTTCATAAGGCTCACAAGGATTCTCCTTGTTCAAGTCAATTTAACACACGAACAATGTTGCAAAGTTCATGAAGTCTTACTAGTCTGTAAAAAATAAAACAATGCAAACAGGGGCCGCGGAACGGTTTTCAAAGTGGGGGGGGGGCTGACCATGCTAAAAATCACAATCATATGGTCATTTTTACATTTTTGTACATGGTTTTGGAAAAAAGTGGGGGGGGGGGGGCTGAAGCCCACCCAGCCCCCCTGGTTCCGCGGCCCCTGGCAAATATTCAAAATTTAATTATTTTCTGACAATGTTGGCATGTGAAATTGAGCTTGTGTCAAAGTCCTTTTACTATTAACAGCAACTTCCCATAGGACAGTTTTTTTCATCCATGGTAATAGTTTGTTCATTTCATGTATGATTTAACATCAATTTTGCTTTGGTATGTTGAATATAGTTGTTTGGCACAATGTAAGTCCAGACAAACTGCTTTATAATGAACCTGTGGTTTCATAATGTCACTCACTGTTATGTATTAGGCCTATTTTTTCAATTGAAAAGTGATTTACATCTGTACTATTGAAATCTTCTCATCCAGTTGGCAGAAAACCCTTGAAATCATTGCAAATTTGCCACATATTCTATAAACAATAAATTAGATCATTCAATCTTGATTTTGTGACCACCTGTCCTTGAATACTATATTATTATTTCTTTCCCCTGAATATTACAATGGAGCTGGTGCTCATGACATTTCAGAAGAATCAGGCCCATGAAGAAAATGACATATTTTGGCTAAAAACACTCGGTCTAAGCTTGGACTTAAAATTCTTTGTCTAACACACTAGGTCTAAACACATTTGGTCTAAAACTCTAGTATGCTTTTCACACTGTACTTTTTTTCCTTAACCCCAGGATATTGGTGGGGCTAAGGGGGGGGCCTTAGCCCCACCAATTTCCCGGGGTTAAGCTTAGCCCACTTTGTTTTCACACTACGTTTTAGCAAAGTGGGCTAACACGGTAAATAGTACGGTACTATCTGGCCCTGCAAAAAAGCAGGGTTAGCCGGCTTATATGCTTTTCACACTGTACTTTTTTTCCTTAACCCCGGGAAATTGGTGGGGCTAAGACCCCCCCCCCCCTTAGCCCCACCAATTTCCCGGGGTTAAGCTTAGCCCACTTCGTTTTCACACTACGTTTTAGCAAAGTGGGCTAGCACGGTAAATAGTATGGTACTATCTAGCCCTGCAAAAAAGCAGGGTTAGCCGGCTTATTGTGGTGCTAGCACCACAATTGCGGTGCTAAGAGATGCAGTGTGAAACGAAACTGGGCTAAGGAAAACTGGGGCTAAGCAATAGCCAATCACAGAAGTCGAAATTGCACGTTAATCACGCTCTGTATGGTAAAATCATCAATATTCATGAGCTGTGGGATAGTCCGGGGTTAAGGCGTTAACCCCGGCTAAGCAGATATTATGGGGTTAAGAAAGACAGTGTGAATCCAAAAAAAGATAGTATGGGGTTAAGGATAGTCCGGGGTTAAGGATAGTCCGGGGTTAAGGATAGTATGGGGTTAAGGAAATTCAATGTGAAAAGCATATCAGTATAAACACATTTGGTCTAAAACTCTATTGTCTAATGCATTAGGTCTAAAACTATTGGTCTGAAACACTTGGACTAAATCTTGAGTAAATACTTGATCCAAAAGCAAGTGGTCTAATAATGCATGAATTCCTGTGCAAAAGAGTGTTATCATAACGAAACCACCAGATTTCATAATGGACCGTTCCAAGCATTTTACAACGTGGTGTGTTGTGTTCAATTAACACCAGAGGTAATTTCTTTCAGAACACCAACTGATGTTGCTCATTATATTTTTAACAGTATGCATATACAGCCATTTTGGTGTTTGACTAACAATTGATTTTATATCTAGACGGACCAAGAGCTCGCCTCAATACAGACCCTTTTTTTGTTCTCTTGACAGGCTTGGGCAGTCTTTATGGTCAGATTCCTTTTTCATGTATTTCTGATATTTTACAATTTATTTTATTTTATTGGTTACCTGAAGGCTCAGACTGATTTGTGTTTGCAAACTTTGCATCAATCTTGTAAGTGTTACAAACCTTTTGAATATGGAAGACAGGGATGAAAATAGTATGTTGGATTAGCCGTTGACTCATCTGTAAAGAATTGGAAGGTCATCACGGTGTTTTTGTTTGTCCAAGATGACCCTAATACTCCTCTTAATACTAAATTGGCATGTGAATTTGAAATTAAATCTTGCTTGTTATGTCACGTCATCGCTTTGTTTCTAAATTGAATGTGAACTTTATTGGTCATGATTATTGCCTTTAAAGGTAAATGCTAGTTTTGGTGTACGATATCAAAATGAGTTCGTACAGAATCCAATGAAATGACCACCAAAGTGTCTGTTTGTATAAATAAATCGCATGTGGCAAAGGATTCTGGAAGAAATTGTGTAATTGCTGAGAAATCAGCAAATAAGCATAGGATTCGGGTAGAGCGTCGGGCCCGACGCTCAAAGCAATAATTATACACTGTCCCACGTGCGCTTATCTGTGTTGGGGAAGTTCAGTCTGAACATTATTCAGCGTAGATTTCAAGATTTCACAAAGTTCAGTTTATGTAACTGTACCAGATCTAGATCCTCGATGATATACTGACAATTAAGCCTGGTTTTACAGACTTTCTCATGAAATCAGTGTTTACTGCAACTACTGGAATTTCTCTTTAAGCCACATCTGATCGAACTGTGGACAAGATTATTCTATTTTTTGTAACTGTCTCTTCATTCATTTGTAATTAATTCTAGATTATTCATATAGATATTATATATTTATATACCTGGTAAATCTATTATTGTTAATGATTGACTTATAGATTGATTAATTAATCATTAATTTTATTATGAATCTTTATATATATATATATATATGATAATTTCAAGTATGCATAAAATATGCAGATTCTGAAGTCTTCCTAACTGCTAATTTGAAAAAGAATGAAAAATTCATTAAATTATGAAATTTATCAATTCACATTTGTATTGTCAATAATTCAACTTGGAACAGTTTAATCATATCTCCATGCAATTAATCATGATCATAAAATTTAGAAAGTGTTTAAGTTGAGCCCATACAACTCAGAAATCAACACACATAACTCTGGCAATACCAGCGATGTTATAATGCTTTATATTGTTCTATTTTATTTTTGTAATATGCTTGTTTGACTAAGTTTTGAATGAAAAAATGAATGTAAAAACAAAGATAGATTCAAATGATGACTGGCAGGGAAATTGAAAACTTGTTATATAAAGGATATGTATAAATGATTTGAATAGCTGCCATCCTATTTTTTCTAGAAATGACTGTTTTCTTGAAGGCATTCACCAAAATAAAAGCCTTTCTTCTCACTGATGAGATGCTTATTCATACCAAACTTATATGATCTCACTGTGTAAACCTTTGAAGGGTTGAACTCCGCTTCATGGCTACAAAGTTTTTCTTTCGTTTTCCATTCACTCGTTTCACATGAGTTCTTTCTGCTGCTAAGATCCAAACAAAATAAAGGCATGATAGTCTCAAAATTCAGTCCTTGTGATGACATATCCCCTTTTCATGTTTTTTTTTAAATCATGAATACTTCGCATGAATATAAGGAAATAAATATGGAGAAAATACGAATATTTGTAGTTTCCTAAAAGAGACTAGTATGAATTGTGTTTTTGTGTTGAACTACATGTATTGCTTGCAAAATACTAGGTATGTGTTCTTCCCTTGTATTTTGGGAATATTAATTATTTATTGATTTTTTGTCTGAAAAATCTTATGACACAATATTAAAAATGGAGTCCATGGTGCTTAAAAACAGTTGTGAATTTGGATGATGTACAGTATTTATTATTGCCTGTTGGTTGTCATGAATTTTCCTCTTTTTTTTAAGGAATGAAAGCAAAATATTCAGCATAAAATATATATAGGAAGACAAGAATGTGAAAAGATCAATGAATTTGATCAAATTTTTGTTTTTTATTAAAGTTCTATCTGAATATGATTTTATCTGTTCTGCCATGGATATGATTCAAAAGTTTATCACTTTTATGACATTTAGAAAGTGATTAAAATGCCGTTACTGTTGATGTAATAAAAAGAACCTTCATGTTTGATTTGCGTGGCCTGAAAGAAAAATATCAAAAATTTAATGAAAAAATATCGATAATAATAATAATACTCATTTCTATATATTGCAAGTTACAATTAGTGCTCCAAAATGGTAGAATGAGAAAGAAAGAAAAGAGAAGATAATCATGTAATTGGAACCTATTGATGGAATATAATAAAAATTGAATATAAACCCTTACCATTAGATGAAAAATATATTAAAAAGTAATTTGAGAGGCAATATTGGTATTTCTTTATAAAAACCTGAACCATGTTTTAGTGTATAATCTAATCACCATCGCTTCCATTACAATTGTGGGTGTTTTTTTAAACAAATTGACTTGCAAGCATAACTCAACTCAATCTACATCAAATTTCTACTCTGGACATAAGTAATTTCATTGCTATACATTGCAAGTAGTATTACAGTGACTAAAATTTACCAAATACCATGTTTTCTCCATACCAAAGTTTAGATGTAAAATGAGTGTAAACAAAACACTAACATTTTGACTAAAATCACTGATGTGTCATATCATTGGACATGTGGATTACCCCAAGTCCATATGACAAAGAAATACCTCGATTTCAGGGCATTGTTCAAAACGAAAGTGGATTTCAAGTTGATGGTTGTGAACGATAATGTTCTACCATACACCAGTGGTGCTTATTATAGTAAAATTACAAAATGCATATTCTAAACTATGATTCATAATGACATATACATATGAGTATACATGTGTTCACTTGAAGTTTAAACTTGATTTTCAGAATATTTTATTTTATCTGTGAAATCCTAATTTTTCAACAGCTTAATTGTGATAATTTGTAATGAATATTGAAAGAATTTGAACAATTGGTTGTCAGGTTTTGATATGGTTTGGTTTATTTTCTTTAAAAAAGTATTTCTAAAGAAAAAATAATAGTTTATACATTATCATTTCGCAGTTGTAAATTTAATTTGTATCTGGTATGTTACGTCTGGAAGTAGAGTATTACTATTAACTGTGTTCAAATCAGGATTTATATTCTGATAATTAACTTCTCTGTCAAGGTTTTCTTTTTTATTAATTTAACTTGATCCCTTTTTAATGTTGATTTGATATGAACTTTAAATATTGATGATATCAATTTATTATTTTGGTAATTCTCATGTGCAAGGCACTGGTGCAGATTAACACGATTTAATCTTGAATTTTAATTTAATTAATTATGACCATGATCTTGGCTTTACCAAGACATTCACCGAAGTATGGAGAAGAGAAAGAAGATTGATAGTGAGAAAGACAGGAAAAAGGGGGGGAAGAAAGATGTGTATTCTGTAACATTAAACCATTCAAAGAAGTGGTAGATTTATATTATTGAAGAGAAAGACTTCCACACCATGTACACATCATCCAGAGCAAGGGAGAATGAATGAGAGAGAGAGAGGGTAGAATAAAAGCGGTTTGTAACGCCAAAACTAGCGAAGCGGCCAGAGTGGTGCCTTAAGAGTGACCCAACTTCCCTGTTTACTAGCAGTCTTTTGTTGTCCTCCTCTCCTGCTATTGTTATAAGAGACTAGTGCATTCCAAGCATATATGTAGTCAGTGGAGTTGTTTGTCAGCATTGCCTGGCCGTGGTACCACTATTGTGTCCCCTGCCTCAACCGTCTTGGCTATTTTAAGAGCCTTCCCGTGATTACAGGTGTATTATGGTGGTGGTGGTGGTCGGTGGAGCGGGCGAGTGAAGATGCACTGATTTGGGTCTGCCAGTCAGTCATGTGGGCAAAAGAAGACGGCCACTTGATGATCATGTGCTGTGGGATAAAGACTATTCTTGAATGTTTTTAAGCTGTAAAATTTAATTTCTTTCTTCATTTCTAAGAAAAACATGGTTAACCTTACAAAAGTTTTATTCAAACAATCCTCAACTTTGATGTGTTTCGTATTTACATATTAAATTGTTCATCTGGATAAGAATAACCCAGGAAGAAGAAAAAATAATTGTACAGACACTTTCAAGATCTGTGTCTGAAAAGTCAATAAGATTAATGCAACACATGTTAATAGATATGGAATAAAATTGGGATGGTGTTTCCGGTCAATTTATTTTTCACTTTTTTCAAGCACTAAATAATGATTTTGGGTTGTGATTTATTTTTTTCAGACTTCATTTTACAACATATCACAGACACAGGTGATAAATGCGACCTTGCTGCTTAGATTTTTTAAAGTCAAATCATAAAAAATATCAACCAATAACTCTAAGCTTCAACCGTTTAAGAATAAAATTCAAATCAATATTTGAGATCACAAAAAATGTAAAAATATTTTCAAAGATTTCATGGTATCGCATTTGTGGAGTGTGTAGTGAGACAGGTAAAGGTGACCAGAGGATCAAAGATCAGTATTTAATCCCTCTTTTTTTTTCTTTACTGATGTGACTAAGCATGTTTTGGGAAGATTACTTTGCAACCAAGGAGTATTAACTCCAATCTAAACAAGTGCACAGAAAGAGAAATTAGTATATCCTCAGATATACGGTATACTACTAATATTTTCCTGGTATATCAATGCATGGAGCTTTAAAAAGAGATGATAAATGTAATACAATGTTTTGTATTACATTTGAATTTTGGGTCTTCTTTTCTCATGAACACAAGCTAATTTTTACTCCTTTTCCTTCATGTTATTTGGTTTTGATTGCCATCGAGATTAAAAACATGCATTTGTATTGCAGTAGGGAAGGAATAATGTATGAAATTGCTGTATGTACAGCATTTTTTATATCAAAGAAACTGAATTGAGTCAGCAGTTTTTCACTTTTATTTTCAGAAACCTTATCTTGTCAGGTATAGGGGTGTATTCATCAGAGCCATTATTTGAGAGAGTTCGGCTAACCCGGTTTCAATGGGTTCCCAAAATGGCGTAATTTCTTTTGAATTGCATGGGCTTGCCTAACATAGCATTATGTGCCATGTTGGTAACCCATTTGAACCAGGTTGGCCCAACTCGATCAATGGCTCTGGTATTCATCTTTTTTTTAATTTGAGTGAAAGTTTTTACTGTAAAACATAACATATTTTCTCCATTATATTCTCTGTAGAAGTGTATTAATAAGTAAAACAAATAACTCATAAGTCTCTTCTTCTTTGAAAACCTTATTAATGTATTAGACTATTTATGGTACATTTATCAATTTTCAATTTTTATGAAATGTGCAAAAGCTTTGTATGTGAAAGCAAACACATTTTCCCAATCATATCCTTCTTGTATATGAGTAAACAATTTGGCCTATTTCATACAAACTTTTTTTCCTGAAACCCAGTGGCGTAACAGGCGGGGGGCAGGGGGGGCAAGTTGCCCCCCCCCGGCGGATTTCACCGGGAAAATAAAAGAAAAATGGGAAAAAGAAAAAAAGGAGGGAGAAAGAAAGGGAAAGGGGAAGGAAAGGGGAAAAGGAAAGGAGGAAAGGGAAAGAGAAAAGTGAAAAGATAACAAAGAAAAACTTTTTTTAATGGGAAAGGAAGGAAAGCGGGAAAATGTACGAAAGAAGAACATTTGAGAAAGAACAAATCATTGAGAAATAGGCCTATGTAATGCAATAGCATGGTGGAAAATAAATTTAAAGATGGCAAAATGGCAAACAATAGCGGGAAACGAAGGTAGAATGTAATTATTCAAAAGCTAAATTGGAAAACAAAGAAAAGGGACAAGAAAAAAAAACAATAACACGACCGGGCTGCCGATGATTGAAATTAAAGAGCGGGAAGAAAGATGGACTGCATACAACATTGTGCTATAAGCTTGCTAAATTTTATGCAAATAAGCTATCGGGGCTTTGCCCCAGACCCCACGCAGTAGGGGGCTCTTCATCTATAACCTTCAAATGGCTCTATAACGCCCCCGTTCAATCACGTTCAATCACTGGCATACAGGAGGAGGGGGGTCGTTGTTCCACACCCAAGAGGAAATAAAAAAAATTATAGGAGACAACGTATAATGAAATGAATGGAAACAATGAAATGTGTTATTTGCTGAATATAATGGAAAAATCTATCACATAATTAGAATTTGATTTCAGTAGGCAATTTTTTCCAGCTCGCTTTGCACGCTAGCGACTTTTTACAAAATTTTCCCACATTGCTATGTTTTGCCCCCTCAAAATATTTGGTTCATTATGCAACTGGGTTTAATAAATGTGTTGTGTAAAAGCTATATTCTGTATATGCCCGCGATTTGATTAAAATTACGGAAATCTTCGAGGTTTAAATGGCTTTGATATCAAGAAGTTCCGGGGGCTCCGCCCCGGACCCCAAACGCGTATGGAAGGGTTGGGCCATGGCCCCAAAAAGTTCTACAGACAAGAACAACAAAAAAAGGAGGAAAGAAAAGCAAAGGAAAATTGAAGGATATGATTTTAATTACTGAAAATAATGTCAAACAATAGCTCAAAGTTAGATTCTCATGAAAAGTTGATTTTTTTTCTCGCTCGATCGGGACTTATATATAAAGCAGCTTTTTAGCACATATGCTATACTGCGCCCCTCATTGTTTTTTTGTTTTGTTTTGTTTTTTACTCTTCACGCTACTGCCGCAAAGAATCCTGTTCACAGTGGCGTACAGACCACCGTGACAAAAAGGAATCTAAAGAGAGAAGAATGAAATATATTATTCTCTGGATATCATGTCAAAATCTATCACAAAATTTGATTTTTGTATTAAAAATGTGAAAAATTTTGCTCGCTCGCTTCGCTCGCTCGCAACAAAAGATATATTCTGGCCTTCTCAAAATAGTCGCCTCATTACACCATTACGCCTGTTCATACCATGATATGACCAGGAAATTTTTGGCTCTTGCCCCCCCTGGCCACCGACCCCTGTTACGCCGCTGCTGAAACCTTATTATTTTGATATATAATATGTCTAGACATTAAATTATTTTTCATATGTGCGTGAATATTTGAATGCTAAAATAAACATATTTTCCCCATCATATCCTCCTTATAAGTGGGCAAATATTGATGTTATTTGACAAAGAATGTGGTGAATAATTTGACACATTTTGATCAACAAAGAAATAACTGAGATGCAGTGAAGTAAAGCCTTATTCTTAATTGTAAGTTTAATTGACAAGATATTTTCAAAATGTGTAATATAGTGGGTGATAAACAAACAGTGCATATCTCCTTGTTTCTTGTATAGTATTTTAAAACTTGTATAGAATTATCTTGTACAATCACTTCTTAAACTAGTACAATGAGATCATTTTAGATTTTGATAAACCCAGAGCACAAAATTGATGCGTTTTAAGTCCCTGAATACAAGTAAGTAGATGTAAATTTTGTATAAAAAATAAAATAAAATACCCAAATTACAACAACGTAAAGTTTGCATAGATTTTAATAAAGGCAAACAAATGTGTGGATTAGGATGTATCAAGCCATCTTTGTGATAGAAAATAATAATTTTCTACTCTTGTCATATTATATTTGGCTCCCTTTTTAATGTTTGGAATACCTACTTTCCCTATTTAATTTAATTGATGGAATTTACATGAAAAAGTGGGCTTATGATGCTGCTTTCTCAAATGGATATTACTCTTTTGCTATAAAATAAATTGCAAAACTCAATATTTTCCATTTTAATTGAATTTTAACTATTTTGCTTGTGTAATTTTAGTTTATAATCTTAAAATGATAAGCAATCTTTTGGAGATCAGGGGAACTGTCTTTCACCCAAAATACACACAATTAAATCTAAGAAAACTAGAAAAATTGTTACTTTTTTAAAAGGTTTGGCAACAAAGAGGCCATGAGATTACAGTTCAACTACAACACAAGGACTATTGACTCTAAATCTTGTGAAACATACCATTTCTAGGTCTGATATACGTGTTTAATCTTGTAGGCAGTTCAGATTAGTTATTTGGGAAACAGTTATGGTTCAGTTCACACAACAAACTATCATGCCAGTTGTGGTAACGATCTCAAAATGACTTTTTACAGAATCCAATATAATGACCACCCAAGTGTCTGTTTATATGAATAAAAAATATATGCCAAAGGATTCTGGAAGAAATTGTGTAATTACTGAGAAATAAGCAAAATAAGCGCGGATTCGGGCACTTCCGTCGGGTCTTTATTCCAGCAATAATACACTGTCCCACGTGTGCCTATCTGTGTTGGCGATCTTCTGTGTGATCCTTTCTCAGCTTAGATTTTATGATTTCACAAAGTTCAGTTTATGTAACTGTACAATATCTAGATCCACGATGATATAGTAATACTTAACCTTGGTTTTACAGACTTTCTCAAGAAATCAATGTTTTACTGCAAATCAATGTTTTACTGCAAATAAAATAAAATAAGGTGATTAGGTTTAGATGTAGGATTGTGGTTGGATTTTATGTTTCACTTAACTCTTTGTTCACCTACAATTTCCATGAAAGTAACTTCTACTATTAAAAACAATTACTAGATAAAAATAACGCTTCCTCGGCTTCTCATTCAAGACTTTTTTATTGTTGTTCCTTTAATTTCAATGAATATATAATGACATTTAATTTTCAAATGACACATAACAATAAACACATATATCAATGCCTGGGGATTACCAAAAAAATGTGCAAAACTATTAAATAACAAGTCATTCAGCCATGTGAACATAGCTTCTAACATGAAGGGATGTTATGTGTGAAGCTCTCAGAAATCTTTGCTCATACATGTACATACTTCATTGAGCTTATACTACTGCACTCATAAACTTGAAACATTTTCTTTTTTTTATTGTGAGTACTGGCTATTATAGTGCAGCCCCACTGGGATATGCAGTATATGGTCAGTGTATCAAAAAGTTATGTAGGATGTTCAAGAATTGTTACTTTGAAAGCTTTTGAAATGCAAAATCTTCATTGTAACTAAATGTATAGTTTAGTTTAAGTTGCTTCTGACTGGGTATTATAAATTAAAACCTGGGTGGAGAGTGGCAGAATATAAAGTTCTGCCAAATGATTCTGGGTGCTGCAAAATTGACACTGAACTCAAACCATGAGATCCACTGTCCAGCGACATGTTAACTAGACTCCACGACAGCTGTCGCTAACTTTTCTCGACCACCGACCTTTACAAATCTGGTTGGATACATACACGGGTCTAGTTCCACCTGAGCAATTTATTCTAGGAATCTACCCATGGTGAAAATATATTTATAGCGCTCTCTTGTACATGCATATTTATAAACAGGTCTGTAGATCTGTTTGCATCAAGTCGGTGTCTTTAAATTACCCCCAATAAAACGGTTATACCGGGCTGGTATCACTAACAACAACACAAAAACATCGCCCCCTAATGGTCTTCAAGTATTTATGTCGGCTACCTGTGAACCTTGTATTTGCTTTGTGACACTCGAGGATAAGTACCACCAAATTGGCAATAGTATCGGAAAGTTTGAATTAAGTTCAAAAAGATTTGTAGTAGTCCCTTCTGAGAAAAGTTTTGTGATTCCTTTTAGAAGAATTTTCCATAGTGAAGAGGAGCTTATAAAATGTGGTTAATGGTTATGCTACAAAATAGTTCATTTCCATTCCCTTTTAATTTTTCATATTTTCCTCCATCATGTTCCTTAAGCTCATGTATGCTATATATATTTTTAATATTTCACTTATTTCATTAGGTCTTTGTCACACTCTTTTAGCAACAGAGATGAACTTTGAAATTACAGATTTTAGAGTTGAAAACAAGGATCCTCTGCATATATTTGGCAAATATACCAAACTATACTTAGTACTGTGTAAACACAGAATGAATTCTCATAATATTGACTATTCCGAACAACAAGCTCTGTTCATACAGGATTATACAAATATTAAGTGATTAAATGATGAGTGTTGCTCTAACATTATATGACCAAAGAGTAAGGTTGATTTATTTGATTTTAGGTAAAGAAATGGTGGAGAATGAGATACATGATTGACTCATAAAGATGTAAATATTTTTAAGTGTCAGTGTGTATCACTATCATATGATGAATATATATGTCCTATTGTTAGTATATAACCCAAAATAAAGAAGTTGTTTAAAAACGTTTGCCTGTTATGATGTTTATAACACTTATAACGTTACTGCTTTAAGGTTGTTATTTAAGAATTTTGCTTTGTAATATGCAGTCATATGAAGCTCTATTGGAAAAGGGCAAATAGCTAGAGAATGTGACAATGGTTCAAAATAGGCTATATTTTAAATATAGAACATTCCACATTTGGTTCATTCATTTATTTTTCACCATAATATCCATTGAAGTAAATAATATAATGTTTTGGTCATATGAAAATTTACATAACACACACAAAAAATTATATTGAAATCATTTAGTGTTTGTTCAGAAAATTGCCTCCTGCCAATTTTCACTTATCTTTATTCTTGAAAAAAACAAATCGATTTTAAAAGATCTTGCTTTAACTTGCAGCAGAAGCTTGCAACTTGATGTTAATGAATAGTTTTATGACACAGGACTGTAGTAGGTGGAAAGTGATTTAAATCAAAACATGTTCATATCATACTAAGATTGTTATTTTAACTGTTGGGGTTTCTATTCTTCAGATGAATATCTTCTATGTTTTTATTATTTGTTTTTTGCATTGTCATTCTTTTTAGAAATGACAGTTACTTTTCTTCTTTTTTTGTTTTTCATTTTGATCTTTCTCCTCCCCCCTGGCTCTCTCTCTCTTTCCCAAATTTAAATGTGAGAACTTTAAAGAAAATGGAAAACCCAAAGGCTGTGAAATGTATGCCTGTTTGAATTTTTAAAGATGAAACATTTTCAAATGTATGTTGTTAATTACCTGTAAATTTACTTATCTCACATCAGTAGCATTTTCTCTGTCTAGGTCCTATTTTAATAGTGACCCCCATCTCTTTCTCTCTCCAGTCCAGTTTGACACATGTATAGTTTACATCATTATTGTATACCAAGTACCAAGAAACGCTCATAAATACAAAACTGAACGCACCAATCGTTCACAAAGCGCGTGCAGCAGTGCCAGGTCCTAGCAAGCTGCCTAGACCCCGTTATCGTCTTCCCCTCCCGATGTGTCAATACACTTTCTGACTGAACATGATCAACGAAGCAGACTTTGTACATGTTTTTTTCCTTGCTCTTCTCCACTCTACAAACACCATAAACAATCTTGAGAATAATCCTTTTATTTGCTTGTTTTTCTAGTCCCAGTCAAAAACAAGTTATTGTGCCCTCTAAATAGCTCGCTCTCTCGCGCTGGGTGAAAAACAAGGCTCCAGCGGTCGTTCGTTTGGTCTGCTGTTTTTTTCTTTCTTTCTCTTTTGCGGATAGAAGTATATCATTTATCACCAGGATCTGTTTGCACTAGGCAGACTAGTACCAGTTTTAATTGATATGGGTCCATTCCTAAACCAGACTCCTTGTTTTCCTGACATTGTTTGTGTCCTAAATAAAAGAAAATAAAATCCAATGACCTTTCCTCTACTAGGAGATTACTTCAACTAAATTAGTTTCAAAATCATGATATTTTTTGTTAACCCTTGCATTCTCTTGTGCTACTTAGTTACACTGCTGTACACATGGAAAATAGTCTCAATGACCATGAGGATACCATTAGCTGGCCAGTCTAAGAACTCTTCATGCTTTCTTTATATAATTATATTTTCTGTATTTTATTTTGTAATTTTTTAATGGTTCATTTTTGTTCGATGATCTACCAGATATATATTAATGTTTAATTGCCTACAGAAATATCTGATTTGTTATGGTTGGTTGAGGACAGTAGTAATTTTTTGTGTTTTATTTTTATTTTTTTTCCATAATGAATCATTTTTAGATGTCCCTTTCAGGAAAATCAAAAACAGAGCAGAGGTTGTGCCATCAAAGTGAATGTGATGTCAGTGTTGAAATTGTTCAAATCAACTGTCATTTTGTTCAAATACAGTATTCGTGAACGCAACCCTGAGATGCATGGTTATGAAGTGCTTTTATCGATCACGAGCCATCAGTATCAATTATGTTTTTGAAGCTGTATCAAAGGAAACAAGATACATCACATCAGGGATTAATAGGAGAATAGAGGGGTGAACAGAAGAGGTGGTCCCCCTCATACAACGCACCATACCCAGGCGGGGTCACGTTCACGTTTGATCAAACCCCAAATGGTTGTTTTTCATCTGGGCTATTGAAACCCGCTGATCCGTTGCGGACTTAGTGAGGAAGAGAGAAAAGGAGGGTTAGCTAGTGGTAGGCTGGTCGTGATAAACAAGGCTTTGATGTTTACTGTAATCCACCATTAGAAAAGCACTTTTTTTTCATTCTTTCTATAGGGTCCTTTGGTTAGAAAGGACAATTTAGGGGAAAATGACTGAATTGATTTGGAGGAAATTGTGACCACCTACAAAATAAGGGTATATCAATAAGATGGCTGGTTAAATACACTCCCAACAAGATAATTGTTGTTTGAATCTTCCAATGGAAATTAATGGTGGTAATACAGAAATCGGGCATTTAAAATCCACCCATATTTTATTGTTTGAAATAGAAATCTGAGAATAGAAATATTCTGAAAATTAAGTTTGCCCAATTGATCATGGGCCTGGCAGCCACTGCAGCGCCAGATCGACGAGGCTCTATCCCTTGAATCGTTGAACGCCAAACAGGGTAGCAGCAACTCCCGTCTTTTGGTCTGACGCGGCCGGGGTTTGAACTACCGACCTAGTTGTGAGACGGACGCTCTACCAACTGAGCCAACACACAAATTGACAAATTTATCAACATCCTGAAATCTTTGGAAAGAAATACATGTAGTTTGTTGTATTTACAGAAAGAAGGTTTAATTTTTATTATAGGCTGATATATCATACAAATTAGTTCAAAATGACAATATTCACTCATTCCACTTTTGAACTATATATTGAATGATGAATTTACTTATTAAAGTAGTTTTGCCACTTAGAGAACCACATGGAAGTGGGTCTTACATGTAGATGTATATTTTCTTGTTTCATTCAACTTTTGTCATTACACATCAATTGGAAAAAAAAGATATCACCGATTAAATAACATATCATTAAAACTGGAATACTCCATGTAAATTTGTGAGTTAGATGTGTTTTTCTCAAATGAATTGATAAATCCTGAGCAAATTACCTACATGTAGGATAAAAATATTTCTCTCCAGGCTAGTAGTATTATGTGCATGCTGTGTTTCTGTAGATTTATGTGATTTTCTTTTTCATTTTAGGAAATAAACATTTGTAGAATGAGGCCCTTAAAGGAGAATGAAACTCTTGGAGCAAGTTAGCTTTTGTGAAAGCAGAAAAATCAAAGAATAAGATCAACAAAAGTTTGAGTAAAATAGGACTAGCAATAGAAGAGTTATGAGCATTTGAATGTCGAGATCACTAATGCTATGGAGATCCTCCTATTGGCAATAGGCGGTGCTGCACCATCCCGAGTTTGCTCAATCTCGAGATTTTAACCCGATTGGCCCTCTTCGCGATTAATCTCGAGATTCAAGAAACCCCGTCTCCACCATCGCAAGAAGAGCGATTCCTGCTTGAGCGAGGCATCGATGCATTATGGTCTGACGCCGTGAATAAATAATCCCGAGTGCGTCTGCACCTACGAATTAGCGCGATAATTCGTAAAATAGCGTGCTATTTTGCAAATAATCCCAAGTTGACTTGGGATTGCAATCTCGAGATTAATCCTACGAACTAGCGCGATAATTGCGTCTCCATTGCAAATAATCTCGAGATTGTTCAGATCGGGATAATTTGCCGGATCAGAAATAGCGCACTAATTTGAAAACTGAGGATGGTGCAGACGGCCTATTGCGACCAAGATCTATGATGTCACAGATGAACAACTCTTCCCTTTTGGACACTGAAGATATACCCCAAAACATCTCTTTTTGCTCATTCTAATCATATGACAAAGGATTCATCAATGATATAATGTTGTGAAACCTCTGTACTTGTCCTCTCATAAAGAGAACACCTCACCTTGTGATAGACTCTATAAAAGTGAGAATATAAGTGAAATAAGTACTAAAGTAATGAGGGAGTTTGTACGTGTGTGACATCACAGATCTTGGCCGCATTGCTAATGGGAGGATCTACATGGCATTAGTGATCTCAATATTCAAATGCTCATAACTTTCTTATTATTCATTCAATCTTCCTCAAACTTTCAACAATATGTTTCTTTGATTTTTCTCTTTGATGTGGATTCAGCTGGTTTCAAGTGTTTCATTCTCCTTTAATACAGTAATATTCGTAGGAAGAAAAAAACTATTTTGCATTTGTTAAATTGAATTTAGTTTTATGGTATGTTCATCCTAAAATTATGCTGGTATCAACTGTGTTGAAAGAGTTTCTCAAATCAATTAAGAAAGTACAATTTTATTTTCAAAGTGTTGTCCATATTATATTAATGCACAGTCAGATTTTCATACAATTTATGTACCTAAAGCAATTTAAAAGCTAACAAATGTGCTGGGTGTCACTCATTAACATTCAGATTTTGTCATAAGAATTATGTGATTGTGGAACTGGTAATGTGGAGTTTGAATGTTAGTTTGAAAGTATTTATAGAAATGGCAATTGAAACACACAAACATTTGGAGTGTAAGCCTCAAAGTTCACATTCAGATTTTTTTTAGTACAGTTGACTAAAAGCCTGAAAAAAGCTTTGGTAATAGGTCAATAATTCACTCAATAATATGAATTATACTCCTGTATTATCTTATCTTACACAAGTCTAGTGTTAAGTGTTCTTTTCAATCATCAAACCTGTGTGAAAATTTGAATTTTATATTTTTAGATGTTAAGTACCAGGCTCTCTTGGTAATAATTTTACTCTTCTATATAAAAGGGACTCATGAGTACTTATCAACTTGTTCAGGTTCATAAAATGGGAAATAGGGAAGCTACAAAGATATCATCCTGAAATTTTCAGCCCAATCTGTGCTTGAGAAGTGTTTTTTTTTAATATCAAAAAGACAAAATACATATATGCTGATATTTTCATGTACAATCACAAAATACATCCAGTGAAGCACATTTTTATTTCATATCATCCACATAATTTCTATTGGAGGGCATACAATGCATTTTGTATAGCAAATAATTAGACTAGTCAAATGGAAACTTTACAGAGGATTATAATTTTCTTCATTATTCATTTCAAATGTTCTGGAAATGAATTTGCATAAGGATCGAGACACTTGAACCAAGCAAACATAATTTTATTTTGAAGTGTTATCCATACCTACAGACCCCTCTATTAACTTGATCACTCCAATATGATCAAAGTACAACACGTTTACTGAAACCCTGTTTACATTCACTGCCAAAAGGGTAAGAAATCTGGATTAGATCCGGATCAGGAGATCCACAAATCAAATAGATCACAACATTTTCATATACAAATTTCAAATCAGCAAGACTGCATTGATTTTGTTGCATGTGTTTTTAATACCTAGATCTTTAGCTGCTCCTGTCTTTCAAAATTTCTATGCTGTATATTCTTGTGAAAAATCCTAGATATTTATATATGAATAACTGATTGCTTAGCCTGTGAAGATCTGATCATTCCTTCCAATCAAAAGGACAACAATTAGCAGCTGAATTAGTGCATTTGATTTTGAATCTGGGGTAAAGTTACCAACAACCTTAATAGTACAGATTTTATCCTTCAAGGATGGGATTAGATTTATAGAAAGCGAACTTCTGTGTATGATATTATGCTTTAGGAGCATTTTTATTTTGTGCTTATCTAAAAATGTTTATTAATGACCTTTGTAGAATGATAGATAATACATGTATGTCCGCATGATGATGATCTCCTTTGAATTATGCACATGTACACTGTAAATTACAGTGCACCAAATTTAATTTTTTTTGTTAATAGAATGGAACAAGGATGGAATTAATCATCAACCCCCCCCCCCCTTCCTCTGTCTCTATCTCTCTACACCCCATTGTTTGTATTTTTCTCTGTATTCATATCTTTTCAATGTATGGTGTTTCATTTCTGTAAAATTGAAGGGGGAAAAGCAGTATGCAAAGCTGCATCAATCCAGGATTGTGTGTATTGCATGTACCTAGTAAACAATGAATTCGCACAACTGGAAAGATAAACTGTCTTCTTCTTTTTTTCCAAACCAGTCTGCAAAGGTATTTGCTTTTTCATTCATAGAGTATATATTCTGAAGCATAATAGTTTACTGTGCCGAGCTGTGGAGTCCCAGTCTCCGCCTTACATCTTTCTCTTTCTCTTTCTTCTTAAGAGATATCAGGTTTTGTAAACAATGTAACTTAAGAAACGAAATAGGAAGGCGGCTTGTTTGCTTGGTGGAGTTATCGGGTGTTTGGTTTACAAGTTTGATCCTGGGATATTTATCTAAGCTGCACCAGAAACCAAAATCAATCTGACAAGATGGTCAATGATTTAGCACTTGATCTCTTTTTATTGTTAGAAGAGAAAAAGGACGATACAGTTTCCTGTGCAAGAAATAAATTCTCATACCCTGTACATGTATGTATAAATTTGGAATTTGAAGATTAAGAATTAAAATCAGATTCCAATTGTATGAATTTTTTTTTCTAATTTCAATGCATTTTAAAAGAACATGTAGTAAGTTGATAAAAATTATGTTATACAGATTTTTAAAATATGGAACAAGGTTCATGTTGTATTTATTAAAAAAAATTGTAGGCATTTTATAATTTTAGTTTGATTTTATTCTTATCAAGCATTGCACGCTGATATTGCAATTTTGCACATTCATACAATTAAATTCAACAATCATAATAATCAGATTTCTCCCTTACCTTCAAATTTAGAGAAGCTAATAAAAGGGAATAGTTCTTGGATAACATCTATACAATAATTATAAGTATCAGTTGTGCAATTTGGAAATCTTGAATTTAAAAAAATAACATGGAAACAATTGTCATTATTAACCCCCAAGAAATTAATTCAGCGTGCAAAGATTTAATGCTATCATGATGGGTTTTATTTTTTGCCTGCAGCCCTGGAACAATGTCATTAAAAATATTATCAACACTTCTGTTTATAGTTTCTAGTTATTTAGCTTCAGAATACTTGTTTATCCAGTAATGGATAGTGTTTTTATATTTCCTCCTAATAGCGTTAAAGAATTTTAAAAATATCAGTGCATGACTAAATAAAAAAGGCTTTGTAAATTGTTGGTAGGGGGAACTGTGGATTATTTACAATATTTAAAACAATAGATTGGTATTTGATTTGATCCGACTTTTATCATGAAATGCCAGATTTTGATTGGAAGCAGAATAACACATTTTTTCCCATTCATCCAAAATATGATGTCATTTTTGCCCTCATATTTACCTTCCAGGTAATCCGGATATCATTGTTTAAAAGATACCTTAATAAACTTGTGAATTGGCCTCCTTTTCTTGCTTGACTGCATCCGTTTAAAGCTTTTGAGCCAGAACTATTACAATTTGAATAAAAGCGTGGAAAGAAAAAAATTGTTTACTCTTAACAAACATAAAAATAGCTGAAATGTGTGAAGTGCTTCAATGTCAAAACTTTCCCATCATTGGCTGTAACATGATCCTGGTCTGACATTGTTTGTTTGTTTAGCAAAGATGCATGTATAAAATAGACAATTGAACTAATTTGATGATACCCTCCAAGGGTAGGGCATTCTGCTAAATTCAGGGCAAGAAGGCGGCTGCAGAGGCATTGAATCAAATGTAACGTTTGTGCTTTAAACTATGGATAGCATTTTTAGAATTCTTTGTAAACAATCACCAAGAATGTGTTTACATCTTGGTGACAATAATTAGAGTCTTTTAAACGGTGATTAAGAAGATTTTATTTTCCTGAAGGCAGTGCATGTTCTGAAGAGGAAGTAAGCGAGCAATGCGCTTTCAGATTCGCCAAATTCTTTGTTCAAGCTTAAAAATCTCAGAGTTGAATATACACTGCAAATATCCCTATGATATGGTAGAAATCTTTGCAAAAGTTATTAATTTTGGAAAGTTAACTATCTTGAGATTATTTTCCTACAAACTCGGGGCAGGTGCAGGGAAATAATTCTTTGCTTTCACACTGGAAATTGATAATTGCCATTTTTGTAAATTAGGTGGTGCATGTAGTTTTATGACATGATGGTTTATTGTGATGTGAAATTCAATGATGAATGGTTATCATTTCCAGATTTCATGTTGACATGCAGTTGGAGAGATAATTATTGATTCTTTTGTGTAGAGCCTGTGAAGTAAATGTATCTCATTCTCTCAATACAGATAAACAAGTGCTTTCATATTATCAAATAACATACCAATAGCATTAGCTAATACATGCATTACATAAATAAACAAATCACCTTGTCAATGGAAGGAATTTCTCATTTTCAGAGTCCTATTTCTACTCCATCTTTAAATAATTTATGTCATTAGCATATGTCCTGTAGGGTGCTACATAACTTTTTAGAAGCACTTGCCTGGTCGGGCAAGCAATTTTTTAAATATTTAGAGTGTACCTGCCCAAAATTCTATTTCACTTGCCCGAAAATATCCTTTTAAAAAAATGTTTACCTCTTCAAAAGAAAGTTTTGCGGTTTTATAAACTACTTAACTTTTTCTCTCTTTTGACATGAACTGATCTACCTTGTTATTGCATTTCTTTTTCCAAAGTGATTTTATCTTGCCTGCCATGACCAAAATTAGGGTCAATATCATATCATATCCACCCTAATTTTGGTCATTCTACTGTGAGAATTTTGCTTGCCCAATTTGGGCAAGAAGTTTTGGTCTTTACTTCAAAACACTTGCCAAACTCTAACTCTTACTTGCCCTGGGCAATCGGGCAAGTGCTTATGTAGCATATTGATATTTTATATATTAGTGAAAACTGGATGTGATTCTGCTTTTGGCAGGTATTCCCAGTATTTTCATAAACCATCCAAGCAATCAATCAACAATAATAAAAAAATCTTGATATCTCATATTACCTGTATTTGTGTTAATAGCTGAACCTATTCTTGAATAAGAATTATTCATTGAAATCTATTTCCTGTGTATTTTAATCAACAGCTGAAGTCATTCTGAAGTTCTACAAGGATCAGAATGCATTATTAAACAACAAGGAGCTGGGTCGTGAGCAGGTTTGCGTCTCAGCTACCAACTATTGTGGTCTGGAGTATTGTTACAGATACCCAAAGAACATTCATGTTTTAACTATTGTCCTGTCTCAAGCCGTCATCTTGCTGTCGTTTGAAACCCACGAGAGGTTGTTGGATTGGTACCACAAGATTAAAAATACATTACCTTCTGGTAAGTACTAACATATTGTACATTGTCAATGTTGTCATCATCATCGTCTTCATTATCATCATCTTCAACATCATCAATTTCACCATCATTGTCATTTATTATCATCTTTATCATTGTTTCTTAAATATCACCACCTCCATCATAATCATTTCCTCTCCCTCTTCATCTTCTTCTTCCTTCTCATCATCAATCCCTCAAACACCACAATCATCACCACCTTTGTTAACTTTACTTAGTCAGTGTTTTCATTCTTGTGAGGATTTTTTTTTTTATCTTCGTTCGATTTAAATATTTCATTTATTCTTTATCTTATAAATATAGCAACATTCCTTTGGAGTCTTCTCATGATAGAACTTTCACAGTTCTATTGTCTTTCTTCCTCATTAGCCAATTAATCTTTAACCCCTATTCCATTCTGCTTTTAGATGATTCATGGCTGTGCAGAACTTGCTTGAGATAGCTGTATTCCTCCATGCGTGTCTCTCCATTGCACTTATTTTCATCACATTTCTCATCACTTTCCCTCATTTCTACCCTTGGTACACCTCTTCGAAGCATAATCTCTGACCCATCTGTAATACTCCTTTATCCCCAGCCATCCCCTTCTCTCTCTCACTCTCATTCTCTCTGTCTTGATCTCTTTTTGTTTTCTCTCTCTCCCCCTTTTGCTCTCCACCCCTTTCTCTTGTAATATGGTGCCTGCCACCGCCACCATCATCATCATCATCAACATCATTTATAATCAACATTAACATCAACATCATTATCATCATCATCATCTCCATCATCATTCTCATCATGATCATCATGAACATCATCATCATCATCATCACCACCACAATCACCACCACCATCATCATATTAATCATTTACAGGGAACTTTACTACATCTTATCAGAAAATACAATTTTATGAGATCAGATATCAACAATTATTTATCAACCGTTACCCTTGAGCTATCCTCAAATTACATTTATTTACCATAATGTATTTCCTGCTCAATATTTGCTATCATGACAGTCTTTAAGATAATCTGTTCAATTATCAATCTATCTTTCATCCAATGTTTTCTCTTTAGCTGTTGAATTTAGAATCAGGGTATCCATTCCCACCAAGGGCAAGTTGCCCTCTGGCCGAGCAACTTTCTACTTCTACAATAACCACTTTGCCATCACACCAGAAACCCCTACCAGACTCATCTGTGCCTGGAATCTCAGACATGTCATTCGCTATGGTAGCTTTGAAGGGGGATTTGCTTTCTCAGTTAAAGGTGAGTGATTTCTTACATTTTGTTGTTACATTAGGTTTTTTTCATAGAACAGAATGATCTACAAGTTCATTTTTATTTCACTAAAGATTTATGTGATTTTTGTGGAATACTGCAGTCTTGATACTAGCATAGATCCCAGCAATTCTATTGATTTTGAGGTCAGAAGGTTAAAGGTGAAGTCGCCACCTCCCACTTTTCTTGCTTGACCAATAACTCCAATTTCCGCGTTACAGGCAGGCGTATTATATGCTCACCTTAGCGACACTCTTGTTCAGTTTTAAGATAGCATATTGATTATCCTCTTGTATAAAGTATAAATTCCATTGGTACATGGTCTTTTTACCAACTGATTTGTAATTAAAATGGAGGGGAGAATATAGTAGCTATTAGTCAAATATGTCAAAAATTGTGCATCACTTTGTAAATACATATATACTCTTCTAGCGTAATGTTAATCATTCACATGGATACTCATGAATTCATTTTTATATCTGTTATAAAGTGTGTAATTGATTTTTATTAAATTGCATTTGAAAGACAGGAATTCATGACATAGTTTTAAACTTATACAAGGCTAACATCTAGTTTGCTAATTGTAACTATCTGATTATTATCTGTAGATCATAAAACAATGCATACATGTATTGTTAAAAGAGACTATGCATTCAACTACTAATTTTCTTTGTTTTTTCTTTGTTAGTCCTGCATTCTGCAAAGAGCAGCAACTATCTTCTTCTCCTTGACAACCCTGAGAGCATCAAGAATCATTTTGATGCTGCCACGCTTAAACACTTGCCAAGCCGATGGTCAACTCATTCTGAGACTAATCCAGGTACAGCAAAATTCCCTCTTTAAAATTCAAACTCAACACCATCATCTTTTCTGTTTTTAATGCATTAGAAAACTCATTACTAATTTACTTTCCACATTTCTTCTTCATGGTATGTATTCCAGTAAGCAAACTTAGCTTGAAATGAGACACTGGTGTGCTGTTTTTTGAAAAGTTTGATAGATGCTTCTTTCTTGAAATATTGATGTATTATCTTGATTTTTTCCTATCAGTAAACCATCTGGTTATTTGTCCTCTAGATCAGGGCACCACTTCATATTTTTAGAAAGATATACATCTATATATAAAAAAAGATATGTCTTTCAACAGATTTATAACCATTGAAGAACTTTATGCTCTCAGTATTCTTTCAGAATGTTTTGAAAGCTTGTGATTCCTGTTCAAATGAAAGGGGTTAGATTGTTGTTTATAAACAATTTTCCAATTTGTAGTTTATCAGCTATTTTAGAGGTGCACTTGTATAGCCTCAAGGCATTTTAACTAATTTTGCTGTAGGAATCTCATGGCACTATTAACCTATTTTCGCAATACAAGAAATGCCTGTGAGTGCACCCCTGAAAAGAGGTGCAAGCTTGTCATTTCCTTTCATCCTATTTTTCATCTATTCATGTGTTGTATTTCATTGTGACATTTTATGAAAATTATATTAAAATGGTATGAACAATTTTTTCTGTTTCTCTCCTTTTCTCGATCTTCAGCAATTCGTGATGAAGAGCAAGGCACATTGGCAGCTGAAAGGCAAAGGTTACTCAATGAAAACACCAAAGACCTTGGACAGGATCAAAGTGGAGGTCATGAAAGAACACTTGAAAGAATTTTGGAAAGAACGGTGGAAAGTAATGAAAATGAAGAACCACAAGAAGGAGATGCACTTATGGCCGGTGCAGACCTGAATAGGAATACGCAATTACATTCAGATTCGGGGGTATTCAGTGCCCATGTAGCCTTAGGTAACGATGTGATTGAATTGACAGATTTGGGAATAAGAGAGAGCCAGTCATGGACCAGTGTGGCTAGAACAGAAGGAAGCTCTCGTAGTAGAACAGAGGACAACTCTAGAAGTAATCTGATGACAGAGGAATCTGGTTTTGAGCAGGAAATGTTGCTTTGTCCGCAGAAGAACACTCCCATCAGGGAACAGGAATATGAGGTTATGGCTTCCTTTGATCATTATCGATCATCGATTCATGAAGATGTGGACAGTGGGAGTCCCTGTCTACATCCAAGACACCTTGAAAGCAGCCAAGAGACTCGTGCCACATGTCATAGTAGTAGTCACCGTGGTGCAGGAGGAGGAGGAGGGGGTATGACTGCTGGAAGCCAAAGTCGAATCCAGCATTTGATAAACATGGACAGATTTAAGCTGAACCTTGCAGCAGCCCCTGATGTAAGAGAGTATGTCAACTTGCCAAGTCCCAACACAACAAAGCTCTCTAACACACTTCCCTCTAACAGACCAAAAAGGAGCAAGCCAGTGCTCCCGACCTTGCCAAATTCCGATATCCTGGATAGCTTTAATTTCTCGCCGCCTTCTTCTCCTCCACCAGCTCCTCCAATCCAAAAACGAAATAACTCCAGTTTCTCCTCGCTAAAGGAGACTAGTATCCATGTAGGATTGTATCCAAGTTTAGACTCTGCCAGGGAATCCTTTAAATCGCCTGAAGAAGATGAGGACATTCCGGTTCCTATTCCCTTTGACCATGCCACTCTTGTGAAACCTCTAGGTCCAATAGCGAGATTAAAAAGGAACTCCCAGGATAGCGAGACTTCATCTTATATTGCCAGCGGATCAGAATATGACAGTTCTCATTATTCTAGTGCAGCAAGCTCAAGACACAATAGCTTTGATCGCGATCCCTTCCTGTCGAAGCCGCCTCCCGTACCACCCAAGTCTGCGAACTTGCGTCTGCCTTCCATTGAGGTTCTTCTGTCTTCTGGAAACTTTAACAATGAGAACCTAAGTATTCCTGGACTATCAAGTTTGCCATCATCTCAACAGGATATTGTGCCTCCTATTCCACCCAAACCAGGTATGCAAGTGTGGGTGTGTGTTTGTGTATGTACAGGTCAAGCAAAGATGGTCATAATAAGTAGGAAATAAGTTCAAGGAGAATATAAGATGCATGTACAAGAATTCATGTCATATTCTCCTAAACCTTCTCTTTGTCCTTGATTTCCTTTTCTTCATCCTCATTCTCCTTTGTTTCATGCTTTTATTTCTCTTCATTTTTTTCTTATTTCTCTTTTTTTAATTTCTCTTTTTTCCTCCTCTTTAACTTCTCTTACTTCTCCACAGTCTCATTTTCTTTCCTTCTACCCCTCCTCCAACTCCTTCTCTTCCTCCCCTACAATTCCTACACCTCTTCTCTCCTCTCTTCTTTGCTCACCTTATCTACTGTCCATCATTGTCTCTTCCTAATCATTATGTCTTTATTATTCTTCTTTCCCTTCCTCTTCTCTCAGTCTCCATATGAACACAGGATATGTTTCTGCACATCAATCCATTTTCCTCTTGCCATGCTTTTATTGTGCTATTTTATCCTTATGTGAAATATTATATGGTTGAATAACTTTACAACACAGGAGACAAAGAAGAGTGTGTCCTTTGATCGTTGCGACCCATTAAGAGCTAGATATCTCACTGTCATGAAATGTTGCACCAAACAGATTTCATAGTTATACCTCATTAATTGTCTAAAATGGAGAGGAAATATGCATTCCCGCTAAACAATTTCAACACTCATGCTATATAAACTTAATAGAAGCAGTGGATAATTTGCCCTTTTGTGTACACTTGCACTGTCAGGGTTTCCAGCCCATCAGGGAAAATTATTTCACTTTTTTCCAGTCAGGAAAAAATCGGAATTTTGATTAGCCCAAAAGTCGAAAGCACGGTAGTCAGTCAGACTCTGTTATATTTTGTTGCATACCAAAAACAACATCCATTGAATGACTGGTTATGGTAGTACTAATTATTTTTACATTATTGTTTTTATACTGAAAACACATGTAATTCACTGCAACAACTTAGAAAACATTCGGAACTGGAAATGGGTTTAAATAATTATCAGGGAATTTTGTTCTCTTGAAAAGCTGGGAACCCTGATAGTTCATAAGAAATTCATGAGATTATACAGGATATGATGTGATTCGTGTGTTTTGATATCGTGTGGTGTTGTCCAACAGTAATGCAGTATTTTACAACTTCCAGATAATTCAATATTTTAGAACCCACAGAATGCAGTTGATCCAAACAAATACTAGAGGAATAAAGCTTTTGCCTATCTGGTTGTCTCCTAATATTTGTGCAAAGTTTAATTAATAATCGTCTTTTATTCCAATCCAACAACCTCTGATTTATTTGCAAATGTAGAATCTATTCTAAAAATATATGTGTAATTTGCAACCCATTTGTGACATTCCTCTCTTACTGTTATTTTTGTCAGATCATTTGCGCGGTAAACCACTCCTTAAAGGTCCACAATCACCGACAAGCCCCACTGGCCGACCTCCTTTCCTTCCTCCAAGAAAGAGGTGCAATACTGTTCCTTCTTTTGCAACAGAGGAAGGGGACACGGAATGGGTGGAATTACCAGATGAGCAAGATGATGGATACCTAATCATGAAACCTGTTTATGATAACAAACTCAAATCTATGCACACAAGGAGTAAGAGTGTTCCCGATGAGGAAACGGCTCACTCCCAAACCTTGCCACTCATGCCAAGATCCTGGCAGACACCTTCCTCACCAAGGCTACAGTCTCCCGGAACACCAACCTTCTCCGAACCCTGCAGTCCCGTCATGGAGTTCATCCCCCAGAGTCCTATCCACAATCCTGAAGACATGAGAATCCAGACGTTGAGGAGATCAGCCACTATTGGCGGGTTTGGCCGTCGGGCTTCAAGGTCTCCAAGTTTCGCAGGACGGCGGCCGAGCCTACTGAGGAATTCCAGACAGAGGAGATCTTTGAGATCTGATCCAGGCAACAGCCACAGAACATCAGACATCTCATTGAACAGTGCACCGCCCAGGAGAAGGAGGAAGGATAAGTACGGGTCTCTGGATCATCGGTCTATGAGTCTGGGCAACACCAAGCTTGAAGACTTCAAAGATGAAAGCCAAGAAATTCCATCGTCCCCTACGAACGGTGCGATGAGCTTCCATCCTGATGACTTTCAGGAACTCAAAGGTAATACCACAAACCCTTTCCTTTTTCTACATATTTATGTACCTGGTGTGCATTGACGAGAACTCAGTCCACAAAAATATAATAAGTTTAGTAGACATACAACCAAGTAATGATGTGTCATATCTCCAGTCAGCATGTCGATGACAAACTCTCAAGTACCCTTAATCAAAGTTTGTATACTATAACATTTTGCTAAGCAAGACTTCTAAATGAAGTTTACACTTTGCATCCTGCATCATTGTATATGAAATATCTTAGATTTTGGTGCTCCCAAATGACACAGATCCCATTATTTTTCTTACAGATGAGCTGGACAAGTTTGCTGGTCCTCTGTCTCTGTCGCCTCCTAGTTCTGTGAACAGTCCCCCAGGGACACCTCCTCTAACACCTGCATCCAGTGAGGAAAGTATTCATGAATCAGACCAAATACACAGTCTTCCTTGAGGATATCCTCTGAAAACGTCTTTGAGGGAGTCGTCTGATACGCTCGGAAAATCTCTGAAAGATTATTCGTGTGTCGTTGGGAAACATCTGGATTAATCTGGTGTTATCAGGAAAAATTACCGAAGGATTAATCTGGTATCAGTAGGAAACATTCCTATTTAGGAATGATCTGGTATCTTCTGGAAACATCTCTGAAGAAAGGATCTGGTATCTTCTGAAAACATCTGTGAAGTAATGGTCCAGTATCTTCTGAAAACATCTCTGAAGGAATGATCTGGTATCATAAAAAAATCTTCTAAGGATTGATCTGGTGTCATTAGGAATCACCTTTGAAGGAATGATCTGGTGTCTTCTGGAAACATCTCCAAAGGAATCAGTTGGTACGTCAAAACATTTCATCAGGCCATCTTCTTAAACCATCTATGAAAGATCTACCTAGTATAAAAAACCATCTCTGAAGAATTATTCTGTGTTTTTTATGGTTCAATTTCACCATAAGTAAGACTGTGAGCCCTGCTATGCCATGATTTTGAGAAATTATTCCAAGTTGTGCCTCTAGATCTGTGATCTTTATCTCCGCTGCAGTCTCTGCTCCATCAGTTACAGCATGACATTGGTACAAAGATTGTTATATTTATACTCGAACCATTCACAGGATTTTAATCAACATGTTGTCCACTGACAGCTGTAAAGGAAAGATTTTTTTGTAAGTCATTCATATATAGATATCTTAAATCAACTTTTATTTCTCTCAGTTCACCAAGTTTTATTTCAACAAAGTTCCTTTTCACTCCCAGAATCACCCATGCATATTTCATAAAAATGTGATTGTAAGTTACTACCAGAAGTGCATTTAAAGACCTGTCTTAAAGCATCTTAAGCTGTTGACACTGAGGCATGCAGCTATCTTGAAGTTATACATAGTCATTTGTGCCAAGAGGGTATCAAACAACTTATGATGTTGGTACCGACTTCAGCTGCATATCGCAGATATTTCATCAGTGAGTTTGTGCAGTTTTAACTTTAAGGTTTTCAACATTAAAAGGGATTTTAACTCCCGTTTTCTATCTTCTTTAATGGTTTCTTCCTCTCATTTTTAAAAACTTCCTTTCCTCTTTTCCTTTCCCTCTGCTTTCATCATTCCTTCCTCCATTCTTTTTATTATTTCTGTCGTTCTGCTTTCTTTTTCAGACTCCCGTTGCACCAAAGAAGTCAATA
The DNA here is from genome assembly GCF_037042905.1 of Lytechinus pictus. Taxonomy (NCBI): domain Eukaryota; kingdom Metazoa; phylum Echinodermata; class Echinoidea; order Temnopleuroida; family Toxopneustidae; genus Lytechinus; species Lytechinus pictus. The sequence continues at coordinate 18,009,090 of NC_087262.1, read as the reverse complement.
TTTCATGAATGGGGGATCCATGACAGATTTGTGTTTTAAATATATCACTTGCTCTTTCTTCCTTTCCCTTTCTGTTTTCCTGTCCTTTGTCCTACCTCTATGAATTACTCATCAAGTTTTTGATGGTCACAAGATGACTTTAGTATTTATGATCACTGTAGAAATATTCTGTTCTGAAAGAGCACATATGCCTTCCTGTCTCACTGCCATTGTTTTGTTGTTGTTAGTACTGGAGACCGTGTCTTCTCACAAAAGTCAGATCTGAAATCCTAAGAACTGTCATACTTGGTATTTCAAATATGTATGTAGACATTGGTCTCCAAATATATTCTTCATTTTTTTAGTGAAGTTAGATATGAATAATTATGAACACTATCTCTGATTCAATATGTTATTTGATGATATTATACAGCCATTATTTATTAGAGGTATCTGAGAACCAGTTTGAGATGATTGTAGGATCTTTATGTTGCAACCATCATACATGTAGGGCAACACCAGTATCAAGACTTTCACAAAGCAAATAAATTTTCTGATTGCTTACATATTTCTATGGATTGAGAATTACAAAATCTAATTTTGAAAAATTTCTGTTTTGGAGCAAATATCTAAGTGTTAATGCTTCTTACGTAAATCTACTAAACAATTTTTGAGGGGCCTCTAAACTTAAGATTTTTAAATCTGAATAGTATGCTATACAAACAAGGAGTAAGGTGATATGTTTTTTACATTCTTTTCAGTACCGCACTGTCCATTGATGTCCAAGCTCTAGAAAAGTAGAGTATTTATGTTTGCTAACTTAGCTGCCCACAACACATGAATTGTCGCCCCCTACCTGCCATGTGAAGAATTGTGTATACATGCTTTCAGTATTCCTGACATTGTGTTCAGTTTTGAAAGATCAGTTTATCTAAAATCATCATATCAGACCCTGTTTATCCATGAGAATTTGTATATAAGTGGCTACCAGCTTGCCAGATCTTTGTATTCAGTCGTTTTTAATTACGTTAATAGCATCCGAGTTCAACATAGGACAGGTGTTTTATGTAAACCTATTTTCATGATTTATTATCTTTTTGATTGGACATATTAAAGCATTCTGTACATTATTTGAAATGTAAAGAGGTAATAAAGTTTCAAAAGGTCAAAGTTCATCTCTTTTGCTCCTCAAATTGGCAAATCTTTTTAATTTTTCATTCAGTTTCATACATTGCAAAACAATATGTACGATTATGGCAAATTTTCAACAAGAAGTTGCCAATTTGCCTGTTTAATGGTTATTTTGTTTTCAATCCCATTGCCAATTTAGAATGTGTACTAATTGGGAATCAAATACTTTTATAGTTTTTAAGACTTGAAAAGTGAAACTTTTAAACGACTATAGCAGTTCTTAAAAAAAAGAAAAACACAGTAAAATTTGAATATTTATGCAGTCAAATTTGTGAACAAGTTGATATATTTTAGGACTTTAGGTGGATTTTTTTAACCATGTAAATTGTGTGATACTACTGAAGCTGATTTCACATATAAGAAGAGAGTGATAACATCACTTGTAAACCATTAAGGTATTATTTCTTCTTCTAAACCTGTATTGAGAACTTTGTCTTGATTAGTTGGTGTACAGAACAAGAAAACTTTTATTTTTTATGGCAAGTTAAATATATCTGAGATATATAAAAATTGAACTACATGTATTTATTTGTCAAATTAACATGATTGCGAACCAAACAGTGCATGCATACAGACAATATTTTTATACATGATTATAGTGTGATTTTGTAAGTTGTCATAATTGCCGAGTGTCATTAGAAAATTCTATTTTTCTATCAAAGAAACCTTAAAATCTGAAGTAAAGTAGATAAATGTGTGATGAAGATTAAATTACAATCATGCAAAATGTAAACAGATTATGATTATATCAAGATTTGAAATTAATATTAAACTGTTTCTCCATTTAAATGCCTCTTTCATAAATAAAACTAGATATGCCAATCTTGAATTTCATTTTAACTCTGTGGAACATTTTGATGACTTTTTATTTGAAAAATAAGGAGGGATGCTGAAAGGCATCATTTTTTTTCAAATACAGTTTGATAAAAGAAACACAATATCTCAATACTTGTTCACACCCTCAATGTCTGTTTTACATAGGTCATTTGTAATATTCCATACAATTTCTGGATGAAAATGTAGTTTTAAATTTATTCATTAATTCATTTTCTCACTCTTGTTCTCTCTATCATTCTTTCTTTCTCTCCTTATCTCCTCCTTCTTTCACTCAATTTTCTTTTTTTTCAATCCCTCACAATCAAACTGCTTCTTGGATTATATTCTTTTGCAATCTCCTCTTTTCCTTCACTCTTCTTCTTTTTTATTACACTTATAGAGGAACTGTCTTTGTTTTAATTTCTACATATTTTTCTGCCAAAGGAGATATTTTCAGATTATATTTCATCTTTTAATCAGAGTATATGAATATTTTTCATCCCAGTGATTGCTTAACACTATTGCAAATATCAAGTGTTTGATTATGACACTATTTATCTGGTTTTATTGTTAGTGCACAAGTTTGAAAATAAGAAGTCAAATTTTGATGTACTTCGAGGTCTTATTGCATATGCAAATTTTTACCAGTAAATGAACATTCATTTAGAAATTTTGCACAGGACTTCAATTTTTTTGTCTACTCTCTCTTCCAGATACATGTAGTAGTTTTATTGGCGTGCTTTTGAAATAAATTGCATTTATGTCTTTCAAACTGTCTTAAAGCAAAATCTAGCAACAGAAGGCAATGTAACATACCAGTTAATACCCCTCTTCGCTGGTGTTGGTATAAAAATGAGAAAATAATAACTTGGTCAGAACTTCTAATCCAAGTAAGCATTGATCTGCAAAATTGCTGCCAAAGAGATCACAATTATTCTTCCTTGTAATTTCTCTTTCAAAAGCAACATTTTTCTTGATTACTGCAATAATCTATTGTATCCTCATTATTTATCACTTGATATTCAAGGAGAATATTCATTTTCATATGTATTCTGCACAAGGTGATGTGTGTTTTTTACCTGTCTGTAAATCTAGCTGCCTCTTTTATATGAAAACTTATGCAATTTTTAATGGAAAATATTGTGATTTCCTGATTTGGTTCAGGCTGTACAAATATTACTTGTGTATAATTTCGATCACACTCAGTGTAGTGGTCATGGTCACATATATGTTTGTGTATATTTTTGCAACACTTTTTTGTATTCTGTACATTTTGTACTTCAAAGAAAGCTGAAAGAGATTTGCAAATAAAACTCTAAAAAGGAAACTTACATCTAATAGATTTTTTTTGTACACAAATTTCACTGTATGATCCGATTGTATTGCAGTGTGGTGTGTGTGTGAAAGAGAGAGTTTAATTAATTTAATGTTTAATTCGTCTTTCAGGGCAATCATTCCACATATTTGGCTTCTTATTTGAAAGAAACTAGCACATCAATGATGTGGAGCTCATCCGGCATCTTGCAACAAAATTTAACACAATTTCTAATTTTAGCCCAGTTGACAGTAGCGAATTATATTGGTGACATAAATTGAGGAAACAGAATTGAAATTGATGAAGAAATGACAGAGAAGACGCATTTTTTGTGATTTATGAATACATTTTGTATAAAATATATATTTCTGGTCAAAATTTCAAAATTATGTGCAGAACCTTGATGAACCTCATGTAGCTGTCAGATGGAACCAAAAAACACAAAAAAAATCAATTAATATATAAGCATTTTTTGTGAGTATTGAAAAATATGCATAAATTGGCATATTAAATGAGTTTCAAAATTCTGTGAAGAAATTTTGTATCCCCACCTAGAGCTATCATATAAAGCAAACAAAATTGAAATTGATCAACAAATGAAGAAAAAGCATTTTTGTGATTTATGAATAACTTTTACATGACTTAGCATAAATAATTTTCTAGTCAAAATTTAATAATTCTGTGTACAAGTTTGGTGAGCCTCATGCAGCTCTACCAGATGGAAAAAAAAAATCAAAATCGGTCAACAAATTAAGAGGCATTTTCTGTGATTTATGAATAAATTTCGCATCAATTAGCATAAATGACTTTCTACTCAAAATTTCTGTGTAGAAGTTCGGTGAACCTCATGAAGCTCTACCAGATGAAAGAAAAAAAAAATCGGTCAACAAATGAAGCATTTTATGTTAATTTTAAAAATACGCATAAATTAGCATTAAAAAAATTCTAGTAAAAATTTCAAAAGTCTGGTGAACCTCATGAAGCTCTACCAGATGGAAGCAAAAAAACCAAACCATCAGTCAACAAATAAAGGAGAAGCATTTTTTGTTAATTTCGAAAAAAATGCGCATAAATTAGCATATTTAATGAGTTTCAAAATTTTGTGTAGAAGTTTTGAATCCCCCACCTAGTGCTATCATATAAAGCAAACAGAATTGAAATCGGACTTGAAATGACAAAGAAGAAGAATTTTGAAATTGACGGACAACAGACGACGGACACCACGCCAAGGCGCTAAAAATGGAATTTGATCCATAACTACTACTAATTCCAATTAAATTTTGATTTATACTTTATTAAAGTTTTTTTTTTCCTTATCTTTCCTCTGCCACCTGTCTATCTCTCCATCTTAACTTTCTCTTATTTTTATCCTCCCCATCCCTCTCTCTTCTAGAACCTTCTCCCTCATATTCATCACAGCATAAATAAATAAAAATGATAAAAACATGGCAAATATGATTTACATCTTGTTTTGAATTGAAATATCAATACCAAATGCATCTAGCATAAAAAAAAAAAAACATAGTTGTAAATCAACATTATTATAAATTGCAAATTACAATTCTATCGATTTCTGAAATAATGAACTTAAAATATTAAAATTCAGATAGGGAAGAACATTATTTCATGCTTCATATGATAAAATATACAGCACTCCTGACAGAATATTTAACATTTGACGTCACTGTGATATATTCTGTCGGAAGAGTTAGAATTTTTTTTTTTTAATGTTTTCGTAATTTTGAACCATTCAATGGTTATTCCTCCAAACAAAAAGGACATAAATTGACCTCGTCAAATAAAAGTTGTTAAAAATTGTAGATTGAGGATGTGGTGTTTATTTAGTACTACCAATTTTTTTTTTCCTAGGCAAATTTACCTGACATACTAAATCCTCACACTGGTCATATAAAACAAATAAATAAATACCTCCAATTGGCAATTTCAAGAAGTGTGTGTATGTCTGACGTCCTTTTTTACCTGGAACTTTGAGAAATGATTTGTTGGTATGTTCTTGTTCATATGAAAGTCTATAACACTCTCATTTCATGAAGTATGAATGGGGAGAAGGGGGGGGGGGGTCGGTCATACAAAAATACTATTTCATGGGATTGCCCCAATATAAATTAGCAGGGTTAAAATATGTACTCCATCCTAGCCTTGAGGGACAAACCAACACAAATAGATAGAAGATACTAAATAAAACTAAGCATGCCAGAATAAAAATAATCCAAAATGATTTTTACAAAGAAGAATGATATTCATATACATGTACTCCAATTTTTAAAGGGGTAATAAAAAACATTCATCTTTGAATTCTTACATCACTTGGAGTACTATAATGAGGTTGCAGCTATTTCTATACAGCTTTTTTGCTCTTATAGCTGTTACCTCTATATTTATTGAATGTCACTTATTCTTATTGTATTATTTAAAAAAAAAATAATATAAATATTTATATATTTTGCAGGGTACAGAAACACAATTTTACCAGTTTTGCTAAACATATTTTAGCACCACCTGCATTTTATTGTTTCATAATATGTGATGGAAATAGGACTTTCAGACTTATAAATGGCTTCTGGCCAAGTACATACAGTTACTGTGTATATGATAAGCCTATATTACTGCTGAGAGTCAAGACAGGATTGAAATTATATATTGCCTGAAGATCTGCAACACATTTCTTTTCATAATCAACTCAATAAACCACAGCCATTTTGAGCAAAGCCAGATCAAGTCCTTTAAAAAGTGGCATGTATACAGTGCCTAAATCCTTACCCAGGATGCAACATTTTGATCATGTGCACCCTGTAGTATTGTCAACATATTGAAAGATGAATAATTTTCAATTTTTTGTACAAAATTCAAAGCACAATTCTTGCCAAATGAACAAAATCTTTACAATATACTTCCAAGCATACCTGATCTTTCAATAAAATTTGAATTTTTTAAAACAAAAATTCACAATTTCTTCCTGATTGATTTATGACAAGGTACTGTATTTGCATCAAGATTCTCCAAAGTCCGCTTTCATAAAACACCGATAGGTAGACAACATGAAATGGAGAATTGATTACGAAATAGTTCTACTCACAAGGCCTTGTATTGTACTGACATGATCAAATGAATAATTCATTTGTTACTGAAAATCAGTGGGCGAAATATCACATTGAGGAAAAAATTAGGCATAATCGAAACAGATAAGGAGAATAAATGTATATTAAAACGCATTGTGGATTGGCTGCAAAATGATGTGGAAAATAAATAGGTGATAAGATTAAAAGGCACTTGAGGCAGCTGCAGATGATCTCAATCAAAGTAAAATGTATCATTCAGGAGGTAGGTCAATAAACTAACGTTTACACTCATCTTGAATTGATTTGTCCTACATTGATTTCTAATTATCCCGTTTGACCACCTTGCTTGTTCTTTCGATTTCGTTTTCTCCTTCTGTTTTTCTTCTTCTTCCCACAAGAAACCTCGATTGTCAAGCTTTGATTCCCTGACTGCAGACCCTCTGTAAAGTCTTGATCATGGTCAAAGGCAGCATTGTTGTTATACGTCTGTCCATGGAAGCCAGGACCGTTGCCATAAGATGGATTCGATGTGACAGGTCGATTGGAAAACAATAGATCTGTAAAGTCTTGGCCACTGTCAAAGGCAGCATAGTTGGTTTGATTATGGTTAAAGGCGGCAGTTTGACTATGACTGACAGAACTGTTGCTATAAAATGGATCGATTGTGACAGGGCCAGTGGTAAACAACCGATTGGTGAAGTCATATGGAGTATTGTTTCTAGGAAAGTCTTGTTCCCAAAGATCTCCTTGAGGCTTTGTCCATAGATTGTCCTGGTGTGTGCCTTCGACCAATCTTGCATCAATGTTGAAACCCCGCTGCGGTACGCTATATCCTACAGCATCTTTACGTAGTACAGGACGTTTCCGTTTTTTAGGTATACCTAGGGCTCTTCTGGCCCTGCCATCCACTTCTTGTTTCCACTTTTTCGCATCACGAAACAGCTTCTTAGATTCTTTACACACTCGGTTCATTTCCCTAACCTTTACATCACTTTTGATTCTCTCATTCAAGACTAATTGAACCTCTTGTTTTTCTTTCTTTTTCAGTTTCTTCTTCATTGCCTTCTTTTCAAATTTTGACATAGAATCAGTGACTTCACCAAGAAAAGCAACCTGACCCTTCGTTGCCTTAAGCTTAGCTTTGATTTCTCTCTTCAATACATTCATTGCCTTGACTGCCGAGTGTTTTAGTTGCTTTGCTTCAGTGAAATCCCGCGCTGCATCCTCAGGGTTATTCGCCCCCTTTCTCATCGCTTTCAACGCTTTCTGCTGCTCCTTCTTCTGTGCCCTTGTCAGTTTTATCTTTCCACCTTTGGGTGCCGACACTGCATCCATCTTTTCCTTACTTGTGATCATATCCATTTCCTGTTCTGCCCAATCATGTCCTTTCCTACCTCCAAACAAACCTTCGGGTGCCGTCACTGCATCCATCTTTTCCTTACTTGTGATCATATCTACATGTATTTCCTGTTCTGCCAAATCACATCCTTTCCTACCTCCAAACAAACCGTCGGGTGCCGTCACTGCATCCATCTTTTCCTTACTTGGGATCATTTCTACTTCCTGTTCTGCCCAACCACGTCCTCTCCTACCTCCAAACAACCGTGTCCTCACAAATGTCTTGACAGGGTTAAGCATCTCCTTCTTGCTCGTCTGTGCTTTCTCGATGCTCACGACTTCTATATCATCACTTTGAGTAGTTTCTTCCTCCTGTTCATCTTCCTGGGTGAACTTTAATTGGACAGAAAGAGAGATAATTTGATGGTTAATTGTAACATAATGAACATTAATAAAAAAATCAAAAGTTATGGCAAGTTCAGCGCATTACAGTGATATATTTAAAGAAATATAGATATTGCCCATCAAATTACCAATGATGTAAGAGTAGAAAGGTTAATTTGGATTTTCTTTATATGGTAATTTATTTACAGAAACATAGTTGAGGCTTTCTGTCCCGAAAAGGAATAGCTTATTCTTGGTGAATATCAGGGTTTTTCATATGCATTTATGCAAGTTTAATTTCTTTTCTGAGAAAAAGCACATTTACGGGTTGACATAGAGTGGAGCTGCTGGCTTATGACATCACAAAATACAAACATTTTCATATCTATATCACTGTTATTCTTTGATAGATTTTCCTCAAACCTTCACTCATTGGTATCTTGCATTTTTCTGCTTTTATCAAAACCCACTTTAAGGCCTGGTCCCACTGGCCGACGGACACAAAACGTACTCGTAACGGATACAGCAGACAAGCAAAATTTCGGGGTGGCTCCATCCGTTTTCATCCGCTCCAGACAATGGACAAAATGGGCAAACAATGAAATCACAATGGACGGATGCTCGATGGATATAGAGCATATGAAACATGTACGCAAAGAGTACACAACGGATACATAACGTTTTCCAATGGATGGCAAGATTCTTTTCCGTTTTAACATCCTCTCTGCATCCGTAAGTGCAGTGGGACCAAGCCTTTACAGGGTGAACTTCTACTGTTAGCTGTGAAGAGGACACACTAACCTTTCCTTTCTTGGTGTTAAGCAAGTTAGCTTCCTGAGTGCTACTTATCGTGGCTTCCTTGGTGACACTGGATGAAACTACCTCAGTGATGCTTCTCTTTCCCTTTGTCTTTGTTATACTTAATGAGGCATCACCTGGTCAAGTTTGAAACAAAAAAGGTTCTAAATTCCATATAAAAATATTCATATGAATATTAAAATACTCATAGTATCGACATTGCATTCATGTTTAGCATGATATTGAATGATCATTTCAAAATTCAAAATCAATATTGATATCAATAGTAGTAAGTATACCCGAGTCATCCTGGTTATTTTTTTGACCAGTGACTACCTTGACCAGTGGATCGGCAAAATAAAGAAATACATGATAAATTCAGTGTTATCAAAGACTGAATATTAACTTATTTTGCAGGCTTGATTTCCTTATCTAGATCTATACATCAAAACTCTCATATGATTCTATATTTCCAAACCTGAAATCAACCAAGAAGACCTATGAAAATAATAGCACCAAGCAGGATTTCTCAATTTTCTTGCTTGAATTTATCGGCCCGAAACGTTGTAAACCCAGTTGCATGTGCACATCCATTTTGTTCTGTTTGCATTGTTTGCACTTCTAGTTTACTCCACTGCAGTACTGCCGCAATATAAACCAATCACAATCGCAAATAGAACAAGACCTTAGTTGTGATTTCAATGATGACAACACCACTACCATTGGAAAAGCAACGCCTTTTGCTCTTGCTCTGCTATTTCTATAATGTTTTTATACCATTTTCTTCACCATTCTGTTACCATCATCAAAAGATCAGACGGAGACCTTCATGGACCCCAAGTCATTTAATTACCGGTAATTTGGTAACATTGCCATTGTGGAACTACTATCAGACCTGCCAACCTCTGGGAATGAAAAACTGTATTCTGTGATAAAAAAAACTGTATTTTTCCCCAAAAAAGTGTATTTCATAATAAAATGCTTGGCGCACTCGCTCATCGCGGCGCTCAAGCTGCATGCAAGCTAAAATGCGCACTGCTCTTGCAGATGAAAAAAAAAACATTAAAACATGTGTATATCTTCACCCTGGTTTGAACAAAATGATTGAAAAAAAAAACAAGTTACCTGAAATTACATTGATCTAATAACCATATTTGTGCACGTTTTATGAAATAGAGACATAAAGAGATTATTTTTCTCAATAAATTACGATTTAGTTTTTTTTTTTTAATACATATATATATATTTTTTTTTTTAATACAAAAAACGTATTTTTCAAAGAAAAAACGTACTGCCGTATTTTGGTTGCAAAAACGTACTAAATACGGCTAAAACGTACTGGTTGGCAGGTCTGTACTATGCTAATGGCTCAGCAGCCAATCAAAATTAAGATTTACATGATAGGTACCCCACTTGTAAGTATCTGTTAAGTTGACCTCTTTTCTGAACTAAGGATTACCTTTTCGACCTTTTAAGAGTTGTAGATACTCAGCGTTCTTGTGCTCCTCCGGGTAAATCATCTTCCCGATGTGTTTCCTGTCATAGACACACACCTTGTCGTATGTGAATGTGACAAACTCATCAAATCTCTCTGAATGGCAGTCCTGCAAACAAATATGAGAACAAAAATATGAAATAATTGTTAAAAGCTTGGGTTTCATTATTTTTGCAAATGTCAAATTACTCATAGCAAAAATCAAAATTGTTTAAAACCTTAACCCCGTCTTAATACCCCATAAATAATTTTTTTTACCCTAATCATCCCGAGATCTTTGAGCCGTCAGTCCAGGAAGGGACATAAGCCCCCCCCCCTCCCCCCCCCCCCTGATCTCGGCTGCGCACTCACAGAAAAAACAATGGTAGAAAATGAAATAATCTACATGTTTCTTTGACTACATTTCGCTAATCCATATATTTCATTTTATATGATTCAAGATTTATTAAAAACATGTGATCACAGCTTAATAAGCTAAATTGACAGATCTTTTACAATTAAAAAAACAATTAACAAATAAGCAATATAACAAAAGAATCAAGAAATAAACAAAATATAAGTTTGAAATATTAAGGTATCCTTAAGGTAATAGTGGTAATCAGTCAGTCTGCAAGCCCCTATGTTAATGAGCAAATGAGCAATATTTATCCAAGTCCTCTCGTGGCTGAATTCATGTCCCTGCAAATCTCATGAATTGTGAGACTTTCTTTCTCAAAGAATTTAACCACTTTCTGCTTGTGTAAAAATTGATTATTTTTGTAGCATATGAAAGAGTAAAAACGTTACTCTGTTATAGTGATCATTTCTTTTGAATAAAATATTTTGATAAATAAGTGAATTTCAGGCATGAAAAGATGCCTCAAACGGAATTTTCTTCCTCTGATTTCTCTTGCAAATTGTGCAAAATTTTGTGTTTTGGGCACAAATACTATTTATATCATCAGAAAGCTCAAACTCTATACTTTCTTACAATGTCACTCTTGATATGTGGCACCTTTTAGATGGGTCAGCAGCCAGCTTTTTCCACCAAAATGCAAGACAAGATTTCTGAAATTTCTGAGTAGCATAAAATCCAGAGTTCTGATTGGTTGAACAGTGTTTTCAAAACAACAGGCGCGGGTAATTTGAAGAGATTACCACATGGTGAGTGTGACCTTGCAGAGGCCCAGTGTGGGGAACATTGGAATTTGCTTGGGTCTGTGGTCTCTATGACCAATCAGAGTGCAGTATTCATGTTTTAAAACTGCTAAATGTACTTGGCCTATGAAAAACTGGCTGCTGACCCATCTAAGATACATCTTCTTATAAAAAATTATATAATATTAAAGGTTAGATCTTCAGCTCTATCATAATCTAAAAATTATTTGGGCCTAACCAGAAATTAAGTGTAAAAACAACAACTTTTGTTGCATGAAAATAATTATTTTGTTCATGTTTTAGATCAAAAGTTTCACATATATTACAAAATCTTTTCAAAAATCAAGACAGATGACCTGAAAGAATGATTTTTCTTTATAAAGATACAAAAAACATGATATTTTGTCAATATTTAGAGCAGCAATGACCGAATAAAAAGAGGTGTTTTCGTCCGCACCAAGCTCATTAACAATGCGAAAACCCTCTAGTCATGAAGATCACTTGGATAAAAGAAGCTACTTTTTGAGGGCTTGCCGACTGACTGTAATGTAAGATAATATTTGAAAAACTATGAGAAGATGCTTTTAATTAAAGATTTGAAAGACCGTCTGAGAAGGTTGAGCAGAACTTCAATTAGAAATTATAATGATGCCATATGTATATAAAAACCAATTAATAAAAATATATTGTTTGAACCTGTCTATTAGAAAATTTAGTGTTGTAAAACTTTGAAAAGGTAACATCAGTTAACTGGCTAGTTTGAGAGCTTACATGACTTAGGAAAGTGAATCACAAGAAATCAAATGTGAATATACTCAATAATCAAGAAAAATTAATGGTACTATAACTATGAATGAAAACATTTTAAAATACATGAAAGCAATGACTAAAAATAAACATCAAGGTATATATCAAAATTATTTAAGAATATAGATGCGAAATTAAGCTTATAGTTTAGTGTTCAACAAGCGGTCAATGTATGGTAAGACACTTTCGCCGTAGCATTCCGTCCAGCATTTAACTTTTGATTTTGTGACTATTCGAAGCTGTCGCTGGGATAACATTGTCGGTGGAAGCTAATCTCGAAAGTTTTTGTACAGTTGTAAGGCAAACAACTTTATATGAACTAATTATGCATATACATGAAAATAGAATTTGGCTGCAAAACCCTGTCTTTACCCCAGAAAGGTGTTTTCTTACCCCTAATCAATATGGGGTATTTTGAATCTTGTCAGTACAAGGGGGGGGTATGGGAACCCCCCCCCCCCCTTAATACCTTGGTATGTGGAGGTGCTGTGGCAGAGTGGTCTAAGGCACCTGACAAGACATACTAAAGTTTGGGGTTTGACCCTTGAGCAAGGCATTAATCAACTGTGCTCTTTAATCCTACATTCAAATAAATGGAAATGTTGTACGCATTCTTGGTAACTAGGTAAGCACTTGTTTAAAAAAAAACCTGAGATGCAATACTTACATAATATCTATGACCTTTCTGGCTGCAGTTGCTACAGTAGACAGCCTTCTGTTTGAGTGGGTGGTGTATTCGAGTTGGTTTGATGATAGGACCGTGTTCTGTCTAGGGTGCCACCAGGAATGTAATAGGAAAATCGCATTAACTTCTTAAATAAATGGCAAAATGAGCATGCAAATAAATGCCTGTTACAAGGCATTTGCACCTGCGACATTTGCTTCTCCAGAAAATCCACATATAAAGCCAGACATAAACCTGGGCCCAGTCTTACAAAGAGTTGCGATTGACCCGATCAACCACAACTATGGAAAGCCAGCCACGCCAACATCTAAAATGCATGTTTGTTAAAAATACTCACACATTCATCTTTGTCTTGACGAATTGGTGTGCTTCTCTTTTCATACAAACAGACTTTGTGCAAAATTTTGGTAGGAAAATCATGACAATAATGGATTTCCGTATAGTTGAGGTTGATCGATTCAATCGCAACTCTATGCCAGACGGGACACTGAACTTCAAACCAATTAAATCCCTCACATTATTCTAAACCAAAAACCCCATCACATCCCTTAACCTCACCTTGGCCCCGTTGCATTAAAGTTACTATAATGGTAACTTTGTCATCCAATGGTGAATTGCATAGATTCCTTGATTTTGATTGGCTGTTGATCAGCGTTACCATGGTAGAATACCATTGGTTGGCAAATGGGGCCCTGATATCTTCAAAATAATTAGCGGTGAAGCAATTTTCACAGGAACAAATTTCACGTTTGCAGAATTGCTTCCATGTGACGTCACCAAATGACAACTCAAAAAATTCACAACTCGTTATTCCTTGATTAGTTTATGACAAACCTCCATCTAAGCAAAGGCAATTACTTGAGCACATTGCAAATTGGATATATGGACTCTACACATAACATTATCAAAAGTAAGACTATTAGTATGTATTATCATCATAATGCCTCTCTCAATATTCTATTTTCACCAAAATTAATTTAACATCAAAATGGACATTCTCTTTAAAGTCATTGGGTAGCATTTTGACAATCAAACCTAGGTTCAACCCTAGTCTTAAGTAGTATTGTAAACCACACTTCTGTGGAACGTTGGCTTCATAATACTTCTTCTATATTCATGAAAATTACTAAGTACCAGTTAATTTATTAAAATTCATTATATTTTGTATTTTCATATTCTTCCCATTTCATGACTCAATTTTTCATCAACTTTTTACAGCAGGATAAGAATTTAATTGGTGAATGCGTTGACAACTTGCAATCAATAAAAATGTGGTCTAAATTAAACACCCAATTAAATAAAACGAGGGCTATCAGGGTACCACGTACTACTTATTACATCATGAAATAATACATCATATATTTTTTTAAAAATTCATAGAACAGATAGGACAGCACTTATGAAGGAAAAAACAAACTTACTGTTAAAAGATACTGTCTCCATTGGTCAGGGCACGTCTGCCATGGGAAAAAAAGAAATAAACAAAACTCAAAATACACTGAAAAAAAAATCAATACCATTGTACTCACAGTTGGCCTTCTCCACAAAAGAGCAAATATTCACAAAATATTCCTACGAGACATCCATTGAGGTAGATATAATGTTCACTAAAGCTATGATCGAGTTTATAAACAATGGTTATGGATTTCCACATGATTTTCAATCACATTGGCAAAAGCTGAATAATGTGCATATGTTTATTAACATTCTTAACCAAAACAAACATAATAAAACACAATAATTTATTTTCAAGTGTCAGTGAAAACTGTATAATTATTGGAAAAAGCAAATAAGCTGTCACCCATTCCAACACGTCTGGAATAATTACACGCATCTAATCTGACGTTAAACATTTGATTCATTTGAAAGTTCATCTGTAAAGTCATTTGCAAAACCATGTGTAACTTTCAAACAGTTTTGTAAAAGAGCTCCTTCGTCATACCTTCCTTAGATGTCCTTGCATCTGACATCTAGTACACCAGGCATAGCGGATATGTCGTTTGACCGGGCAAGCCTTGGATTGGTGACCAGGTAAGGAACAATTGAAGCAGAGAGCATGAGGGCAGCTCCGGTCAGTATGACCTATCAAAAGAAAATAAAAACAATCAAAAGAAAATTATTTACAGTGTTAAGAAGGGAAGGGGTAGGGGCTAAGTACTCAGAGTCATACATGTAGTATATGTATGTGACACATTGTATTTTGTAAGAAATCACAACCCTACAGAATAATACTACAAAAAGTATGTAGTTGAGTTTGCATAAGTTAACCTTCTCTTTTAAAGTAAAATAATCGGCTAAATTGGAAGCAAAAAAATTGACCACATTGTCCAAAACATGCTTCATTCAGTATTTTGAGGACATCTTATAATGGCAATGTTATCACTTTGTTAATTAGGTGCTGTAATGTGCTGAAGTACCAACTGCCTTGTACTCATACAAAGCAACACAACTTATTCGGAAAGTTTCTAGGAAAATTATATCTTTCAAGCATATGTGGTCCAGATGGGGAAAAGTGTCCTAACTAGATTGGTTTTCTACTATATTCCTGCAAATAGTTGGCATGTACACCCAATCTAAGACTGCCACAGGGACATCTACTTACCCCTTGTCCCGCACAGTATGCAGGCGGGAATATGAGGGGGCTGCGGACATTCCGATTTATTATGTCCCATCTCATTGCAGTTATAACACCGGATATGCTTCACCATCGACTGAACAAAGTAACGCCCAGGTACTACACGTTCCTTCTTTCTGGCTTTCCTCTTACTTATCAAAGAACCCTGGAAGAATAAAGATAGTCCATTTTAAATCAGTAAGACAGGAAAGAAGGAAACCCTAAAATATGATTCCAATAATCAAACTTGAGATGACATGTATTTAATGAATAAATAGCTCATAATCATACCTTGGAAATCACACCTTGAAAGTGTAGGGATGTTAAACAAAACTTATTTGCCACTCAGTATCCACTGTTTCACTCTTAAATAATTAAATAAGGTAGTATGTAGTGAAAGCTAAAACCACAACAGCCAATTAACTGGGTTTGATAATGAATACAAATATATTTGAATTTGGATTCCACAAAAACAATAATTATTTCTGCGGTCAAAGAAATCTCTGCTAATTATTGGAAACTATAACTAGGACCTTTCTTACAGTTTAATGTTAAAGAAAACTAGTACTGTATAAATTTGTTTATTTCAATATTGGAATGTTTTGAGTTCCACAAGAATGGATGTGTCAAATTTAGCAACAAATAGTAAACCACAATTTTAGACCTCGGTTGCAGTTAGAGCGGAGTTAAAAACAAAACAGACCTATGAAACTAAATTGAATGGCACATACCTCTGCATCAGGAGGAATCTGATCTCCCATCTCATCAAAATGGACATGCAAACCTTCCTCCTCGCTACAAGACCCGATGACCATACAATCCTCTTCCTCACTGCTGAGATTGATGACGTCAATGCCTTCCTTCAACATTGCTTTCGTCTTTAACCGCTCTGCCTTCCATCCCTCCTCAGCACTGTCCTTTTCCCTGCTGACATCCTCTAAGGCCATACCTTTGCTGTCCAGGAAATACTCCCCACCACCCTTTTTAGGAAGCTGTTTAGTTTGTGTCACATCCCCTTCGCTTTTCTCAGAGTCCAGCAGTATTACAGAGCTTGATGAGGAGTCATCAGCGACCACTACCACCTCTGAAGCTCTGGCATCTGAGGATGAGGAATCTGCTACAGGAACCGCCGAAGACCAACTGCTTCGATCTAGCCTGGCGGTCTTTGTCTTCTCATCATCTGAATTCGTCTTCCATGATCTTTTCTTTGGCCTCTTCTTTTCTTGATCCACTTTTCCCTCGCTTTTGAAACCTTTGGGTTTGCTTTTCACATCCAAGAGTACGATATCGGACTCGGAGTCATCCCTTATGACGACAGCAGTTTTCGTCTTTCGGCTACTCTGTACATCTTCAAGTTTTAACTTGTTTCCTTGACACACTCTGTACTTACTATCACTTTCTTCTCTCTTCCTGTCACATCCATCATCATCATCAGAAGCAATTAAAATGCCATTGCTAATCACAGTTACTTCATAACTATCACTGTTCCCCAGAGTTCTCAAAGAAGATGCCGTTTTTGTAGTTGGTGGACATTCATCAGATCTAGCCGACTGTGCATCACCATCTTTGGTGCTTTGAATATTGCGATCATTGATGATGTTATAATGAACTTGCCTATAGAGGGCCTCCTCTGTGTCCGACTCGCCTGATCCGGAGTTCTGTCCTTCCGTCAATCCATAGCGTTCCAGCTCCAGGTCCTCTGCCGATTCGTCACATTCAACTCCACCATACATCTTGTAGTAATTTAACTTCAGTGTTTCTGAAAGGAGAGAGATTTTGGCAATTTAAAATTGAGATGTATGCTTTATAGATCTGTTTCTAGATTAATTCCGAAAGAAGAATTTACTAATCATTTGAAATTTCACAAATCGCATTCACATCCTGGCTGACAGTACCTACATGTGATGCAGGTACATGTATGCCATGTCACAATATTTATTCATTATCCAATGTACAAGGTAGAGATGCCACACCGGGCAACGGTAAGAGGCAGCGTAGCTCAGTCGGTAAGAGCGCATGTTTCGGATATGATCGTAGATCTCAACGTGAGGGTTTCGAGTCCCGCTCATGCCGAAACGCGTCCAACAAAAATTGGATGCTATAGCGTTGTGTGTTAGCGTGCCTCACCACTGTATTCAGTGCAGGTGTAAATGCAGTTGGAAAACACTCCGTCCATCGGAAAGGACGCAAATGTTGGTCCCGCGTATAGGAGAGTCACAACCTATGCACGTTAAAACCAATACACTATTCGTCGAAGAGTATAGGGTGTTCACCCAGTGTATTGCAGCTGCCCGTCCCCGCAAAATTCAGGTCAAGTCAATCTTGACATTCATATACCATAATAATCAATATAATGATTGCAGGCATTAACAGAAAGACAAGACCATAGTCTTGTAGAAACCTTCTAGAGACAACCCAGAAACCCGTGTGTGAGAGATACTTGACTGTACCCATGGATATACAATGTATTGAGCTGCCAGACAGCTAGACAGCCAAAACCAGACATCTGTCGCCCTCTATACAAGTCTTGAAGCTTAGCTACAAACAAAGAGAACAAGATGGTCACGTAAACATCGGCAAGTTTTTTCCCCGTCTTCACATTTTCTTGTTTTTTATTGAATATAATTGTATAAATGTCGGAAATTTACTTATAGCCCATTTACATGATTTATGGCTAGATCTATTCACATGTATGGTGAGACTACCACATATCGACCACCTCTTTTGAAACCGACCACCTTGCGCGCGTTAAAATTATTGCGTATTACAAACGATACGCGCGGGAGAGTAGGCGCAGTGTCCATAGAAACGGTAAGAATCGATTTTACGAGAAAAAAAGAAGCAACAAAAAGTACAAATTTAGTAGAATTAATCAAAACCGTATTGACCAGACCCAATTCCTGCTGAAAAACCAAGAAATCCGATAGGAAACGGCTCTAGAACAAATATCCGTCGTCAATCGTCGAATCATGTGCCGGAGCTCGCAGTGGAAGTAGTGAGACGATCATTTAGCATGTTGACTTCATAGAACTGATTTGGAAGAGTAAAAATATTTCGCCACCGCGACAAGAATCGGCCGTAAACTTAGTGTATCGCGGGTGGTCGGTTTCAAAAGACGGGTGCAAATGAGCAAATGTAAAATTGTCGTATTAGTTGTGCGTCGATATATACGCGGATTGAATCGGAGTCGCCGAGCGAAACATGGGAGTCTGATCTGCTCAATTTTCTGCACAAATGAGACTAAAACTGGGTAAAATTGATGAATATTCTCGCAGATACGATGCTGAGAAGATTAGGTGGTCGATAAGGGGTAGTTCCAACCATACATGTTTCAAACATGTCGCACATTCGTTATATACAGTATCCTAAATTTTCGTAAAGTCAATCAAGTTTCTGAGGTCTGATTTCTCTGTGTTTGTGTATAAACCGCAGCCCCCATTTTAGAAGATTCCGACGGAAAAAGGTGCGATTTATATTCCCGAAAATACGGTATATTTTATCTCGATCACCTTCATTTAAGTAATGGTTATTTTGCATAATTAATTAGAATTAGAAGAAATTACTATCCGTACACATAAGAAAAAAATTACAAAGTGACACAATTACACATCAATTAAGCTTTCTTTCACCTTTCCATTGAATTGATATCAAAATTACTTCAAAGGGCTCAAAAACAAAGAAGTTAGAGCCTGTCGAATACTTGGGTTCAAAATGGTCACAAAAATCGGTTATGTATTCCATTGACTTTACATTAATATTAGGTCACAAATTTGGGCCTTATCGTGAAATTTGTCACCTCTCTCCTTGTGTGTGTGCGCTCGTTGTGTACAAAGTCAATGGGAGTGGAAAGAAGTCACCGCTGTTGACGAAATAAACGGCAGTGAATGGACTGGTGACATAAACCACGTCCACGATAATGCCCAAATTTGTAATTGTATGTTATGTTATGAATATGTACGACTTATTAAACTGAAATAACTTTATAAATAATTTCTTGATGAAAACTAGAGTTCTTGATATCATTTGAAAGGTCCTTTTAGTTTTAAATTTAAGAGCTGTCAAATAAAAAACGACACCAAATTTATTGAATTTATTTTGACGATATTTGATTTTTTTTGTCACATAAAAATGGCCCTGCTGATGTCTTGATGATCCGATGCTTGGCCTTGGACCAACACCCGCATTTTATTTGGCTTTTGTTTGGAGAGCACTTACGCAACAAATCATGACAAAGCCCAAACACACAGCTGCTGGGCAACTGAAACGCACATGTGCAATTTGCCCATCGATTGCCACGATTGCGCAACTGCTTGCCACGACAAAAGCCAAACTTACCTTACACAGAAAGGCAGATATGGGACTGAAGCTGATTACTCTAGAAAACAATCGACGACTGACAGCATGTCACTCAGCAAGCAAATAACACTTCTTGTCCATTTAAGGTTGGTTGATCTGCAAACTTGACATTTTTTTAGACATCGGTAAGTCCGGAGGAGACCGAGGAATATTTTGGCAAAAGACTTATGAAAATGAAATAATTATAATGAGGTGAAATAGAAGAGAGAATGGACTTAGTGTGCAGCAATAAATAGAGCGCCGGGGGGGGGGGGGGGAGGGGGGACTGGTCGTGGTCAGAACGTGTAATTTTTTTTTTGGGGGGGGGGGAATTGGGGTGCTTTGCATTTTGTGAAGTGTAAATAAAGGATTTCATGTATAATTTTGGTGAATTGCGGGATAAGATCAGGAAAAAAATGAAAACTTAAAAAAAAATTGCCCTGCTGTGTCCATGCAAAAAAAATAATGTAAACATCTTACTGTGATTTTTGCATATGGTAAGTCGGAAACCCCGTTTCCATCCCACTTGCAATAAAAACCGTTTCACAACCCCTAGCTGTATCCTACTTCTCAATTCTGATGGAAAGAAAGGAATAATAAGGCCTACTGTAGTTTGGATTTAAAAGGAATCCTGAAATGGCATATCATGATAAAACAAAGCTTATGCTCTGATAACATTTGAATTTATATCTCGTTATATATTGCAGAATAATTGTTTAATTTCTTTTTAAAGAGCTAGGTGGCTTTTCATATTGTTAGCTATATCAGTAAAGTGGATGAAATTGCTCAAAAACTTAATTTACAAATCCAATGCAAATTTTGCTTCTAGCCAAAATTCATAATGTATATCCTTTTACTCTATGATTAGAATAGCATTTTCACAGATTCCCACTGAAATATCAATGAAAAAAAAAAAATGTTGAAACAGTAAAATACAAAAGAAAACATTTTCATTTTTTACGTACATTTGATAAGAATCCTACAGAGGCCCTAAAAAGTATAGGGGCTTTATTTATAGATTTACAGCCAAAATTTCTCCTCCCTCTCCCCTCCCCCTCTCTCTTCCTCCTCCTCTCCTTCTTCCCCTCCTCTCTTCCTTTGTCTGCTCCTGCTCCTCTTTCAGCTCCTTTTTCTTCTCCTTCTTCCTCTTCTTCTCTTTCTTCTTCTTCTAAATAATAAAAAATATACACTACACAAACAGTAAAATAAATTGAAACAGACATGTGAATGTCTTCATTTTTAATGTTATCATCTTTTTTTTCTCCTCCTCATCCTCCACCCACTCTCTCTCTTCTTCTCTTAACTCCCCTCCCAAACCCCCATAAACATGTCACCTTTATCTAACAATAGACAAAACCAACTTTTAAAATCAATATCATTGTTCAATTTATTACTATTACAATGATTATAATGAATAAGTGTATATTTACATTATTTTTGTGATACAGTTATTTCAATAATATTGGCAAAATGGTCAAATGCTCGACAGCTCCAAAAATCATAATTCATGCACTATACATGCCCATATTCTGAACTCTGGTTTACTTAGACCATGGTCTAACTCTGTGCTAAAATTATGGGAAGCCAAACATGTCAAAAACTGTTTACATGGTATGTTCTATTATGTTTACTGCACTGCTCTTTCCAATTCTTTAATGGTGAAGACAATTATATTATTTATCCTTCCCAGATAGTTAAGAATGATTTGAGAGTCAAATGAGCTAACAATATGAACCTCTATTGTGAGAGATTTATGTAACAATCGGCTATCCATAGATAAACCACAACTTAGACCACAGTTAAAATTGAACCTGACTTCGGAATACAGGCCATATGAAAAAAAAAAGATTTCAGAGCATAGTTTGTTGTATCATTTATGGAGGTGAAGCAAAGAAGACACAGGAGAAAGAGAAATATTGTACAAAACCAGCAGGAAAAAAAAAGAAGATAATAAAACCATCCTCATATATTGAAATATTCATACAATGTGTGTGTCAATAGAAGAGAAATATAAAGCCACTTATCGCAAGAAGAGGGTCACTTTATACGCTGTGTCATTAAAAAAAAACCTCACTAAAATGTATGTCCCATTTCTAAATAGAATTGAATCCCAGCTCTCCTTTCCAGCAAGAGATATTACAATGGGATGTATCATTACTGATAGAAATAGTTTAAATATCTTGGTTTAGTATTAAGACTGTGCAACAGCATATTTCCTCTTGAATCTCTTCTCATGGGGACATTTTGAGACAAGAGAATATCATCAAATAGAAAAAAAATTTAATAGAGAAATGCGTAGTATGACATTCACAGATACGTTTGAACATTAAATATTTTTAAGTACAAGTAATTGTACACACATTTAGTTCAGATCACATTTCTGGTACCTATCAACTCCAATATATTTCAAATATTCATCTTTTTCCTTAATTGGTACCCATTTTCCCTTCTCTTATTTACCAAAATATAGTCCACACACAAGAACATTCTTTTCATAGTACTTCCTCTGTGCATCTAAATTCAAAATAATAATAATACACAATTCCTGTATAGCGCATGTCACATTATGATATAATGTCCCTATTCGCTTCCAAAGACTTCGATATTATTACCTAACTCTTTACAGCTGCATTTGACAAATAGGGCTTTCAACAAAAATTTCACCAATCAAACAGAAGCTATTTTCTACGTGTCGCTCCAGGGCTGAAACAAAATAAAATAGTTTATAAAAATCATCTTTAAAAAAGACAGCTGCAAGTACATTTTACCATTTACAATTTCAATGAAATTTAGGGTTCGTTTCATGATAGCATCGTAGGTCCACCTTGACACCATCTCTATGGAAAGCCAAGCTGGACAATATGTAAATGCATGGAATTTGCATGTGGAAAATATACACTGTTCACAGAAATTAATGTCCAGCTTGGCTCTCCATAGAGATGGCTTCAAGCTGGAGTTATGACGCTTTCTTGGAATGGGGTCCCGAAACAAAGCTTTAGCAACTTCAGTGCATGAATCATCAAGTGAAATCAAATCACAAAACTATGATTAATCACAATGCTTTGCCTTGGGGGCGCTCTACAACTTTACATCCCCCAAACATCAATATGCACCAACCAAAAATCGAAATCATTTAAAAACCAATGCAGCAGCTCAGCTGTAACCATTCTTTATCCAATCTGGCCCAGTGATATAAACCTTGGCAACTGATCGAGAGCTGATTTTTACGATTGATCATACACAATATTCAATGCAATCAATCTTAGAAATCAGCTCCATAATCAATCACTAAGCTCTATTGTAAAGGGACCTGATGATCAAAGACTTAACTTCACAATGTCACATATATTCAGAATGATCATTATGAATTACATTTTTATATAAAATAATATAAATTTATCTACACAGTTTATACACGATCTCTTAAAAAAAAATTTAATCATAAGAATAAACTGATCATATTAAGTACATAAATGACGAGCAATGTAGTTTAGAGTAGTCATACTCGATACGGCCTTTGGTTCGACAGGCAGGTGCTTTACCGACTGAACCAAATTCGCTCTCAATTGAATATACTTCATTTATGAAAGTGCGCACAAATAATGTGTCTATACATTGAATGCAGAGCCATTTATGGAATTATACAGTATGAGATTTGGGGGTGCTGATCGAATGCAACTTCATGAATTAAATTTTTTTTTTTAATCGTAACTCTGTTATTCCTTGGAGCATTTTCACCAATCTTTCATGAATATATTTCTCTAATTTTCAGGTTTAGTTAAATTACAACAAACTTAGTCTACAGCTGGACTTTTCCTCTTCAAGTATGCACCAAAATGAGCACTGAATCTTAATTTATATTTTATGTACAAATATATATATATATATATAAGTGATGTACAGATTATAGATTCTCATAATCTAAAAGATGTACACGATCTAACAAACATTGTGTGCAAAGATCATTGCATCAAGTACAACTCCCCTTTGGAAGGTTAGGGAAACAAAAAAATATTGTTTACTGACAAAAATACACATGTAGCTTAGTAGACGTTACAGTAATGCACAAGAAACATGGATATCACAGGTGTCTCAAATATGGGTTTCCATTGGGTTGGGGCGACAAGTTACAAGATGTCCATGTAAAAGAGTTATCCATTGTTTCATTTCACTATGAAGATCAATTCAGGGCCCCATTGCATAAAAGTTACCATTATGGTAACTTTGCCATCCAATGGTAACTTGCGTGTAATCCTTGATTTTGATTGGCTGTTGATCAATGTTACCATGGTAGTTACCATTGGATGGTAAAGTGACCATAACTTTTATGCAACGGTGCCCAGATTTGGTTATAAATGTGAGGAAGATCGACTGCCATAGGAATCCATTTTTTAATATAAAATCTTTTATGGATTTTTCGCAGTTTAAAATTAATATTTTTCCCAGCATTACATGGAAACCACAAGGCAATAGACTCTCAAGTCTGAAACTGCAACTTACCATGATGTTTGGTAAGGATACCTTATCAAGCTTTCTACATGTGTTTGTTTTTTATTTTTTTCGATGATTATTGGCAGACAGTATTTGCCTACACAAGACACAGTTTTTCAGTTGAGGTATGAACAAAAAGTATCCCAACCAAATGGAATGATCCACATGTGTACAGTCTAGTGACAAAACAGTAAAGGGGGACATGCCTGTGTGTTTAAACATTTAAATTATTCTTCTAAGAATTAAATTGACTTTCTAATTCAAGTTGATATTCCGCACAACCTTTTCTTGGTGACAAAATTCCTACATTCAGGTAAACAACTAAAAAGTGACTGAGAAAATAAAAAAATTAATAAATAACAGTTGGAACCAGAATGCATTATGAAATTATATATTTTTTGTTCAAATGTAGTGCCAAATTACAAAATGGTCATCATTGAAAGGCAGAAATATACAAAGAGATATTCTCCAGGGAGTGGATAATTTGCACACTGTACAGGTGAAAGAATACAACATAATATAATCAAACACCTGTAGATTATTTCAGATAGGGAATTTTGTATAAAGTCTAGTTTCATTATTATATTGAAAATACCTAAGGATCACACAAAAATATAATTTACTTTGACATTAATGAACACAAAACAGTATACTTCAAAAGCACTTTTAGAATCAGGGGTACAAATCACTAACAACTGAAATCAATTTCAAATGAGATTAAATAAAATTTCTGAGAATTTGATCGGTCTGCATGTTTCAAAATTGATTTCAGCTGGAAGCAAAACACTTTGTACTTGAGGATCACACAGATACATACAAGAATGGAAAGAAAAATGAAGATGAAAGACATTATATTTCATGGTCTCATCCCATGAACATAGCTTGACACAAAATTTTTTTACTTGGGAGCACTTCATGATGAGAGGAATTTGGTTTGTTTACTCTGACAGATGCCATAGTAACAGTCAGACACCTGTGCATCTCAGCCAATCAGGATCAATCAGAGGTCAAGAGGTTATTCAGGTCATACCATCATTATTACAAACCAACTTCCAAATAAAGAGTAAAATTGTAAGCTGTAAAATTAACCACCGAGTGGCTAGTCCCTCCTGGTGCAAGCGGATGCGATGTCATGGCTAAAAAAGTGGATTTTCCTACACTCACATTCATGCCACTCTCAACACAGGTGTGTATAGGTATCAGCCTTCTCTCCTCATCTACTGTATCAGTGACAATAATGTAACCTCAATTGTGCATTGTATTACATGGAGAATCTGTCTCAGTCCAATCTCTTTGAACGATAGAGATCTGTTCAACTTAGGACAAACTAGACTCAGAAGAGATAAAGGCATCACATGCTTTACTGCTTCGCACAATCTGATCTGAAAGACTGCTTCAACTTGGTTGATAATTTGACTTCGTGGAGGTCAACGTAAACCTTCATGCTTAGTACTTCCCTTCACCCTAGCATCTGTTACTGTAAGGCTTTCATATACATCGCAAAATCAGTTCTGAATTCTAGGATTGTTGAAAACTTGTCTGATGGTAGCAACCTCTAAATCTGTTCCTTTAGGTCTCCTATACAATCCTATCTTTATAGAATGGTTCCTGGAATTGATATCGTCTGGCATGAGTCACGATCCAACGATCCCAATTTTCGTATAGTGGCTTCATTCTTCATAATTCTATTAAAAACATAGTCTGTTTATGACTTTCATATCCCATCATAAAATCATCTGTGAATTCAAGGATTGTTTTTAAGTTTCCACGGTGGTAGCGACCACTGACTCTATCCCTTCACATCTCCAACAATACACTGTCATTTTAGAATGATTCCTAGAAGTGATATCTCCTCATAACAAACTCACAAATCAAACATCCAACAATGCACTTCCGTAGACCTTCATGATTTATAGTTAATTTCAAAACAGAATTTGTTACTGTTTGCTTACCTCCTTTGTAACAACAGAACATATATAATGATTTTTTTATTATATCAGTGAATCCTCCTAAATGGAAAAACGTTCACATTTGTATCACGAATGGTGATCAGAATATGAGTTGCAAATTTGATATTACTGTTTTTTTTTTTTGTTTTTTTTTTTTGGGGGGGGGGGGTAAAATTTAAAACTCAATCATCAGCTGTCAACAAATACTTGTTCTGCTCAAAAGACTGCATTGGTGACTGTCACCCCCCTCAGGCATCTCTCCAAATATGTTTGCAAAGTACGCTGCTCCTTGTACATGGTCGATATCAGCGTGATGAAACAAGTTCCACAATGCAAATGGTGCTCTTTCATCTCGAATGGAGTAAAGCTAAAGTATTCAAGGTAAGTCAAGACGGGAGAGGCTCATCATCCATCACCATGGCAACGGGAGTGCATCTCTGAGATGATGATGATGAGGGGCAAGGTAAGCTGGTAGCAGGGTTGGATAGGGGTGTGCTCCGTACCCCCTTATGTTCCAGTTTCATTCTAAATGCGTCCAATCCCATTCTCTCAACTGCTCCTTGAGCTGTCTTTGCTCGGTGGTGAGGGAATTAAACTCTGTATCGAATCTGTAGAACCAATAAAAGTATAACATTAATTATTTGAATGGTTATCGCTTAGCAGAACAACATTCTTGAAGTTAAATGCAAGATAGGAGACATTAAAAAATGGATTCAGTACGTATGAAACATTACACCTTTTCTTGTCATATAGGAGGCATATTTTGGAAGTTTGAATTTTTAGGGAAAAAACGTTGATGATGATGATTAAGATGATGTGGTGATGATATTAATAATAATATGAATACTTCTACTACTACTGCTAAAAAAATAATTTTGAAAATGACAATAATTATAATCCATATTTTATTGTTCGAAATTAAATTTGAAATAGAAATACTCCCCAAATTCATGTTGCCTAATTGATAGTAGGCCAACCTGCAGGTTGTGAGACAGACGCTCTACCAACTGAGCCAACACACCGGCATCCAGTATTAATAATGATAATGATAATGGGCACCTATATCGCACTGTATATCTAGAAGTAATATTCTCAAGCACAGTGTAATTCACATCTTCACTGTTACTATCATTTTGGCATTAGGAAGTTTCTCTCCATAACGTACAACAGATTCAATAACATAGATAATACATTGTCAAATACCCTTCATGACAATGAAACACCAAGAAGTCTTTGTCAAAAACTGGTGAATCAAAACAGCAGTTTCGTCATGGACTCTGGACAAACAACATATTTGCAATTTTTCATCAGCTCCGTAACTTTAAGATGAACAGTCAGTCGGCAAGCCCTGAAAAAGTAGCTTCTTTTATCAAAGTGATATTCATGACTAGATTGTTTTTGCATTGTTAATAAGCTTGGTGCGGACCAAAACACCTCTTTTATTCTGCCATTGCTGCTCTAAATACTGACCAAATTTCATGTTTTTGGTATCTTTATAAAGAAGAAAAATCACTCTTTTAGGTCATTTGTTTGGATTTTTTTTTTAAATTGTGTAATATAGGGAAAACTTTTGATCTAAAACATGAAACAAAATAATTATTTTCATGCAACAAAAGTTGTTGTTTTTACACTTAATTTCTGTTTAAGCACAAATGATTTCTATATCATGATAAAGCTGAAGATCTAAGCTTTAATATGATATAATTGTTATAACAAGAGATATTTTAGATGGGTCAGCAGCCAGCTTTGCATAGGCCAAGTACATTTAGCAGCTCAAAAACAAAAAACCACACACCCATGCAAATTCCGATTTTCCCACACTGGGCCTATGCAAGGTCACACTCACCATGTGGTAATCTCTTCATCTAACCCTAACCCTAACCCTAACCGCGCCTGTTGTTTTGAAAACCTTATTCAGCCAATCAGAACTCTAGATTTTATGCTACTCAGAAATCTCGTCTTGCATCTTGATGGAAAAAGCTGGCTGCTGACCCATCTAACAGGTGCAGCATATCAAGAGTCACATTGTATGAAAGTAGAGAGTTTGAACTTTCTGATGATATAAATAATGTTTGTGCCTAAAACACAAAATTTTGCACAATTTGCAAAAGAAAACAGAGGAAGATCTTTTCAGGTCTGAAATTCACTTATTTATCATAATATTTTATTCAAAAGAAATAAGCAATACAAAAGAGTAACATTTACTCTTTCCCATGGTACAATAATCAATTTTACTCAAAGAGAAAATGGTTAAATTCTTTGAGAAAAAAAAGTCTCACAATTCACAAGATTTTGCAGGGACATGATTTCAGCCACGAGAGGACTTGGATAAATCTTGCTCATTTGCTCATTAACACAGGGGCTTGCAGACTGACTGTCAAACTGCTGTTTCGATTCACCAATATTCTACAGAGATCCCAGCTGTTCACTGCTATTTGACAAGCATTTTCAATACATCTATCGAGTTCTTGAATACGTCGTGCATCCTGGAGCAAAAACTCCCTATTATCCAGTGCTCAGGGGCAACTCTATGACATAGGTACATTCTATCCCATATATGGAAGACCTTTGTGAAATGATCTGTCTCCTCCCTATGCTATGCTTCACATGAAATCTGTAATGTTTTCAAACCATTAAGGCTGGATTAGATCACAAATTGAAGTAAAAATGGATAATAATGTGGTCGGGTGTACAAAAATGTTCATTATTTCATGGAATTGCCTCCCCCCCCAAATTTAATTTCAGGGTCCCATTTCTCTCAGATTTATCATATACAAATTGACGATTTCTGTAAAAAAAATCACTACTGGCCATCATATTGAATGATTTCAGTAGCTTTGAACTGTTATTGCAAATTTGTTATTATAAAGTGTTTTATGAAACGGGTCATCTTACTCTGATTTTATCTGCATGCTCTCATTGAGAATAGACATGGATTCCTCCATATCACCAGGAGGGTCAAAGATAGGCCCCTGGGGAACACCACCACCACCACTGGACCCAGCCGAAGGGGGCGTGGGCGGTCCAACCAGACTCTTTGACCTTGACAGCTGCCTCTGCATTTGGGCTTCGGATTCCTTTTTCTAAGCAATAAAATGAAGAAAAATAAACAGATAGAATTAACATATCACAGTGAATAAGCTGTGCACAAAGGACAGTATTTGCAGTGTTTGTCACCATGTTATGTACTAATTCCTGAGGGGGAAATCCCAAGTAGCAGAATTAACTGTTTTCTAGCCATTTAAAAAAAACTCCAGAACAGTGATAAAAAGGAGATTTTAAAGCTAGTTCTTCACCAATGATTTTACAGCGAGAGAAGAAACTCTGAAACAGCAAGTGAAAGAATAGGACATCCAAGAGGGAACCAACAATGTCAATAAAATAAAGGACATATTTTCATAAAGAAGGGGGGGTCTCACTTCCAATGAATTTCTAAACTTGTAACACTCAAGCTTCATGGAAATATTACTCTTTACACGAGTACAACAACCATAGAGTTATACATTATGTTGAAAGCTTATAAAATTATGGAGGCCATTTCATAAAGACTTTGTTATTATAACAAATTCAAAATTTCTGTGACAAGTTTACGAACAGCCAATCAAATTGAATAATTTACATAGCTTTTAAAGTGGAAGTTCACCGTGAAGAAAAGTTTGATGTAAAAATAGCAGAAAAAATAATACAAAATATTGGTGGTGTTTTGAGGAAAATCCATTAAGGCCACCGCACACCTTACGACCCGACTGGTCTGCGACTGAGTGAGGGGAGATGAATCGCAAGGTAGTCATAAGCCTCGACACCGCACACCTTGCGATCCGATCTGCGACTCAGGCATGCGCTTTTTGCTTTTTGGCATTGCAACTGAGAAAGTGCGCTTACTACTGCGTATGCGCGTTGTTTATCATATACGCGTCGTGCAACTCTGCTGTCTGATTGGCTGGAAGTTGGATTGAGCTTGCGATCCAGTCATAAGGAATCGACATGTCAAATCCTTCCGATTTTCCTTGCGACTTGTCTCTGACCAGTCTGCGACGCGCAAGCTGACAAGAGCCGTGACGTCACATCTCCCCTCACTCAGTCGCAAGCCAGTCGCCGACCAGTCGGATCGTAAGGTGTGCGGTGGCCTTTAAAGATTAAGTTATTAGAATTTTAAATTTTGGATTTGTGACGTCACAAACGAGCAGCTGCCCCATACGTTATGTATATTGATTGATTGGGATTTTTACCTGATTGCTAAGAAATCATGAATGCTTGTAAGCAAGCAACCAGAGGACCGACGGCTTAAGGTCCTCTCCGAAGGACCTGGTAATAAAGATTAATGCCTTACCAAAGGGCACTAGCGCAGAAAGTGGGAATCGAACCCGGGTCACCGAAATACAAATCCCCCCCTCTTCCGACTGAGCCATCGCGCCTCCTAAATAAAATGCATAGACTTCCTTTTTTTAAATGGTTCATGATGGTTCATGATGACTTGTTTTTGTTTTCTTTTTAAGAATGGGTGTGAAATGATATGTATATTGATATACTGAAGGTACAGTAAAACCATTTTCAATTTTCCGAGAAAATGACATCTCATTGATTTTTCACCATACGATATGTAGGAAAGCTGCTCGCATTTATGACGTCAAAAATCAAATAATAAAAATTCCAACAACTTTTTTATTCTTCAATGGATTTTTCTCAAAATGTTGGCAATGTTTTTTTCTGCTATTTTTACAATTAACTTCTTGTCAGGGTGATCTTACCCTTTAAGTTTTATTGCAAGTGAGTTGTAAAAAGAAGTTTTATGAAACAGGCCCCCCTGGTGTTCGATGACAAACCTTCATGACGGTGACATTCAATACATTCCACATGGTTTCTTGTTTCTTCTTCTGCTGTGATAAGATGATTGTCTGCCATTCCTCCATCCTCCTCACACAGTCCTGTAATTTCCCCATTACCTCATCAATCATCAAGCAGGAAGACTGAATATCTCTGTAGAATTATGCAAAAAATGACGATGTAATTACATTTGATATGAATAAGACATTAAGGAGCTTTCACTTTGGACGATGGATGCTTTTCAAACTATATCTGTACGAATGCGGAGGAGCAAGCGCACTGTGCTGTAAAAAACAAGGAAATCTTAAACTTAAACTGTAACTTCCTTCTTGACTCGAATTTGGAAAATATGCAATTCCAACGCCAATCCCAACTGCTTTCCATCACAAAATCTCGGCCGGTGCAGGGGGGGGGGATCACTCCATGATCAGTCATGATTACAAGAATCAATTTAAAATTATTTCCACAGAATCCATGGCAATGTGATTCAAAGTATGTCCTGGGAAGCATGGAAAGTACACCACGTAAAACAGGTATCGCAGTGCATCCACGTTTTTTGCACACACACATACCAGAGCATCTACTTGCAGTAGCCGTGCTCTCCAGCCATTCATGTATTAGTCCCATCATACATTGTTATGGGTGCCGTGCGCTCCAGCCGTCTATGCGTTAGTCGCATCATACAAGCGTTACGGTAGCCGTGTGCTCCGGTCGTTTATGCGCTAGTCACATAACATATTATTACAGTATAGACGTGCCCTTCAGCCGTCTTTTGCGTTAATCGCATCATGCAGCTAATAATCATAGTGTTGAAATCATGATTTCAACTCTATACAGATTGACCCCAAAATCAGAATTTTTATTCAAAAATTCAGAACTTGGAATGGAGGCCAAAAAATTGCTAAAAATTCCGCCAAAATCCTAACAGTTGGCAGGTATGAGCAAATGTTGGACGAGAAAAGGTGCATGAGGGGGAAAAAGGGGAGATAGAGAAGCACCACATTCATGAATGAGTTTTTACGTAGTTTTTTAAATACTTGCCTCATTTTTGTATAGATATCCCGGTTGTATTCACAATACTGACTGAAAGCCTGATTAATCAAAGTTTTAATACGCAAAATATCCACGTTTTCTCTTCTCTTTGCTGCAAAAACAATAAACATATCAAAATATGTCTGTTAATAATGAAAATATTCTTTTCAAATTTTTACAAAGAAATTTCTCAAATAGGCTTAACATCCAAGCTTTCTCTTTGCTTTGCTGCAACAAGAGCCAACATATAGAAATAAGTCTGTTTATCATGAAATCTTCTTGCCAACAAATTCTTATCATTCAATTTTCCCTAACATTTCTGTAACATTTGTCATATTAGTAATATAAAACAAAGACAGATACCTTCATGGGACAAACAAAGAGGAACAATTATGTACTTGATTCCTTCTCTGCAAACTTTTTGAATTCATAAAGGAAATAAATTTGATTTACATATAAATTATTGAGACTCACCCTTGTTCTCTTCTTTGAACTGTTTGAAGCAAGCATCACACTCCTTGCTCCTGAGGACAAGAAGAGTAAAAAATATTTCCTAAATAATACTTATACATAGAGAAGCTTTCATGTAAACATTATTTTAAGGACTCAATGCTAAGAAAAAAAAGACATCACTAATACCTCAGTCACATTTGCTCTACGTCGGCCGTACGGCAAGTCGAAAACAGCCGTTTTAACATTTTTCGTACCAGCTACATATACGTGGTTTTGAATAATAATGAATAAAATGGCTGTTTTCGACCTGCCGTACAGCCACCATAGTGGTAATGTGACTGCAGCATAAGTAATGAATAACCGAAAAAGATAATGCTATCAATCTGGGCGAGGATGCCACAGACACAGAAAGTATAAGGGAAAAGGGAGGGTGTTCCTTCCTCATCTCTGTGCCTGTGACTACGTGTGATCATCGCGATAATTATTTAATTATCATCATCATTAATTACTATTCTCACGTGCTAATATCACCGTCATCATCATCACCTTTATCATCGTCATCATCACCATCATCACCATCATCATCATCACCACCATCATCATCATCATCACAATCACCACCAGCATCATCATCATCCCCACCACCACCATCACCACGACCATCATCATCATCACCATCACCACCACCGTCACCATCACCACCATCATCATCATCATCATCACCATCACCATCATCATCATCATCACCATCACCATCATCATCATCATCATCATCATCATCACCATCACCACCATCATCATCACCATCATCATCATCACCACCACCACCATCATCATCCCCACCACCACCACCACCATCACCACCATCATCATCATCACCACCATCATCATCATGATCATCATCATCACCATCATCATCAGCATGATCACATACTATCGTTCTCATCACCACCACCACCACCACAGTTGATAACTTACGTTTCTTGTAGACTGGCTACTATTTTCGGCCTCTCCGCACTCTTCTGCATCTCGTATATGGCCGTCACGGTCTCATCAACCTTTTTCCCAATTTGAGCCACCTCTACTTCTGGTTCCTATTATAAACACATTCAACAAAATACTCTTAGCCAATTCAGTATTCCTTTGACATAATAATTACAAGATAAAAAGAAAAATAATGCTCATGCCAAGGTAGTAAAGTAATACACACATTTCATTATCAAAAATAGCAATAACACAATTACATTATTATTGTTTGGATAATACTACAAACATAACTATATAGACCTACAGTAAAAATGAATTTTGTTTAGGTACAATGTATCAAAACCTTGCGAGAGTGATTGGACACCAAGCAGGATAAGACCATGTAATATTTCTAACATTTATAACATTACTTTGTAGGACTCAATGATATACACAATGCCATTTGGTACAACATCTGAATATGGTGCTGATCGAAGGCATGTTCAAAATGTTATTCTTGCATTGATTAAATAACCGAGTACTTATCTTAGGATTAAGCTCATTGTGACTTTAACCAAATTGTGAACTAAGCATCCACAATATAATGTGTGGAAATCAGATTATGTTCACTTCTGCTTCCCTAAAATGAAATATATGTTATACTAGTGAACTATTATCCAACAGATCACCACCCTCACTTTTCAAATTCAAATTGTTTTATTCTCTCAGTAAAATCTTACATAAAAACAATTATGATAAAAAGTTTTTTTTAAATACATGTCTGACAAATCGATGTACAAGTCTAAAATTGCATGATGATTCAGAATCGTACTGAGGGGTAGCAACCAAAAAGGAAAAAAAATCTTTATACTTAGACCGACCCATTAACAAATGAAGATGTGACATAGAAAATGCAATAAAAACATAGAGGGATATAGCAAAAACATGTTTCAAAACAAACCAAAGAATTTATAAAATACAAGTAAACACAGCACAAGAGTTAATTACTTGAGTTATGTCTTTGACCCTCTCCTCCATCTGCTTCAACGAGTCATATAAGGCAGCAGAACCTATCATGGGAGAACAAAAAAAAAAATCTTGAGCACATCAGGGGCATGTAACGTATAGCTTAGTATTTAGTCATAGAGGTGACTTTAAGGCGACCGCACACCTTATGATTGTTCTGCGACTAAATTTTGGAAAAAACGTAGTAGAATTTGATGCTAATATTGAGACTTGGAATATCTTACTGTGTAATGTTAGAAATCATTGTACAAATACCTATGTTCAAATCTGTGACTATGCTATCATCCTTCTTAGAATAAAAGCAAATTTAATATCTAGTCGTAATGACGTCATAGCAGTCGTACGATTGGCTACGATTTGAAACTAATTTGGCCTTTTCTCCAAAATAAAGGCTTGCAATCTTTCAAAATGGTTATATTAGTATTCTTTCAATTAGTTTTAACCTCAAATAAAATAATATGTTCCACTCACATTTTC
This sequence comes from Lytechinus pictus, assembly GCF_037042905.1. Classification (NCBI taxonomy): domain Eukaryota; kingdom Metazoa; phylum Echinodermata; class Echinoidea; order Temnopleuroida; family Toxopneustidae; genus Lytechinus; species Lytechinus pictus. The sequence goes on along the minus strand of NC_087262.1, from coordinate 17,973,898 downwards.
AGAAAATGAGCAAAATGCGATTTGTTCCAAAATCAGATGGCGAACAGTCATAAGGTGTGCAGTGGCCTTTACACGTACATAAATCTATATGTGCAATCAATTGCATGAATCCACAGTAAGATCAATCACTTAACTTTGCGTTTCCAGGTTTTCCATCACTCACTATGAAGTGATGATTGCCAATCAAGATCATTGTCGCATGTACAGTTAATTTAAAACACTGATGAGAAGCCAATCAGAATTGTACTTTCATATTTCTAATCCATCACAAACATTTGGGGTCATTTTGAGATATTAATCAATCCCATGTCTTCTCTCCTGTTTTCTCTTCTTCCCTCTCTCTCTTTTATTTTCTCTTTCTCTCTTTTATTCTCTCTCTCTGTCTGTCTGTTTCTCTCTATGCCCCAAATCCTTCTAAATCCCCTCTTTATCCTAAACATTACTGACTACTCACCAGGGCCTCGTCCTACAAAGAGTTGCGATTGATCTGATGGCCAGCAACGTCAACATATAAAATGAAAATTTGTTCAAAATATTTTCTAGACATGATGTATATTCATACATTCATTGTTCTCTGGAAGATTCAGTGTGATTCTCTTTGTTTACTAAGCAGATTGTGCAAGATTCCTATAGGAAAAATTATGGTATAGATAGATTTCCATACAGTTGTGATTGATTGGATCAATTGTAACTCTTTGTAAGACGGGGCCCTGATATCTGAACTCAAAAGCTTTCCTTTAAAATTAGTGTTTGTTTTAAATCAATACATGTGACAAATGACAGAATTTCCCGTTGTTTCTCCCTTACCCCTCCCCCTCACGCCCCCCTCCCCCTCTCTCTCTCCATCTCTCTTCATCAGTAATTTCCAATGCATTTAAATAATGGAAACAGCATAATAGACAGACACTGCTTGGTAATGTAGATGAAAGATTAACTTACTGAAACCTGTAGCTACTTGGAGGGCATAGCGCTGCGTGTCAAATTTCATACTGAAACAAAACAGAAAGGACACCATCAGACATCTATGGAATATATATATATTCATTGTTTAAATCAGGCAATAGTGATTACTTAATGAATTATTTCAATTTTAAACATTCAATATTAAAAGAAAATGACTTTAAGCACATTGTGCTCGTCGCATATTGTGAATACCATCGAGTGCGCTGCAACACCATAATACACTCATTAATGAGCATAATTTGTATATTTAGTCACTTTTTATAACTTCTCCTTAATATATATTTTACGTCAACCTAACACTGCCAGACAATGCAATGTACAAACTGAAAGCTGAGTATGCTGAAAATCACTGAGCAAGATTATTTCACAAAGGCATGTGATGTTATGGCCTTTGGTATTTACTTATGATACATTTCTTTTTCATCTGCATGAATCTGTATTGTATTTAAATATTTATTTATAATGTTTACTATATATTTTGTTATGTTTCTATTTGTACATGTAAACATTCACACATTTCAGTCTTTGACTGCTTGTGATTGTATTTTGATAACTTTTACTGCAATAAAATCCAATATATATATGTATTACACTACAAATATTCGGAAAGAACTGTCAACCTGACAGGATGGAATGCATATTTTCCTTATCATCATCATCGTCGTCGTTGTCTTCGTCATCATCATCATCACCACCACAATCACCACCATCATCATCCTCAGCATCCTCTTCATCATCTTTATCATCATTACCATCCTTTTAATATCGTTGACATCATCATCATCATAATCATCTTTATCATCATCATCCTATTCATCATCATCATCATCCTCTTCTTACTCATCATCATTATCCTCTTCAATATCGTCGTCGTGAACATCATAATCACCATCATCATCATCTTTATTATCCTCAATTCCTCATCTTCTTCATCATCATCATCATCTTTATCATCATCATCATCATCCTCTTCATCATCATCATCATCCATCATAATCATCATCCATCATCATCATCATCGTCTTCATCATAGTCTTCATCATTGTCTTCATCATTGTCATCATCATCTTCATTATCATCACCATCATTATCATCATCATCATCATCTTTATCATCATCATCCTCTTCATCATCATCATCATCATCACTATATTATCATGTATTAAGTTACCTGTCAAGGAAGAACTCTGCTTTGGCCTGTAACCTGTGGAAACATCTCTTCATTTCCTCACATCCCTGAATCATACAAGACTTGCATCTCAGGTTATAAGTCCTTGGGGGTGTAATATAAAGGGGATACAACTCACATTTACAATTGAATTTAAAGGGGAATCCAGCCTTGGCCATAAAATGTTGCGTTGGGAAGGAGAAAAATAAATTAAACAGAATGGTGAAAGTTTGAAAGAAATCGGACAAGCAATAAGAAAGTTATAGCTGCTTTAAAATTGAGATCACTAATACTATGTAGATTTCAAATTGGCAACTGGGTAAGTAAATTATGACAAGGGGCAAGGGCAACTTTCCCATAGGCCATGTACTTTATTATCAGGGATTTGTGGTTTTCTCCTAAGTACCCATTCCCCTGGGGCAGTAATCTAAATATAACCCAGGAAGTATATTGTCATATGTCCTCATGAAAGAAAAATATAATTTGAAATAAAACTTTCGGGAAAAATTAAATTTTAGCCATAATATGTATTGGAGTACATAGAAGAGTAGTCCTTGCCTTACATCACTATGACATCCCACATGCGGCCAATTTGAAGTCTCCATGGGTATAGTGATTACCAATATTTACAACTTTTAAAAATTCATAACTTTCATGTTGTTTGTCCAATATTGTTCAAACTTTTACCTATTAACTTGTCTGATTTTTCTTTTCCTTATAAAAACAAGTTTTTATTTGGGTTGGATTCCCCTTTAACGTTTAGTACACAGATTGCCATTGACTTAACATTTATGATTGATTATGATTGAATGCATCTTGAATGTTCTTGTACATCTAAATATTGTATCATTCTGTAATCCAAACAAAGAAGGAAACACTAAAAAATGCGCTGTACAATCAACATCCTTGCAAAATTTATTTCGCCATCATCACAGTTTGTGAGTTTGCTTCACAATGGGAAATCCGCAAGTATATCAAAATATTCTACATTTTCTATTCACTTTCTAAAGTTATATGCAGAGGTGAAGATTTTCGGAGGTATTTATTGAAGACATTCACTATAAATATTTGACACGGAAACCATAGTAACTACTCACATGAATGCCAAGAATCCTGTTTCTCTTGCTGAAGCCTCTCGTATTAGTTGATGACAATAATGAACGGCCTGTTTCCACATCACTTTGAAGCCATTCTCAGACACCTGTAGGTGTCTAGCATTCGCTACAGAAAAATAAAAATAAAATAAAAACCTCTATAATAATAAATAATAAATCATTCACAGTAATACATAAAATAAAATAAAAACCTCTACTATATGTCTTCTCATATAAAACAAACACCTGATCTTGCTGTAGACAAGTTATACAAGAAAACTTGAGTGAAATATTTACTAAAGTAATGGAGAAGTTGAACGTGTGTGACATCTCTATGGACAGTGATTTTCTGTTTCAAAAAATTGCCTTTTCCGTTTCAGAAAATCTCAAATTCCGTTTCAGCATGTCAGAAAACGGAACTTCCGTTTCCCCATAGACTTTGTACACACGGAAAACTGACAATTCCGTTTACACATTGAATAGCAAAATCACAACACGCACACTCGCACTGGTCAAAATTAGTATCTGCTACTGTACCAACAACACAATAAAATCCGTTCTAATCGGATCTATGCGGGTGCATAAAATATTTTTACACACCCATTTTGCATGTATACATCCTCACCTTTCATATTATTAGCATTATTTCACGGTGAAATGATATTTCATCGATAATTTGGGGGGTTTTTGGACATCGTTATCATCAGTCAACGGCTTTTGCCAATCCGCCATCTTGGATTTTAAGACCACGATATCATGCTGTTACGTAGAGGGCAGCAACACACGACCGTGTACATGTAGTTGAACGATATGTGTGCATGTGAAGCCCAACCCGGCCGGCCGGGTACGGGTACGGTGCGGGGTAAAATTGAGTGTGCTGATGTCGAGTGCAGTCACGATGTGTGAATTGTCATGATAGTAGCGAAGTGAGATCGTGTTTTCTGGGTTTTTTTGGCCATTTAATATTCTCATTTTGTTGTGATTTTGGAGTAATTTCTGTTGCTATTCTGTGTATTTTGAGGGAAAATACGTTTTCCGTGATTTTCCATTTGAAATGCCACTTTCTGTTTCAAAAGGCCCTTTCCGTGAATTCCGTCCGTTTTCCGCGATCGCGGAAAATCACTGTCCCTACATCTCAAAACTTTGTTACATTGCAAAAGGGAGGATCTACATAGCATTAGTGAACGCAATATTCAAATGCTCATAATCATTCATCCAAACTTTCTCAAACTTTCATTGATCTGTTTCTTTGATTTTCTTTTACATGACTAACTGGTTTCAAGCGTTTCATTCTCCTTTTAGTGTGCATTGCAAAATGTACGATGATGATACATGTATGCGATATCCAGCAACACCATTTTTCAAAGGTACATGTACCTCCAGTGCATATAGGACATTAAAGGACAAGTCCACCCCAACAAAGAGTTGATTTGAATAAAGAGAAAAATCCAACAAGCATAACACTGAAAATTTCATCAAAATCGGATGTAAAATAAGAAAGTTATTGACATTTTAAAGTTTTGCTTAATCTAAAAAAACAGTTATATGCACATCCTGGTGGGGGTGAAAATGAGGAGACTGATGACGTCACCCACTATTTCTTTTGTATTTTATTATATGAAATAGAGAACATTCTATATTTCTCCTCATTGTCAAGTGAAACAACGATTAATTCCTCCCTGAACATGTGGAATGAGCATTGTTTAAAACTATATGATTCAGTCAAGTTGGTTCTTACTGTCAAATCTATAAAAAAATGAAATATTGTATAATTCAAACAATAAAATATAAAGAAATAGTGAGTGAGGGACATCATAGAGTTGTGCATGTCACTGTTTTGTGAAAAATAAACAAAACTATCAAATGTCATTACTTTCTTATTTTATATCCAATTTTGATGAAATTTTCAGCATTTGGCTAGTTTGATTTTCCTCTATTTATTCAAGTCAACATTTTTAAGTTTAGCCTTCCATAATTCAAACAGAAACTTTATAGGCAAAAGGTCGAGTTCAACCGCAGCAAATATGTTTAGAACAATGATGGCGCAATTCACTTACTCAAAGCAGATACCATTGGAGTCATTGGAGTGTGAGGAGAAACAAAGCAGTTCTTGTCATCGATGCGAATATGCTTGGGATACAAGTACACTATCCAATCCCCTTGCTGTCAAACAGAACATAGAAGAAATTTATTTTATTTTATTGATATATTCATATTACACAAATCCTTAAGTAGATTTCATAATAAATCATTTTTACAATGAAAAGATGCATCAACTGCATAACATATGCAGGATTGAAACGTACCAATGAAATGAAAAAAGTGGAGGGGACTAATGAAGAGCAAAGCTTGTAGGATGTAAAATGGAACAAGAGTGTAAAGGAAAGCCATGTATCTGCACACCTAAAATTCTGAAGAGTAATAGAAACCGCTTCACAATTAGAACAAACAATATCTTAATTTTTACACAAAATCGAGGCCATGTCAACTTGAGACTGGAAAGGCAATGTGCTTGTGTCTTCTCGCTCATTTATTTTGCAAGCAATTTAAGAGTTTTTTTTCAAGCGAGACTGTATTTTGCGGCATGTGCATGAAACGTCTTGTATTCACTTTTTTTTTAAATCTCATTAAGATGAAATATTCAATGTCTTTCTTTGTTATTTTTATCTTTCAATATAAACTTGATGTAAGGGTAGAGTTGTCCTTTGAAAAGAAATTTACTTGGCTTGAAAATTCTTTATTTACAAACACTGACATGTTTATATGAGATCAATTGCTATGATTTGCATAACAAAGTGTGAGTATAGCGAGAAGTGACTTGACAAGACTCAAACCCCCCAAATGACTTGAATCAAAACCACAACCTGCTGGGTATTTCATCAAGCTGTTTGTAAACTGCACATGACTGTCCCTTTTTTGGGAGTTCAATAAGATTATCTATTGATTTGATTCCCATCACCAGAGCTGCCAAGTTGTATTTTGCATTTTCAGTATTCTTATCCCCCAAAATCAGTATTTTGACCAAATAATCAGTATTTTTACCATGTGAGATAAATATTTTGTATTTTTCCCCCAAAAAGTGTATTTCATAATAAAATGCTTGGCGCACTCGCCCATCACAGCGCTCAAGCTGCATGCAAGCTAAAATGTGCACTGCTCTTGCAGATGAAAAAAAAAAAACATTGAAACTTGTGTATATCTCACCCTGGTTTTTAAAAAATGATTGAAAAAAAAACAAGTTACCTGAAATTACATTGATCTAATAACCATATTTGTGTACGTTTTATGAAATACAGACATAGAGAGATGATTTTTTTTTTTTTTTTTAAATACAAAAAACGTATTTTTTAAAGAAAAAACGTACTGCCGTATTTTGGTTGCAAAAACGTACTAAATACGGAAAAATCGTACTACTTGGCAGCTCTGCATCACCTACAGTTTAAATCCGATTTTTGAACGGTCATATTTTCAATAGTTATCTATTAGCCTTCATTTTTTAAGTTTGATTAATGCTGCAGTCCCATTTCGCCTACGGTGCGTCGAAAACAGCCATTTTATTCATTTTCATTCAAACCACCTATATGTAGCTGATACAAAAAAATGTTATACAGCTGTTTCCGACTCGCCGTACGGCTGCTTTAGGGGAAATGTGACTGGGCCATAAGGTTATAAGAAATTAATTTCCATTATGTTAAACCAGAAAGTTTGGGGTATCTGAATTTTCACTGGAAAGGCTCACCCGTCATTCGTAAGATTGTGCGTAGCTTAATGAGCAGCTCCGTGTATCACCACCATGGTGACATATTATAATATAACTCTGTGAAAAAGGGTCCTTCAAAACATGACAGTGTGTGATTTCAAGTCCGGTGTTGGTATTGGTGTTGAAAGCACAATTTGGATTGCTTAGCTCCAAAACCTATGCTCGTGTAAAAATTGACCTAACATCGACACCAAAAGACCAACACTGAACTTGAAATCACCCAGTCTTACATGATTGGTGTTGAAAGCACAATTTGGTTGCTTAGCTCCAAAACCTATGCTCGTGTAAAAATTGACCTAACATCGACACCAAAAGACCAACACTGAACTTGAAATCACCCAGTCTTACATGATTGGTGTTGAAAGCACAATTTGAATTGCATAGCTCCAAAACCTATGCTCACGTAAAAATTGACCTAACATCGACACCAAAAGACCAACACTGAACTTGAAATCACCCAGTCTTACATGATTGGTGTTGAAAGCACAATTTGAATTGCATAGCTCCAAAACCTATGCTCATGTAAAACTTGACCTAACATCGACACCAAAAGACCAACACTGAACTTGAAATCACCCAGTCTTACATGATTGGTGTTGAAAGCACAATTTGAATTGCATAGCTCCAAAACCTATGCTCATGTAAAACTTGACCTAACATCGACACCAAAAGACCAACAATGAACTTGATATCACCCAGTCTAAGTACGGTGCTCGATGTTGGTGTTGAGAGCGTGAAAAGGCTGCTAAACTGATGAGCTCCCACACCGCGCTGGGTTCAGAGCAGGTTCATAGGAGCAATACCATATACATATCGTGTCATCAATAGCCTATGACGTCACGCCTCTGCCCTGCGCTGGTGATCATCTCAACTTAACGCGAGAAATTCTTGACGACGGAAGTGAAATCAGATAGAAATTGCAATAAAATCTTATCGTACCAAATGCAAAGGTTAAAATCACTGCAAGAATCAGGAAGCGTAAATATCATTTTTCCTTAAAATGTATAAAACTCTAATGATTTGCGCTCATCTTAACTCTAAAATATAATTTTACGGGGATGTTTCATCGTGTTTGCCGCCTGTTCATGAGCTACAGTTAATCAACACCAACACTGAACTTGAAATCATGATTTTCCCAATCCTTGGGGGTTGATGGTGAATGGGAAATTAAACGTAGATTGTCAACACCAGCTGTAATGCTCGGTTCAGCCGACGAAATTCAACACCAGCACTCAACACGAACTGCCGGAAATACGCCACATTTTGAAATTAACCATTGTTGTTGGAAGCACAATTTGGATAGCATAGCTCCAAAACCTATTCTGGGTTTACACAAATTATCCAGATCACATTGTTGACAGCTCAACACCTTGTGAGTGACTTTTTAGGACCAACTTCATTTTATGTTTGGTGATATGCTCATGTAAAATTGACCTAACATCAACACCAAAAGAAATCACACAGTCTTACATGATTCTTGAAGACATCATGAAGAATTGCAGATTCGGTGATCAGCCTTTCCCCATTGGCAAGTAGGATGATATGCTGATCCACAGGAAGTTTGGTCACGTTGTTCAGGGTCTTCTTAAGATCACTGACAGTGTCATTGCTCCGGGTAGGGAATGATGACATCGTACCATCCGTCATATTGCGTACATGGATAATCTGTGTGCAGGTATCAAATAAGAGATGACAGTGAGATTATATAGCAAGAAAATTTAAGATTTTTTACCTGATCAACAAAGAAATCACTGATGAATCATGTAGTTTATAATGAATTTCTTTCCATATTACGGGAAAACTTCACAAGTGGAGTGCCTCTGGCAGTCTTACCTGCAATACGCGATTCAGTTTAGCAGCAGTGCTGACATTAACAAGTGGAATGCCTCTGGCCGTCTCACCTGCATCACGTGATTCAATATAGCAGCAGTGCTGATTTTGAAAACTACTATAACTCGCACAAGATGTTCAGTGATACTTGGTTACTCTTATTTCCACGTGTTATGAACTAGACCAATACACTTATAGAGATATGATGGCAATTCAACAAATACCCCCAACGTGGCCAAAGTTCTTTGACCTTACGTGACCTTTGACCTTGATCATGTGACCTGAAACTCGCACAGGATGTTCAGTGATACTTGATTAGTCTTATGTCCAAGTTTCAAGAGTCAGATCCATCAACTTTCAAAGTTATGATGGTAATTCATCAGATACCCCCATTATGGCCAAAGTTCATTGACCTTTGACCTTGGTCATGTGACCTAAAATGTGCATTGGATGTTCAGTGATACTTTATTACTCTTATGTCCAATTTTTATGAAATAGACCAACACACTTTCAAATTTATGGCTGTAATTCAACAAATACCCCAATTTGGCAAAAGTTCATTGACCCTAAATGACCTTTGACCATGATCATGTGACCTGAAACTTGCACAGGATGTTCAGTAATACTTGATTACTATTATGTCCAAGTTTCATGAATCAGATCCATAAACTTTCAAAGTTATGATGGTAATTCAACAGATACCCCCAATTCGGCCAAAGTTCATTGACCCTAAATGACCTTTAACCTTGGTCATGTGACGTGAAACTCATGCAGGATGTTCAGTGATACTTTATTACTCTTATGTCCAATTTTTATGAAATAGACCAACACACTTTCAAATTTATGGCTGTAATTCAACAAATACCCCAATTTGGCAAAAGTTCATTGACCCTAAATGACCTTTGACCATGATCATGTGACCTGAAACTTGCACAGGATGTTCAGTAATACTTGATTACTATTATGTCCAAGTTTCATGAATCAGATCCATAAACTTTCAAAGTTATGATGGTAATTCAACAGATACCCCCAATTCGGCCAAAGTTCATTGACCCTAAATGACCTTTAACCTTGGTCATGTGACGTGAAACTCATGCAGGATGTTCAGTGATACTTGATTAACCTTATGTATAAGTTTCATGAACTAGGTCCATATATTTTCTAAGTTATGATGACATTTCAAAAACTTAACCTTAGGTTAAGATTTTGATGTTGATTCCCCCAACATGGTCTAAGTTCATTGACCCTAAATGACCTTGGTCATGTGACATGAAACTCAGGCAGGATGTTCAGTAATACTTGATTAACCTTATGGCCAACTTTCATGAACTAGGTCCATATACTTTCTAAGTTATGCTGTCATTTCAAAAACTTAACCTCAGGTTAAGATTTGGTGTTGACGCCGCCGCCGCCGCCGTCGGAAAAGCGGCGCCTATAGTCTCACTCTGCTATGCAGGTGAGACAAAAACGACAAAAGAATAATTATTCACAAATAACATCAATCACAGGATAATAAAATACTATGTTCATTGACCCTAAATGACATTTGACCTTGATCATGTGACCTAAGACTTGTGCAAGATGATCAGTGATACTTGATTATCCCTATGTCCACATTTCATGAACTGCATCCATAAACTTTAAAAGTTATGATGGCAATTAAAAAAATACCCCCAGTGTGGCCAAAGTTCATTGACCCTAAATGACCTTTGACCTTGGTCATGTGACCTAAAACTCAAACAGGATGTCTAGTAATACTTGATTATCATTATATCCAAGTTTCATGAAGTAGGTCCATATACTTTTTAAATTATGACATTTCAAAAACTTAACCTTCGGTTAAGATTTCAATGTTGACGCCGCCACCGTCGAAAAAGCGGCGCCTATAGTATCGCTCTGCTCTGCAGGTGAGACAAATATGGAAAGATATTCCAATGCTGTCACATTCAAAACATGTATAACAAATAGCAGCTGAAAACAGTAAGACCAACAATTTGGGTGTAGTCCCATGCATGCTAATCTATGTACAGTTCATGTGTTATTGAGTACATGACACTTTCAATAATTCATAACAGACACCAGTTCATATTGGAAATATAATCAACTTTTTAACTATATTTTTCCTATTTTGTTCATATTCCATACATAATTCCTATCATTTAAGATGAAGAGCAACTGCATGTCTTCTAAAGGATAAATTGACAAATACTTGTTGCGAAGAACACACCTTGCAATTGAAGATAGCATCAATCCAGTGGTAGAAAACAGGTTTATCACTTTTTAGATTGCCTCCTCTTCTACTTGAGTTTCCATTTAACAGGAGAGTAAGTAACTTCTCAAGGGTTTCCTGCAGTGGACTAACAAACAAAGAAAAGGGAGAGAAAAAAAAGTCATGGCTTTACCCAATTAAGGCTGGCAGGGTAATACTAGAGAGTTTTTTGCTCTGCAACGTACATAGGTTCAAGAACACAGTAAATGTATTGATAAACACGAAGGACAGTGGGGAAGGTCTTTGTCAACAAGATTGGTAAACCAGAACAGCAGTTCCGGTCCTAAGTTTAAAAGCTGACAAAACATGGCATGTCGTCTGTCCAGAGTCAAGGACTAAACCACTGTTTTGCTTCATCGATTTTCGACAAAGACTTCTTGATACTTCTTTGTCATGAAGGGCATTTTACAATACATTTTCTCTGTACGTTGCTGTGTGTGAATGTACCTCCTTATTGGTATACACTGAGCACAATGTTAGCTGGATAAAAGAAATAAATATATATAATATTTGGAACGTATATAGCGCTTTATCAATCTACGACTGCTCAAAGCGCTTCATAATTATTATTACCCGGTCACTGGATTCATAGCATTTCAAGCAGCCTGTTAGGTGCACACTTACTAAACCAGCAACAATGACGGCTGTTTCCTACCGGTAAACAATTAGCACCTGGGTGAGAGTGGCAAAGTGTGGATTGACGCCTTGCCTTAGGACCCTACGCCATGGTGAGATTCAAACACACAACCCTCTGTTTACAAGGCAAGAGTCAGAACCGCTACACCACGGCGCTTCCACAAATATCATTGTGGGCGCTTGAAAAGAGTTAAAAAAGATCACAAACTAATCTTGTAAAAATGTTAAATGTTGCTTGGAAATAGCTGGCCAACTTACCGACACAATTGATGGGGCTGGGGTAGATTGCTTGCATAGTCAAGTTTCCCTGAACACATAATAAAAATGATGAAACGGTAGTCATCAAAACGAACTCCAATTAAAGTTGTGTTGTGTTTCGCAGGATTGTGATCAACCTTATCCCGAATAACCCTTTTTCTTGGTCGTTAATATCCAAATCAAACTACTTAAAAGCAATTTTTTCGTTACACTGACTTTTAACCCAAACCACCTATCTTTGAAGAAAAAAATGGTTTTCAAAATATACAAATCGACTCTGGACTAGAATACAAAATTCCATTTCTAGTAATTCTTTCAATCTTTCACAAGAAGATGTTTCAATTCAAAGATCTACTCTTTCTATCAAATAACCAATTATAATTATTCCAATGATAGCATACTTACCAGTACAATCTTCATAATAACCTATGTGCGTCTCTACCTTATTAGCTATGATTTCGTGCCTGGATAACAAACAAACATGAAAAGGTTGCATAAATGTTTGGAGAAAAGCTTGGATCAACTCAAGCAAACATATATTTGCTATTACAAATCTCAAAATAAGATTGTAATCTCTGATAGGTCAAAATTACATCATGTGACAGAGTGCAGTTCTGTCTATCACTGCCTCAGGGTTTTGAATTCTATCACTTGACCTGAGGTCGAATGCCAAAATCATGTGATCAAACACGTAACCCTCAGCAACTCTTGTACCGAAAGTAGCTGCTATGTGCTAGCAGGCTGCTGCAAGGCCACACTCACAGCCCACTGGCTCAAGCCAAGTTAGAGCTTTTACAGTGTCTTGGCAGCCCGACCCAGGTTTGAAGTACCGGTAAAGCATGGCCAATGGTGAGGGATACAATATCGGCAATCTGAATCTTATTTTCGATCTCATACTGAGCAAAGCAGTTCAGTAAACTCTTCCAACTCGTAATGGGCTGTCTGTGAAACTTTTCTTGGCAATTATGTACCTTGTCAAGGTATCGTTCTATTATTGCTACACTCAACCCAGGTGATATGAATCATAAATGGGTTCCTGTCCAAAAACGATTATTTCCAATGCTTTAGTTTAAAGTATTGAAAAATAAAAATATGTATCGGTATATCATTGTAACTCAGGGACAGTTCCATAAAATAATCAGCCGTTTGGGAGGTCCAACACCCTTTTTCTCCATGTTTTATTTCACTTCAAATTAAGAGCATTGTAAGTTTTCATATATGAATTAAATAATGGAGGCAAATCGTTTAAGGAAAGTCCCAAACATGGGGGGGAACATGCAGTACATAGTATATAGAATTACCCGCATGTATTACACCCAGGGAAAAAAATAGCATTTAGAATACTCATACTGTACTTCTTTTACATTTTCAAAGAAATATATTCCGACTTTACTAAGCAATGGATTGTACAAGGGCCAAGATCAATACAGCCTCTTTCCAGCAAAGGTTAAAGGTTACAACAAGTGGTTACTCACCATTTCATAACAGGTAGATTAGAAAGCATGAAGGGTCTATTACCCGTAACTGCTTCTGATAGGACGGTTCCAAAACTCCAATAGTCTGCAGTCTTTGTATACTCTGTTTGTGAGTATAGTTCCGGTGCCTGTATGAACAATGCAGTAATAGTATAAACTAGGTTCACCGATTAGTCTTGCAGTGCATAAGGCCTGAACCTTATATCCAAAATATCTATAAAGGTCATATTTTTCCTCTCCCCCCAACCTAAACTACTCCTGTTTTTATAGTTGTTGACCCGACACCTTGCAACAGGACTTCAAAGGGAAAAAACTGTGCTCAGGGCTTAAAAATGAAAAATATTATCTATAAATCATTCAGCAGCAAAATTCATATTGGGCAGGCAGGTGTGATATTTCACCGAGTGTTGGTCAGAAGGTTCCAACAAGCGATGACAGCTGTAGTGAACATGATCACTCAGCCAGTAGAGCGGGAGTCTCAGAATCTAGTGACCCGGGTTCAGTTCTCCCTAGGTGCACTGGGGAGCGTTTCATCAACATTTTTGTCTGACAAGTTGTCAGATCTGACATCTTTCCTTGATTTTGATTGGCTGAGAGGCAGTGTTACTATGGTAACTGTCGGATAAAACAGGACTTGTCGGATAAAACGTCTGACAAGTCCTTTCAATTATCCTCATTACAAAGTCCCTTGGCTGCTTTGCTTATCTAATAATGCTTTCTTAGCAGTAAAGTAAAAAAAGCCTCCATCACCACTATCAAAAAGTAATCTAGAATGTCAACCAGCTGGTAAATTCTCAGGATTTTTTTTGGAAAAGGGTCAAGCTAGACTTACCATGTACTCTTTGGTTCCCACAAAGGAGACGGCGGGTTGGTTCTTACTGTCTTTGGCAAATCCTAGATCCGTCAACTTGTAAATGGTCTTTTTGAAAAAAATAAATTAAAGGACATGAAATGCTATATGTGGGGGTGTTACATGGCAGTCTTTGGCAAATCCTAGATCTGTCAACTTGTAAATGGTCTTTTTGAAAAAAATAAATTAAAGGACATGAAATGCTATATGTGGGGGTGTTACATTGTGATCAGTCTTTGAAAAATAAACACTAAGCAGGCCTCTACAAAAAAAAATGTTTGTCACTTGCCCTGTCGGGCAAGTGATAAAAAAATTTGCTTGCCCGATAGAAAAACTGCTTGCCCAATTTGTTTATTTTTATTTTTTATTATGACGGCACTACTCTTATTTTTAAAGGTCATACAAAATAACAACAATTGAGAATCATGTACAGTATAGAAGAACACACATTTAAAATTTTATTTTCAGCAACGTAGGCCTGAGTCATTACGTTTATTTTGAAAAAACTTTTCGCTATTTATAAATGGGCGTTTAAGGTTAAAAAAAAACCTTCACCAAAAGTTGCTAATATTTCTTATTTTGCATCTTTAAATCCACGAAATGGTTATCTGTCTGCCATATTTCCTTATAATTGTTTTGATTTAGTTGGAAACTATAAAGAAAGCCAGTGAAAAATATTCAGCTCTTTATTGCCTCTGAAAAAGATCGTTTTATGATGTAAAAAAAAAAAAAAAAAAAAATCATCAACAGTGGAGTGGCTAAAATTTCACATTTTGCATCTTTAAATCTATGAAATGGTCATTTATTTTCCATATTTCCTTGATTTTTTTTTTTTTATTAGTTGGAAACTATCAAGAAAATTAAGAATATTCACCTCTCTCTTGTCTTTTCTTCATCATTTCATGATGTTACACTCGGTCAATATTTTTTTTTATTGTAGTCCCGCATGTAGACTTTCATGGGGGTTTTGGTCAACACCATAAAAGTCTACATGTGGGACCACAATAATAAAAAACATTTACAGAGTGTAACATCATCATAAATCAGAGTCAAGAAAGAGCTGAAAATTCTTCATTTTTTTGGTAGTTTCCAACTAAATCAAAACAATTTCAAGGTAATATGGAATATAGATGGCCATTTCATGGATTTTTGCAAAATGTGAAATTTTAGCCACTTTTGGTGTTTTTTTGTTTTTTTTTGCATCGGCATATAGTAGCGCATGCGCAGTCATTGCACACATAGAACGTAACGTAAGATGCGATGGCATGGTTTTTCGAACGAGGTACCTGGCGATAAATTATTGGTAATTGGTGCTGATTTTACATCAGTTTCCACTGTTTTTTTTTACTGGTTTGACATACTATGAGGGATAGTTTTGATTATCCAAAAGATATTGAAATTTAGAGGGTCTACTGATATTTTATCATTTTATTTCCAAAACAACCACTTGCCCGATCGGGCAATTGACTTTGAGAAATGCTTGCCCACACGTCATTTTCACTTGCCCCAGGCAAGCGTGCAAGCGGGTTTGTCGCGCCCTGCACTAAGGACATTCTATATTAAAAAATGCAGGGTCGCTACAGAGCAACAATTAAAGTTAAAATAAAGGAGTTGCAGCAAAAATTATTTCATGAGAACGTCTTTTAAATCAATATTAATTGTCACCATATTATCATATATCTAGATCTGGTACATGAATGTGAACTTATCTTTGTGAAATCATGAAATCTTAGCTCAAACCGAAAATTGCGATGATTACTAACACAAATAAGCATATGTGGGACAGTGTATTAACAATGCTTGGAAAAATGCCGACATTTTATGAAATTTCTCAGCAATTATGCATTTTCTTCCAGAGTCATTTGGCACATATTTTTAATTTATGCATACAAACAATTGGGTGGTAATTTTATTGGATTCTTTTCGAACTCATTTTGAGATCGTTACCACAACTGGTATTTATCTTTAGAACATCAGACATTAAACTGCTTCTGAATACTTCCTGTATAGAAGGATCACCTGTCTACAAAGACCAAATGTTTGGTTTCTCCTGAATAGCGCTATTGAAACATGTATTACAGAAACCTGTTCATAAAGCCTACCTGCATAATTATATGAAAACTGCTTTTATGTCTCTCTAGGGTGGTCAAAGTGTTCATGTACAGTGTGTAGTTGTAAACTGAGATCAGTCATACATGAATGATTATGAATCATTAAAATGGAATAAGGCATATTTTCATACTTTTCTCAAATCATTGAGGCGTAGCTTGCAATGTGAAAATGATGACTTATTTCTCTCTTTTTTTCAGAGAAATGAGAAGATACATGTATCATTTATCTTGTTCACATGTAAGGTTCAGTAGATTTTCATGATCCCTGTAATTCACTGACAAGAGTATTAACTGACAGATACCATAATGATATTTTGGTTACCTGTCCTTCCTGATCTTGCAGCATGATATTCTCTGGTTTGATATCTCTGTGTATAATTGATTTATGGTGATTGTGAAGGTATTCCATAGCGGAGGATATATGTTTGGCCAATAAGAGGACCTCCGACTCGGGAAGCCCACACATGTTCGTTAGCTCCGATAATTTCTGGAGAAAGCAAAAGCAAAAAAATTGTAGACAAACAGTTATTTTTATTATCCACTGAGGAAATTCATCTTGTTCACATACATAAAGACATCTTAAAATAAATATAAATCAAAATTTATATATTAACGTAAGTATAAGGAAAAGTTACATAAATCACACATGATACATCCTAATTAGAGTTGTGAAAAACTTGATTGATCCACAACTCAAATTGGTGACTGTATGAACACCTGCTTAACATCTTTGATATCAGCTTAAATTAGCCTGGTTCCAAACAGTCATGAACTAGGCCAATTACTGATTTCAATGAGGCATATCAGGTATTCATTTGGCCCATCCTTAGTCCACCATGAACCATTTTTTCCCCTCCAAATTTGGTTTGTGGAGGGATTTGATCGTGCCCCATCAAAATAGAGTCAATAGACATGAAAAGACTAAAATGCACAAATTTAGTACTACTACTATGAATAATATTCCGCTTTGAATATAACGCTCAATACATTGGAACCATAGGTCTAAGCGCATTACAGATATATCATTACCCCATTCATCGGATCAATCAGTCATTCCCGCACACATGCACATCCTCCACTCCCTGGGGAGTATTCCAGTCAGTCGCCGGTGAGGCGCACACAGTACTTGACAAGCTACAATTACTTTCACATCCTACTACCTATCATTCAAGGTTAAACAAAAACTTAGCATGGTCTTTTTTTTTAACTACATGTAATTGTAAAAAAAAAAAAAAACAGAACAAAATAAAATTTGTGCTCACCTTTCGTAGATCACCCCTGGAACAGTACTCCATAGCCAGACATGGGGGTTCTGATGGTATAGCTTCCAGACCAGGGGGTATAGGAAGACCTTGTACTAAGTGGGTGTGTCTTAGTTCCCTCATGAATTCAACCTCATCTCTCCATCTCTTTAGGTTTTCACTCTGGAGAACTGTCTTGCACTTCTTGACAGCCATAAATTCATGGGTGTCCTGAAAATATGTAGGAAAATCGAGATTTATAAAACAAAAATACATGTACACCATACATTCAACCTTGAATACCCTGTACTTGGACTGGTATAGAGCGATAGGAGGCAGAAAACATTAATAGACATACAACCTGTACACATGTGATTAATGTCTTGCATCTACGAAGTCATGTGACATCAATGACACATTAAATTAGTCACTTTGACATATGCTATCCTACACGACATACATGTACATGTAGGTTTAACTTAACCCGCTTTGTAAATTGCATAGAATAGTATTTTCTTTCACATTGTGCAAAATCTGACACCATTGCACGCATGCCTATTCACTATTTAATGTTAGCAATTAAACACAAATGCGTGTACTAGTGTGGTAGCAATTATAAAATGTGAGTCAAACCATAAAATAATTGCAGCTCTAGAAAAAAAGAAGCATAAACTTGTTAATTCCAATGAAAAAATTATAATACATAAATCCCCCAGTGTGTATCTGTGTTGGTGATTTTCATAGTACATGTACTCTAGCTTCAGTTTAGATTTCATAATATCCAATGGTAATGTTTGGTTTATGTAAAGGTACATTGTAAACTGTCAGAACTCACCAGCATATCTTTAACGGTATGATAACATTCACAATTAATCATGATTTTCAAATCAAAGCCTTTCTCTCAAAAATTACTCTTATTATATACTTGTAGCTTTAAGCTTGACTTTTATAACTCTTTGTGAAACCATTCCCATGTAAACAAATGGGTTTTTTGTTTCTCTGAAGAAACAAAAGGGATATGCCTTCTAAAAATAATGGCTGAACTCTTTAATGCATAGAAACTGAAATTCTATGCCAGGAGGACAGCACTTACTTAAATTACACATGTGACACTACAAAAAACAACTGGTGTTTTATTGATAGAAAATTCTACAGGTAATGAGGAATGCCTTTTTAAGTAGTACACTGACCACAAAGAAATTAATAGAACTCATTTATACAATTTGAAACGTCAGAGGAAATCCTGTCAAATAAACCATGCCGGACATACATTGATTTTGACTGACATACGACTGCTTTATTCCATATTTACCTTCCACTTCCACCTGATACTTACATTATCATAGTAGTTAGTGCTCTAATATGACCATTATCTTTCAAATCATTTTACAAAGATTCAAAACTTGACAGTTTTCAATTCTGTTTAACAAAGATTCAATACCTGTGTTTACATGTAGTTTAACAGCACAAAAGTGGACACAAATTTTTACATGTGGGACCAGTCATAACTCAAGATAGACTAACTGAGACTCTGACAAAATAAATAAAGGTCGAGGAGACTATGAGGGTTGGATTGACTCTTGAGGATGTACTAAAATCCATCCATCCATATTCAACCGAGACAAAAGCAGATATAAAACATTCAATCACTACTGGTACGTGTTTCATAAAGATGTTCTTTAGTAAAGAGCAACTTTTAGAACAACTGGTGATCCTTTCTTGTGGTAAATGATATATTCATTGGCGATGGTTTAGTGCGTAAGAAAGGATCACCAGTCGTTCTTAAAGTCGCTCTTGACTTACGAACAGCTTTATGAAACGGCCCCCTGCTCATATCACAATTTATAAAATAGGTGTATTATTTCAAGCATCGCGATTGGCCAATACGCGTCACATGACATCCAACTTTTTTGGTGCACTGCACGGCAGTGCAAAAGGTGCGCAACGAAAATTGACATTGCACGCTCAAGCAAACCAGTGCGGTAGAAGTCCAACAAAGCTGTACTGTAACTTTTTTAGAAGTTGTTTCTGTGTTGCTATTTTATAAAACAAATAATGCACTTGCTCTGTCGTGCGTAAAAGTAAATGCAGAGAAAGCTCGGTTTCTTCAGATGGTGCACACTGGGCACTCGCGGCCAGCGGCTCGTGCAGTGCGGCACCTATCTAAAGAAACCTCGCGTGCTCTGCATTTCCACTAACGCACTCGGCTGCATGCATTATTTGTATAATACATGTACTTACACCAAACTGATAAAGGAGGACTTCTCCGAAGGATCCCGATCCTAGGACCTTCTTGTATGTCCACTGATCACCCCTTGTCGACGGCATAGTGAACAAGAATGATGACCTTCAATGAAATGCTGAAAAAAAAAACAGAAATCCTACATATATAGCACTAGAATAAGATTTTATGAGTGGAAAAATTAAAATAATGTATTAATATATGAAACAATATTTCATTTTACTTCCCAGAATAGCCAATTCCTTTTTCAATCAGATCAAAATATGATAATTAGATTCACTAGCATAGGGGTAATCCCCTTCTCCATATACAGAAGGGGAATACCCCGACTTGTAATCAGAGAAAATACAGGCATTATGCACATGTACTCTAATCCTAAAGAGATAAAAACAGAAATACAGAAATAACCGCAATAATAACCGTGTAATTTAAATATATGCTAATTTTTTTATTGCCATTATGAGTTTAGCTGAGGCAAATTAGCCCAGCAAATAAAACAGTGCACTACCAGACTTCATCGAGTTAAGTTCCATTTTGTTCCTGTGTCATCGAGTTTAGTTCCCTCTTCTCCTCTCCGTTTGCTTCTGTTAGATGTATGATTGAGCTTATGTTATTCCCTTCTTCAGTTGAACATTTATTTTCCCCCATAAACTGTATCATTTTACAACCCCACACTAGCATAGGGGTAATCCCCTTCTCCATATACAGAAGGGGAATACCCCGACTTGTAATCAGAGAAAATACAGGTATTATGCACATGTACTCTAATCCTAAAGAGATAAAAACAGAAATACAGAAATAACCGCAATAATAACCGTGTAATTTAAATATATGCTAATTTTGTTATTGCCATTATGAGTTTAGCTGAGGCAAAGTAGCCCAGCAAATAAAACAGTGCACTACCAGACTTCATCGAGTTAAGTTCCATTTTGTTCCTGTGTCATCGAGTTTAGTTCCCTCTTCTCCTCTCCGTTTGCTTCTGTTAGATGTATGATTGAGCTTATGTTATTCCCTTCTTCAGTTGAACATTTATTTTCCCCCATAAACTGTATCATTTTACAACCCCACACTAGCATAGGGGTAATCCCCTTCTCCATATACAGAAGGGGAATACCCCGACTTGTAATCAGAGAAAATACAGGTATTATGCACATGTACTCTAATCCTAAAGAGATAGAAACAGCAATACAGAAATAAACCGCACATGCACAAAATCACAGACAGGATTACATACATGATTGTACATTTACATACGTACTACTGAAAATTGAAAAATAAAAATGTACACAGTACATGGGCTGATGCATAAAATGTATTTGAATTAGTTTCCAAAGTTCTTGCAATTGCATGTATACTTATGTGTGCACAGTCTTGGTGCTGGTAACTCCTTGGTCAGACAGATACATGTACATGTATGTTGGGGGAATCCCCCTTCAAAACTAGGGGAATCCCCTTGCACAGGCTTGCTGTGTGCCTCTTTACAGGTAGGCCTACATGTATCTATGGCACCTTAATAGAGAGATCCCTACTCAGAAACTAACAATATGAACAATTACATGTACAGTACATCAAGGAAGGAAATAATTTTTATTTTCAACGGGCTTTTTTTTTTTTTTACATTATGATGATCGCAGAATTTTGGAGGGGTAATTTTTTTTTTAAATCATTTTTGTAATCATTTCAGGGCTACTTTTCAGGGGTAACGGGTAATTATGCAGTAAAAGCAATATCATTATTCTGCCATAATCAGAATATTGATTTTCTATCAATATTCTTGGGGCTACTCTTGAAAGGATGGTCGCCCCAAAGCATGTATTTTGGGGGAATTTTAGGGGTGATTTGGGCTGTCATGAGGGCAAACTCTCATGTCACCCTCATGTACATCCTACGCTACATGTACATGCACACGATGACATATATGTACATGGGAGAGTTGATTGCGTGTGGCCAGTGATCAGTTCAAGTCTGGGTCGGGCCAATCCATGTCCAAGCTCAACACATGTGCAAATATACAAGTGTCTCATTCAAAATAAAGAACAATTCAAAATAATAAATGCACACAATATGGAAGTTAGAACATGTCATTGACAAAATTAAACACCAATTACATGTAAATACTGTGTCTCCATCAGCGATGACATTTCCCAACCCTAACTAAAACAAACTGGTGGTTCGTTCAAGGGAAAAAGTATCCAGGCAGAGCATACAGGACAGACAGGAAACATTCTCTACTCCAAATTATTAGTGAAGGTCCCTGTAATATAGTTAATTGCATTGATTAGTCCTAAACTTGTGTATGATCAAATGTAAAAATTAGTCCCATGATCAATGTCTATTAAAGCTTTATAGATGTTTTGGCCCTGATTTCTTTATTTAACGTGTTTCTTTCTTCTTCTTCCTCTATTTCTTCTATTTTCTCCTCTGTAATTGCTGAGAATCAGTAGGCTTTCACCTCTGCCAGTGCATAATATCATTTATTGTGCACACAAGTGCATGTGTACTGTATAACAATTAATCCATACATTATTCAAAGCAAAATAACCAGCTATAAACACACCTGTTTGCAAAGCTGGTAGACAGTATTAACTACAAATACTAAAGTTTGAGTGGTATACAGCTGAAAATGTTTCTTTTTTGTTCAATACATTGTCTAATCCATATACATGTAGTAAGAGTGATTATGGAGACACAGACCTACAGATATCGAAACAAAACATACAGATATTGGCTTTTGACCCTGAAGAATCAACATACAAACATGGACATATACATATTCATGTACTGTATTTGACATACTAGAAGCAGGTCAAGTGCAATTAAAACTCAACTAGGGCAGTTTTCCAGACACATGGATGCATGCAAACCACAGCTAGCATAAAACACGACTGTAAACAGACAATAACAGTGTACACTATACACATACATACATGTTCATGTACCGAGGTATACTGTAGAAGTCTGATTCTAGCGTTGCTACTGTACTTGGGAGTCGATAGGCCAACTTCCTTTCATTCAACCAGTCTAAAACATCCTGTAATATAAAATAAAAACAGGAAAGAAACAAATTGTCAAGGGACTTCTATTTTTTATTACAGGGTGAATATTACAGAATCCTTGGACTTTACATTTGAAGCTCAGCCTGTCTCTGTCAAACTAAGTACAGCGTATGCTCATGTCTGAATCTAAAAACCACAAAACTGGATTGCATTCAAGAGACATTAGCAGGCCTGCCAAAATTTGAAAATGAAAAAAAGGAGTCCTAACCAGGCGGCACAAATTTGTCTGCTTGATGTCAGGTGTGTCTCCCTCACTTTTTTATCTTTATATAAAAGGAAAACCGAGTTCTTTTTGGTTGATAAAATATCTGCAAAACAGGGGTAACCCCTAGAAAAAAGGAGTAGGCTACATGTAGTTGGCAGGCCTGCATGATTAGCCTTTTACTCTAAGCGTTTTTTGATCAACTTTTATTTTTCAAATTGGCAGCATTAGTATTTGTTTCTCACATTGCTACATACATGTATTTCAATTTGAAGTTTATTTAATTTTTAACAAATAGCCATTGATAATGTGTCTTGATATACATGTACCGGTACAAATCTGCATAAAAAGTAGTAAATTTTGACATTTCCATGTTGCCAATTTGGGGAATCTTAATGATTATTCTCCATTGAATAAAGGTGAAAGATATCGATGCAATAAAAAATGGTCATAATACAGTGTATTTCTTACTCTTCCTTCTGATGTACTGTACATTTGTGTTTGTATGATTTAAAGATAAAGATTGGTCTAAACCACAAAAATGTGGTCACTCTGTTCCAAATAAGATAAGCCTTGATCATTATTATACACCCACAATCAAATAAAGTTAGTTTCATTAAAAACAGAAAATACAGGTGAGTTGAGAAAACACTTTTCAAATACGATTCTACGTACAGCTCATGAAGTAAGCCAATAGGAGGGCAAGGCAGTATTTTGGAGAGAAAAAAATATGCTGGTAATAAGTGAATTTCAGGTGGCAGCAAGGCAAAGGAGGTAGGCACATATTCAATGGAATTGCCTTTCGCTATATGAACTTGAGGGCTGGTTCTATACATATTTTGAGAATTGATTCCCTCAGAGATACTTAGGGACAGTGATTTTCCGTTTCTAAAAATTGCCTTTTCCGTTTCAGAAAATCTCAAATTCCGTTTCAGCATGTCTGAAAACGGAAATTCCGTTTCCCATAGACTTTGTGTACATGAAAAAGTGACAATTCCGTTTACATAGAAAACCAATACGCAATGATGTCAAAATGCTAGCGCTGTCAAAATTTGCATCTGCCAATGTACTAACATCACCTTAAAATCCATTTTAGTCAAAGAGATTCGAGCTCAAAAACTATTTAAAGAAACATAATCAACATGAATAAATCCTCACCTTTCATATTATTAGCAAGTATTTTATGGTTAAATGAGATTTTATCACTGATTTGGGGACTTTTCGGACATGGTTTTGATCAGTCGACGACTTCCACCTATCCGCCATTTTGGATTTATTGAATCACCATGATCATGATATTATAACCGAACGCAGAGGGCAGCAACACACGGCCGTATTCTGCCTTATATGCGGAGGTGAGTGTAAACTAATTTAGATACGATCGTGGCATAGAGCTTTTAACAGAAGGAGATCTGACTCTCACAAACGCTTTGCCCCATGCACGGCACCGCTAATCCCCTCTCAGCAGGGTCCCTCACGGCGCATTACACAGGCCGCTCGTAAATCAGATAAGGAAAGTTGATCGACGCGGTCGACAGCTCGGGTTTGCGCTTGCGCAGTAGCGTTTTCACCCATAATGCATTTCACATCGGCTTCACAAATTTTATGCAAACATGGCGGCTCCGATTTCGGAGACGAAAATCTGGTTTTGGAACCAGCTGAATGCAGGATGACCAGTTTTCACAAAAAGAAATACGGGACAATCGACAAAGTACGCTGCATGAGCGGATCGACCGAGCCAGGTCTTTAAAAAAAAGGATCAACAAAGGAGGCTACACGGTGTTCGACTTGGGAAAAAATGCACAGAATTGGAAGGGGGGGTGAACGAAAGAATGAAGGAGGGAATGGGCGAAAGATAAAGAGTTGAATTGAGAACGGAAAGAAATAAAAAATGAAGGGGAAAATGAAGGAAAATATATTTTTAAAAAGGAATGTTAGAATAAAATGATGAAAGATAGAATAAACAGGGCTCGACACTAGCGCCGGTCCGACGGTCCCAGACCGGTAAAAATCACTGTCGGACCAGTAGATTTTCAGAAATAGCAAGATTTACTGGTCCGACATGACCAGTAAAAAATATCATTGTCGGGCCAGTAATTTTTCCAAAAATAGCAAGATTTATGGGTCCGACATAAACAGTAATAAAAACTATTGTTGGGCCAGTAACTTTTTCAGAAATGGTCAAATTCGCGAGTCCAACATAAACATGAAAAATATTCCATGACTCAAATTGCGAACCATTTTCCTCCCGTTAAATTATGGCATTCACACACAGAACACACACAGAATGAATCGCATGCAATTTTTGATAGGGTAACATACAGTGTACACGTGGCTAGCCAGCCACACAGCCCACATGGTAAATTTCCTACTGGCTGCACGAACGAAGCTTGGCTAACCTCTGGCAGAAATCTCTCACAGAACTGTCAAAATTCACATTTCACACTAATGAAAAGCTCTTATAATGTCCATATTTCCTAAAAATTTGCCAAAATTGGGGTAACTCTGTCATTTGTAAGCAGTAAAAGGAGAAATTTTCACTTCTGTTTTAGTTCAAAGAGATCGGGTTTCGAGTGATATCGTCTGAATACATGATAGCCCCACATATGCATTTGTGTGTGTGTTGATACACTTGGTTTCTTTCGTAGCTAGTACTAGTATATTTTAATTGAGCCAAAAAGAAACTGATGATTTATTTATGATGATAGTTTTAGCTTTCTTCCTTTGTTTTCTTTCAATCTTTCTTTGTTTCTTCCCTCTCTTCTTTTACTGTCTTTCTTTTTTAATTTTCCCTTTTTCTTTGTCTTTTGTTCTTTCATTCTTTCTGTCCTGTTAATATTTTTCTCTATTTCTAATGCTCTTTCTTTTTCTTTCTTTTTTGATTTCCTTCTTTCTTTAATTCTTGAGTCCATCCATCCTATATTTATCTCTTCTTTCTTTCTTCATTTCCTTCCTTCTTTTCCCCTTTCTTTCCTTCATTCTTTGTTACTTTCTTTCTTTCCTCATTCCATCCATCCTTTCTTTACCCTTTCTTGTTTTTATTCCTTCTTTCAGCCCTTTCTCTCTTTCATTCCTTCCTTTCTTCTTTGTCTTTTGTTCTTTCTTTTTCCCCTTTGTTCCATCTATCCTTTTACCTTTTCTTTCTTCCTTTTATTTACTGCTTGCTTCCTTTCCTTTCTTTCTTTGAAGTTTGGTCTTTCTTTTTTGTTCTTCCTTTCATTTATTCTTTTACATTTTCTTTCTTTTTTTTATATTGCTTGCTTGCTTCCTTCCTTCTTTATTCCTTCCCAACATTCCTTTTTCCTTCTATCATTTTCCCTTTTCTTGATTTCTTCCTTCTTTCAATCCTTTCTTTCTGTTTTCCTTCTTTCCATCTCTCCTTTTACCCTTTCTTTCTTTTTTTATTCCTTCTTTCCTTCATTACTTTGTCTTTTGTTCTTTCTTTCTATATTGCTTGCTTCATTTCTTTCCTTCATTCTTTTTTTCTTTTGTTCTTTCTTTCCTTCCTTTCCTTCTTTGGTTTTTTTTTTCCTTCCTTCACATTTTTTCTTTACTTTTTTCTTCCTTCGTTTCTTTTATTCTTTCTTTTTTCCTTCTTTCCATCTCTCCTTTTACCCTTTCTTTCTTATTTTATTGCTTCTTTCCTTCTTTCTTTTTCTTTTTTCATTACTTTCTGTCTTTTGTTTTTTCTTTCTTTATTGCTTGCATCATTTCTTTCCTTCTTTTTTTTCTTTCTTTCTTTCTTTCTTTCTTTCCTTCCTTTTTTTCTTTCGTTCTTTCTTTCTTATTTTTGTTCTTTCTTTCCTTCCTTTCCTTCTTTCTTTCTTTAGTTCTTTCTTTTTTTCCTTCCTTCACATCTATCCTTTCTTTACCTTTGCTTTTTTCTTCCTTCCTTCCTTTCTTTTATTCTTTCTTCCTTTCTTTCTTTTTGTCTTTCATTCATTCATTCCTTCATTTTTTTTTTTTTTTGGGGGGGGGGGTAACAAGAAAGGACAGCAAAATAAACTCACGCCTTTTTTTAATGTTTTCTTTATTTTTTGGGACCAGTAGATTTTAGGTTCGGACCAGTAAAAAATTGAAAAACTGGGTATCTACTGGTCCGACATGAATAGGTTGGACCAGTAGAAAAAAAGGGTTAGTGTGGAGCCCTGGAATAAAAGAAAAAAAACGTTTCCGTCATTCTTTGAAATGAATTAAGAAGGAAAGAAAAAGAAAAGAAGGAAGGGAAGATGTGTGAAAGAAAACATAAGGGAGAGAAAAGAAAAAAGAAGCAAGAAAAAAGGAGGAGGAAAGAAAGAACGAATAAAAGAAAAATGTTTCCTTCATTCTTTGAAAGAAAGAAATAAAGAAAGAAGAAAAACAGGAAGGAAGGGAGGCCGGAAAGAAAGAAAAAAGGACACAAAGTAGAAGGAAAAAATGAAATAAAGGACGAAAGAGAGGGAGGAAAAAATAAAGGGAGGAGAGAACAAATATAGAGAAAATAATGGAAGGAGAGAAAGAACGAAAAGAAAAGGGAGAAGGAAGCAAAGAAAAGTTTAAGGAAAGAAAAAATGAAGGGAAAAAAGGAAATTTAAAAAAGGAAGGAGAGAAAGACAAAGAAGGAAAGAAAGAAAAATGAACAGAGAGAGAAGATCAGGAAAGAAAGATAGGGAATAAAGATAGATGGAATAAGAAAAGGGGCAAAGAGGAAGGATAGAATGATGAAGAAAAAAGGATATGAAAGAAAGAAAAAAAGTACAATCTTAAAACAAACAAAAAATCCCATAATCTAACAAAAATCATAATGATATTTCGTGTTTCTAAATCTATTTAGAATAGAAATAGAATGTTTTAGAAAAAGGGGGGGGGAGTGGGTGTCCGGACACTTTATATTTTGGAAGCCTTCTTTTTTTTCTTTACATTAAACTAAAAATATGAATTCAATAGTTGTAATCATCTTTTATTTTGTTCTAAAAATTGTAAAACTTCGCTTGTAAATTTTTCCAAATGACTTTGTAACTTAAAATGAATCGTCCTGA
This sequence comes from Lytechinus pictus, assembly GCF_037042905.1. Lineage (NCBI taxonomy): Eukaryota > Metazoa > Echinodermata > Echinoidea > Temnopleuroida > Toxopneustidae > Lytechinus > Lytechinus pictus. The sequence goes on along the minus strand of NC_087262.1, from coordinate 17,945,725 downwards.
CACAGAACTGGGTATACTTCTTTGTGGTCCCAAACATGTTATTTTTAAGTTCTTTATTATGTAGAATAACATTTTTTTGTACTTTGTTCTCCTTTTTACTGGTTTGTAAATTAAATTTATTTGCTCCGCGGCCCCTGCTATTTTCCAAAAATGATCCAGAGACAAGAGCTGAGCGAGCACGGAGCTCCCGTCATTCATTACACTCACTTTCAACTTACACAAATAGGAGTACGGTACGTGGGGCACCGGAGGGTACTCCACGATGCGACAATCGCCAGAGAAATGCCCCACAGATTCGTCGTTATATTATCAAGACCATTGTAAACATGCAAATGATTTTTGCATAAAAATAAAACCCAAAGTATGCTTTTTCACCTTATTATAATTTCTAAAACATGTACGACCAGGGAAAGATTTAACTACGTAAGAAAGACAAACATACCTAAAATGACCAATCTCCAACTTCCTCCGTTTGTAATTTTGTTGAGTCAAATCAGATTGTGACGTATTTGGTATGTATGCAAAGGGGATCATCTCAGAAGTTCAACCATACATAAAAGACGTACATCAGGAATCCGTACGAAGAGATATGGATGTTAGAAGAACAGCAAGTCGTGTTTCAATTTTGAAAAAAAACTGAGCTCGGAGAGAAGTTATGTGGGAGAACGTCTTTTACGGCGGTGCCTCGCAGGGTCCTTCAAAAAATCTCTGACCTCAGATTTTACGAGGGGGCTTATCGCGTTATGTAAGTGGGCTCTAACTTTCGCCTGGCGGCTCGCCGATCGATGTTAGATATCGTTCCTTCGCCCGAAGGAAGCGATTAACAAAGGATTAACAGAGGATTTGGAAGATGGTTCTCCTTTTCTTAATAGCTCCATGATCGAGGGGCTCAAGTGTATGTGTTGATTGTCATGATTGTTGTAGCAAAGTGAGATTGTGTTTTTCAGTTGATATTCGTATTTTGTTGAGGATTTGGGAGTAATTTCTGTTGCTATTTTGTGCATTTTGAGAAAAAACATGTTTTCCGTGATTTTCCGTTTGAAAAGCCACTTTCCGTTTCAAAAGGCCGATTCTGTGAATTCCGTCCGTTTTCCGCGATTGCGGAAAATCACGGTCCCTAGATACTGGTGCGCAAAACAGCTACCTGATTTTTTTCCAAAGGGTGCATTTTCAGCATCATTTGACAGCAAATATCATCACAGGGTAATCCTTTAACACGTCCAATGCCATTTGATGTGCAACTTTGACAATAAGATGCACGTACATGTGTAACACCGCCAGGGTTGAACCCTATTTCTTAGAAGGAAAAAAGGTATTTTTTGACAAAAAAGAGTATTTTTTTAATTTGTCTCAACGTAACAATCGCCAGCCTGTTGTAGTGAGATTGATGAAAAAAACATGTGCAATGACTCTACTTGAAACTTGATAATTCACCCTTTTAAACATGTGCTTGTAGGCAAGAATTTACTTGTTCTTTTCATGCAACAAGTTACTGGCCCAACAGTGATTTTTACTGGTCGGGGACTGTCGGACCGGCGCAAGTGCCACGCGCTGTGCATAATACATACTTGACGATCAGGAAATCCAAAAACAAACAAACAAATCATACAAAAAAAGTATTGGTGTATTCATAGCAAAAAAGAGGAACAAATTTACTCTAAAAAGGGAACGGTTGGCATGTCTGCAAGATCAATCACCTCATTGTGAAAATGGAACAACAATTGTCACAAATTAATGCCCTGATGCAAAATTGTAACGATTGGGATTGTATCCGACTGTTTCGTATCCCTTAGAATAAGGATGAAGACATGACAGCTATAATAGTCTGCAAGATCGCAAATGAAAAGCTTGGAATCAAACTTCTTCCCAGCGCAACTGACAGATCTAACCAAGAAGGAGCCCTTATAAATTGACCATGAAATCCATGATACCCAGAACATGAAATCTAATAGTCCTGATAAATTTTTTTTAAAGCAACCTCGACCTAATGCTGGGAGCCGGGCTGGGCTAGAACTCGGAACTTGGCGAGTTGGGGTGATTTCCTCCAGGTCAAGCTGGTCCGGGTTGAGAGCTATAACAGCAAAAATCAGAAGCTCTCAAGTCTTGGAAAAATACCAAATAAACAGCGAGATAATCATTTACCTCCATGCATGGACTGATCTCATATTTATTCTCGAATAAGCTAACTTAATTAATTCTTAACATGAATTTCAGCCCCATCGAGCCTTGGAAAAGACCTTATTTTGGCTTCGATCGTGACATCTTCGTCCGAATTCGTAGTCAAATTTTGCAAAACAAACATAGAGGGCAGCAACACCATTTGTCGACTTTGATCGTGTTTGCCATATGTAATCGCTAATTTCAGCACATACATCCGAGAGAGTATACAGCAGACTGAGACCCTATATCTGAGAATTCAAACAATGAAATCAAGATCGAAGCCGTTCCTGCGGTGCTACGGTGCTCCGCGTTCCGAACCGATCCAGGACCCGGAAATTTTTTTTTGGCTAAACCTTCCAGTCCGGGTTCAAGCAGGGTTTCCTTCCGGGCCCCAACGTTATGCCTTCTATTTTACATTGTGTGTGGCAATGATCATATGATATGCCAATCTAACTTGTAAAGAAAATAAAGTGTGGATAGTGATTGGAATGCGATGAGGTTACAAAGAGGAATAAAGAGGAATAAAAAAGAATAAAAGAAGACTGTCGCTAGGGTGAGCACATAATACGTCTGCCTGTAACACGGAAAATGGAGTTATTGGTCAAGCAAGAAAAGTAAATGGTGGCAACTTGACCTTTTAACCTCAAAATCAAAAAGGATTCCTGGGATCCATGCTTGGATCATACAAACCAAATTATATGAGCCTAGAATAAGTTAAACTAAAGTTATCGCGTTTACAAAAACTTCAGAAGGGTAATACCTTGGTCACATTTGCTCTACGGCGAGTCGAAAATAGCCGTTTTAACATTTTATGTACGAGCTACATATAGGTGGTTTGTATAAAAATGAATAAAACGGCTGTTTTCGACTCGCCGTACTGCCGCCGTAGAGCAAATGTGACCAAGGTATAAGATGAAAGCATGTCACTAAGACCTTGACCTTTTAACCTCAAAATCAATAGGCTTCCTGGGATCCATGCTCATACTCACCAAATTATATGAGCCTAGAATAAAGTAAACTAAAGTTATCGCGTTTAGAAGGACTTCAGAAGGGTAAAATGAAAACACATCACTGTGACCTTTACCTTTGACCTTTTGACCTCAAAATCAAAAGGATTCCTGAGATCCATGCTTGTAATTTGTATCATACATGTACACACCAAATTATATGAGCCTAGCTTAAGTTAAACTGAAGTTATCACGTTTACAAGGATTTCAGAAGGGTAAAATGAAAGCATGTCAATGTGACCTTCACCTTTGACCCTTTGACCTCAAAATTCATAGGCTTCCTGGGATCCATGCTAGTATCAAACACACCAAATCATTTGAGCATAGCTTAAGATAAACTAAAGTTATCGCATTTACAAGGACTGCAGAAGGGTAAGATGAAAACATGTCACTGTGACCTTGACCTTTGACCTCAATATCAATAGGCTTCTTGGGAGCCATGCTAGTATCATACACACCAAATTATATGAGCCTAGACTAAGTCAAACCGAAGTTATCGCATTTACAAGGAAAAGTTAATGGACAGACGGACAGACAAACGGACACCGAGCATGATACCATAATACGTCCCGTCTAGGATGGGCGTACAAAAAAAGTTAAGCAGACAAAAGGAGCTAACAGATGGAGGTTAAAAACTTAAAATGCTATTAAATTAGTTGGTATCACATTTTAAATACTTATTGAAGACCTGTTCTAACAAAATGGCAATTTCTTGATGCTTGTCGAAAAGTTCAGATTTTCTTGGAATAGACCCAACAGGTAACAAAATTTGCTGATGTTTTGCCAATATTTTCACAATTTTAATAAGCAGATTTTATCTTTGAGAAAGTTACCACACTTTTCACTAAGAAATTTTGGGTTGCTTTTATCGGTGAGTGGAGCCAACGACCAATTTAATGAAGCTTTTGGTCAAGGGCTAGGCGAATCACGATGTCTCACTGAGAATTCAAACAATGACATCGAGATCGAAGCAGAAGTATGGTAAGGTCCCCTCCTAGGTCTGAGCAGGGCCCCTTGTCTGCGCATACTGTACGCATATTTGCGCGATTCCATCAAAAGAAGATATGCGACGACCACAGACTTTACAAGTGCAATAGTACATAGAAAGATATTCATTAAAAAATCTGACTCAAAATGGTGGAAAAACAATGATTTTCTGGCATTTTATGTGATGACCTCAAAATGCAGCCTTTTTCATTAAAATTCCAAAAATGGGTGTAAAGTGAATGGGTGCGCAGACATGGGGCACCATTGTTTTGTTCAATCTTCAAAAGACCGGCCGGGCCGAGGTTTTTTCCAAGAAAATCACATATTTCTCTCAAATTTTGGAGGGATTTTTGGCACACATACTCATAAGAATAAAAGGAACATTTAATATCAACTTAAAGTTTTCTTGAAATTAAAGAAAATTCATGATAAATATTATATATTAATCTAAATTGTTACTGGTACGCCACTCACACTAATTACGAGGTTAGTATATATACTAACCTCATACAAGGGACCGTGTTTGACCCTGGATTTCGAAGTAGTTGGCAAACATCGCTTCATTGCTGAAGTAATATTTGCCGAAACTCCTTCTCGCTACGCACCGGGGCTCTTTCCGGTAAGTAGCAATACATAAGAAAATTATACATATGATTTGTAAATAATTTCATTCCAAAAAGAGCAAATTTCGCTTACCTCGGCCTAGCAAGTGACTTTGTTTGTCTTTTCTACGGAAATACAAGGAAGCCCGTTGATGGCGCTAATAAATTTCACAACCTTGATTCAGCTCCTTGGTAATTTTATAACTGTGTCTAAATTCTTTGAATGCGCAATTCTTATGATTAATTTACTAATTATGGGCACCAATAAATGAAATACCTTCAAAAACATAATTCAAGATTACTATTGGCGATGATAACACTTTTTTACAATTAATTTAAAACGATGACTAATAAAAAAAAATTGAAAAAAATACACATGCCTGGAACGAAACCAGCAGTACAAGCTTTAACGAACGTCAATAATACGGTATACCAAAGTCTATACAATGAAAAGATTGGACACTTCACGGACTTCGCGTAATGCCTTGCGTCGATTTGCGTGTAAAATAGTGTAGGTCATAGGTGCCTAGTCTTTCCCTTGTCGTGTCTTTGATATGAATATAAATCGCGCGCCCTCTTTAGGCGAAAATTGATATCCACGCTGACCAATTTTTATCTCTGTGAAATCTTCACTAAAGAAAATATACATATTTTTCAAAAGAAACTTCAAGGAGAAGTCACGGAAGGATCTAAATGATTCGGTGTCATAGCAGAATGTGAAATACCAGATTATGCGTCATATTTTATGTGGGCAAAATGCCAGTATATTTTGGATGTATCGTGTGTGTCGCGTGCATATGACTGATATTCCTTCGCACGCGGGACAATATGAACCCATGGGTGCTGGTACGCAGACATGGGGCCCCCATACATACAGCCGTTCGCGATCGCGTTCCCGGTCGCGATATTTGTTTTTGGAAAAGCGGTAGACATAAATAATGTCAATGACCTTGAATGAAATGTGACTTGCCATGACATTTGCAAACAATTTCTGATGGGGAAATTTGCTCGAAGTCGGCCGGTGCGAAAATGCATTAGGGCCCAATGCAAACTTGTTTTGGTGACCAGCTCCAAAACTAACCTCGCATGCTTGTGTGAGTGCCAAAAAGCACGGAAAGGCCGCTGTGGAGAGCAGGCGGACCCTTGACCTTGTCCTCTATCCCGCTCCGGCCCGCCGGCCAACTGCGCTGCGGCACTGGCCAAGCAGGGCAAAGGCAGCGGAAATAAACCAAAAGTCGAAACCAAAATTGTCCCCTTACCTAGTACGTGCCCACACTAATGGCTCTAAAATATATATATTCTACGTCTAGTAATAATTGAAAGTGTGATTTCTTCTTACCTAACAAGTTGATAATACTGGTTAATCTTAGATGTATTTGTTAAAAATGTTAACTGACTGACTTCCCAAACTCAGTGGTTGTTCATCGCCATCGTTTGCTAAAGACTCTACATCAAAGAGATATTCTACTCCATTCGGCTAGCGTGCTTCGAAAACAAAAGATTAAGGTCCGCGCGGTATGTAGTCTTTATTACTGTTTGAAGAGGGGGGGGGGGTGGGCATAGGCGGCGGAAGCGGGGGGACAGGGGGCACGTTCCCCCTAAATTTCAGGAGGAGGGGATAGCCCCCCCCCCCCCCTAAAAAAAAAGAGAAAGGGGAAGAAAGGAAGGAAGGAAGAAAGAAAAAAAGAAAGAAAGAAAAGAAGAAAGGGAAAGGAAAAAGATAACAAGTAAACTGAACAGCTGAAACAAGAAATATCAAAACCGATATAGAACAGTCAAAAATTGCAGTTTTTACTATGAAAAATACACAGATGTTAAACTCAATACCAATGCGATTTTGTTCAGAAAAACTTGACAACCAAAAAAATGTTTTTTTCACACCAAAATGAAGGAGATTTAGGTCAAATCTCTCCATTATGATTACAACCCAATATCAATAAACATCTTGGCAGTGACTCATCAACACCCATGCTTCCCAGGGCGAACGGGGTTTATTTATTACCCTTCATAATATTGCAATAATGCAGTAATTCAAGTGTTCGTTTCAAGTCAGTATATATAATTTTCATCTCGCTCCTCGATCGCATCGATTGTTATAATAGTTACATTGTAAATGACCATCCTGTTCATCGTTTCAAAAAGTGCTTAGAAACCGAGCTTTTGGGTCAGAATATCATTTTTTTTTTGCTCATGCTTCGCGCTCGCATCAATAGATAACCATCCTGTTCATGCCCCCAAAACTGCTTCAGAAAATCATAAGGTTTGGGTCGGAATATCAAAAATTTTCAGCTCGCGCTTCACGCGTGAAATATGTAGACAGATAACCATCCTGTTATGGTCACAGAAGTGCTTAGAATGTCCAGTTTTGGCTTGGAATAACATTAATTTTCAGCTCGCATAAACTGTTAAGTTAGATACCCATTCTGTTCATGATTACCAAGTTCTTACAATGTCAAAATTTTAGGAAAGAAATCAATATTTTCAGCTCGCGCTTCGCGCTGGCATCAATTGTTTAGAAAGATAACCATCCTGCTCGTGGTCACAAAAATACTTAGAATGTTCAGTTTTGGATTGGAATAACAACAATTTTCAGCTCGCGCTACGCGCTCTCATAAAATGTTTAGTTAGATACCCCTTTTGTTCATTACCAAAAGTGCTTGCAATGTCTAGGTCAGGATATCAAAAATTTTCAGCTCAGTCGCGCACGCATCAATAATTATTGTTTGGATAGATAGGCCTACCCATCCTGTTCATGGTCACAAAAGTGTTTTAATAGAATGTCCAGTTTTGTGTTGGAATAACACAAATTTTCAGCTCGCGCTACGCGCTCGCATAAAATGTTTAGTTAAATTACCAAACCTGCTTGATGATTAAAAGTGCTTAGAATGTCAAACTTTTAGGTCAGAATATCAATTTTTTAAAGCTCGCGCTCTGTGCTAGCATAAAAGGTTTGTTTAGATACCATTCCTATTCATCATTCATGTTCATGGGGGCGCCATTTTTCGAAAAGTACAAAAGGGCGCCAAAATTAGGTATGGTCCACGCACGGGGCGCAAAATCCTGTTATGCTTTTTTTTTTTTTAAAGATGTTTTATTGTTTTTCTCTCAAATCAAATTTCATATACAATGCAGTTTACAAAGTAATAATTGTAAATAATAATTCGAACAAAATAATCTCTTAAACTCGTATACATTATGCACATCATGAAATAATATTCTAAGACACTGCATCGTACCACTACCAGATGAGTTTAACAAACAAATTTCAGAGAAAAAAACTATAAGTATATGCGTTGTACCTGCCCCCTCCTTATATCCACCCCCCCCCCTTCCCTCCGCAAACCCCCACACTTCACACCCTCAAACACTCACACACTTCATATGCCCTTGCATACTGTGCCCGCGTCCCGTTTGAAACAAGAAATACACCATAATGAACAAACATAATCTCGTGAGCTCTGTCGCCTCTATACTCTTGTAGGTGTTGTAAGGAAATGTTCCCATATCCTTATATGGTTTGATAATTTACCCCGCGTTACTGCTAAAATTTTCTCTTCACGTTCATTTTCTAATATCTTCTCTCTTATTTCGTTGGGACTTGGTGGTCTTTTTTTAGTCCTGCTGTAAACAAAGATCATATATTTTATTAAAAGAATAATGTGATTAATTATCTGTTCCTTCCCTATATTAGCATGCTTAACACCAATGTGTATATCCACCCACCTGGCATTTTTTATTTCATACATATTGAATAAGTTACCACAATCTATCCATACGTCTCTCGTCTTTTCACATGAAAAAAACAGTTGCTCGTAAGTTTCTTCAGTATTCCCACAAAATGAACATTCACTATCTGAGAAAATTTTGAATAAATGTAAATAATTCTTCGTGTATATTAATTCATAAAGCATTTTAAATTGAAACTCTGCCTTATTAGATATCTGATCTTTTTTGTAAGGAAAACTAAGAAGTATATAATTAAAACTTCAGACTCCAGAGTGGACTATCCCGTAAACAAAATCAGCTTTTGGCAGCCGACTGGGAAAATGTAGGTGAAAATATTTTTTCAGCCCCCCTAAATTTTTAGGCTTCCGCCGCCAATGGGGGGGGGGGGCGGAGTTGCCGGGGTGTTGAGCCAAAAGTGGAGGGGTGGGGGCCTGAATGTACAAAATGGTCGGCGGGTGATAACGAAGCACCCTCAGCTCCTCGGTTCCAGGCACAGCCCCTGCATGCAGTGACCCGCGGCCTGAATTTTGGCCTGAATTTCGAAAATTTCGAAAAATGATTACACATGTGAAAATGTCCCGTATCCGGGGGGGGGGGGGGGGTTCCCTGGGTTCCTTGGAACCCCGCCGCATTCGCCAACGGCCAAAAAAGGGAAGGAATAGGATAAAGGGGAAGGGGTGAAAAGGAGAGGAAAAAAGAAAATGAAGAAAACTGAATGAGTTAGGGAAAGGGAAGCATTGGAAAATTTGGGTCATTAGGCCTGTATAAAAAAATATATATATCTCGTGCTTCGCGCTTACATGCCTTGAGTGGGATAACAATCCGTTCAAGAAGATACCATGGGGATTCAGATGTTTCGTTTTCAAGTCAACAGCCATAAATTATTCTGCTCAGCGAGATACGCATCATCTTCATGATTAAAAAAGGTGTTGAATATAATTTTTTTCATCTCGCGCTACGCACTCGTGCTATTAATTTGATTAGTGTATCCCATTCCTCAATTGAAACACAGTCTATATAATGTTTTTCAAGTCAGTAGGCCTATATTAAATATTTTCAGCACCACTTGCATTTGTATTAATTATTATTGAGTTAGAGCCTCATCCTGTTCATGATTACAAAATAATGTGCTCCCCCCAAAAAAAAAAAAATATATATATATATGTATATATATAATTATAATCTAGCGCTTCGCACTCGCCCCTTAATTCTGGAGGATTTGAGAAGAGAAGCTTCCCTCAGTATTGTCCAATATGGAAATCCACCAATGTCATATTTTGCACAATTTCCTTTGTAAACAAAAACAATAAGAAGAACTGCATTAACTGATGAAAGAAAAGTGTTCCTAAAAGCATTATGTTGTTGTTGTTCGTAAAAAAATAAAATAAATAAATAAATATGAAGAAATCCAAATTGGTGACACGACATATTGCCACGGCGGCAATTGCTCCCCATTGCTCCGGGCTTAATTTCGTCTTATATTTTTAGGGTTAGGGTCACTAGCGTATATACCTACGGGGGGGGGGGACAGAGGGGCAGTCTGCCCCCCCCCCCCCCCTGACGAGCCACCACCCATTCAAAGCCACCACCCATGCATGTATCCCTGTGTGTGTGTATTTGAGTTTTGTCAGACGTGTATCAATCAGATATGATTATTTACGTCTGGGACCGACCTTTAACGTCACCATCCGAAAGACGTGACCAGGGCTCGAACCTCTGCATCAAATTGTAACTTCCCCGCATAGCTTGGATTACAGGCGCACGCCAGAACGCCCAGTTGTATGTATCCCTGCCCCCCTGACGAGCTTGAAATACCTTTTTGCCCCCCCTGACGAAAATCCTGGAAAATCCTAGGTACGCCACTGGTTAGGGTTGCAAAACTGGTTTCATTTTAGGTTTAGGGTTAGGTTTAGAATAGGGTATAGTGTTAAGCCAGGGTTGAAGTTGGCGATTCGATTAGTGTGTGGAATTCACAGTGGAGCAATTGTCGCCGGAGAAAATGTCATGAAACTATCAAAATTATCTTCCCTCTCTCACTTTAATGTTACATTCTTTTCACAAGCTTTATGCCGATATGGTTACCTCCTCAACTTATTTTCATCGTGTACGCCTACTTATCCGGGGGGGGGGGGGGGGATGGGGGACAAATTGTGCTTTGCATATACGCCCCAACCTCACATTTACCCCGGGGCATAATTATATAGGCCACATTTACGTCACCCGCCTATCGGGGGATTCCCAAAGCTGGAGAAGGGGAAATTTTGGACTGCCCGCGGTCGAGGGGGGTTTGATTACTACAGTGCTTTTACATACAGCTTCCTGCGAGTGACCACTCTCCGTAATTAATGCTCTGTGGCTGTGCCATAAAAACAATATTCTGATGCCTTTTTAACGCTCGCATAGATAGGCTTACGACGTGTTTTGGTTTTTTTTTACTTGTCCATTTTTTTATGTTGAATTTTTATATTTATACTTTTGTTGTTATTTCTTGTTTTATCTTCCTCTTCACCGCATTCTATTCCTCTCAACCTCTTTAATTTCATCGATCTTCACTCTTTTTCTTCCTCTCTCCCGATCCCTCTTTCCCATCCTCTCGATCCATGCACCCCCTCCACCACTTTCTCTCTCTCTACCCACCTTTTTCTCTTCCTTTCCACCTCTTTTTCTCCTTCTCTTTCTCTCCACCTCTTTCTTTTCCTCTCCACCTCTCTTCCTTTCCACCTCTTTCCTTCACAACCCCGGGTCACGACCTCTTTCTCTTCCTCTCGATCCACTTCTTTCTCTTCCTCTCCACCTCTTCCTTTACACCTCTTTCTCTTCCTTTCTACCTCTCTCTCTCTTCCTTTCCACCTCTTTCTCTCCTTCACGACCTCTTTCTCTTCCTTCCCACCTTTCTCTTCCTCTCAACCTCTCTCTTCCTTTCCACCTCTTTCTCTCCTTCTCCACCTCTCTCTCTTCCTTCCCACCTCTTTCTCTTCATATCTTTCTCTCCACCTCTTTCTCTTCCTTTCCATCCCTTTCTTGCTCCACCTCTTTTTCTTCCTCTACATCTCTTTCTCTTCCTCTCCACCTCTTTCACTTCCTTCTTTTTCTTCTCAACTTTTTTCTCTTTCTCCCCATCTTCACCTCACTCTCTTCCTCTCCACCCATTTCCCTTCCGTTCTTCCTCTTTCTCAACCTTTTTCTCTTCTTCTCCACCTCTTTCTCTTCCATTCCTCCTCTTTTTCTTCCTTTCCTCTTTTCTTCCACTCCACTTTTTTTTGCTTTTCTTCTTGACTTCTTTCTTTTCCGCTCTTCTCTTAGGCTTCACCTTTTCCTTTTCTTCTCGACTTCTTTTTCTTCCTCGCTGCCTCTTTCTTTCTTTCTCTTACACCTAATGTTTAGCCTTTGAAAATTAATCATCTATGGATTGATTAAGTATTGATTGAACAGAAAACAAGCGACTCAACAGTTCACTCTGTCAGCACGATTTATTCGCAGCAAAAAAAAAATCAGAAAAGAAAGGAACCAACAGATAGTCAACTGCACACAGGCTGGTCATCTGTTGACCTCTAACCTATACAGACTCAATTTAAAAAAAAAAAGAGAAAAATTTACATACCTATCCTGTAATTCCCCCAAATCTTCAATACTTCTCTAGTTGAGAGCATTATTTTTCTGAAGAACTCAAATTAGGCTTGGCAAACTCAAGATCAAAATGTGTTTCTTATTAAAGACACTGACTTTTAAGTAAAAAAAAATAATAAAGAGAAAGCAAAATGCAACTGATTCAAGTATAAACAGATTTCACAAATTCAGCATACACATTGAAAATTATATTGCATTACACTACCAAAAGCATCTAAAATAATCCAGCAAAATGACATTGTTTTGAAATAAACTAAGCATACAATATTTATTTCAATAAAATTTTGTGACAGCCGCAACTGAAATAAATCTGCATAAAAAAGTGCAACATATTACATATTCCTTTTTGGTGACATCTTTGGTTTAAAAGAAAAGGACGAAGACAAAACCAGTGCATTACATAACCCTATTGATACCCCCCCCCCATTCTCAGTCTGTTGCGTATGAGCAACAATATTCCTAAATAAATGCTCATTAGCATAAGTGGTGCAATTAATCTAATGTCTGAATAATAATCAAATTTTGCTGATCTTTGCAACATCATACCTAAACAATTAAATGATAGATGCAATCACATACACTGATCTTTAAGTGTTTGTTCCAATGAAAACTAAGGTCAAAGGTCATAACCAACAAGTCAAAGGGCATACAATGTGTGTATGAATTCTAGAACTTAAAAGTGTTCATTTCAAAACTAGTGGAAAAAAATCAATCAAAATACTTTTAGCGAGTTCTTTTGTAATCTTGCATTTCCTCCATGATTCTTATGACGCTATACATATTGAGTTTTATTTCATTACAGTGGTCTTAAAGATCCATGATGTTCTCATAAGAATTCAACCACTACTTGAACTTCTTATGAAATGACAGAGAAATACCCAATAGTTGATAAAATTGATAACATATTCTTGCTAATGTTTGGTCAAAGCAGAGTATCGGTTGAATCTTACCAAATAAATCCCCCAAATGAAGAATTGACTTTAAAAAGAAATCACAACAAAAATTAAGACATGTAAACAATTATGTCTAAACAAAAATGTAATTCTAAGACAAGTTGGCTGTAGCTTCACCTAGTAATATTCTTTGAGAATATCAAATACATATTCTATCCATCCGTCATCCACACAGACAGTTACTCTGAAATTTTCTTACATGATTACTGTGTTGCAAAGCAGTGTTCTAAATGAAAAACGATTCATCAAAGTACCATGAATTATGTACAACATTTTTACTTTCTACAAAGATACATTGCCAATCAAATTTGGCTACTTCTCATTCAAAATATTTCTAATTCTTTTTCACAAAAAAATCTACACATTATAATGCATGCTAAATATACATATCAGTGGACACAGAATGTCCATTCTTTTAAGTGTTATTAAATTAGTTCTTCCAGTCAGAAATATAAATTGCAAGAGAATGACATAATGATTTCATCTTGAATACAATCTGGATGAATTCAGTCCTGAATTCCAAAACCATTTCACAATAATTGCAAAATCCAAGTCTGTTCAGAACCAGGAGTTAGGTTCCAAAATTATCAGGAGTTAAGACCTTTTGGTTCCAACAAACAAAGTTTTAATCCATATCCATATACACAAAAGTATTGATCTTAAGGCAAGCATTTGAAAGTCATCCCACATCTCATAACCTAGTATTCATAGTGTGAACACTAATTATACACAAAATTATTTCATCATAAGGCAATGTGAACACAAGCCAAGATTGTGGGCAGATTTCAATTCACATGTTCATTCACATCGTGATGGAATACCACTCAACATAACCATATCTGGATATTATTTAATCCATTGTCTAATGATTCAAATATGAACAGAATCAATGACCATAGGCAGAGTGTTATTTCAATATCTCAAAGTCTTTCACATTAAAAAAAAAAAAAGAGTTCAATTTCAATATATCATATCTTTATATTCCAAAAGAGTTCAATTTCAATATCTCATAGCTTTCATATTCCAAGAGTTCAATTACAATATCTCATAATTTTATATTCCAAAAGAGTTCAATTTCAATATCTCATAGCTTTCATATTCCAAGATTTCAATTACAATATCTCATAATTTTATATTCCATTTTAATCCATCACTTGACTTCATCACAACAAACAAAACAAGCACTGTCATTTTACTGTGTAAAACACTAAAGCCACTTTCCTCAAAGCGAACAAGCATTAAGCAAATAATACAATAAGTCTGGTTGACTTGGGGTGTATCTATAATGTACCTTCCAACAATTTCTTCACATTCACAAGTATTTCATGCCATTATTTGAGCAAATGCTACATATATCCTTCTTCCCTTTCGTACAAATCCAAAAAGGAACTTATAAACCATCAAATGAAAGTTGAAAACATATAGACTCATTTTAGAGCTATAAGGTCGCAATGACATATCATTTTGTTTATGAAACAGTTGAATAATGAGTGCCATAATTACGAAGATCAATTTTCAATACAACGTCAATTCAAAGAGTTTAATTTTTTGTTCAATCTTGTAGCCTTAAGAATGAAATGAAGTACATGCTGTGGATTTAGAAATTTTTGCCTTTCCTCTGCACATTCATCCTTCAAAATATATCAAAATGTAGTGATGTACATAAAACAATAAAAATAATAATAATCACCATGGAAATCACTACAATGATGGATTTACAATATGGATATGGATATATGGATATGCAAAAATCCTTCAGCTCTCAAAAGATGATACACAAACTATAATAAAAACAAATATGAACATATCACATGTAAACATACTATTTCATTAAGTATAGGCAAGGAAATGGTTTTCTAATCTGTGATTGCGGAAAATGTAAGTAAACTTGGCTTTGCACAAGAAGTAACTGTAAAGCTGATTAACTTAGATAAATCAAGTGAATGGGACTTTAACCTCCGTATCCAGTCTCGTTCCATTTTTTTCATGAAAAATAAATAAAAACTAGGCAATTATTGGTGGAGTTTAATTGCCTAAGATTATCTTATACAATATTAAATTACTTTATTATCATAAAGTATGACTTCAATCCAACATTATTAATTTCAATATCAAATATGAATACAGCTTATTTGCTACTTATACGGTGCTTATACAGTGCAAACATATTCTTAATTAATTAATTTTTGAAAAGATTTGGCAGATTAAATCTCACTTGAAATTAGAAACAGTATTAGAATACAAATTCAATGAAAGCCCTTGACTAAATTTCTCAAGAAAAATTAAAATATCATCAAATTTATTCAATTTTCAGAATAAAATGACATGAATTTTAATTAATTTTGGCAGTATTAAACAAAGATTATTTCAAAACATTCTTGAATACATCAATATAGGTCTTTACAAAAATCAGAATGGTTACAGAAGTTCATATGAAACCAGGAATGCAAAACTTCTTGCTTGAAGAAAAAAAAAAGTATTTCTTGACCAAAAAACAAACACCATGAATTTGATACAAACTAAGTTAATACAATAGTTTTGCAGTTTTAAAATACTACTTAAATATTGGTATCATTGTGGCAGTGACGCTATTTTGAAGCGAATATATTAAATTCATTAAGTATAAAGCAATAATCATGTCCAGATAAATAACCAAGGTTTTTCTATCATTTTTTACACAGAAGAAACAACTGGGCATGAAGTCATCAGCTAATCAAATTGAATGTATTTGTTTAATCAAATCAAAATCTGAAATAAAAAATGAAACAATTTGAATACTGCAATTAAAACAATCTGGTTTGAAGTGTAAGTTGTACTGCTACTGGTAGGGAAGTTATTTTGTTCAAATTCCAATGCTAAAGTAAATCTTTTTCTGTTTCATGACTTCAAACTGTCATCATACATGTACATTATCCCATCAGATGGAAGTCAGGCTCAAACTCAACAGAGATATCTCAACTACACAGAATTCTACATGAAATAAAAGGACAAATCCAGGAAATGCACTAGTTATAACCATTTATAACAAAATTTATCTGACTTTACTTTCAAACAAATTCCCTCATCTGACAGGCTTACCAAGATCCCGTAGCACAAAGGCTAGCAATGATTGTAGAACATTTTTGTACAATTGATTGCATTGACTACAGTGTAAAATCAATTGCGAAAATCAAGACTACGATGAATTGCCAACCTCTGTGTTACGAGACCCAGGATATCGCCTGCAAGCTTCATCGCATGCCGCAGCTTTAGAATCCTTATGCACAGTGGTCTCAAGGTAACAATGATGGCTTTATCACAAAACCAATCTGCAAAAAAAAAAAAAAAAACCAAAGTAATTGTTCCCTTCATTCTTTTTTTTATCCAGATCTCATATCACAGTATTCTATACTGCCATGTTTTAAGAACAGGCATTGGACTTTACTGGTACAGTAGTAAAAATTCTGAACATCATCCATATCATTAATGACCTTGAAGGCGTTTCATGGAAGGACTTGTCAGACAATTTATCTTACAGTTACTATGGTAACAGTAACTCCCAGCCAATCATTATCAAGGAAAGTTGTCAGACCCGACAACTTGTTGGACGAAAATGTTGATGAAACGCTCCACTGATGTCTGACAGCGTTGATGTCTGATAGTTTAGACTGCTTGATGTCTGACAGCTTTATCTGGTTTGTGTCTGATAGCTTTGCTTGATGTCTGATAGCTTAGTTTGACTGATATCAAACTCTGATTGGGCAAAGGACGAGTGACATCTGAAAACTGTGATTGGTCAATCAGAGCTGGACGTCTCAAGACTGTTGAAGGTTAATATCAACTTAAGAGTTAGATTTGTCTGATGTACAGACTGATGTCTCTTGTCTGACAGCAATCTGCTTACTTTGATTGGCTGCTGTCCGAATGATGCCATCTGCAAGATGTCTCTTTTAGATTTGATTGGCTAATGTCCCTTAGTTGTGATCAAGTGGTATCTGCAACAAGCAATATCCTAATGACAAAATGATGTCTGCTAGCTCTTATTGGCTGATATAATAATCACGTCTACAAGACGTTCAGATATGAACTGATGTCATTAATCATAATAACTTTAAGTACTCAACAGTCATTATTCCTCTAGAGGTTGACTTGATGAAGCAAGAATGATATTGGTTTGCTCTGTCTGATATCATGGTCATGTCTGCAATATGCCATCAGATTTGAAACTGATATCAAAAATGTATTTAGCTTTAAGCACTCAACAGTCCTGAACATCAGTTCTCCCTATAGAGGTTGACTCGATGGTATCCAGATAGGTTTGCGTTGTTGGGTGTCTATAAGGTTCTTCACACGAGTTGATATACTAGCCAGGTTTCCTCCTTGAATAATTTCTGCAGATAGTGACAAAAAAGATATCCATTAAAAAGTGAGTTTACAGTAATTGTATTTCATGAGTAGTCTTTTAAGCATGTTAGCTCACATTCTTAAAGGGGAAGTTCACCTTGATGATAATGGTGTTTTTATCAAGAAATATTAATAGTAAGAAAATGTTCAAACTAGCAAGATTCTTAATTTTCCATGTTGCATTATCTATCCACAAAAGTTTGCCTCTTCCAAAATACATGTATAACTGCAGCTTAATATTATTACCATCACACATGAAAAAATGGGTTCAAACCTAGGATGCCATTAAACCTTTTACATGGCCCACCAAATGGCTTGTGAAAGTAACTGGAGGTCATCGATAAAAACAAGATAACTTTGAAACTGTAAGATTTAAAATTATGGGAAGAAATGGACTTAACTACCCTGTAAAATTATGCCTATGACAAGAAAACTTCAACTGTAAAATTTAAATTTTTCAAACTAAATGGACAACTACTAACAAAATGACCAGCAAACATAGGAGTAGTATTGAAGTACAAGCCCATAGCCAGGGGAGGTTTAATTCTACACCCCCAAAAAAAGTATCCAAAGCAATAAAAAATAGGGAAGAAAAACAATTTTTCGGGAACCAAATTTCCAACATTTTTACACAGGACCATTTTTTGCTGTCAAATTTTCAGGCAAGGAAGAGAAGGAATCAAACCCCCTAATTGAAAACCCTGCCAACGGAGCTGTAGTATGATTTCTCATTAGGAATGAAGTGGTCGTACCTGAGAAGAGGGATTTGAAATCTTGTTCAATCTTGTTGGCAGCCTCCAAGAGTTCCTTGGCTTGTTTGTGAGTCACTCTTTCTCTCAGGAAATGAGGATCTTTCTGCTCCCTGTAAGAGGATGGAAAAAGAAGATAAAAGTGAAATTATTTTCATCATCATCCACAACATTTGAATTTAAATTATTCTTGTCATTTGAGATAATTTACCTTATAGTTATAATTCAGATGCAGTCATTATAACTAAAAAATCTTCCTTACCATGATCATGATCATCATCATCATCATCACCACCACCACCACCACCACCACCACCATCATTTACATCACATCACTACCACCATCATTTACATCATCACCACCATCATCATCACCATCTTGATCTTAGTCATCATCATCATCACCATCACCACCACCATCATCACCATCTTGATCATAGTCATCATCATCACCATCACAATCACCACCATCATCATCACCATCTTGATCATAGTCATCATCATCACCATCACAATCACCACCATCATCATCACCATCTTGAACATAGTCATAATCATCATTATCATCACCATCATCATTATCACCACCACTCCATCTTCAATCAAGGTCCTCCAAACCTACTTGATGTTCTTGATTGTCTTGAACTTGACAAAGATGACGATAGGATGAAGTTGAAGTCTCTGAAGTCTCTCGGCGACATACGGGTTGAGACCATTCAAAATACAATGACAACCCTATAAAGACAGCACCAACCAACAGTTAGTCAAATTATTATTCATCACGAGGACTATTTGAAATTTCAGGAGTGAAATCTAACTTCTACATCCCTTCACAATATTTTTAATTGCTATTTGTATGGTTATCAGATTCAGGCTAAAGATATAAGTATTCCAGACATCATATACAATCAGAACTTCTCTCAAAGAATATTTTGAAATAACAAATAAATCAATAGAGGTTAACTGTTCTATTAATGTGGCTATAGATGTAAATTATTTCTTATGCCACGTGTCTGAGGCTTCATCCCTGCACTCAAGTTTTCTGTTGTTGTAAACCACTGATTAGGCATACCTTCTGAAGGTTTACAATGCGAAGAGGAATAGTGTAGTAGGTTTCATGGTACACCATGTATCTTTCTTGGGCAAGTGGTCCTTTTCAGGACCAACACTTGCTCAAGAAAGATACATGGTGTACCATGAAACCCACTACGCCACTGATTAGGCCTTAGGGATAGCTATCATAGTGTTTCCTGTCCTGTTTTTTTTTGTATTTCCTCATGGACTATTGTTTACTTTAACATTCTATCTAATTTTTTAAAGAGTTAAACTTGCCCTTATCAGGAAATATCAAATATTTGTACTTTGTCATGACAAAATAACGATTTGGGATTGAAATCTTGGCTTACCTTCTTACAGATGTCTTTGACATCCGATGTATTGATGACCTCATACATTCCATCTTTTCTCTGATAGTCTAAGATTAGACCATTCTCAACATCCTTCTCTAACATATGGCTAGCTGATTGGACTATTTCTGCACAAAATAAATGAGAATAATATATAGTGCAACTACTATATTGTATTTGCATGCATAAGATTGGAGTTTCTGATTGGTTCAACATGTTCATCTTGACATCAAATGAACAATACATTTAACAAAATTTCTGGATGTCATCTGCATACTAATTCCTATTATAGTTTTTGCCAATCTAAAAATAATAAACAATTTGTATAGCCAGGGGTGTGAGTGGTCACAAATAAAAAGATCTGAAAAAAGCTGAAGAGTGTTGAAAAAATCTGAAATAGAAAGAGCTCCCATACTTTTTGTACAGAGGAAAGCCAAAAATAAGCTGAAATTAAGCTGAAAATCAAAACCAAAAAAATCTGAAATCAGATAAAAATCTGATCTCTCACACCCCTGTATAGCGCACATATCCACCTTGCTAGGTGCTCAATGTGATCCTATATTACCGTGGCTAAGCTAGTCTACTGATTCCAGTGCTCACAGCTATTAGAGGAATTACTGCCTGCCGGTACCCATTTATCTCACCTGGGATGAGTGCAGCACAATGTGGGTAAATTTCTTGCTGATGGAAAACACGCCATGGCTGGGAATAGAACCTGCGTCCCTCAGACTGAAAGACAAGATTCTTAACCACTAGACCACAATGCCTTCATGGGGGCAAGATTAATTAGTTGGAATTCCTTACACAGGAGATTATCTAGTATTCTCAAATAAGGCATTGAAATTCCCTGTTCTGTACACTAACATGGGGATCCTCCTTCTTCGTTATATTTTTTACTTCAGAAATTGTTACGGTGAGTGTGTTAAGTGCTTGATGTGCACATAACCTCATTCATATTATAATTCATTAATATTTATGACTTACTTGGATAAACTCTGACGTATTTGTTGGGCGATTCCTCTGTCATTTTCAGTGCAACTTTGTCAACCAAAGGTCCCAGCAATATCACAGGCCTTTTGATGTGCACTGCAAAAACAGAGAAAATATTCAAAAGCCATTAAAATAAAATCCATCTTAAAATAAAAAAAAGAAAACATGATATGATTGAAGAAGTAAAAGCTAAACTTCAAAAGATATCCATCTTAAGTTTTATTTAGATCTAAAATATGATACAAAAATGTGAAATATGTAAGCATACCCAGTATGTAACTAAAGAGTATCTCTATATTTTCATGTCATTTATTGGCATTTATATCAAGCTATTATATCTATAACATTTTCATATTTATAAAATCATTTGCAGAAAAAAAAGTAACTTACTGTCCAGAGGCTCCACTCGTAGGTAAGTAGGGACGCTCGCATCTATGATAAAACAAAATTTGAGGAAAAAATATTAAGATAGATATATAAAAAATATATATATTATTAACAGCTGACTGAATATCGTCTACAGCTCCTCAGAGTTAGGATACTAATTATAGTATTAAAAGCAGCAAAGGAAAATTTATATCAGATGTAAATTTGGAGAATATTAGGGACACAAAGGTCAGAGCCACGTCTTTCATGTAGGAATCCTGCAAGCACATTTTCATTGCTGTTCGTCATATTTCATCAGAGACACAACAATGTGGGAATAAGGGTCAGCTGCTGTGAAAAGCCATGTAGCGTATTCATAGCAGTATACCTCTTATAAGATGTGGCACAGACTTTTGGTGTGGTGCCTTAGTCCAAGAGGCCGTTCTCATTATGCATTCTAAAACTAGTTTACTGGAAATCGATTCAGGAAACCAGTTTGGAAGGTCGCTTTGCTAGCGTTCCCACTTGATCACACGAAAGTGGTTTTCAAAATCACTTCACGTAAAGCGATCTTGTTGCTATGGAAACGCTCTCAGTGGGGTGACACGTTTCGCATGAAATTCGTAACAGCAGCGTAGGCATTCACACCTGTCGTGTGGAGTAGCGCGCTCAAAATGTGCGAAGATCGCTTCCCGAAGAACGGTTGTGTCCTCACTTATGCTAAAACCAGTTTAACGAGGCAAAGCGATCTTGGAAACTACATCGCAAGGTGGTTTTCCGAACTGGTTTGGAAGATTGCTTCCAAGACCGCTTTGACCATTCTCACTACGCGTTAAACTAGTTTCCACAAAACTAGTTTGCAGTTAACTAGTTTTAGGAACGTAGTGAGAACGGTGTCAATTTCCTGGGGAGCATTTCATGAAACACATAGTTCAGTGACAAGTTTTTTTCTCTGAGCCAATCAGATGCAAGGATTTCAGTAGCTTATAACAAAAGGTCAGGGAAGATCACCATTTGTTTGATGAAATGCTCTCCTGAATGTGAGAAAGCAGAAAACTCGAGCGGAAGCAATGCTACCTACCTTCATGGACAGGGACATCAGTCATGGAACCTTCACTGAGTTCCCTACTGTCCTTGGAGTTGTTATGCTGATGTTTCTTCTTGCGTTTGAGGAAGCTCCGTCTGGCAGGACCGGAGCTCCGTCTCGAGGATGCGGTCCGGAGTTCCTCCTCCTGCATGCCCTCTGAGAGAAGACGACGCCTAACCATCTCACGGTGGAGACTGGAAAAAAAATTGGGAAACAATAATGATCATGTTCTCACCATGTTGCTAAACGGAAGTTTCAAACTTTGATAACTAGTTAATAGTTAAGCCCCTCATAGACACATTTGAAAATAAGGAATCTTTAAGTTCAGTCAAAGATTAAATCCATAATATTTCTTATGGTTTACACCCTATCCTCGCACCACAGAGTTCCCCATTTGTAGTTTTGAGTCTTGTTGACACAATAATCAACAAAGTCAAACTAAGCGAGACATTTTCCTACGCTTAGTACTACTGGGGTCATTGTGAAATCTCTAATCAATGATAATAAAGATTTAGGCCCTTATTCTGAAATTGGTTTTAAATCAAATTTTTACTGTTTGGGAAAGATAAACAAAATAGTTTTCTTCACCATGAAAGAATTATGAAAGAGCACAGTAAACATACATGTAAGAAGCATACAATGTAAAAAAAATTTTGTCCAGCTTCCCATATGTTTATGACAAGAGTTACACCATGGTCTAAACTAAGCCCGACTTCAGAATAGGGTCTAAGTGTGATATGGACAACCAGGGGTGAGCTCTTATCAACGATGATTAGCTATCATCAAGATATAAAAGTTTCTTTGCCAGGCTGTTCAGGTCTTGCGGATACTCACGCAGTCTTGCTGGGAATCTGTCCACCGGCGCCCCTGCTCTTCTTTCCCTCTTGGTTGATAAGCCAGGCAATCCAGACACCAAGGGATCCATTGTACATGGTGTCCTCAACGATCATGACCTCTTCTTTCTTGAAAGACAACTGACCTTCCTTTTCAGCAGTGAAGTCCGTCAGAGCCTTGATGTAAAGCTCATCACAGTTATGGTTCTGGATCTTGTTGAATTCTGGAATTAAATATTCAATTTTAGATAAATTAAAGTTGTGGCAAACATGGAAATATTAATTGCATGATGAACAAATTATTTTCACGATATATTGCAATATCATGAAGGAAAAAAAATGGTCCAGAGCAAAGGTCTGCTCTTCAAATGTCCTCTCATTCAAAATATACCACAAGTTGAGGCTAAGATCAACAATTTGGGAGTAGCCCCATACATTCCTATCTGTGTGCAGTGCATGTGACCTTCAAAATTTGTTGACATCATTTTGCTCTTTACATTGCTTTAAAACAAACACCAGTTCTTATAAAGCACATTGTAGATGTGCATTTCATAATAATGTTTACAAAGTTCCCTCTGTTATTCCAGTTCACAAACAGAACCAAATTTCATCTTTAAAGAGTAAAATTTGAGACTTACTGGAGAGGTTATGTTGTGCCAAGATTGTGATTCCTTCTGCTGGTTTCTGAAGCTCTATGGCGGCTTTCTCAGCAGTCGCATTTCTCAGGTCAACGCCATTGTACTGAAAATAAGACATTAACCATCAATATAATGTAAATATATTTGGATGACAAATTACACATTCTTTCCTTTGATAATATAACTGAAACGTCATGATTTTCATGTTTTCTAGGTTCTCCATCGGTCCACATACATATACCAAAGTCTGACAGTCTTACACTAAAAAAAAAAAACAATGGATTATGAGTTGAAGCTGCAAAGCTCCTCATCCTCATGCAAACATAAATAGGAGAAAAACCATGTATATTGTGTATTTTAACACTAAATTGATTCACAAAATAATAAAATTTACTTGTGTTCATTAATATTTTCCTTACTAAGTATTTGGAGTAATATTCCTACACTTGCAAAGATTGTCTGAGAATCTAATCACTTTTGTTGTCAAGTTGTCATCGGACGCAGGAGCATTCAAGGAATTCCTTCCTACCCATTTACTACACCTGCATGGAGAGTGGCAAATGTAGATAAACACCTTGCCAAAGGACGTGAGTGGTGCGGTGGGATTTGAACCCCGGACCTAGTGGTTCAAAGTCCGGAGGCATATCCACCGAGCCACAACACCTCAACAAGAAAGATTCATTCCAAAGCAACCAATTACCTCTAGAATCTGGTCACCGACCAGGAGCCCATCTGATTTGGAAGCAGGGCTCATAGGTTCTATCTCAGAGACGAAGATGCCCACTTTGTTACCTCCGTACATCCGTATCCCGATGCTTCCTCCACATTTGGTTAGAAAGACAAATCTTGGTTGCTCACTCAACATTACAGATGACGAGGAAGAGAGGATGCTGGAAGGGAAAACGTTGAAAAGAACTTAAAAAATCATGATGGTGATTATATTGGGTATTCAGTAAAATAACTTTATCTACGATTTAATGGTCATAGATGATGGTAGTGAAATTTGAGGCAGATATGATGACAGTGACGATGGCAGTGATTGAGATTATTATCATTACTTGTTTATTTATTTATGATGATGATGGTGATGATGATGATGATGATGATGATGATGATGATGATGATGATGATGATGATGATGATGATGATGATGATGATGATGATGATGATGATGATGATGATGATGATGATGATGATGATGATGATGATGATGATGATGATGATGATGATGATGATGATGATGATGATGATGATGATGATGATGATGATGATGATGATGATGATGATGGTGGTGGTGATATTGACAATGATGAGGATAATGGTTATGGTGACGGTGATAATGACAATGATGATGAAGTGATGATGATGAAGATGCTGGTGATGATGGCGATGATGTTAATAAAGATGATGATAATGAAGATATTCACACAACTGTTTCTGTTACATTACTGTTTGTGAAGAGTATAAAGTATCATATTATCTTTCTGTGAGAGGAGGCAAAGTACTCACTGCAAACCAAAACATTTGATTTAAAACAGTATTCATGATATATCTGACTTAAATCCAAAGCGAAGAAATGTGTATGACAGCAAACAATGCCTCAACTGCTCAGTACATCAGACATTTAGGATTACTAGCACCATGTGTGACAAGCACCAAATGTAAATCATCAAGTGTAAAATCACCCAAGGTCACTACTATAGAAATATGTGCATGACCTCTGCCAGATGAATCAACACCAGACAACACTAACATCACTCCAACAAAGAAGTCTTTACCCTTAGCATAAACTTCAACCAAAATACGGTTTATATCTATTTGGTCTACTATCATTTCAGTCTAATCAGCATTTGGTCTAACTGTCATTTAGTCAAATGCCTAGATGGACTTCTTTCCACTTAGCAGAATAAAATTTGGTTCATAAATAATTCCTCTAATCACATAGACTAGGCGGTGCTAGACCAAGTGAAGTTTGTATAAAATGAGAATATAGCCTTTATGGAAATTAGACAAAATGGTAAATGGGCGAAATGGCCATAGACCATGGACCATATTGAAGTACATAACTGGTTATATTACAAACTAGGATTAGACCATGTTGGATGAGACCAAATGGAAAATAGACGAAGTGGGCTTGGATCAACTGGTAGTTCTATCCAATAAACTTCAACCAGACTCCAAAAGCCACTGATTGCATAAACCTCACATCATGAAAGCATAACTTACATGATTTATGAAATTTAGTAACTTCGCAAGAAATGATGGCCACTGTGCAGTCTTCAGAATGGAAAGCGGTACTTTTTTTTGTTTCCAGCAAAAATAAGAACAAAGTCACCATGAGTATTGACTGTCACGTTATCAGACAAACAATAGACCACCCCCTCCCTCTCCAAATAAAATGTCACAAAGAAACTTCACATTTATTAATGTTGAAATGACATAGCAGGGACGTATTTTTAGAGAATTTTGAAAATATTTTCATAGATAAAATTTGCTCTTGTCCAATCAAATGTGATGGTTTTGGTAACATATAATTCGGTCTATTATATAATACTGAGAATAACCATTGATAAATTGTTTTGTGAGAATGCCCCACAGTGGACTTTGGGAGCTTTACATGAAGCTGTGATTTTGCTTTCAGCCAATCAGGTACCAGGATTGTGGTAGCTTATAACAATGACATTAAGCTGGAGGAAACACACCTCGTCAAAGCAAGGCTCACTAACACAAAGCTTGAGGTTTTGTTGGATCTTAGATTATCATGATTGATTGCATATTCCGGTCAATGCAATCAATCATGATTTTTTTATACAATTACTAAGCTTCATAGTGTAGTAGGTTTCATGATACACCATGTATCATTCTTGGGATATTGCTGGTCTTGAAAAGGACCACCCACACTCGACGTTTCAACAAGAACACACTTGTCGATACACTAAGTTTGGATGGTCCTTTCCAGAACCAACAATTGCCCAAGAAAGATACATGATGTACCGTGAAACCTACTACACTATTCTTCTTCATCATGGAAACCTTCAGGAGTTACTCAGCATTACACGTTCCAGGATGGTCCACGGCCCAGACCTTAATTTTGTGTTCTGCTAGCGTTAGGAGTGAGGGGGGGGGTAATGGTAGAGGTAGGTGAGTTAGTCCCGATATTGACCCGAGAGACAATGGATGACGAATCTGCTCCCAGCCAATCAGATGCCATCATTTCAGTAGCTTACAACAAAACCAAAAGCTAGATAAATATGTTCTCTTACCTTTGTGTTCTGCTAGCCCTAGGTGTGGGAGGTGTGATGGTTGGGGTTGGTGAGTTAGTCCTGGTACTGGTCTGTGAGGCAATGGGTGTGGACTGGGTACTGGAGCACATGGAGCTCCTCTGGTCATCTTCCATTTCTACAAAGAGAGAGAGAGAGAGAGAGAGAGAGAGAGAGAAGGTTTAAAAGTACAAGATCATAGCAAACACAGTCTGGAAATGGTTGAAACAGCAAAACATCTACCACTATGGAATGATGAACTAAATTGCAAATTGTGACACAAGCTACAGAAAGAACAATTTCCAAATTTTGCCTGTACTTTGGAGATCATATTTTAAGATTATGTAAATCTTTTAATCCAAAATGAATCAAAACTTTACTTTATATGGTTCAATATTCTTGTTTTCTCTTACTTCCTCAAAGAGGTTTATACACTATATTTCATACACTTGTTATTACCATCAACATTTTACTGCCCTGCATTGACAGTGATAAGTAATAACTTATCCTCTCTATCATGTTTTGTATATTTATGTACATGTACTTTATCTTTGTGTAATCCCTTCCATTATTGTGGTCTCAATAAAGTGATATCAAATGAATTTAAACCAGACCGTACAAGATCAGGACTTGGGCCCCGTCTTACAAAGAGTTATGATTGATCCGACCAACTTCAATTGTATGGAAATCATTCAACGTCATAATTCTTTCTTTAGGAAATTTGCACTATATACTTTGAAAACAAGAGAAGCATAATCAATTGTCAAGAAAATAGTGAATATATGAATATACATCATATTCAGAAAATATTTCAAACAAACATGTATATTAGATGTTGACGTTGCTGGCTTTCCATTGTTGTGGTTGATTGATCAATCGTAACTCTTTGTAAGATGGGACCCTGGCTTAGGTCTGAGACTGATATCAGTCGGCTAAGATCAAGACCATGAAAACTAGTCCCGAGATCAGTCCTAAGAACACTGCCCCCTAGACACTTCCAACTAAATTCAAGAAGAACTGTAAGAGCTGATATGAAAGATAGACTTACTATTCCTGTTGTATTGCACCTTGATACAGATGCTATTACCAGCCCTCGTGAGAATCTGGACTGCATTCTCATAGGTCGCACGACGTAGATTGATCCCATTCACCTTGGAGGGGAAGAAAATAGAGAGAAGGTATGTTACTTCTTTTTTCTTTTCTGCTGGGAGAAATTGCAGTTGTGACACGTAGAATGAAATCCAGCATGCAAGTCACTCTTCATATTATAATTGATAAGCAAACATATTTACAAAGACAAATTGATGAATATTCTGTTCATGTAAACCTAGTGAGGAGGCAATCTATTAGATGCAAATGCTAGTTGTGGTAATGAATACAAAATAAATATGAATACAATCCAACAAAATGACCACAAAGTGTTTGTATGAATGAATTGATGAAAAAATGTG